>NC_141468.1:81580769-82780769 GCF_009769465.1 Tauraco erythrolophus
CTGAAACATTCACTGATTCCCCCCAAACCAAAGGTGCCAGCAGGGAAAGTCTTGGCTGTTTCTCACTAGCCCTTTGCCCTGTACTGAATGCACCAAGAGAACTGGGGCTCTGGCCTTTGTCCTTCCCTTAGGCACCAAATTGAACTTGTCCCTTTCTCATTCTCGCAAAAGCCCGTCTCCCAAACCTTAAATGTCCACTGATTCCTCCCAAACCAATGGTGCTAGGAGGAAAAATCTTGGCTGGTTCTCACTAGCCCTTTGCCCTCTACTGAATACACCAAGGGAACTGGGGCTCTGGCCTCTGCCCTTTCCGTAGGCACCAAAAGGAGACTTGTCCCTTTCGCATTCTCGAAAAAGCCCAGCTCTAAATTCTGAAACATCCACTGATTCCTCCCAAACCAAAGGTGCCAACAGGGAAAATCTTGGCTGGTTCTCACTAGCCCTTTGCCCTCTCTTAATGCACCAAGAGAACTGGGGCTCTGTCCTCTGCCCTTCCCTTAGACACCAAATTAAACTTGTCCCCTTCTCATTCTTGCATAAGTCCGTCTCCCAAACCTTAAATGTCCACTGATACCTCCCAAACCAATGGTGCTAGGAGGAAAAATCTTGGCTGGTTCTTACTAGCCCTTTGCCCTCTACTGAATGCACCAAGAGAACTGGGACTCTGGCCTCTGCCCTTTCCGTAGGCACCAAAAGGATTCTTTTAGCTTTTTCATTCCCGCAAAAGCCCAGCTCTGAAATCTGAAACATCCACTGATTCCTCACAAACCAAAGGTGCCAGCAGGGAAAATCTTGGCTGGTTCTCACTAGCCCTTTGCCCTCTACTGAATGCACTAAGAGAACTGGGGCTCTGGCCTCTTCCCTTTCCATAGGCACCAAAAGGATTCTTTTAGTTTTTTTCATTCCCGCAAAAGCCCAGCTCTGAAATCTGAAACATCCACTGATTCCTCCCAAACCAAAGGTGCTAGGAGGGAAAATCTTGGCTGGTTCTCTCTAGCCCTTTGCCCAGTCTTAATGCACCAAGAAAACTGGGGCTCTGTCCTCTGCCCTTCCCTTACGCACCAAAAGGATTCTTGTCCCTTTATCATTCCCGCAAAAGCCCAGCTCTGAAATCTGAAACATCCACTGATTCCTCCCAAACCAAAGGTGCCAGCAGGGAAAATCTTGTCTGGTTCTCACTAGCCCTTTGCCCTGTACTGAATGCACCAAGAGAACTGGGGCTCTGGCCTTTGTCCTTCCCTTAGGCACCAAAAGGATTCTTTTAGATTTTTCATTCCCGCAAAAGCCCAGCTCCCAAACCTTAAATGTCCACTGATTCCTCCCAAACCAATGGTGCTAGGAGGAAAAATCTTGGCTGGTTCTCACTAGCCCTTTGCCCTCTACTGAATGCTCCAAGAGAACTGGGACTCTGGCCTCTGCCCTTTCCGTAGGCAACAAAAGGATTCTTTTAGCTTTTTCATTCCCGCAAAAGCCCAGCTCTGAAATCTGAAACATCCACTGATTCCCCCCAAACCAAAGGTGCTAGGAGGGAAAATCTTGGCTGGTTCTCTCTAGCCCTTTGCCCACTCTTAATGCACCAAGAAAACTGGGGCTCTGTCCTCTGCCCTTCCCTTACACACCAAAAGGATTCTTGTCCCTTTCTCATTCTTGCAAAAGCCCAACTCCCAAACCTGAAACGTCCAGTGATTCCTCCCATACCAATGGTGCCAGCAGGGAAAATCTTGGCTGGTTCTCACTAGCCCTTTGCCCTCTCCTGAATGCACAAATGGAACCGGTGCTCTGGCCTCTGCCCTTCCCTTAGGCACCACAAGGAGACTTGTCCCTTTCTCATTCTCGCAAAAGCCCAGCTCTGAAATCTGAAACATCCACTGATTCCTCCCAAACCAAAGGTGCCAGCAGGGAAAATCGTGGCTGGTTCTCACTAGCCCTTTGCCCTGTACTGAATGCACCAAGAGAACTGGGGCTCTGGCCTCTGCCCTTCCCTTAGGCACCAAAAGCCAACTTGTCCCTTTCTCATTCTCGCAAAAGCCCAGCTCTGAAATCTGAAATATCCACTGATTCCTCCCAAACCAAAGGTGCCAGCAGGGAAAATCTTGGCTGGTTCTCACTAGCCCTTTGCCCTGTACTGAATGCACCAAGAGAACTGGGGCTCTGGCCTCTGCCCTTCCCTTAGGCACCAAAAGCCAACTTGTCCCTTTCTCATTCTCGCAAAAGCCCAGCTCTGAAATCTGAAATATCCACTGATTCCTCCCAAACCAAAGGTGCCAGCAGGGAAAATCTTGGCTGGTTCTCACTAGCCCTTTGCCCTGTACTGAGTGCACCAAGGGAACTGGTTCTCTGGCCTCTGCCCTTTCCGTAGGCAACAAAAGGATTCTTTTAGCTTTTTCATTCCCGCAAAAGCCCAGCTCTGAAATCTGAAACATCCACTGATACCCCCAAACCAAAGGTACTAAAAGGGAAAATCTTGGCTGGTTCTCACTAGCCCTTTGCCCTCTACTGAATGCACCAAGAGAACTGGGACTCTGGCCTCTGCCCTTTCCGTAGGCAACAAAAGGATTCTTTTAGGTTTTTCATTCCCGCAAAAGCCCAGCTCCCAAACCTTAAATATCCACTAATTCCTCCCAAACCAATGGTGCCAGCAGGGAAAATCTTGGCTGGTTCTCACTAGCCCTTTGCCCACTCTTAATGCACCAAGAAAACTGGGGCTCTGTCCTCTGCCCTTCCCTTACACACCAAAAGTATTCTTGTCCCTTTCTCATTCCCGCAAAAGCCCAACTCCCAAACCTGAAACATCCAGTGATTCCTCCCAAACCAATGGTGCCAGCAGGGAAAATCTTGGCTGGTTCTCACTAGCCCTTTGCCCTCTCTTAATGCACCAAGAGAACTGGTGCTCTGGCCTCTGCCCTACCCTTAGGCACCAAAAGGAGACTTGTCCCTTTCTCATTCTCGCAAAAGCCCAGCTCTGAAATCTGAAACATCGACTGATTCCTCCCAAACCAAAGGTGCCAGCAGGGAAAGTCTTGGCTGGTTCTCACTAGCCCTTTGCCCTGTACTGAGTGCACCAAGGGAACTGGTTCTCTGGCCTTTGTCCTTCCTTTAGGCACCAAATTCAACTTGTCCCTTTCTCATTCTCGCAAAAGCCCAGCTCCCAAACCTTAAATGTCCACTGATTCCTCCCAAACCAATGGTGCTAGGAGGAAAAATCTTGGCTGGTTCTCACTAGCCCTTTGCCCTCTACTGAATGCACCAAGAGAACTGGGGCTCTGGCCTCTGCCCTTCCCTTAGGCACCACAAGGATCTTTTCGCTTTCTCATTCCGCAAAGCCCGCTCTGAAATCTGCAACATCCACTGATTCCTCCCAAACCAATGGTGCTAGCAGGGAAAATCTTGGCTGGTTCTCACTAGCCCTTTGCCCTCTCCTGAATGCACCAATGAAACTGGGTGCTCTGGCCTCTGCCCTTCCCTTAGGCACCACAAGGAGACTTGTCCCTTTCTCATTCTCGCAAAAGCCCAGCTCTGTAATCTGAAACATCCACTGATTCCCCCCAAACCAAAGGTGCTAGGAGGGAAAATCTTGGCTGGTTCTCTCTAGCCCTTGGCCCACTCTTAATGCACCAAGAAAACTGGGGCTCTGTCTTCTGCCCTTCCCTTAGGCACCAAAAGGAGACTTGTCCCTTTCTCATTCTCTAAAAAGCCCAGCTCTGAAATCTGAAACATCCACTGATTCCTCCCAAACCAAAGGTGCCAACAGGGAAAATCTTGGCTGGTTCTCACTAGCACTTTGCCCTCTACTGAATGCACCAAGAGAACTGGGGCTCTGGCCTCTGCCCTTCCCTTAGGCACCAAAAGCCAACTTGTCCCTTTCTCATTCTCGCAAAAGCCCAGCTCTGAAATCTGAAACATCCACTGATTCCTCCCAAACCAAAGGTGCCAGCAGGGAAAATCGTGGCTGGTTCTCACTAGCCCTTTGCCCTCTACTGAATGCACCAAGAGAACTGGGACTCTGGCCTCTGCCCTTTCCGTAGGCAACAAAAGGATTCTTTTAGCTTTTTCATTCCCGCAAAAGCCCAGCTCTGAAATCTGAAACATCCACTGATTCCTCCCAAACCAAAGGTGCTAGGAGGGAAAATCTTGGCTGGTTCTCACTAGACCTTTGCCCTCTCTTAATGCACCAAGAGAACTGGGGCTCTGGCCTCTGCCCTTCCCTTACGCACCAAATTCAACTTGTCCCTTTCTCATTCTCGCAAAAGCCCGTCTCCCAAACCTTAAATGTCCACTGATTCCTCCCAAACCAATGGTGCTAGGAGGAAAAATCTTGGCTGGTTCTCACTAGCCCTTTGCCCTCTCCTGAATGCACAAAGGGAACCGGTGCTCTGGCCTCTGCTCTTCCCTTAGGCACCACAAGGAGACTTGTCCCTTTCTCATTCTCGCAAAAGCCCAGCTCTGTAATCTGAAACATCCACTGATTGCCCCCAAACCAAAGGTGCTAGGAGGGAAAATCTTGGCTGGTTCTCTCTAGCCCTTGGCCCACTCTTAATGCACCAAGAAAACTGGGGCTCTGTCTTCTGCCCTTCCCTTAGGCACCAAAAGGAGACTTGTCCCTTTCTCATTCTCTAAAAAGCCCAGCTCTGAAATCTGAAACATCCACTGATTCCTCCCAAACCAAAGGTGCCAACAGGGAAAATCTTGGCTGGTTCTCACTAGCACTTTGCCCTCTACTGAATGCACCAAGAGAACTGGGGCTCTGGCCTCTGCCCTTCCCTTAGGCACCAAAAGCCAACTTGTCCCTTTCTCATTCTCGCAAAAGCCCAGCTCTGAAATCTGAAACATCCACTGATTCCTCCCAAACCAAAGGTGCCAGCAGGGAAAATCGTGGCTGGTTCTCACTAGCCCTTTGCCCTCTACTGAATGCACTAAGAGAACTGGTTCTCTGGCCTTTGTCCTTCCCTTAGGCACCAAATTCATCTTGTCCCTTTCTCATTCTCGCAAAAGCCCAGCTCCCAAACCTTAAATGTCCACTGATTCCTCCCAAACCAATGGTGCTAGGAGGAAAAATCTTGGCTGGTTCTCACTAGCCCTTTGCCCTCTACTGAATGCACCAAGGGAACTGGGGCTCTGGCCTCTGCCCTTTCCGTAGGCACCAAAAGGAGACTTGTCCCTTTCTCATTCTTGAAAAAGCCCAGCTCTGAAATCTGAAACATCCACTGATTCCTCCCAAACCAAAGGTGTCAGCAGGGAAAATCTTGGCTGGTTCTCACTAGCCCTTTTTCCTCTACTAAATGCAGCAAGAGAACTGGGGCTCTGGCCTCTGCCCATTCCTTAGGCACCAAAAAGAAACTTGTCCCTTTCTCATTCCCGCGAAAGGCCTGCTCCCAAATCTAAAACATTCAGTGATTCCTCCCAAACCAAAGGTGCCAGCAGGGAAAATCTTGTCTGGATCTCACTAGCCCTTTGCCCTCTACTGAATGCACGAAGAGAACTGGGGCTCTGGCTTCTGCCCTTTCCTTAGGCACCTGTCGTGTGTTAAGTTGAAAACTTTCTCCCCACACAGCCGGTCACCCCCCCTCCCCCACCCCCAGGAATGAGGGAGAGAATTAGAGGATAAACGGAAAACCCGTGGGTTGATATAAGAATGATTTTAATACAGGTGATTTAATACACAAGATCGGTGCTCACCACCCCCTCGTATGCGAAGCCCTTCTCGTCCCGAAAACTGCCAATCCCGGACTAACGCAATGCCCCAAAATAGAGAGGGGCAGAGAGCAAGAGAGAGAAAAAAATACAAAACAGCAGAGCAACAGCGCAGCAAGCGCAAAAGAGCAAAAGTGCAAAAAGAACAATAGCGCAAAAGCCCCTCTTCCCGGCTGACCGTCGCTTTTATACTGGGCGTGACGCTGCATGATATGGAATACTAATTGGCCAGTTTTGCCCTCAGTCTTAAGTTCCACACAAATCACAAGGGGAATCGTGTCCCCCTTGTCCCAGCTATGCTCCCCCCTTATCCTGCCATGTTTTTGCACTCCGGCACACTGAAAAGTCCTTGGCTTCTTGCTATCAGCGTTCTTCTCAGAGTGAGCCTCTGAGTAAAACCAAAACACGGAGTTCTTCTAGCTGTTAAAAAAAACTCTGTCCTGGCTAAAACTAGGACAGTATCCACCCCTTATTCCATACCATGCACGTCATGCTCAAGCCTTACATATATACTATTCCCTTAGCCATGGGTCTTCTCTCCAAAATGTGTTTTCATCTGTTGTAGCAGTCTCTCAGGGAAGGAAAGATGACGTGGAATTCGCTCAGTCGGTAGAACGGATGACATGTAGTCTTTGTTGCGTGTGGCACCTGGAGCTCGTAGTTGGTGTATCCAGCTGCTGTTTGCAGGTTGAAGATGTTGATCTCAAAGAAGTTGCTGGGTGTTTGGAATCAGTTCTGATTCTGACGAAGTTCATTCTTCATTAACCTGGATGATTCTTAATATAATGACATTAGTACAATGTGACAACCATAGCAATGATGGTATGCAGGGACAGGGTTATTCAGCAATTAATATCACACAGTTCAATTCATTTTATCATCTATTTTCACCCAACATCAAATCCCCTTGAGGTACACATCGGACTTCCCCGTCCTTCTGCATCACCCACCAAGTGCACCCAGGTCCCTGAGCAAAAGCAATCCCACGAATGGGTTTACCTTTACCCGAGGCAGGAATAACCCAAACTGTCTTCCCGAGTATATTCCTCATGTGCACTACTATGGCACCAATCATTCTTACCCAGCTGGACTGAGTTGAAGATAATGAACTACTAATTAACTACTCAACTCAAGGTACCTATCCTGCCTACAAGGGGCAGGCCATTTCCTTCTGGCTGTGGAGGATGCAACAGCGTCCTTGATGCCGCAGCCCAGGCTGGTGAGCGACACACTAAAGGGACTTTATCTCCTTCTACAGTACATAGAAGTTCTGATTGCGCAGGACCAGCTTGATTGGCAGATCCTCTAGTGTTGACTAACCAGGTGGCTTTTGCTAAATGCATATCCCAATGGTTGAAGGCTCCACCACCCACTGCTTTCAGTGTGGTTTTTAGCAATCCATTATATCGTTCAATCTTCCCAGAAGCTGGTGCATGATAGGGGATGTGATATACCCACTCGATGCCATGCTCTTTGGCCCAGGTGTCTATAAGATTGTTACGGAAATGAGGCCCGTTGTCTGACTCAATTCTTTCTGGGGTGCCATGCCGCCACAAGACTTGCTTTTCAAGGCCCAAGATAGTGTTCTGGGAGGTGGCATGGGGCACAGCATAGGTTTCCAGCCATCCAGTGGTTGCTTCCACCATTGTGAGCACGTAACGCTTGCCACTGCGAGTTTGTGGAAGTGTGACATAGTCAATTTGCCAAGCCTCTCCATACTGATATTTCAAACAACCCCCTCCATACCAAAGAGGTTTCAACCGCTTGGCTTGCTGGATTGCAGCACACGTTTCACATTCATGGATCACCTCTGCAATGGTGTCCATAGTTAGGTCCACTCCTCGATCACGAGCCCATTTGTATGTGGCGTCCCTTCCTTGATGGCCTGAGGCATCATGGGCCCAACGAGCTAGAAATTTTACACCTTTATGTTGCCAGTCCAGATCCACCTGAGCCACTTTAATCTTGGCGGCCTGATCCACCTGTTGATTGTTTTCATGTTCTTCTGTGGCCCGACTCTTGGGTACATGGGCATCTACATGTCGTACTTTTACAATCAGCTTCTCTACTTGAGCAGCAATGTCTTTCCACAACGGGGCAGCCCAGATGGGTTTACCTCTGCGTTGCCAGCTACTCTGCTTCCATTGCCGTAGCCATCCCCACAGGGCATTTGCTACCATCCAAGAGTCGGTATAGAGATAGAGCATTGGCCGCTTTTGTCGTTCAGCGATGTCTAAAGCCAGTTGGATGGCTTTCACCTCTGCGAACTGACTTGATTCGCCTTCTCCTTCGGTAGCTTCTGCGACCTGTCGAGTAGGACTCCATACAGCAGCTTTCCATTTTCGAAGTTTTCCTACAAGGCGACAGGATCTGTCGGTAAACAGAGCGTATTTCTTCTCATTGTCTGATAGTTCATTATAAGGTGGAGCCTCCTCAGCACGTGTCACCTCCTCCTCCTCTGGTGACATTCCAAAGTCTTTACCTTCAGCCCAGTTAGTGATCACTTCCAAAATTCCTGGGTGATTGAGGTTTCCTGTCTGAGCTCTTTGTGTGATCAGCGCGATCCACTTGCTCCATGTGGCATCAGTTGCGTGGTGTGAAGACGGGACACTCCCTTTGAACATCCAGCCGAGCACTGGCAATCGGGGTGCCAGGAGCAACTGTGCTTCCGTACCAATCACTTCAGAAGCAGCTCGGACTCCTTCATATGCTGCCAATATCTCTTTTTCAGTTGGAGTAGAGTTGGTTTCGGAACCTTTGTATCCTCGACTCCAAAAGCCAAGCGGTCGACCTCGCGTCTCCCCTGGCGCTTTTTGCCAGAGACTCCAGGTGGGACCATTCTCCCCGGCTGCGGTGTAGAGCACGTTTTTGACATCTTGTCCTGTCCGGACTGGTCCCAGGGCTACCGCACGGACTATTTCTTGTTTAATTTGTTCAAAGGCTTGTTTTTGCTCTGGGCCCCATTCAAAATTATTCCTCTTTCGGGTTATTTGATAGAGGGGTTTTACAATCTGGCTGTAGTCGGGAATATGCATTCGCCAGAAACCCACAATGCCTAAGAAAGCTTGTGCTTCCTTTTTGTTGGTTGGTGGGGACATAGCTGTTATTTTATTAATCACGTCCATCGGAATCTGACGACGCACATCTTGCCATTTTATTCCCAAAAACTGACTCTCCTGTGCAGGTCCCTTGAATTTACTCTGTTTTATGGCAAAGCCTGCTTTCAGAAGGATTTGGATTATCTTTTCACCTTTCTCAAAAACTTCTTCGTCTGTGTTGCCCCATACAATGATGTCACCAATGTATTGCAAATGTTCTGGGGCATCACCCTGTTCCAGTGTGGTCTGGATCAGTCCATGGCAAATAGTGGGGCTGTGTTTCCACCCCTGGGGCAGTCGATTCCAGGTATACTGGATGCCCCTCCAAGTGAAAGCAAACCGTGGCCTGCATTCCGGTGCCAAAGGAATTGAGAAAAACGCATTAGCGATATCAATTGTAGCGTACCACCTGGCTGCCTTTGACTCCAGTTCATACTCAAGTTCCAGCATATCTGGCACGGCAGCACTCAATGGTGGTGTAACTTCATTCAAGCCACAATAGTCTACCGTCAGCCTCCACTCGCCATTGGACTTACGTACAGGCCATATAGGGCTGTTGAAAGGTGAGCGGGTCTTTGTGATGACTCCTTGACTCTCCAGTTGACGAATCAGCTTATGGCTAGGAATTAGAGAGTCTCGGTTGGTACGATATTGCCGTCGGTGCACTGTTGTAGTAGCAATTGGCACCTGTTGTTCTTCGACCCTCAGTAACCCCACAGCAGAAGGGTCTGTTGAGAGACCAGGCAAAGTAGACAGCTGCCTGCCTTCTTCTGTCTCTACTGCTGCTATGCCAAAAGCCCACCGATACACTTTTGGGTCTTTGAAATACCCTCTCTTAAGATAGTCTATGCCAAGGATGCACGGTGCTTCTGGGCCAGTTACAATAGGGTGTTTTTGCCACTGCTCTCCAGTTAGGCTCACTTCAGCCTCTAACACAGTCAGTTGTTGAGACCCCCCCGTCACTCCAGAAACAGAGATGGATTCTGCCCCTCTGAAGTTCGATGGTATCAAGGTGCATTGGGCACCCGTATCCACTAGAGCCTTATACTTTCTGGGGTATGATGTGCCAGGCCACCGAATCCACACAGTCCAGTAAACTCGATTATCCCTCTCCTCCACCTGGCTGGAGGCAGGGCCCCTCTAATGCCTGTTATCATATTCGTCAGAGGAATCAGCAGGATTAGAGTCAGGGTGGCTAGGAGTATCAGCCCTCCCATTTTGACTAGTGGACTGCTCACTGTAGACTGGGGCAACAGCTGTCTTGGAGGAATTGGAGAAAGCTCTATTTCTGTTGGTTCTTCCTCCCAACCGGCGTACCCTGGTCTCTAAAGCGGAGGTGGGTTTTCCATCCCACCTTCTCATGTCTTCTCCATGATCACGGAGGTAGAACAACAGCTCACCCCATCATCTGTACCGTCTTTCTTGTCTCTCTCGTTCTGACAGCTGAAATTCTAGAACGTTCGGGTGGTGGGAAATCTGCTTTTTCTCTTAATTCTCGGACCTCCTCAGACAGCTTTTCCACAGCCGCAACACAGGTTCGTATAGAAGTATTATCATCATATCGTCGGAGGTAGGTGACCAGATTACCTACGGATAGTGGTGCTTCATTTTCTCCGAAGTCCATTATTGCCAGTGAGGTGAAATATGCTGCTGGCGCACTCCGTAGAATCTTCTGCCACATTGGTCTTGTGCACCGGACGTCATCTGGATCTTCGAGTCTTGGGCCTCTTCTCGAGTCAAGATAAATCAACTCTCGCACAGCCAGTTCTCTCAGATACTGAATAGCTTTTTCTATGTTGGTCCACTTGCTTACATTACATGGCACCTCGTCCTTGTAGGGATACTTTTCCTTTATAGCTGCCAGGAGCCGTCTCCAGAGACGGCTGGATGTTCAAAGGGAGCGTCCCGTCTACACACCACGCAACTGACGCTACATGGAGCAAGTGGATCGCACAAAGAGCTCGGATAGGAAACCTCAATGGCCCAGGAATTTTGGAAGTGATTACTAACTGGACTGAAAGTAAAGACTTTGGAATGTCACCAGAGGAGGAGGAGGTGACACGTGCTGAGGAGGCTCCACATTATAATGAACAATGAGAAAAAATACGCTCTGTTTACTGACGGATCCTGTCGCCTTGTAGGAAAACATCGAAAATGGAAAGCTGCTATACGGAGTCCTACTCGACGGGCCGCAGAAGCTACCGAAGGAGAAGGCGAATCAAGTCTGTTTGCAGAGGTAAAAGCCATCCAACTGGCATTAGACATCGCTGAACGAGAAAAGTGGCCAATGCTCTATACCGACTCTTGGATGGTAGCAAATGCCCTGTGGGGATGGCTACGGCAATGGAAGCAGAGCAACTGACAACGCAGAGGTAAACCCATCTGGGCTGCCCCGTTGTGAAAAGACATTGCTGCTCGAGTAGAGAAGCTGGTTGTAAAAGTATGTTGTGTAGATGTCCATGTACCGAAGAGTCAGGCCACGGAAGAACATGAAAACAATCAACAGGTGGATCAGGCCGCTAAGATTAAAGTGGCTCAGGTGGATCTGGACTGGCAACATAAAGGTTGCATGAGAACTGCAAGCAAGAGATGACAAGAAGAGATGTGTTGGACACAGAACTGAGAACAGTGACCTTGGGAATCATAGAATGGCATAGGCTGCAAAGGACATTAGAGATCATCTAATCCAACTTTTCTGTCATTGGCAGGGACGCCTCTCAACTAGTTCAGGCTACTAAAGGCTCTGTCCAACTTGGCCTTGAACATCTCCAGGGAGGGGGCATCCATAACTTCTCTGGGCAATTTATTCCAAAATCTTACCACCCTCGTACTGAAGAATTTCTTCCTAAGATCTATTCAAAATCTGCCCTCCTTCAACTTAAACCCATTTCCCCTTATCAGTGGACACGCTTGTCAAAAGTCCCTCCTCAGCCTTCCCGTAGGTATCGGAAGGCAGCTATTAGGTCCCCCTGAAGTCTTCGCTTTTCAAGGCTGAACAATCCCAGCTCCCTCAACCTGTCCTCGTAGCAGAGGTGCTCCAGCCCCTGGATCATCTTTGAGGCCCTCCTCTGAACACGCTCCAACCATTCTACGTCTCTCTTGTGGTGGGGACACCACAACTGGATGCAGTATTCGAGGTGGAGTCTCACAAGAGCAGAGTAGAGAGAGAAAATCACCTCTCTTGACCTGCTGACCACGCTTCTCTTGATACATCCCAGGATGCAGTTGGCCGCCTGGGCCGCATGAGCGCACTGTCGGCTCATGTTGAGCTTCTCATTTATAAACACCCCCAAATCCTTCTCTTCGGGGCTACTCTCAACCCACTCTGTGCCCAGTTTGTATTTGTGCCTAGGATTGGCCCGATCCAGGTGAAGGACCTTGCATTTTGTCTTGTTGAATCTCATGCAGTTTGCACTGGCCAATTTCTCAAGCCTATCAAGGTCCCTCTGGATGGCATCTCTTTCATCAAGTGAGTCCACGGCACCACTCAGCTTGGTGTCATTGACAAACTTACTGAAGGGGCAAACTTACTGAAGATGCAAACTTACTGAGGGAAGAAGACCAGAAAGATGTTCTTGCAATAAATAAGGACTGGGACCAAATGCAGGAGGGGGATTGTTGTGTGTATAAAAGATTGACAGCTTGGCTCAATAAATGATTTTGCCTGTGCTTTCACCTGGAGCACTCAGCGGGGTCCGTGCCTAACTCCTCCACAGCCTGCGGCCCCCAGCAGCAAAGGGAATGTGATCCCCCCCGCAGCCCTGACCCTGCTGGTAACCAGCTGATGGCTCTTGAGCTTTGGAAGGAAGAAATCAAAACCATTCTTCAAAGCAGCTTCCCACACCTGAAGCCAAGAACCAGCAGGAACTGGGGACAAAGACAGGCACCAGAAGACAGGTGGATCAAATTCCAGTGTTTCCAGCTCTCCCGGGCACGACGGGGCGCCCCCTGCTGGCGGAGACCGGCTCTGAGCCCCGGGGAACTGTGAAGCCGCGGCCCTCCGCACACATCGGCCCAGCGGGGGCGGCCCGACCTGCGCCGCCCATCCCGCTGGTTTAGGAGATAAAATACTGTAGGTGGCACATGGATTTGATGCATGCGTATTCTGATTCTGAACATTTGCCCGCTGATCCATCCATAAGTACACGCTGCTAAGGCCGTTTGTGGGTTTTTTTTTGCAATTTTGCATTTGTTGAAACCTTCATCAGTCTTGAAGCTTTTCAGGAACAACAGGAATCTACTTTTTTGCTGCATTATCTGCTGTTGCTTTCCAGTAAATGCCAGGTAATATCAGTGTTGGCATTTATTTCAAGTTCAAATAGACTGCAAGCTAGCAAAGTGCATCCCTTGTTGAGTAACATCATCAGTATAGAGATAATGACAACTCGCCCAATGACAGGTCTTCTAGATCTGCTAATGTTTGGATGACCTTAAGAACTAGCTTTCGAATTTCTTATAGCCCTAGAGGATTTGTGGAACAGGGCTGGAATAAGGGCGGTTATGAGACTTGGATGGCAAAAGCATTTCTTACACTCCATAATTCTCTCTTCAGCCAACTCAATGCATTCCTGATGTCAATGAAGACAAAAAAAACTTTAAATCCCATGTGTTAGAATGAGGATAAAAAAAGAATAGTGTGCTGAAATTAATGATGATTTAGAAATGAGTCAGCTATTGAACTTAATTTCAAAATCTGTTTTCAAGAAGGGGAAAAAAGAATAGTGTGAATAATTGGAAACTAAGGAGCTTTTGCAAGTAAATACTTGCAGGTAATTAGTGTGTGTAAGTAAGGAAGCATGCATGAGAAGGTGCTCTAAGAAAACTAATTAATGCTATTACTGATCATAGAATCATAGAATGGTTAGGGCTGGAAGGGACCTTCAAAGGTCATCTAGTCCAACCCCCCTGCAAGGAACAGGGATATCTCCAACTAGATCAGGTTGCTCAGGGCCTCGTCCAACCTGGCCTTGAACGTCTCCAGGGATGGAGCATCCACCACCTCTCTGGGCAACCTGTTCCAGTGTTCTACCACTCTCATGGTAAAAAATTTTTTCCTAATATCCAGTCTGAATCTACCTCCCTCTATTTTAAAACCATTACCCCTTGTCCTATCACAACTGGCCCTCCTGAACAGCCTCTCCCCATCTTTCCTGTAGGCCCCCTTGAGGTACTGGAAGACCGCTATAAGGTCACCCCGGAGCCTCCTCTTCTCCAGGCTGAACAGCCCCAACTCTTTCAGCCTGTCCTCATAAGAAAGGTGCTCCAGCCCTCTTATCACCTTCGTGGCCCTCCTCTGGACTCTCTCCAACTGGTCCATATCCTTCTTATGTTGGGGGCTCCAGAACTGTATGCAGTACTCCAGGTGAGGTCTCACGAGGGCAGAGTAGAGGGGAAGAATCACCTCTCTCGACCTGCTGGCCACGCTCCTCTGGATGCAGTCCAGGATGCAGTTGGCCTTCTGGGCCGCAAGAGCACATTGCCAGCTCATATTGAGCTTCTCGTCCACCAGTACTCCCAAGTCCTTCTCCTCAGGGCTGCTCTCGATCCATTCTCCGCCCAGTCTGTATTTGTGCCTGGGATTGCCACGACCCAGATGTAGGACCTTGCACTTGGCCTGGTTGAACTTCATGAGGTTGGTACGGGCCCACCTCTCCAGCCTGTCGAGGTCCCTCTGGATGGCATCCCTCCCTTCCAGCATGTCGACAGCACCACTGTTGGTGTCATCACACACACACTTGGTGTCATCGGCAAACTTGCTGAGGGTGCACTCCATGCCACTGTCCACGTCACCAGCAAAGATGTTGAAGAGGGCCGGGCCCAACACGGACCCCTGAGGGACGCCACTCGTGACCGGTCTCCACTTGGACATCGAGCCGTTGACCACTACTTTCTGAGTGCGGCCATTGAGCCAATTCCTTATCCACCGAGTGGTCCATCCATCAAACCCATGCCTCTCTAGTTTAGAGAGAAGAATGTCGTGCGGGACAGTGTCAAAAGCTTTGCACAAGTCCAGGTAGATGATATCCATTGGTCGACCCTTGTCCACCGATGCTGTCACCCCATCGTAAAAGGCCACCAAGTTGGTCAGGCACGATCTGCCTTTGGTGAAGCCATGTTGGCTGTCACCCACCACCTCCTTGCTCTCCATGTGCCTTAGCATGGTTCCCAGGAGAATCTGCTCCATGACCTTGCCAGGCACAGAGGTGAGGCTGACCGGCCTGTAGTTGCCCGGGTCCTCCTTGTTCCCCTTTTTAAAAATGGGGGTTATGTTCCCTCTCTTCCAGTCATCGGGGACCTCGCCAGACCGCCACGACTTCTCAAATACAATAGCCAGTGGCTTGGCAACTTCATCCGCCAGTTCCTTCAGGACCCGCGGATGGATCTCATCAGGTCCCATGGACTTGTGCACCTTCAAGTTCCTCAGATGTTCCCGAACCTGCTCTTCAAGTACAGTGGGCGGTGGTTCATCCTCAGAGTCCCTGCTAGTTCTTTCCACAGCTTGGGCAGTAAGACAAAGAGGCTTTATCAGTGAAAACTGAGGCGAAAAAGTCATTGAGTACCTCAGCCTTCTCTATGTCCCGGGTAACCAGAGCACCAGTATCCTTCCGGAGGGGGCCTACGTTCTCCTTGGACTTCCTTTTGTCCCCTACATACCTATAGAAGCTTTTCTTATTGCTTTTTATATCCCTTGCCAAATTTAATTCCTTCAGGGCTTTAGCCTTCCTCACTTGATCCCTGGTCACTCGTACAGCTTCTCTGTATTCCTCCCAGGCTATCTGTCTCCGCTTCCACCCTCTATAGGCTAACCTCTTCATTTTCAGTTGGTCCAGGAGCTCCTTGCTCATCCACGCGGGCTTCCTGGTCTTTTTGCCCAACTTGTTCTTCATCGGGATGCACCTCTGCTGAGCTTGGAGGAGGTGCTCCTTGAATGTGGATCAACTTTCCTGGGCCCCTCGTCCCTCCAGGGCCGCCTCCCACGGCACTTTGCCCATCAGGTCCTTGAAGAGGCCGAAGTCCGCCTTCCTGAAGTCTAGGGCACAGAGCTTGCTGTATAGTTTCCTTGCTGCTCCATGGATCTTGAACTCCACCGTGTCGTGGTCACTGCAGCCAAGGCTATCCTTAAGTGTCACATCGCCCACCAGTCCCTCTCTGTTGGTGAGCACAAGGTCGAGCATGGCACCCCTCCTTGTCGGCTCCTCTATCACCTGCAGGAGGAAGTTGTCATCCACGCGTTCCAGGAACCTCCTGGACTGCCTGTGCCCTGCCGTGTTGTCTCTCCAACAGATGTCAGGGTGGTTGAAGTCCCCCATGAGGACCAGGGCTTGTGACCGCGAGGCTGCTTCTATCTGGCTATAAAGCACCTCATCTGCTCTGTCCTCCTGGCCAGGTGGCCTGTAACAGACCCCTACTGTAACATCCCCTATCCGTCCCCGTCCTCTAATCTTGACCCATAAGCTCTCTGTCAGCTCCTCCTCCGACCCCAGGCGAAGCTCTACGCATTCCAGCCGGTTGCTGACATAGAGAGCGACACCCCCTCCTCGTCTCCCCTTCCTGTCCTTTCTAAAAAGCTTATACCCCTCCATGTTGACACTCCAGTCATAGGAGTCGTCCCACCACATCTCCGTGATGCCAATAAGGTCGTAGCCCTGCTCATGTGCACGCATCTCCAGCTCATCCTGTTTATTTCCCATGCTGCGTGCGTTGGTGTACATACACTTCAGCTGGGCCTCCGACAAAGCCGACTCGCTGGCTCGAGCGACAGGGGTTCTCTTGGACGGCAGTGTAAGATCGTTCGAACATACCTGCGATCCTTCCTCAGCTTCTGGACCCTCGGTGCTGGCACTGGTGCCATGCTGACAGCGGTATAGATCTGACTTCTTGGCTGGAATTCCCTTCTTCTGTTCTACAGGTACTTCCAGCATATCTTTACCATTCTTGATATTCCCCCCCTCCCCCTTCAAATCTAGTTTAAAGCCCTGCCAATGAGCCCTGCTAGCTTTTGAGCTAAGACCCTGGTTCCCCTCTGAGAAAGGCAGGTCCCATCCGGTGCCATCAGATCTGGTTCAGCGAAAGCCTCCCCATGATCAAAGAAACCAAATTTCCGTCGGTGACACCAGCCTCTGAGCCATCTGTTAATCAAATCTGATTTTCTATTCCTTTCTATGTTCTTTCCTGCCACTAAAGGGACTGAAGAAAACACTACCTGGGCTCCTGACCCTTCGACCAGTCGCCCCAGTGCCCTGAAGTCCCTTTTGATGTCCTTTGGACTTCTCTCTGTTAGCTCATCAGTTCCGACCTGCATGACCAGTAATGAATAATAATCAGATGGCCGTACCAGAGCAGGGAGTTTCCTAGTGATGTCCCTGACACGGGCCCCAGGGAGGCAGCAAACTTCCCTGTGGGTTGGGTCCGGTCGACATATTGGCCCCTCTGTTCCCTTCAGAAGGGAATCGCCTATGACAATTACCCTCCTTTTTCTTTTAACAGGGGCAGTCAGAAATCGTGGAGCAGACTGACTCCCCTTAGGCAACCCTCTGTGTGGGCCCTCATCTATGCTTTCTTCTTTTGATGAGGTTTTAATACCGATGGCAGTCCGACCCAGCTTTGGAGACACCTCCAAGCAGGGACAGCCATCACCCTCCCTGTCTTCCAGTTCCCCTCGCAGAGCACTGTACCTGTTACATAAGGTCACCTGGGGGGGGCGAGGGAATTGCCAGGCAATTGCGCTTGCCTCGCCGAGCAGGGACCTTGTGCCATTGCTCCTCGTCCCCTAATTCCTCACATTCCCTGATCCTCTTTACCCTCTCCACTTCTTTCTGCTCTGCCACAACCAGATTATGGCAGCTGTCAATCTCCTTCTCGCTTTCCCTAATTATTCTTAACCTATTCACCTCCTCCCTGAGCTCCAGCACTTCATCCTGGAGCTGTGCCACCCGGCTTAGCAGGTCATCGACCTGCTCGCACCTCACACAGCCATCCTCAGGGTTGCTCCCAGCTACCAAGGATAAGCTGTGACATTCCTCACAGCCTGTGACCTGAACACCCACATCCCTTCGAGTGGGTGCTGAAAGCACATTTTTCCTCCTCCGAGTAGCCACCATGACTCCCTGATAAGATGAAGTACCTCAAATCCCGTCCAAGGAGCTGTAGACTGCAGCAGTTGTCCCCTCCTTAGGCGGGAACAATAGCCTTCCTCAGCTCCTTCCGACTAGTCGCTGCCCTCTCTGAGGCTGTTTATAGCCCAGTGACTCACAGCTGTGCTGGCTCCTCCCCGGCTCTTGCAGCAGCCCGCCTACGCCGGCACCGCCCCCAACAGCGGCAGATCTGGTCCCGGCTAGAAAATGCTTCCAGAAAAGCCCTAGAAAAGAGCTTTTCTTCGGCTTTTTCCTGCAGTAGCTCTCCCCAGTCGCAGTCTTACCTGCTCTGAAGTGGATCACTAGCAACTATCACTAGCAACTATCTTTTAAAAATCATGAGTAACTGTGAAGATTCCAGATCACTGTATCAAAGTATTTGACGTTCAATTTTTGAAAGACTCGAGATATCTGACCGCATAGGAAACCCTTGAACAGAGTAGGACACATCAGTGGTCCACCCCTGATCAGGTCTGTGGCCCTAATTCGACAGAGCACACACAGTGGGCTTGCACAGGCCTATAGAATGTCCCTTGTGTTTTCACATTAGTCCAGAATATTTCACACTGGTACATTAAATTAATGATATTTTTTAAATTCCAAGAATTTTATTAGAAAAGGAAATTCATGTATTTAAAAATAAGTCATCATCTGATATTATGCTGCTATGGATAAAACGCATGACAGATGGCCATATAACAAATGATAAAATTTTTCAAATCCTGAAATAAGAGAAAACAGCCAGTTTCTAACATTGTTTAAGTTGAGCACTGATGAGCCCACTCTCCAGCTGGGACAGGTAAGTGAAGTTATTCACAGTGAATGGATTTTTCACCAGTAGATAACTTGTCTCCAAAATAAAATGGACAGATTAAGTTATTGTCTTTCCGTTATGTGTGGTTTGCACTGTATTGTATTTGCATGTCTGTGATGTATTTAATTGCCTGTAGATCCGATCCTTCTCCGGGATAAAACTGGGATAACATCCATAGGATATACTACATAAAAGGTGAATGAGCCTTTCTCATGGTTTACATTGATTCAGACCTAAGTGCTGAGGTGCTGTGGCACCCAAAGGCAGCTAGGCTTTGCACCCTGACTCTGGCTGGAAACATTTTTTTTTCCACAAGAAAGGGGAAAAAACCCTCGATAAGAAGATCATGACCTTCTTGTGGCAGCCTTCCTCTCTGTATCCAAATAGGCCAGTTTATTGACACCTCCTTGACCTCCTGAGCCTAGAGTAAAAGCTTCCTAAATCTGCTGCAGGCCTTTTTCTGGCATTGTTGATTCCATGTGCATAATTCTCATCATCTGGCATCTGGAACTAGCCCTTCTTTTCAGTTAAAACTGGTATATTTTGTCACATAAAATATGTTTTGAAAGGTTACAGATTTTGGCTTTAAAGTCACCATAGGAAATTACATGCGCCCCAATATCTGTTAATAAAACATCACTAGGACAAAGCAGCTGAAAGACAAGCAGAACTAGACAGTTGCAATTACTTTCCCTGCCAAAACTCACTCCAGAGTTCAGGAGTTAGATAAGGCAGTTTGTTCCTCTAGGTCCCACAGACAATTTCTACGGCTATATCTGGGTATGTCAAAATATTTGCAAATGCAATTCTAAGACAAGACCAAGCAAAGCATCATATCAGTTTTACTAGATGGAGAATCTCTATCTCTAGGAAATATCACTACATTTGGAAAAAAAAAGTCCTGTTCTTTTCCCTTCAGCAGCTGCAATCACTGCTGAGTGACTGTCGGGACAGACACTGCTTCTTTCAGAACAACTCGACATTTTGCTCTGACGTGTCTGTTAAAAGTATCCCACGGGGCTTCGAACATATGTTTCAAAGTATCAGCCAGAGAATTTAATCACTGGTGTGAAATAGTACGAAGTACAGATCTTTTTATTTAAAGTAACAACAGTTACCTTGAGTGATGCAGATATGATGAACACAAACCAACAAATACATAAAAGCAACTTTGAATTGACCTAAAGGTCAATTTTTAATTGACCTAAAGGCTTGACCTGACAAAGTTTTAAGGTGCAAGAAAACACATCTGTATTTTACCTGCCTGATGGTGAACTTCTCCCAGAGCAATAAAGACTGAACATGACAAATAGATCGAGTGTTTGCAGTAGTCCAAGGGATAAGGTTATTGTTTGAGTGTCCTCTGCTGGACAGCATGCAGCATAGCAATAAAGCCACCAGCATATGTTGGCTCGACTTTCCTTAGAAAACAACATTGCTACATAATTCAGAATATTCCTTGTGTTTCACAGTCATTTAACTAAAAGAATTCGGGTTTAATAAAATGCTACAGCTCTGAGATTTTTAAAAACAATTATTTCCTTTATGGCAACCTATTTGCAGTTTAAGTAGGCGTAAAATTTTCAGCTGAGCTAAGAAAAGTGCTACAAGGAAAATACTGCTTTTGTCAATTTTATGATGGAAAATTGTTGCAGTCACTTGTTTAGATAAGATGGAAATATTTTGTTTACAGGTTTTTGTTTTGCTGTGAATTCCAGATGATTTTGATTAAATCCTTAAGCTGCTGCTAGCCCCGAGTTTGAAATTCCTGTGGCAGTCTACCACATGGCTCTGCCTACAGGATCAGCAGCCCATTTTCTTGGCCTTTGGCATGTGTCTGTTCTTCCAGCAGTCATCTCTGACCCCTTTAAAAACTGCAGACTGGCTATATTAGAAATGCCAAGGGAGCTTTTCCTTTATCTGTTGAGACTTTTGTGTAGTTCATGGAGCTTGTTCTGTCTGTTATTGGTAACCAGGTACAAGTAAGGCACTTTCATACTGTATGTTACTTCTTCTTCTTGATAATGGGTTTGCTGTTAGTTTTACTTTCTAAATGATTGTTTATTATTTAGTTACTCATAGCATTGTGAAAGTTGTTTCTAAAAGAAGCTGTCCTGATTCATGTGACATTGGTCTAACTTACTTTCTAAATACATGACTCGTTCTCTGCATCAGAAGAACCTGACAAATGCTCTTTGATCTTGCAATTATCTTCTTTATTCATAGGAGCATCTTCTCTTCCTCCATTCTCTATAGGCCTGGAGTTCTTATTTTGAAAGTGTTTCTTTACCAATATATAAAAAGGGATTGCAACAAAGTAGGAAGGACCTCTTAACACCGCTGTTAAACCAAGGTAGACATACCTGTGGGATAAAGCATAGAAGATAGTACCAGACATCGGAGTTTTCAAAAACAATGAGTAAAATAACTGTATATTTTCATTTATATACCAAAAAAGCTTAGAAAAAAACATTAAAAGTCATTCTTTGTGAATGGTACCACAAACGGGACTTTTTGCTGAAGAAAACGTCTGCTAAAGAATTAATCTTATTCTTTTTGCTTATAAAGATAGTTGCAAAGTGATACTTCCATCATCTTCTCTTTGTTTCTGAAGAATTTTGGAACATTTTAAGACCTTAGATGTTTTAGGGCTAGAAATACATTGGAATCGCCAGAGTGGATTATTGAATGTAAAAACAAAAAACACATTGGAAGGGGCCAAGATTTGATAGAAACTGAAAAAAATATTCCTCCTGGAGACTGATAGCGTTTGTTTTTAACCAATACCTTCAGCTGCTCAATGTGATTTTCTTTCATTTCTTTTTCTCTCAAATGTGGCCAATGCACAAAGTTAAAATTCTTGCCACTATGAACAAGCTACCTGCAAATAAGGTATATTTGTGTAGCGTTCATCTTGATGGTAAATCATACAATCCTGGGTCTTTTAAATTGACTCAAAAGGTGTTAAAAATACACAATTCGTTCCAGAAATCTCTGCCATTTATATGAAATGTTTTTTGCATAACAAAAAAACTGACTAAGAATCTAAGATTTGATCTTAAGATTTCTCAGTTCCAGGAATTCTGAACTGACCGAAATTGGAGTCCAGACCTAGTGTCCAACTGTCATTTTTGATCAGTGGCCCCACACGTTACAGTAGAACAGAATAAAGTGTGGCTGTCTTTAGAGAGGAAATGCATGAGACTTTTTGTGCCCTGATTTGCCTTACCTGTATGCATGGGAGTCGTACAGCCTGCAAGCTCCTTGCAGACCACAGCTTCTGCTTCCCCATTTCAAGCATGTCTTGTCAATCAGTGCACCAAAATAAACTGGTGCTGGAAGCCCAGCTGCAAGGAAACAAGTAAAAATGTCACAAGAAATCACAGGAGAGACAGAATCACAAAATGTTAGGGATTGGAAGGGACCTCAAAAGATCATCCAGTCCAATCCCCTTGCTGGAGCAGGACCACCTAGATCAGATCATACAAGAACACGTCCAGGCAGGTTTTGAACATCTCCAGAGAAGGAGACTCCACAACCTCTCTGGGCAGCCTGTTCCAGTGTTCTGTTACCCTTACTGGGAAGAAGTTCTTCCTCATGTTTAAGCGGAACCTCCTATGTTCCAACTTATATCCATCTCCCCTTTCCTATCATTGGATGCCAGTGAGAAGAGCCTGGCTCCATCCTCATGACAGTCACCCTTTACATATTTATAAACATTAATGAGGTCCCTCCTCCGTCTCCTCTTCTCCAAGCTAAAGAGACCCAGCTCTCTCAGCCTTTCCTCATAAGGGAGATGCTCCACTCCCTTAATTATCTTTGTGGCCAAGCGCTGGACTCCCTCAAGGAGTTCCCTGTCCTTCCTGAACTGAGGGGCCCAGAACTGGACACAATATTCCAGATGTGGCCTCACCAGGGCAGAGGGGGGGGAGGGGAAACCTCTTCCAACCTTCTAACCACACCCCTTCTAATACACCCCAGGATGCCATTGGCCTTCTTGGCCACAAGGGCACATTGCTGGCTCATGGTCATCCTGCTGTCCACCAGGATCCCCAGGTCCCTTTCCTCTGTGCTGCTCCCCAGCAGTTCAGTCTCCAACTTGTGCTTGTACATGGGGTTGTTCTTACCCAAATGCAAGATTCTAGTCTTGCTCTTGTTGTATTTCATTAAATTTCTCCCCGCCCAACTCTCCAGCCTGTCCAGGTCTCTCTGAATGGCAGCACAGCCTTCTGGTGTGTCAGCCACTCCTCCCAGTTTAATGTCATCAGCAAACTTGCCTACCATGCACTCTATTCCCTCATCCACGTCATTGATGAATATGTTGAACAATACTGGTCCCAGTACCGACCCTTGAGGGACTCCACTGGATACAAGCCTCCAACTGGACTCTGTCCCATTGACCACTACTCTCTGGCTTCTATCCTCCAGCCAGTTAACAATCCACCTCACTACCTGATCATCCAGACCACACTTCCTCAGTTTAGCTGTGAGGATGCCGTGGGAGACTGTGTCAAATGCTTTACTGAAGTCAAGATAGACCACATCCACTGCTCTACCATCAACCACCCACTGGGTGATGTCCTCATAAAAGGCTATCAGGTTTGTCAACCGTGACTTCCCCTTAGTGAAGCCATGTTGACTGTCCCTAATGACCCTCTTGTCCTTGATATGCCTAGAGACAACACCAAGGATAAGTTGTTCCATTATCTTTCCAGGGATGGAGGCGAGGCTGACCGGTCTATAGTTACCTGGGTCTTCCTTCTTGCTGTTTTTGAAGACCGGAGTGACATTTGCTTTCCTCCAGTCCTCAGGCATCTCTCCCATTCCCCACGATTTAGCAAAAATGATGGCGAGTGGCCTGGCAATGACATCCGCCACTTACCTCAGCACCTGCAGGTGCATCCCATCAGGACCCATGGATTTATGGATGGCCAGATTGCTTAACTGGTCCCTAATCAAGTCCTCATCAACCAGGATAGACTCTTCCTCTATCCTGACTTCCTCAGGAGCCTCAGGGTTCCGAGGCTCATCAGGCTAGCCTCCAGCAGTATAGACTGAGGCAAAGAAGGCATTCAGTAACTTTTTAGTTAGTAACTAAAACCTAAGCTTTTTTAGGTTTTTTTAGTAACTTTTTAGGCATTCGGATGTCTTTTTAGAAATCAACTTTCTATTTTCTTAGTGGCAAGTTACACACAGCACTAGTGGCAATAGGTGGATTGGACTGTGGAGAGATTTTTTCTTTTCCTATATCAGAATAACTGTAAGCTGGGACGCCCTCTCTGTGCCAAGAGGATCATCAGTCCCCAGGAAACGTGGTCTGATGGGTTTGGCCAGGCTTATAGACATGCACGTTGGTTTCTCCAGCACGACTCTGAGAGCAACTGCTGGCTTCCAGTGCATGCTAAGTTCCTGTAAGGGAGAGCTGGACTGGTTGTGCGTTTGGAGCACTCAACGGAGGTCTGGCTCTTTCTTCTCTGCATGACCTAAATTACTGACACTGGCTGATAGTCCCTTCTGCCTGAATGAAGATAAAAGAACTGAAATCCTGAGCGAGTCTTGGCCAGATCTGAGCTTATGTTTTACTGTAAAGCATGGCAGACACAGGACAGAATCCTAGCCTTGCTGAAGTAAAGGTGAGTGTTAACTTCAGAGGAATGCAGGTTTCAGCATGTAGAGGACCATTTTTCATATTAGCTTTGTTCCTACAGAAGCATTCTTATACAGGAAAGAATTTATTTTGTAAAAAAAGATATACTCTTAGTCTGTTCTACCCTTGGGCTCTTGTGAGAGTCTGAACACAGTAATCTATCGAGAAAGGCCTGTGTATTACAATCATCAGTGTCGTAGTCAAAGTATGATAGGACAAATGCTCATTTTGAAGGTTGCTTAGAGAAGGAAGATGGGAGCCCTCAGATTTAATCTCCGAGTGCAAAGTAATAGAAGGAGCACGCTGGCTCAATGTGCAGAAACAGAAGCCTATGGAACGGGGACAGTTCTTTTTTCATAATGCTTTTTTCTTTATTTACTATGGCTGAAATTGCTCCAACAGTCCTATTGGTATTTTTGTTCTGAGAGCTGATGGAGAAATTCTGTCGCTCCATTGCGTGATGAGAAAAGTAGAAGAGGACAAAGTGTGGATACACCTTCCTATCTCAAAATGTCCCATCACAATCCTGAAAAGAGACTACAGCCCTAACCTAGCTCTGATTGCAGACATTTGTAAACTGCTGTTGATTTTTAAGGCTTCATAAGAAATCCATGTGGCTTGTCTTTGTCTCTTCACACCCACTTTATATTTCTGAAATGCAGCTATTCCTATTCCATTGACAAAGAGAACGAAAGAAAACGGAGAGGTGTTTCCTTGCCTTCCTAGGTGTCTTAATCAATCATCTCATTAGCAACTCTCAAACAAAAAAGTTAAAAAAAAGAGCATTGCAGCGTGCTTAAAAGGAATTGAAATCTAAGCTGTCGTCTACCGGGAAAGTGAAGTTTCAACAAAGAGGAAACGCCAGGCTCCCAAATGCTATTTAATCAGCAGGTCAAAGATTTTCAGAATGGTGTCAGCTGGTTTCCCAATAAACTCTTGACTGAATATTGGACATTCAGAAACACACCAGGAGCTTCAGGAACAGCCCAGGATCTAACAGCTATTTTGAGGATACATCTGGTTTACAAATTGTGGTTGCACAGGTGTCATTTAAAGCCACACGAGAAGGCATCTTAGAATGATTTCTCTTACCTAGGAGTCTCATGACGAGTGTGTGTAGACCAACTGCAAGAGATTTCAAC
The DNA here is from genome assembly GCF_009769465.1 of Tauraco erythrolophus. Taxonomy (NCBI): domain Eukaryota; kingdom Metazoa; phylum Chordata; class Aves; order Musophagiformes; family Musophagidae; genus Tauraco; species Tauraco erythrolophus. The sequence continues at coordinate 81,606,296 of NC_141468.1, forward strand.
TCTGGCTGAACACATCTGAAAGAAAGAGAGGTAAGTATGAAGGATGTGTCTATCTAGTGCTTAGACATGCCTATCAAACTGCCATTAGTTACCCTTAACTTAAAAGTCTTAATGACAGAAAGCCAAGCTTTGAAAGGAGAGTGCTTTCTGCATCTGCTGAAAATATTTTAAGTGACATGAAAAAAGTGAATTAAGCTATTGTTTTCCATCACCTAGCTCCTGAGAAATCTATTTGCTAAGCATAATTAAAATAGTGAAAATTTAAAGTCATAATCACATTTTATCCTTGTATTATTGAAATGGCTCTCCAACTGCCTTAACTCCCTGGTATACATTTTCCTCACTTAATTGGATATACCTTATTCATTTGAAATGAAATATCATATTGCCCTAGGACAAAAATGTGTTAAGTGGCTGCGTTAGTGTGTCATCTTTTTATACTTGCATGGCATTTCTCTGTACAACGCTACATCTTGAACTATGCAAAGCCATCTGGCAATACGCCCATCTGTTCCATGAGGAACACTCCAAGCATCAGAAATGGGCACTGATCTTGAATCCATTATATACCTAGCCTCTGCCATCTCCTTACAAATATTAACATGGTCAACACTCAGAAAGACGTCTCACAGAGCTGAGGAAGTGAGAGGAATTCCTTGTTCTCTCTTCTTGTTCCATGTTCTCTTTTCCGTGCTCATTTAAGATGACAGAATGGCCTTAGGACTACCATTAAATTTGCTGCTAATGCATTTTTCTACTGAGTTGTCTCTTCAGGTTGCTGAAAAGTACATGCTAATTTGTATATGAGATTTCAAATTGCATCCTGATACACCTGCACCTGTGTACCTCAACAGACACGAGCATAGGAGCCTCAGATCGAGCCCTCATATGTCCTGAATTCCCAGACATCTGATAGGCACAATCTGTTAGGGCAACCCCCACATCCAGAAATCCTGACAAATGCATGGAATTTTCGAAATCCATACAGCCAGAATATCCAAGCAGAGAATGGAATGGATGCGTTCTGGAAAATCTGGGCAAATGACAGGCATAAGATAAACCATTTTGCAGTAGTTGGAAGCAACACACTAGAAGCAACTAACAGAGAGGAGCAAAGTAAGGTTTGATGCCAATGGCTACAAACAAAAGGGAAATGCCAAAAGTGCTTAAAGAAAGCTTGTTATACTGCAAGAATGTGTTTTTTCGTAAGGGAAAGAGAGAACCCTAAACGTAATTTTGATCCCCTTATTGGAAAACCTCTACCTTTGGTACAGTTTTACTTACCGAAACATAATCATGTATGCTGGGGTGCCTCCCAATGCGTAGCAAAAACCACTTATGACTTGTATTACTGTATAATAAACAAAATTCATTGAACAATCTTCACTTTTCGGACATTGCCCCAAAGTGACAGAAGTATTTCCTGTCCATGAACTGCTGACTTTAAGACAGCTGCAGTTATGGAAGACCTGGAAGACACAAAGAAGATTTGGTAGAACATTGCTCATGCACTGGAGAATCCTGCCTTCAGACACTGACAGAGTTTGAAACCTTCCCAAGCATCCTGTTTCTATCTTATTTGCCTTTCTTGAGCCAATGGCCAGCAGCTGCTTCTTTTCTTTCTTACAAACAGTGCTCAATCTCGGAAGGAATGTTCCATGCCAGAATGTTTTTATCAGTGGACATAGCACTCCTCTTCGGAAGATGTTTGGAGGACATGCAGGACCTCTGAGGCTGGCCTCATCCTTTGCATCCCTGGAGGGCAGGTGAAAGGAACAGCAAGGCTCAGGGAGCTTTGCCTTTTGCTGCTAAGTGACACGTCTCTGTGAAAAGCACGTGGATCACAGGTCTGTCTTTGCTAATGCTGATCCACCAGTGGTACTTCACAGCTGTAAGAAGCAGCTACCTGTTGAGACACAGGTCATGCAGTGCCCTGAGATCAGCAGTAGGTGTACTGATAGCTTAAGAGCAACAGCTTTTAACAAGAGCTTGAGTATGTGTTGAGGTAAGGGGAACTGTGAGCCACAAACCTTAACCTCTAAAGAGACAGACGTGTGGGAGACAGTAGTCCCACTGTGACAGACACTGTTAAGCCCTTCTCCCCTGCCTCCCACCTTAAGATTTGAAGAATGTCTTTTGGAGAAGATGACTGTAGACATCAGAGAGAAACGAGCTACAACGAGAAATCTGTTAGAGAGAAAATTCTGACAGAGTGCAAGAGACATGCTCTAGACCACATATCTTCTGGAGCCACCATCTGACATCAAAAAACATAGGAACAACACAGTCCAATGAAGGCTTGTATCCATGGAATGGAGTTGCCTCTCTGGGCTTCTGCACACTACGAAAATCAGAAATCAGTCATTCAAAAAAATAGTGAGTGTCCTGCAATCCCAGAGTCTCACACGGAGGAAAAAAGCTGCCTCCCCTCGAATCATTCTTCATACTTACACATTTAATGATCAGTGTCAGGGAAGACACTTGGTGTACTTCAACTGTTGGCTAGAAACCTCAGGGCAGCCAGAATAAGCTTTATGAAAGGCAAGCCATGGACAAGCTTCAGACAACAGGTAACCATTTTGGATTTTTTGTTTCCCCCCTTGTTCAATTTACAAAAGATGAAAGTTAGGATCTACAACAAAGACCTAGGGCTTTTTGCTTAATGTGCAATAACTCAGAGAAATCTCTCTGTCTTCTGGGCTGTTTGTAGCCAGAAATCATAAATATATCTGACTCATAATCAGAAATCATGTGACTAGTCCCCAGTAACTTCGGTTTCGCTTAAATGAATTATACTACGAAATTCCTGAAGTTACATGGAAAATAAGCCAGAAAAAAGCAGAAACTAAAGCAGAGCCTTACCATGTTCTTGCCACGTCCCACTGAATTCGTGCACCCAGCTAGGCATGCCGAAACGTACGTGAGTCCATTGTCTCCACAGACAGGATCCCACACATTCGAGGCACAATTGCAGCCAGAATTGCACTCAGATAATAAGGCATTTTCGTGGTATGGAATGGGTTCCCTGAGAAGTTAAGTTCAGACAGGTGTAAGAGTGTAGGAACTTTTAATTCAGTGCTGAGGTCAGCGTAGTCCCTTCTGTGTGACCGTGTTGCTGTGCTGAACCCACCTCGTATGCCCAGAACATATGTTTTCATAGCTGAGTGTCTACAGTACTGATCTCTTTGCTTGAGATTCCAGCCCTCTTGCACTGATTTTAAAGTGATTACTGGGTTATAAAGAATTTTAAAACATGTAAAAATGCTGCTGCTGATTTTCACGGGCAGGTATAGACAGGAAAGCTGAAAGGCTTTGAGATGTCAGCTTGGCTACCCTCTAGTTGTACATAGAGCTAGCAACAGTTATCACAGCCTTATCAAATACATCTTTAGCCACTGATAAAAATGAACTAATTGTAGAAACTAGATTTCCTGGTCTACATAATTAAAAAGGCCCCTCTTTTAAAGCCTAGCCTGACTCTTCCTAGAGGACATGGAGAATGCAGTATTTCATTTTACTTTCAGACCTCCTTCGGGTATCAAGGTCTGTAACAAAGGGGAATGTCTTCCCTCATCTTTCTGGGTTAATTAAGGTTATGTGCTTGCTGCCTCTTTCATCTCAGCACTTACTAAACATTTTTCCTGATCTACCATTTGCATTCTTAGTGAAAACATTGCAGGGTACAGGAGAAGAAGCAGACAATTAGTCTTCAGGTTCCAACAAATGTAAACATCCTTGGCATCCTACCTGCTCTACAATAGTTCTACTGTAGTAGTTCTATAGTAGTTCTACCTTTTCAGCTGTGAACCAGTGTGGCTTGATAAACGAACTGTAGTGACAAATTACTGAACAAGCAAGTCTTCAGAGAGATACAGACAGGTTTGCACTAGCCATGAAGTACTCTAATTAGGCTGGACATGAGGCAGTGACAACTCATATGCTAGTGTGTCACTAGGCCCCTTGGACAATCAGATCCTAGCACACATTCCCTGTACTGGTGTCTTTACTCACTCCAAGAACAAATAATAGCCTGTAATTTTTAAGCCCTTATTCTCTCGTGAAAGGAGGGAGAATCTTCAGTAGGGATAAAAGCTTCCTTTTGGTTTACAGCAGGCTGAGAGTCTATCATGTGGCAGTCTTTCCATCTCTGTGCAGGATATGCTACCCATGCTCTCTGTTACACATGCTTCCCCCTTTAGCTGAGCCTGAAAATTGTTTCTGGTATAGAGATAGCATTGTGTGAAACAGCAATATCAGCCCCCACAGAGCCAATCAACCTACATTGATAATGATACAATTTTGCTAATGTAATTAATTTTTAACCAGTGTTGTGCTTTGGCAGGCTGACACTCTGTTGACCAACAAAACTATCACAATGATAACATGTGATAGAGTTCATTTTCTCTTAAGCATTGCAAAAGCATGTTCCTATTTTAGCCTTGATGTCACAGGACATTTTTTGAACTATTGCTGCCATGGAGAAAAACATTCTTCTTCGTTTTATACTCACCCTTCGTAGGACACTGTCATTCCTGCTACTGCACGGTTCTCACAGCCAACAAAAAAGTTCAAGAGAGTGATCACATAAGACAAAAATGACACGGAAAATGCAAACTTGGTTGCTCCAATCATGGTCATTTTGTACTTCTTCATTACAACCCCTCCTAGGAACATCCCAATACCTACAGGAGGTAAGGTTGTCAATCCTAAAAGAGATTATAGAAGAGAAAGGCCAAAATAAGAGAGTCACACTGGGTTTAAGAGGCAAACTCTGTCCTCAGCTTGTTATCCCTGGCAGCTTTATGTTGTGTTATGATGATGCAAGGTGGCTTTGTGCTCAGTCTAATCGCTTGGTTGCTTATGCTATTTTTGACGTGCCTGACCATCAAAAATAATTTCCATTGCAAGACACTTGTAGCACACCACATTCATTATGTATTTAGAGTGTCCTTGCTATAATATGGTACAATTGACAGAACATAATTACTTATTCTGGTCCCAAAGGCCCCAAAACTGTAGTTTGTATGCTGCCTTCATATAATTTAAGTTCAGGACAGATCACCATGTAAATCAGTCTGTTCTGCAAAGAATTCAATCCCAGAAAACGCATGACAGAACTTCTCTCCATGCCCTGCTTATGGCATAAACAGTCATTGTACAGTATAACTCACCAATTAGAAAGTTAGATTTAGATGTAGATTGTCCATACTGCTGTTCCATGTACTTTGGTTTGTAAGTCAAGAAACCAATAAAGCTACTGAACTGTAACAGTGAGCTACACAAAAATGTGAAGTATATTCGATTACTCAATACTTTTTTCAGGGAGGTATAGAAATCTGAAAGAAAGAGATATATGAGGTGGTTTTGAAAGATGCATAACATAATTAGTGGTGAGTAATCTATGAAACTTAGGGCAAAATCCTTCTCTCGGCTCTCCAAGTGCAAGCTGTACTGATCTTCATTTGCATATGAATATCTGAAAGCAAAATCAGGATCTTGAAAAACAGCAAAAGTTGAGGTAGAGGAAGAGAATCCTAAAAGAAACACAAGTATGGGTTAAGGCCTAGGTGCACTAGGGAGATCTGCTTGTGAAGACTGAAGGGCTCCACACAGCAAAGAGTTCTTTCAGCTTACATGAATATCATCACAGGTTCAAGGCTGAGTGAGCCCTGCCTTGGTGGAGATGCCCAATGTCTTCTATCTTGTTATGGACAAAGACAGGGGAATTTGACTAAGGATGCAAAGTCATCTCTTCTCCACACCTTTCCACCCCTTTCTTAGCTTAATGACTGCACAAGAGCTGATATTCAAGCCTGCTGTATTTTCCTCAGGCATCAATGTACTTCAAAGTCTCCGTGAGCTCTGTGGTCATCAGATAAATAATTTGGCTTTTCGTGTTGAGAAAGGAACCCTTCTAATATTTCTTTAGGTTTTCTGATACAGAAACAATTTTTCCACTGTTCAAATTTCTGGCGCAAAATTTTAGAGGTAGGTGCCACTCAGGTGATACATGCAGAACCTCACAGTCTTGAAGAAGCTCTTTGACTTCTAATAATCTTAGACCTTCTAATAATCTGACCCCTCCTTTCCTGGGGATAGCTAACCAGTTTAGACTGAATTGCAGTGGAGGCAAAATATTCTGCTGGACTATCACATTACCACTGTACATTGTACTTGTTACTTTCCACATTTACACAACATGCAAAGTACTTGCCTTTCAGCATTACTGACCACTTCCTTGGCTTGGATTTTGCAGGAGGAAGCATCTTCCTTGTTGTGTCCATGTTTTCCAAGAGATCGTGTGAAGTTTTGTCATTATTGGCTTCCTTTGGCTTTTTCAGACTCTTTGGCAGGAAGCAAAATGGAAGAGCAGCTAGGAAACTGATTACTCCACTTATTAAAAAACCAAGCCACCATGCTCCCACCCAACGCGAATCCTGTGGGGAGATAGTGATGTTTCCTAGAATTGAGAGAAACAGACACAAGTTACCTAAATGAAGAAGTTGAACCTTCCCACATTTCATTTGTTAAAATAGTTATGTTTTACAATGTCTGACTTTTAATGGTAGCAATTACCATCTAATGAGAGATGGTTCATGCAGTGAAGGCATCAGGAATCATACCCCGAATGGTGTTATCATAGAATCAGAGAATTGTTTGGGTTGGAAGCGACCTTAAAGATCACTTAGTTCCAAGTACCCCTGCCATGGGCAGGGGCACTTGCCACTACATCAGGAGGCTCAAAGCCTCGTTTCTACATGATACGCTGACTGCCATTTTGTGGCATACATGGCAACACAGAGGTCCTTGTCCAAAACATAGGAAATCAAAACAGGCAGGCCTCAAGCATGGGATCCTTTTAGGGCTGATACATTTCTATTGAGATCATTCTCTGGTAAACTGAACTTTATCGGTACTTTTAAGCATATGGACATTCTCTATGACATTGGTGAGATTAGCCACAACTTTAACTTTTGCAAGGAAGACGAAAGTAGTTGGTTGGATTTTTATGATCATTACATGCTGAGATGTTTGGTGGTGGACTAACACTATAAGACTTTTCACTGAATGACCAGAATCGGCTCGCTGTCCTTATGCTTAAGCAAAATCAAACATTGGTTTAACAAAGGGCAAAGAAAAAAGTTCTTCTATCTAACTATAGGATCTTGAAGACCTGAAAATTTCTCTGTCTTACTAGTAAAACAGGATCACCCACTGCTGCCGCTATGCTGGGCCTTTTGCTGAAAAGGCCGTCACCAGTCTGCACTGCCTGAGTTTCCATCAGTCTGGTCCAGCAGGTGGGGAGGTAGGCTGGCCAGGAAACCTCACCTCAGAGATGGCCCCTGTCTCTTCCAGCGAAAAGGAACGGGATGGCCACCACTTACAGTGATTGCTCTACACCCTCTGGCATCTTGCAGATGTGAATATATACATGTGTTTTCTTTTTGTCTGAATAAGCAAGTGTTGGCAAAAAATGTAAAATGGACTGTAAACATTACATGAAACGTAAATAATATAAAATGCTCAGCTGAAAGGGCGGATAATCCACCAAAATTGTAAAACTGCTATGCTAGCAGAATCCTTTCACTAAGATCACAGTTTAGTAAAATTTCTTGGGTTTGTGAGAGTTCTTGGTACTAACTTTTGAAGTTTAACACGTATTTTGATCCTAAAACATATTTCTAAAATACATTTCCTCTAATTCTGCCTTTACCCTAAAAAATTCCAGTAATTTCATAAACTTGTAATAAAGTATATAATAAAAATAATGAAATCAATATAAATATTAATATAATTAATACAATAAAAACTTACACAACTGTGTAGAGGAATCTGTTATGAACAAGTATTAGCTTACCTTCACTTTTACTCTCTTTTGCTTACCTAAATCCACAAATCCTATATCCACGTACAGTTTTGCACATAAAGATCCCAACAGGAAACCAAACATTGGGCCCAGCATGGCTATTGTGTGTAAACATGCTGAAAATATAATGAAGCAAATGCTAGTACAATTTCATGGCTGAATGTTTTCTTCTGCAGAGTATGATTGACCTCTTATACTAGGAATTTCTCAGTTTACTTCATGCTGAGATTACCTACATACACAGGAACGTCCTCTTCTTTAGCAAAATCATCAAGATAAGAGATGCCCAATGGAGTTATTGGTGTCTCACCAATTCCACGTAACATGTTTCCCAGTAAGATATATATCCACATATATGATGATGGTTCCTTCTCACAGTCTGCAGATGAGAGTTCACGTCTTTGTAATGGAATAGTTGAACGGGAAACAGTGACAAATCACAGGAAATTCAGCATGTGAGATTATTATAGTTTAGTATTTAAGGTATTAACAGGATTTTCCTTATGGAACATTAGTGAAAGGTGATCAACCTCATTATACATTTAATAACACCTTTGTCCAACTCCGTCATATTTGGTTTCTAAAAATACAGATCCTTCATCAGAAAAAAACTCCTATGTAAAAAAAATGCCAGATTGATATTGTCATAAATATATTACCTGGTGTATAACATATATCTTCAACATGAGAAGTTTGAGATGCTTTCTAGGGCACAGCTTGTCTCTTTTCTCTACCTACATACCATGCAAAGCAACATGTAAAACAGCTGTATTCTGAATTGTGAGATTGTAGAAATCTTATTTTCAGTTAATTCTGTGCAGTTTTGTGTCCTATCACATTATCTCTGCCACCTCCTCAACTCCAGGTCCTGGATAATTGAATCCCTTCAAACATAGCCTCAGTATACCCTTCAGTGTTAGGGTAATTTTACTGTAATTCGGAAGTGTGAACACAGGAAAGCGAAGATCTGGATCCTTATAATTTATAGTTGCTGGACGTTTCCTCTCCAAATGAGATGCATAAAGTGCATTTAAGTATTGGTAATAGACAGGTAGAGACTGATTGAATCTAACTGAGCGTCTTGCATGGGGACAGTGATTTATTCCACTTGCAACCAAGGGTAAAACTAGCTCCTGTATTTTTACTTACGCTTACAGTTCCTTACCTGATCGGGAGACTTCCAACAAGGTTTTGTTCACACCTTGATGTAGGGAACAAGGATTTATGCTTGAAGTTAAGTTGGCTGAAGAAGTGGAATGTGATGCTGTCTCATACTTGTAACTGAAAGCACACAACAGTAGGTTTAGAAGCAGTGTTCATTAGGATAATACTAGTGTAGTAGGGAGGAACCACGTGACTGCTGTTTCCCTACAGAGAAAGTTACCTTTGTTGAAATGTCAATATAAAGTGCTAGTGAAGGAGCAAAAAAGAAGATTATTTAAGCACATTTTGGAAAACCAAAACACTAAAAAGAAGACTAAATAAAACTTAGATTCATCTGTCTAGATGAAATAACATTTAAAATTGGAAAATCGAAAAGGGCTTTTGAAAGTGAATCAGATAGGATTGAACTTTCAGTGTCAAAATTTTGAGTCAGATCCAAGTGAGGTCCCTATGCTGATCCCACAGTCAAGAAGAAAAAGAAGAATCTCTTGAGTGTGAGGGTAAGTCCTCCTTTTCATCTTAGATATGTATTTTTGGATGGTAGGGGAGGAGAGGAATAAGGAGAAGTCATCCTCAGGCAGTAACTGTTTGTCTGATGGTTGGCATTGGCTTTGGAAAGAGCTGTAGTGTAGTAGTGAGTGGATAAAGATAGTGGCTAAAAGACACCCTTTAGCTGTATTAACAGGGAGCAGGGCAAATGTCTTTTCCAAACTAGAAATCTATGAATACATTTAAAAGAGCGACAGAATATGTCTTACTCTATATGTTATGACTGGCTAGCTATGGCTAGAAACATTATCACATACAAGCAACATGCAGTAATTCTCTAAGCCTGGAGACGATGAATAAAAATTAGCTTAACCAGTCACAGAAAATCAGCTTAACCAGCCCTGTGCATTGGGAAAAGGAAAAACCCCGGGACCAGTTCTACCAGCACAGATCCATTTGCAGGCTCTCCATGAAGCTGAGAGGCTGCTTTGTGTGAGGAGCATCTGTTCGCCACAGGAGAGCAAAATGCATCATCTAACACAACAAGGTTCTGATTTCTTCTTTCAAGGAGTGGGATTTCTTTTAAGGAGTGTCTTTGTGGGTTGGTTTCTTCACCAAGTAAAGCTCTGGATCCCTGATTTTACATGAGAGTTACCTGTTACTATAAATAAAGTGATATTTCAGGTAGAGATGTCACTCAACATGAAGTCACCGGCTCAGTTTCAAGATTCTGTTCAAAACAGCACAAACTTATTCTGCAAATCATATAGGTGGATTCTGTATTCCTCATAGTTTTACTGTGTTTCATGATTTGACTTTCCTGCTACACAATCCTTACATTTCTATTGACAACCAACGATGCCTCATTCTGAAGTTAACACTGATTTTCCCAATAAGGTGTTAGAGTTTGCCAATCAGGAAGAGTGTATAACTCATTAAAACAATAGCACCAGCATAATAGCATGGTTGAAGATTGTCAAAGAACTTTAAAACTTCTTTGAAACTTGAATTTTCATAAGATTTTCATAGGTAGGTGTTTCCTCCTGAAAAAGTATATTTTAATTATTTTGTAAAATCATTCCCTCCTTTGCCTCTTTTCTGAAAAAGTCTGACTGAAAACTAAAGCATTGTGATTTTCCTATTTTTACGAGAAGTCGAGTTTTTCTTCAGAGGAGCCATATTTCTCCAAGATATAATGAAAAATTTTTTAATTCAAAAACCAGAAAGCAGTATCCTATTCCAATGTTAGGTTACCCAAATTAATCTTGATTATTACTTACTATCCCATGAAGAAATGAGGCATTGCTGTTAAAAGACTTCCCAAAGCCATAGTAAGGCACCCAACAGCTATTACTTTGGGCCTATGAAGTTTAGCTCCAAAGTAGCTTACAAATGCAATCACCAGCAAGTTACCTGCAAGGTAAGGAAACAAAATCAGTGCCAGCTGTCGTGCCTCATTTCTCTGAAATGTTCTACTTGTTACAGAATATCAATTACCCATCTCAAAGCTTCCATCGACGAAACCAACAGTAGATGATGTTAGGTCAAACCTTCGTTCAATCTGAGTGATGGAACTTTTCATAATCGTACCAGACAATGCTTTACTGAAATAGCTGAACGATAAAGCAGCGACAAACGCCTGAGGAAAGATTAATACAGAAAACGAGAGGTAGAGGCAGGGAAACTGGCCATAGAGGGATCAAATACGTTGAAAACCGTGTGGAGCAGTGTCGTGTTTCAGCCCAGCTGCAGCTCAGCCACCACTCAGCTGCTCACCTCTCCCCTTAGTGAGATACAGAGGAGAAAAATATAACAAAAGGCCCGAGGGTGAGACAGGAACAGAGGTAGTACCCACTGACCATGGCCCTGGGCAAAAGAGACTTGGGGACAAATCAATTCAATTTATTAACAATTACTTGAGAGGATAACAAGAAACAAAGACAGATCTTAAAAACAACACCTCCCCCAACTGCCTTTTCTTTCTTCCCGGCCCTGCCTCCTCCCCCCAGCGGCGCGAGGGGACCGGGAATGGGGTTGCAGGTCAGTTCCTCACAGGTTGTTTCTGCCGCTCCTTTCCCAAAGGAGGAGGACTCATCACACTCTTTTCCCTGCTCCAGTGGATCCCCTCCTCATGGGACAGTCCACAGACTCCTCCACTGTGAGTCCTTCTGGCAGGATGCAATCCTGACCCATCAGATCATTCTGGTATGGGCTAACAGCAGTCACGGGTTCTTAAGGAGCTGCCACCCACTCTGGTGTGGGTCATTCCATGGACTTCAGATGCGTCTGTACTTCATTGTGAGTCTCATTCTCTACACCCTCCCTCAGGCTCAGCATCTCCGCTCCAGCACAGGCTTCTCCCTGGGCTGCGGTGGGTCTGTGCCCCACCGAGTCTGCCATGGCTGCGGGGGCTGGTGCCGCCTCACCGCGGGCTGAGGGCGATCCCTGCTCCGGCACCTCCTCCCACTCCATCCGCACTGACCGCTGTCCATGTGGTCATATCTCTCCCCTCTCAGCCCTGTCCTAGTGGCACCCCGGCACGGGGCACTCCCGAGTTCTCCACCGTGGCCATCCTCAGCGGGTGGCGCTGGCCCAGCGTGGGCCGCTGCCCGGGGACACTGTCCCCCCCCTCACTGCAGGGCCGGAGCACATTTTCCGGCTCCTTTGTCCCTGACTTAAATAGGGCATTCTCAGAAGCGCTGATGTCTCTACCCCGGCCTGAGGGGGGTGCGGGATCCGGCCGGTTTTGGAGCCCGGGGAGATACCGGGGGTGAAGTCCGTCTTCCGCTACCCCACGACAGTAGATGATGTTAGGTCAAACCTTCGTTCAATCTGAGTGATGGAACTTTTCATAATCATACCAGACAATGCTTTACTGAAATAGCTGAATGATAAAGCAGCGACAAACGCCTGAGGAAAGATAAATACAGAAAACGAGAGGTAGAGGCAGGGAAACTGGCCATAGAGTCATCATCACGGTGCATGTTTGTTACTCAGATTGCGGTTACGATGTAGATTTGGTGTTGAGCAATATGGTTTAGGGACCCTGACAGTGCAGGGTGAGTGGTTGGACTCGATGATCTTGAAGGTTTCTTCCAACCAGATGATTCTATGATATGATGCTGTGTGTGATTTTTTCACACCCTCTAATGCTACCAAGCATGGGGCTGATCTCCCAGCAGCGCTGCTCCTGCTCTGGTTTTCCCTGCTGTGGAGGGCTGGTGCTGGGCTGCACCACGAGCGGATGCTTGCTTTAGAGCTCAGGGGTGAGATAGCCGTCTGAGTCTGATCCTCTCTGCATTGCGGTGATGATTCGAAGAGTTAAATATAAAACTGACCTTAGGCTAAGATAAAGAACACTAACTCTTAATCAGTATGTATGGACAAGGACACAAGGATACATTGTACACCTTGAGTGCGGTAAATGCCACAGTAGTTGGGAGTACACTGTAAATCTTTGAGCATGGTTCGGAGATAAGAAACTGATGGACTGGAGCCAGCTGAAAGGTGGGAAGGTCACACTGATGAAGACTTCTGACTTCATCCACGGTGAAAAGTTCATGCTGATGAAGTCTCCCTGACCAACTGCGCACGATCAGTGGCAGGGGGGGTGAGGTGGGCTTACGTAAATAACTTCCCAGGACTAATTGTAATATGTCCTCCCTGTCCCCGAAATCATAATGAATATGTAAAACCTCATACTTTAAACGCTGGAATATCCCTCTGAAGGTGCACACGTTTGTGGTGGAGGGATCCTCTGTGCGTCCAGTGCTGAATAAACATATCTACTGTGTAATTCTGATTATAGAATCTTATTCCGCATGTCAGCTGGCCAGAGGTTTGCCAAAGCAAAAGTCCTATGGAGTGTGAACTCAAATCTGGCAAACAATTCACTTGGGACTACTTACCTCACCGACATCCTGAGGTTAAATTTATCAAAAAGCTGAGGCCCAGTGTTGGGGAGCCAAAATGGTGAGATTTCTAGATGTTGCAGAACTGTAAAATTTGCCAGAGGTAAAATACCTAATCAGGATAGATTTACTGATACTAGTTCAACCTAAAATTAATCTTAACCCCAATTACCTTTTGCTTGGGCTACATGAGAGTTGTTTAAGGTCAGTTCATAACTGATTTTAACTCAGACATATATGTCATCAAAATAAAGGCTTTATTCAAAGTATGCAGAAGGTGGTAAAGATTGAGTTCATCTCTGTGTCAGACGATACATTTTGAAATGTGTGGGTTATGGCTATGTCATCTCTATACCATATACCTCATAAGGGAAAGCTTAATATTCTTTATAGTTGTATAGTTGCTTCTGCCAACATGCATTGTAGCTTTTGCAAATAAAGATATATCTGATAAAAAGTTAAACTAAGTTTGTTTAAATATTATCCAGCTATTTCAACATAGTCTAAAAAACAAATAGACTTATTGCTCACTGGGTAAAAGTTCCAATACAACACAACGTTGGGTAAACAAAAGTAAATGTAGATTTAGACTTTGCAATACTGTCTAGTTGAAAAAATGAAGCCAATCCTGGAAATAAAAGCTTGAAAATAGAGATACATATTCTCTTTTTGTCTAAGAACGAAGAGAAAAATCTCACAAGTATGGTCTCTGTTCTGATATGTTTGTATTTCCTGAGCTCGATTGGCAAAAAGTCTGTGAGATCCACCTTTCTTGCCTTATGTCAGCAGTGTTCTCAAGGGTTTTGACTGAAATCACAAACTGCTGATAAGCATGAAAACACAAACAAAAAAGACATGGGTCTTTTGAGTTTGAAAATGTAATCCCCAGGTAAACTACAAAACATCTAATAGGAAGGTGAGGGAGAATAACAGTTTGCCTTTTATTACCTCCAAGTAGTGTGTCTATTAAACTCTAATTGCCATAAAGTTAGATATAGATACACAATTGTGCAGCATTGCCTGTGTATGTGATGGCAAAGTTAGTCCTGTGAGTCTCCCAGAGAGATCGGATTCTATTTTTCTAAGTGTATATGGGTGTCAAATGTGAGTCATATAAAATAAAAAATATTACAACCTTGACTTGATACTTAAACCAAACTATTTTGGATGTTTGAGAATCTTGCAATTACCTAATTTTTCCATTAATCTTTCATTTTACAGACCTTTTTATACAGAAAAATGTGTCCCTGATTGCAAGTTCACTGAGCCTGTAGAATTTAACATGAGATGAAAGTGGCTGAAGTAGTCAAAACATACACCCAAACATATGACTGTCAACAGAAATCTTGCCCTTGCAATATCTGCAGCTCAGCCAGATGCAATAAATACTAAGACTTTAACACAAAAGTAAAATTCTCATTTGTTTACTTGCTTTGTCAATTCTTCTTGTGTGCTCTTGAAAGCTTGGATGCTTGTGGGAAGCAGTGGACTGTTTGGCCTACAGCCCTGGCTTAGACAAAAGTCCTGGAATAAAATTTGCCTCACCCTATTTTGGCCCTACAAGAATGGGTGGTGATAGCAACCTCCAGACAACGGTGTATCATAGCCACCTATGTTAGGATGCTTCATGTCTTCCACTGGGAGGTTACAACATCCCTCCAATGACCAAAAAGAAAATCTAGCTATGAGTAACTTGAGAGTAAATATGTTAAATTAGGAATTTTAAAGACAGGATCCAAATCTTCCCTGTACCTCCAGTGTGTATTCAGTTCCAGAAAAGATAGAGGGAACAGGAACGAAGTAATCTGTCATGTCATATCTTGA
The DNA here is from genome assembly GCF_009769465.1 of Tauraco erythrolophus. Taxonomy (NCBI): domain Eukaryota; kingdom Metazoa; phylum Chordata; class Aves; order Musophagiformes; family Musophagidae; genus Tauraco; species Tauraco erythrolophus. The sequence goes on from NC_141468.1 coordinate 81,621,551, forward strand.
ACATTTCTTAACATATGAAAACAGTAATTTGTGGTGATATTGATAAAGCACCAAACCTTCAATCCAGTGCAACAGGAAACCTTCTTTTTGACTGGTAGATTTTTGTTTCCTTCATCATCCAAAAGCTGTGCAGGTTCTGCTTCCTGATTTGAGTCATCGACATTGCTGGATTCTGTTTCCACTGTCATGGTTGACTTCTTTGCTGAGTTATCTGAACCCAAGAGAAAACCATAATGAATACAAGAGCAAATATGCCAAAACAGAGTTGCTTAAGGACTCTTCTGATGAAACAGTAGTTACAGGGAAATGCTGAGATGTTGAAACTGAATTTTTATTCATTGGAAAGGGTTTGGATCAATGACTTGGGTGTTTCACAGTGTGTATTTGTTTAAATTCTGAAGTATCTTGTTTTGACATCTTTCTTTTCAAGTGAAATGGTCTTCACTCTCTCCACTCCCCTCCTCCTTTTTTTCATCTAGAATGACTTTTAATTCTAAAAAGACATTTTCCACAAAAGAGTAAGTGACAAAGCCTCTGGGCAAAAATAAGATGCAGGAGTCAACAAAGCATCAGTGCTGAAGCACAGGGAGTACTAGTGAAGCTCTGAATTTGCAGACCACATGGCTTAAAACTCAATCATCATTTTGGTAAGAACTCCGTAGTTACACCATGTCTTCTGACACTCCTTCACAGTGGCCTGTTGGAAGCAATTCTTAATGACAATTTATTATTTTAGCTACCTGACCTCCTATAAGGAGATTATATGTTTTTTTCTTCTTGCAATAGTATGTAGGGTATCCCTAATCCACTTCTGTTTGCAGAGTGCTGTCCATATCCCCTGATGCATGAAATCACCTGCAACTCAGTAGTTCATCAGAACTGTTCCCCTGGGAAGAGCACATCCTGTAACCATAGAGGATAAATCTTTCCCTGTCTTTGATAAAACATGTTTTTTTTCTGTTGAAACCCTCGTTTCTTAATTAAATTGAATTTGGTTTTATTGCAATGAATAGTACAGTACTTTTTCTTCTCTCAGTTTTTTTAAAACTCCATTTCTGACAGATGAGTAAGCAATCAAGAAGAATACTTCAGTGAAAAGCTATAAGGGAAGTCTATGTATCTATTTGTAAAGTTTGCTTAAAGAGTGAAAACACTTGCCTGTTTGTGCAACTCCAACTACAAATAGAACAGATTTCTGAAGGAAGACCCAGATGCCATGGCAGAGCCCCTTGGAAAAAATAGGTCACTTGAAACAAACCCTCTTCGGATCTGCATATGTTGACACACAGGGGAGAAAAAGCATTAAAGCTCATGACCCCCAAGTCAGAACTCTGACATCATCATTCACAGGAACTGATTTATTTCACCTTTCACAGTCATCTCCTAATTTTAGAAAAGGGTGAAAAAGAGCAGGCGGTGGGTAGGGAAATCATACAAAGAGAGATTTCCATGCTTGAGTGGAGCTGAAAAAAGTTGGATGAACTTTTCCAAAGCTAGGAAAAGTCCATCTGCCATTGCAAATTTCTCTACTACAGGCCAGATGGCAGAGTAACGCTTGCCAGAGCATTTAAAGGGTAAAAATTGCTCGAATGCACAAGGGTGAAGAACATTTTCTTCACTCAGATGGAAGAGGGTTAGTATATAAGAATGTTGAAGACCAATTCACAAACAGAAATTTAAACGGCTTAGGAATTTCTCGGGCTTAATTTCATGAGCATGTCCTTAGGTACTACTGCTGGCATAAATAAACAAGTCCTTTGCTTTCCCACTGCTCATAGCTGCTTCCCACACTCTTCACTCATATGAATACCAAATCTTTTGTGGCTGTGCTATAAGCCTGGGTCAGAAGGCATAGCTGAATGAAAAGTAGCTTTTCCTTTGACTTGGCTCCTCAGAAAGGTATGAACAAGAAAGTAGGGGAAAGGAGCTCCTCAAGTCTGCATAACTATCAACAGAAATGCTTGTGAAATGAGATTCTTAGCAGTCAGGAAATGTTGGTACAAAAATACTTTTGAGAATCTGGTCCTCTGAAATTTGTCTGTCCCTGTGTAATCTGAAGATATTAGATTCTTCATGTTATTATTATATATCAAGGACTAAAATAAGATGCTAGGGTAGCATGTCATTGCAGTTAACAAATGGCTTTTTTAGAAGGTATACCATGACTTAGAAACTGAATATAAGGAAAGAAGTAAATGCAGAGAAACACGAAGAGACAAGTAAGATGCAAGGTAGAGATAGAGAAAGGCAGTTAGGCATTCACACATGTAACTGAAGAGGTTCAGATATTAGTGCGCTATTCCAGTAAATGTATCAGAGAAAGACTCTGAAGACACAAGAAGGGAGGGCAGTCAGATTGAAAGTGCAAACAGTAAGTATCAAAGAGCAATCAGAGGCAAATAGTGAAAAAGGCATGCAGAGGTTAGGGTACAAGGCAAGATAAAAGAGAAGAACTATAAAGTAAAAATCATCCTCTGGGGGGCAAAAACTGCTTGATGCACACAGAAAATTTTGAAGGCATTTAGGAAGTGATAGTTAGTTGGCTCAGCACTGTACCAAGCTGCTCCTTGATCCAGGGGAAGACCTCTCAGGTAAGAACAGGGATGACCAGCTCCTATCAGTAGTGAATGACACAGCTTGTCATTGCTTTGCAAAGGTGCTACTGAAGATGGCCGTTACTTTTGCTGGGGAAGGGTGAGATGAGGGGAAGGAAGCGAAAAGGTGATGCAGCCTGTGCTGGAGAAATGTTAGAGCAAGTTATGTGCAAGGATCAAAAGTTGGAGCTGCTGCCAGCATTTCCTCTCATCCTCAGTTGACCCTGACCTACATGGAAATCTGCTGGAGATAGAAGAGATCAAGGCTGGGGAAATACCATGCCACAAGAAGATTAGGAAAAAGATAAAAGGTTGATTCACAATGTCAACATACATTAGCTGCTAAGCCTGACAGTTTCAAGTATTGATGAAGTTACTAGTTCAGATTTATTTCACTAGTGTGGTTTTTTTCCATGTTTAATAAATGACGCATCTGCTTACAGGCAAAGGAAAAGTACGAGGCTTTCTGTGCCAAATGTGCTCATTCAGTTATATGGCTTTTCTAAAACTATTATGTTTTGCCCGCATAAATCACTCCACTGCAGTAATGACCTGAGGTAGTTGCATTTGCAGAAGGACGTGATCAGTCAAATTGGCATTGTTTAGATAGTCACTCAACTAAGAAAAATCTGACTTCCTTCCTGACGGAAGAAAACAATCCGCTTCCCAAAACCAAGCATAAGGAAAAAACCCACCAAAATCCCCCAAGCCACACTGTGAGAATGAAAGCAAACACTCTTCCAGTTCACTTTTGCATCGTACCCTAGGAGCATTTGACAAACAGCTAGACCTGCTTGGTCTTGTCCTCAGTACAGTCTCTTCTGAGAAACACTTTGGGTGGGGGAAGATCAAGGGTCTTAACTAATAATCAGTATGGATCATTTGTGTTGTTGGGAGCTTTCACAGTGTTGTGGGAAGCATGTGGCACCTCGTGAGTCTGTTCCAAAGCACAGCAGCCAGCCTTGGAAAGGACAGCTACAGACTTCTTCAGTGCTTCGAGGTGTATGACCTTGTAGGGGCCATGGCCTAACTCAGTGCCTGTTTGGTAGATCTGTTCCTTAATGAACATTAAAACAAAATTCAAGCTTGGTTTTCTACCCTCTAATTATATGCAAATTATAATGAATAAGAGCAACAATTTAAACATCTTAACACGAATAACCAGTAATTAGTTTACAAAAATCAAGACAATAGCTTGCTACGGATTTTGTAGATTCTTATGACAGAAAAATAAAACAATGTTTGAGGAATTTTTAGCATCCAACACAGACAGGTAAGTCCTTGAGCTGTTTCTCACCGCAGTTGTACTCTCAGATGTACCACTATCCAATAGACTATTATATCACAATTCAAGAGCAAGATTACTCCCAGTAGTTTATGGAACAGTACTGATTTATTCTAGTTTCAGTTCTAATCCAGTTGTTTTACAGATTTTTAAATGCATTAAAGAAACATAATAAGACCTTTTAAGTTAATGTCGTATGAAAAATTAATGTCACAGTACTGCGCACGTCTAAATATTGCTTACATTGCCCATGAGATACGACGCTTACACTTCAGAGACGCCCATAGAAAGGTATGATGCCGTTATTAAAGCATTGACATCTACAACAGGAATGTTACTGATGTTCCTGTCACAGGAAATGCAACAAGTGCTACATGGGTAAAGTCCTTTAGCTGCAATCATTAAATGGTAGCATTTTAAGGTTAAGACAAACAAAAATAATATATGAGTTTCTTACCTAGGTTCTGTATCCACAACAACAGCAGTTATACTGCCACAGAAATGCTCAAGTCAGAGTATTCTCTCCTTAAGCAATTCTCTGCTGGTACTTGGTAGAAGAATCATTAACTGCTAACACAAACTATGGTTGAGGCAGTTTTAATCTTGTCTCCTCCCAGTTCCGCCCTCTGCTAAAAGTCCCAAAATACAGGTTTATCCGCAGTGGTCAAAAATTAATTAAGTAGAAAATGTACAAGTGTGTTCCTTCTGTACACTCTTGTGAAACACTTTTTCTCCTGAGCTTGTTAGGAATATAATAGTTCATTCCTTCTTAGCATGTAAAAATGGGTTGTTCCAACTTTACAAGTGTTCCTGGTTACTGATAGCTAAAATGTATTGTGCTATACAGTTTTATTTTCATAGTCTATAGCTAAAGTCCATTCAGCTAAGACCTACTGAAGCCAGCAAAGGGCTTATAAGAAGAGAAAATTTAATGCCTTGTGTATATTGAACAAACTGGATGTTCAAGAAACATTCATGCTTAGAAGATTTCAGATTCATAGGTCAGTGTTATTAACAGCACAGGCAAACCCAGTGTGAATGTATATTGGGGCCATGTGTACTTTGGAGCAGCCCTTTACCTACTTACAGCTCTGGTTCAAGGAAACCTGAAGCAGTTTCCTGAGAAGTATTTTATTTGATTGTACCCTTGTTGTGGACTATGCCTGATTCCTGAGAATGAATCGAGTTAGAAGTCATTCTTAAAACATATGAACTGTGACTACTGTCTGCCTGGACGTTACATCAAAAGTGTGCCATTCCTTGTAGTTTATGTGCCCTTCCCTGCCACCACTGTCACCATACCCATTCTTTTACTTGCTATGAACAATCACAGCCAACTTAATAAGACTGACCTTTGAATACTCTTAATTAAATTTTGCATTCAATACTGTTATGGGCAATACCACACAGTGTTCATGGCTTTTCTGACTCTCAACCAGACAGTTTCTGTTAGCTTCATAGAACAAGAGACATCATCATCAAGGTCCAAATCTATATGTCAGGGCAATTCAACTGCAAGTATTAGCAAAATTATACAATAAGAACGCAGGAGGAATCCAGATCATAAATCCTATCTGCAAACTCAGAAGCTCCTTTTGTGAAAAGGTGAAGCCTTGAGAACAAGAATTGCATTCCCTTCCACTCCATTGTGCTGGTTTTAGCTGGGATGGAGTTAATTTTCTTCATAGTAGCTAGTAAGGGATTATGTTTTGGATTTGTGCTGAAAATGGTGTTGATAATAAAAGGATGTTTTTGTTATTGCTGGGCAGTGCTTACACAGAGCCGAGGCCTTTTCTGCTTCTCACGCCACCCCACCAGTGAGTAGGTTGGGGGTGCACAAGAAGATGGAAGGGGGTGCAGCTAGGACAGCTGACCCCTAATGACCAAGGGCATATTCTGCATCACATGATGTCATGCTCTGCACATAAAGCTGAGAGAGGAAGACGGATTTGGGGGATATTGAGAGTGATGGAGTTTGTTTTCCCAAGTAAGAGCTATGAGTGATGGAGTCCTGCTTTCCTGGAGATGGCTGAATCCGCCTGCTGATGGTAAGTAGTGAGTGAATTCCTTGTTTTCTTTTGCTTGCATGTGCAGCTTTTGCTTCACCTATTAAACTGTCTTTACCTCAACCCATGAGCTTTCTCACTTCCGATTCTCTCGCTCATCCCACTGAGGGGGAGTGAGTGGCTGTGTGGTGCTTAGTTGCCGGCTGGGGTTAAACTATGACCTCCATCTACTTCCAAGGCTACTGCAAAGATGGGTCTTCTGATACACAGGAACTCTCTTCCCATTCCCAGTCACGATCATATTATATTCCTGTTTTGAACTGACAGGGTCCTTCAGCTTTAAAAGCTCTTCCTGTCAATCTGATACTTAGAACTCAATCTTGATCATAAATGAAGAGAGCACAGTTTTTCAACCTGTTTTACTAGGCAAGCAAGCTAATCATGCTTAATAATTTCTCGAAAAATAGACTATCTTGATTCTGCAGCAGATCCTTGGAGACTTTGGCTACAGTGCTTTCTATCTGGATCCATATTTCATTAATGCACATGGCTAAAAATATATACAATATTCCAGGTGTAATCTCACCAGTGCCACACCTTGAAATATTAACTGTTCTTTATTTCTGGCCTTGTCTGATATATTCTAAGATTATATATAGCATTTTCAGAAAAGCAACTTTTTAAGGGTCGTTCCTAGTTATCTATAATTAACAGGTACATTCAGGGTCTTCTAAAAAGCTGTCAGCTAAGTTGCGACTATCCTGGAGCAGAAATTCCTGTTATTGGCCATCAACTGTGCAACTTTCTATTTAATATTTTTTTCCACTCCTATTTTGTCATTCTCAGGTTCATTCTTTTTTTTTCCTTCTATGATATCCAGACTCTCCTCTGTTTAACCATTCTATCCAACTTTCTGCCTTTACTGTTATTTCAAAAAGTGAAGCTGGAATGTTGTGCATCATAATTTTAAAAAACTAGTAACAGTAATGAAAAGTAAAGAGACAGACTGGTGCCTGGCTGAGAAACCTAAAATAGATGGATCTTAACTGACAGCTTCATCTAAGTTTGGGATACCTTCCAAAAGAAAATAATCTTAGATAAAACCTTAGAGAAAGTCTTAGAATCATAGCATAATTTAGACTGGAAGGAAGCTCTGGAGCTCATCTGATCCAATCATTTGCACTAAAAGCAGGACTAACTTTAAAGTTTTTTGGTGTTACTCAGGTCTCATCAAGTTGAGTTTTGGACGGAAATCTCCAAGGAAGGAGGTTCCATAGCCTCCCTTGGCACCTGGTCCAGTGCCAGACCATTCTCACAGTAAATAACTTGATGTAGATGTAGATGTTTATATATACTTGTAATCTCTTTTGCTGCAACTTGTGTCTATTGCCTCTCATCTTTTTGCTGTGCATCACCTGTGCACAGGGGAGAGTCTGGTGCTGTCTTCTGCTGAAGAAAGCAGTAAGATCCTTCAACCACTCAACTTGATTCAGTTTATCAAAGTCTGTCTTGTTCTGGGGAGTCTCAAACTAAGCACAACATTACACATGCAGCCTGACAAGCACTGAACAGAGGGAAAGAACCACTTTTCCAGATCTTCTGGTCTTTAATAACTGTAGCCTGATATACATTTAGCCTTGTATGTTCAAAGGTGGGCTACCTTTGAACAGGCATCTCTCCTGTTTAACTCATCGTCCACCAGGACCCACAGGACCTTTTGTGCAAAGCTGTTTTCTGTCTAGCTGACTCCCTTGACATATTCTTTGGACAGATTCATTCTATCCCAGGTGCAGGGCTTTGCACTTTCCTTTGCTGAACTTTATGAGTTCCTGTTAGACCATTTCTCTATCCTCATCAAACTCCTCTGCTCTCCAGAACATTAACTGCTCCTTTCCTCAGTTTGGTGTCATGTCATAGGTGAACTTGCTGAGAGCACTTCTAGTCTTATTCTCCAAACCATTAATGAAGTTTTTAGGCATTATCAGCTCCATTATCAACTGCCGAGGAACATCACTAGCAACTGGCCACCTGCTGCTGGCCTTTGAACTGCTAAGCACAATTTCACACCTTCTAGTTTACTATCCACCCTACCGTGGATAGACTGTATCTCACCTGTTTGGCTACAAGCATAATAAGGGAAACTGCCAAAGATCTTGCTGAAGTCCCAGTTAACAGCATGTACTGCTCTGCCTTTGTCCACCAGACCAGTCATCCCATCCTAGAAGGCAACCAGCTTGGTCAGACCTTGATTTGCCGCTGATAAATCCATGCTGGCTGTTCCCAATCACCGATCCATTTTGTGTCTAATAATGGCTCCAAGGATAACTTGATCCATAATATTCCATAAATCTCTACTGGTATTTTGTTGATTCTGTTTATTTGTAACTTTTTATGCAGAACTTTTTTTAGTTTTCCACGACTAAGTAATCAATAACATGATCAAAGCAGGCTTCATTCATCGTTGCAGAGAAAACCCATGATGTTACATTATTGTTACATCCATCGGATTTATGTCTGAATTAAAAAATCCCAACACCACTGCCTGCTGCAATTTCTCTGAGTCAAGCATATCCTCACAGTCAGATGATCATGTACTTAGCATTAACTACGTGCAAGAAGTCAAAATTCATGGTCCTTCAACAGATGTGGACCTCTTCTTCTCAAACATATTGATTGATTCTTCATTTTCTGTTGTGGCATAAAGCATCAAGCATCCACTTCTAGCAAGTTTCTTATACCATGATTGACATTCTCTAGTCACAAGATAGGCATCTTGGCCATTGTCTATTGCTTTTTCTTACAGGATGGCATACTACACTTCTGCTAATCTGTGTCGTTATTGATGTTCCACCAAGGGCACATACACACAAACATCTCTGTCCTCATCTTTCTTCGAAGGTGTGTCACAAGTTCCACTATTATGTTCTATGTCAAGATTAGCATTGCATCTTGTTTTATAATGTTTTTTGATGAAGCCTTACATTCCCAAGGTTTCACTTTCAGGTTGTCTTATGTGTTAGCAGACCTACACAAGGGCATTTTTGCCTTGTGATCCTAAAAATATGAAAAGGCATGGAGCTAAATGTATCCTATAATTTGAAAGTAGTAGAACCTGTAGAAAAAGTGCCACTTGTTTTTTTCATATAGTAAAAAGGGAAACAATATTTCTTTGGTTTCCTCATTCTAACATGTGAATACACAACAATTTATCTTTTTTTTTTCCTCTAGTTCTGTATATACCATTAATTTATAACTTTTCAGGAATTAAAATATCTTTTATCCTTTGCTTTCTGTATGGCTTAGAAGAATTTTTGTATATTCAGACTGCTGCTTTCCAAGCTGTCTGTGGAAGCACTCACATTCAAAGTTAACATCTTGAACCAAGAACTGTTGACCAGAATGGGAAATTGGAAGCTACTGAAGTCAAATCAAAGACTATGGTCTCACACCTGAAAAAAGACGTCTCATCCCTTTTTTCATCCAAGCCCTCCCATATGACTGTAACTTACACTCATGGGAAAAAAATTGATTATAATAGTAAAAATCCCCGTAATAAGAACACTGAGATATCAGTAATTGCTGATTACCCCTAGGAATAAAAACAATCCTTACAAAAGCCACACTAAGAATCACCTTTACCACAGGAGTTGGTTGCAGACCCCTCCAGGCAGAGGGTGACAGCAGACTCCCACCAGAAGAACTTGCTGCCAAGGCACCAGCTTGCAAGGGGTGAGCCAGCAGTAGCAGGGAGCAGCTGGCCACGCAGAGGCCAACTGTAGTATGCTCTTTGATTAGAGCTCTTTTTATTCTTGCGACACTAATCCGTGAATAAAGAAAATCAATGTATTTTAAAATTTAACTGTTATTTCATGAACTAAGTAAAAGGGACGGTGTACAACTAAGCAAATGTTAAGCTACTACTGGAATCCTGGGAATGTGAAAAACCTTTACAATAATGGAAAAGGTTTCTTGCTGCTCTTGTTTCAGTGCATCTAGTTTCAGCTTGTTGCTGCAGAGTTACCAAGCAAGAAAAGCATGCTGATTAGCTAAGATGGTGACACTTGTGTCTGGGACATGTTTCTTCCACTGCTCAGTGGAGATTTTGTCTTTCATATGAACTCCATGATAATTTTGTTATTGATCTGCATCATATATCTATGTGGGGAAAAGTAGAGCAGAATGTTTTGTTTTAATGATATTTATTATTTTTCTATTTAAAATACAACGGGTAGTCTTTAATACTGACTGTACAGCTTTTCTTTGCACTCAGTCTTAATCAGCAGCTTGGTTTCGAGTTGTTATCATAGATACAGAATTGAAGGTGTAAAAGTCATTGGCAGGTGAGAGTACTTAGAGCTTTGTAGGACCTAGTCCAATTGTGTGCTGCACCATAGCATAACAGCAATGAAAAACATACATACTTCAGGTGAAATCCTCAGGACAAAACCCCTGTCACCTTTGCATGATCTCGGATATTACCTGAGACATAAAGACTGAAAAAAATACCATTCAGATAATGGAATATCTGGCATTATACACAATACAACTTCACTAAGCTGTTCATTTGCCTTGTTACACTAGAGTAGATCTTTTACAAAAATGGTCAAGCCTTGATTTAGAGACTACACATGACAGAAAAATCTATAACATCTGAAAAACAGTTTTTCTAGTGAAAGAATGTATCTTATTTCTAACACAGTTTTATCCTGTTTGATTTTGAGGCACTGGAATGTAGTCTACCTTTGCCTGCAGAATTAAACAAACAGGTTTTTGCTAACTGCATTGCACTTTCACAGAGTTTCTTTCTAAACCAATCCCATTTCTCAGCATCTTCTAAAAGAAGTGCCAACATCAGCAAATTAAATAGAGGGTTCTGGCTACCATCGTGTACAACAAGCTTTCAAAGCTACCTTGCTCAACAGCCATGAGAGAAAGTTTCCTGACTTGGTCACCATCAAGCTGTGAGACTGCGCTCCATTTGCTCTCCACTAAATCCTTTTCTTATTTACTCACTTCAAAATTCAATGAACTGTCTTAATCTGTGACAAGCTGTTGTTAACCAACCTCCTGATGATATTAACCGCATGTTGCTTAGGTAAAGTAATTTTAATGAGCACTCTAAATCACCTTTAAAGGGTCTCACATTTAATTTTTAAATCATTTTTACGGCAACTAAAGACTTTCTTTCTTCCAGAAATCAATTAGTGCTGGATGAAGAACTGCCTCATGGGGCACTTGCTTAGCAAGTACAGGGTACAAGAAGAGACAAGACCTATGATCCCTGTAGCCCACAGGCTCTTGCTGACAGGGGCTACTCTGCAAGGGGGGGGACAAGCTGGTAGCCGAGGGCCAGCCCCATGCAGGCTGTATGCCCAATACCCAATAGGGTCAGCAGAGCCAAGGCAGCAACAGCCATTGGTCCCAGCCTCGAGGCAGTAAGAAGTCAGGCCCTAGGACAATGCCAGAAATCGAAACAATAAGTCAGGATGAGCAAGAGATGGGGCTCAGCACATGCAGACCGCCCAGATCACAATGGTATGCACAGACTGGAGCTGAAATGAGGCTCTGAGGCCCACGGGCAGAGGTGGAGGTGGGGCCCCAGGAAAGGCAGGTCAAGGCCATCGGTGTCCTCAAAGCCCTGACAGGGAGTAGCCAAAGGGGGATGCTTAGGGAAAGTGAGGGACAGCAGTAAGCATGATATGGCTACTACTCTCCCAATAGCCAATTTAAAAAAAAAGAGAAGTCTTGAGCAAAACCAGGAGGCAAAGGAAAGTATCTCTTGACCCACAGAGCATTTTCTTTTCTATAACTACCCTGTCTCCCTTTGAATCTACGTATACGATATTTCTTTGTGAGGATTTCTCAAGTAAAACATCTGTTTTGTGAGCTCCTTTGCTTTGAACATCCCCTCTACTATCTCTGCTTGATGCTCCCTATCTCTGTTTGATGCTCCCTTGTACTTGTAATGGAAGAGATGGTGAGAAGCTGATCCCTAGCAACACTTTCCATGACACTCACAGTTCTTCTTTTTGTCATCTTTTTTCCATACTAATGAGCACTAATCTCTCTTGCTATTGGTAATCCTTGTAGTCTTATGTATAACTGTGCTTTCTCATACGCTCTTTCACTTTTCAGGGGTTTTTTTCTTTTTTTTTGGCCTGAGACTTCCCAAGGTGGTCTATACACTTTAAAGAGCCTTCAATACATTTTCTTCCTCTTAATCTAGCCATTATTTAAAACTGTGTAAACTTCTATCCTCATAATTCTATTATTAGTGAGATGAAACATTACTTCTGTTCATTTATGCTGTACTTGCTAGTTTTCAGTATCTTCCTATGCTCTTCTTCTGTTAAGCAAGCGTGATCGCTTTCTTCATATTTCTCGTGATTGTCAATAATGATTCTCTATTTACAAATACTTTTAAAATACTCCTGTAACTTGGCTACTTGTGATTCTATGTACTATTCACTTCATAACTTCTAAAGAGGAGCAACTTTTTTCCTTTCAATGTTATGTAGAATTAACTTGCATGTTTCAAGTAGTTTTGTCATCAAACAAAATAACTGTTTTGTCATCAGCAGTCAAACCAGACAAAGTGGTGGTAATGTCAATGTTTTCTCTCAGATAATAATCATCTTGCTATTTAAAAATATTACAACAATTATTTCATACATCAATGTTATTATTTTGAGCACATCAAGGAGGCAACCTATCATTATTCAGCCTATGTATTCTTTTTGATACATTCACACCATTTACTCTCTGTCTTTTGGCAGCTCCCTCACACTACAGGATCATATATAGCAATTTAATAGTGGCACAAGCATGGAGTAGCTGTTCTGCTGCCTGTGACCTGAAGATACTTCATCCTATACTGCTGCTTCTTTCCTCTCAAATGCTGGGAGGACATGAGCTATAGATCGAATGCATTGTTCTCACAGTCTACTGACCTCAGCTTTTTGCCTCCTTCATTTGTTAGAATTCCTTGATGTTTCCCTCTTGTGATTAGAAATGACATATGTCTCAGTAAGACATATGTCATTTGAGAGCTGCATTTTTTCCTGGGAGGTACAAGAGAAAATGCACTGGCTCACATGCCCCAGATCTGATTGCACATGCCATCATTTGACATGGCCTGGTACCCTTGCCGCCTTCTGCATGTGCCAACTAGGGTCCTTGCTATAAGATGAAAAGGTATGAACACTATTTTTACATGGCATACAGCCTGTGGGTACTTCTTAACAAGATTGTGAGTCCCATTATGCCCTCAAAGGCTGGGAAATCTCCTCAGAGAATTCTTTTAACAGTCTCACCTTTGAAAGTGAAAGGCATTTGCTTCTTTGCAGTCTCTCAATTGTAATTTAATATCTCTAGTTCTAAAAAGAAAATAAAAATCCAAATTTGTTGACCTTTGTGAGACATTATCAGTTACAGATTTAGTTTAAAATTAAGAATTCTGGTAGGAATAACCTGACATGTCCAAATCCCTTAGTGCTGAGACTATTTGTTCATCTTTTATAACAAATACAGAATATGTAGCTCTAGTCAGACACTCATCCATGCATCCACATTACTTCTTGAAGTATTAAAATAAAGTGGCAGACTTGAAAATATTTCTAAACAGGAATAGAATATATCTGCTCAGTAGCTTGCAGTATTATCATTGCCAAAGGGTGAGAGGAAAAGAGTGCTCATTTTTAAACCATAATAAAATAATACTTACTGAAACAGATTCTTTTATAGTATTCCTCTTCTTTTTATGTGTAAAGAAAATGGTATATGGAAGGAAAGCCCATACTTTAAAAGAATTGTTCACTAAGTACAGGCTTACATATGTAATCTTAGGTGATATCCCAAGGAGTTGATTTTATTTTCTTATTTCTTTCTGAATTAGAATAGGATATGCTTATTTCTTTTAAAGTCTTTCTTTGTCCTGTAAGCCAGTGAATTTTCCTGGCCATCTTGCTGCCGAGAACATGCAGAACTGCCTCTGTGACAGCTTCAGCATTACTGAGTAGCAGTGTCTCTGCCGTAAACCCTGCCAGGACTGATTCACAAATTAGGAATCGTCCTCGTTTATCTGACACCCATAAAACAACAAGCATTGAGTGAAATGTAGATATTCCTCTTTTTTATCCTAGTGTGCACTGAAGTTGGGTTGTTCGTCTCTCTCACTGGATCTGACAGCTCTTTGATGTGAAAAGTGCCCTCCCAAGGAGACTATGGAAGGCTCCAAGCCTCTCTTACTCCTGGATGCTGATACAATTTGGCATTTTTTTCAGTTTTAATGATGATGTAGTATGAATGAGACCTGAGATCGGAGTACCAATCTTTGTGATTCACTCTAGCCGTAATGCTTCAGTTAGTCCCATATTCACAAACCTTCTAATTATTGTAATTTCATTTGTTTAGTTCAATACCCAGTTATACAAGTTAAAGTCAACAGCCACAACCCTCCAGTGTCTTGTTGCCTATAGCCTCTGACAATCACCTGGGAGGACAGAGAGCTGGGACAGTTCTCCCGTATTCCAGGCCATGTCTAAACATTCACCCATATGGCAAAAGGTGGATGGCATTGGTTCTTCCTCCAACCATGGCATTTTCTAAGTGATAGCTATAAATCCTTACCTTCTGCAGATATTTGGTGTTTAAGCAACATGCTTCTTGGTTTTTCTATCGAATGGATTAGGTAGTTCCCTAATGGCACACTGTAAATATCATTGATAAAGCTGTGTAAATCCCATTCTTATACATCAATCCCTCCTCATGCATTCCACAGAAGAGACTCCACATCTGCCTCTAACTTGCAAGCTCAGGTAGGCAGCAGGTTATCTACAGCCACTGCTGAGATGCAAGTCATATGATATGAGATTATGATAAAAGATGAAGCCTACCTTTCATCATATGCTCCAAAATTCTAGTTGCTTTAAAGGTCAAAATTTGTAGTGGTGTAGTCACTATTTTTTTTAGTGCAAGCATTCTTGAGATTTTGTTACATGTTAAACAGCTCTTCATTGTACTCCCCTCTCCATATTTATTTATTACCAAATATTGTCAAAAGGCAAAAAATATATATAAAGGGAAACTTTAATACATGTCTTAGTTTCAGCTAGCAAATACAATAAATTAAAAGAAAAAGCCCCAAATCACCTGGTCTTTGAATTCATTTTATTGTTCCCAAGCTGTCTTGTTATAGCTTTTTAAAAAATAAGTCGTATGTGTCTCATACCATGGTGTTACTACATTGCATACAATGCATGGAATTACATTGCATAAAATGCTAGTACTCTGAGTACTAGCAAGTAGCAAGAAACTACTGGAAACCTAAAAAAAGAATCTCTATTTTTGCTCCAGTTTCCTTTGGGTGATACTCTTGTGGTCTCTTCAGCTGCAATGACAACTTTTATTGCTGTTATTGTTGTGCTACTATTGTTTTTCAGAGCTACTCGAAAAAGAATCTATAACCACAACATTTGATGTCCTAAGTGTTACGGGTTGAGTTCACAAGATGCCCAGAGCCTGTAGCTGATTTGTCCTTCCAGCAAACCACCTTCCTCCTGCCCTGTGCCGCACTGCTTCCAAGGGCGAGCTATGTGCAGAATATACCTGCACCTTCCAGGTTGCCAAGCCGGGTTTTGTGCTCCAGCTCCTCTCAGGCCAGTACCACAGTGGAGAGAGATGCATTGCAGCTTCCTCACTACCCCTCACACACAGAAGGAAGCTGTGGAGCAGCAGTGGCTGTTGCAGCTTGACGAGGAGCAGTGGAGCCAAAGAGCTCCATAAAACCAGCTTCTCAGCAAGGGAGCAAGCTGCACCTCGTCAGCCATAACAAATTCCCTCACTTGAGTAGCACTGACTCGGCAGGAGAAATGATGAGCAATGTCTTCAGGACTGTACATGTGCTAAAATGATCGTCTTTGCTTTTGATGCTTACAGTGAAAATTATAGGAAGGTGAATGTTTTCAGAGTGGATACTAAGATTCTGCTTCACTGATGTTGATATTTTTCCTGGAACACCACTCACTGGGTAAAGTCACGGTGGAGATCTCAGTCTTCCTAAAGCCTAGTCTCCTTTTCTGGCCAGAAAGTTGTTTGAATTAAATGATCACTACTGACAAAATTATCTTTCCTGCTCTTTGTCCCACAGGTACTTCTCTCCCCGTTGGCTGAGAGAGTCTCATCTTGTGGAGAAGACCTTTTCCGGAGAACCCAAAGGACAGCAACACTGAAGAAAATGGACACCGTGCCCAACACCAAAGTCAGCCCCAGGTACATGTACCTGGGAGAGAAATGATTGATCAGAGCCTATTTCAAAGGCAACATACAACTAGAAGGCATCTAGGACACATTCATGTTTTCATGCAGTAAGTCTAAGTAAGAAAGCTCTTCAGGCAAGGTGATGACCCTGGAGATGAGAGTTTGCCAGTTCACCCAAGTCAGGTATTGTGCAATCTGTGGCCAAGAAAGTGTCTCAGCCATTAACTGGCCTCCTCCACCCCAATGTGCTTTAGTAAGAATAACATTAATATTTTTTGTCTGCCTCATAAACAGTACCAGTAATACCAAGATGATTTGATATTATTTTTGCTTTACAGACATAATGACAGCAACAATAATATCATTATGCTTTATTAGTAATGAGTCGCAACTGAACTTTTTGTTCTTTTCTTCAAATTTTCAAAATAAGATGTACCCTCCCCTCTCATGTTTTCTCAGGCGGGGGGGAGGGCAACCTGTTCTCTCATTTTCCTTTTACCATTGTTATTCTGTTCTCATTTCTAGTAATGTCTTTCATGAATGCAGTTCAGATAAATACTCTTCTCTAGCAATAAATTGATAAATACAATACTGCACTTAAGACTCCAGATAAACCAAGCATGCTTTGTGGCACTCTTCTCTTCCTTTTTGTGGTCCAGCTCCAACATGGAACAATGATGAGGTTTAACAACCCTTTTACTTATTTACTTACTCACACACACTCTCACAGAAGAGTTGTTAAAAAACAGGGGAAGCTTTATCATAAAATTGAGGTTTTAACTGATCCTCTTTTCGGGGCGAAAAATCAAGCGACTTAAATATTTCCAGCTGATATTGAAATAAGATAATTCCCTCAAAAAAAGAGACTAAACTGAAAGAGAATGCCGAAACCTGAGTCTTAGTGTTAATATTGCTAGTCAGACTCTTTAATTTGGCATCAAATATTTCACTCAAATTTTCTGGCTGAAATTCTTCTACCAGTGCCACGAGTTAACACACATTAAAGAATGAACGGAGAAGAGTTGTTACCTGAGTGCACTGGAGTCATAGAGTCTGCACGCTCCTCTTCCCCCACATCTTTTGATTGCCCATTTCAGGCAAGTGGTGTCTATGGCCACTCCAAAATACACTGGGGCTGGAATTCCCGCTGGGTGTATTTAACAAATAAATAGAGGCAAGAAGATTACTTTCCAGAGTGATCGGTTCAGATCCAGAGCCTTGTTCATGTAAAACATTAAATAATACATTCCAACAGTGATGACACTTCCACACTGTTTGCTGCTTCAAGAAGTTGTTCCTTGAGTTGCCCAGGCACACACCGCCCTTTCCTCCCTGTGGGGACTCGGGGTGGGGAGGAAACGCGGCTGAACATCAAAAAGCCTGTGGAAGTCAGCGGAAGGAGTGCTGGTTGTGGCTTGGCTTCCTTACTCTGCAGGAATTTTCTGGGAGAAAAAAAAAAGGACCTACTTCTCCTTTCTTGAGAGCTATGGAGCCTGTTCAGCTTGGGATTCAGGGGTGTCTTGTGTGTTGATTGGGGAGGGGTGATAAAGGAGAGATACAATGAGGCTGGGAGCCTGCAGTGGAGCTACAAGTATTCTGCAAGTATCCTGAGATCCTGCTGTGGCAGGGGCAAACCTACTGCAGTGCATATGGGTGATGGAAAGGAAAAGGTGACGTCCTGGGCTCTGTGCAACCTGGGGAGTCAACCATGTTTGCTGGAGAAGAAAGTAAGCCTGGTGGGAAAATCCTGGCTTGTAAGTGTGTGAGAAAGCAGCCAAGAGCTTGGTTTGATGTCATCTGCCTCATCCAGCTCATCTATATCTGCTCTATTTAAATAAGTGACTTGTTTCTATGTAATTATTGCCTTTTCTATGAGGACCTAGAGGATTTTAGGGTTTCCAGTTCATTAGTGTCTCATGGTACCCTTGATTTTAGAGAACACTTATAGGTGGCTCTACCACAAGGCTGCAGTGAACCCTGCCCGCAGACACACCTGTACTTAGATTAATTTCCTAAGAGACTAATGAAAATATGCCTGAAAACTCATCACAATTCTGAGCCATAGCTGTTCTATATGCTCGTTGCTGAATAAGGAGAGACAAGAAGTAATTTTGATGTTAGCTTCATAGTCCGAAGGATCACTTGTCACCTCTATGGATGTTAGCGGTGTATATTTTTATTATACCTAAGACACAGTTATATGATTCATGAAATAAAAAGCTTCTTCCTTTTTCCAACCCTTTTCCATTTAAAAAAAAAAATCATAGAATATTAACTTGACAATTGGACATCATTCTTTCCAACAAAGTTTAATTTTAGGATAAATGGTTAGTGAGGAGTATACTAAAATACACCCAAAAGTACAACCAGACTTACCAAGTACTCTTATTGCCAGGGTATAGACACCAAGTGCAAATGATTTCAGGTGTGGTTTAATGCATCTAAAATTAAAAAAAAAGCGTTAAATAGAAATAAAGAATTGACTGTGGATAATTTGAACACAAATAGAAAGTAAGAGGAAGAAAACATGACTTTTTCCTCCTTTCTGATGCTGACTTTAACAGAATTACAGAAACATGTAAATAATGTGACAAAATCAGAACATTATCTAGGAATTTGTAACATCTATATTCAATATCACATTTCAAGAAGGTGGTGTATTTTCAGATAATACCAGTGCTTAGGAGTCATTAATGCAGGACGAGAAAATTGGTTGTGAAATCATGCATAGTCTTATTCAGTTAAACACTGTCTTAAATTGTGGATCATGACCCAGGCTAGTACAAGGTATTTAGGCACTCAATTTTCATTGCACATAGGATTTTGAGCTGGAAGAACAGTGTTCTGCCCTCCTAGCAGGTACATGTTACACAAGCAAGCCTCAACCTAGAAGTCCTTTTAACCAAATCTGAGAGCATAGAAAGCAAAATGTGAAATATAAAAAACCAATAACTGGATCGTTATTATGTGTTTTGTAGGATTTATGGCCTGCAAAAAGAATCTTCTCTTTCACATGGAAAAAAAATAACTTGCTAGAGCATTTGTACTGTCTTTGCATGGAAACACAAGTTCTTTGAGATCCTGAGTGACAGCCAAACCTCTCAGGGAGATCTGAGACTTCCTTTTCACTACCTAATCATCTGCTATTAGTAGCTTGTGCTTGAACAACAGCTCTCTGAATTGCAGGGTGTTTTCTCCAAAACTTCAGGGCTTTCCCAAGTTCCTTGGCAATTGTAATTAGTCTAATACCACTAAAAAGACATTTCAGCAAATGCCTTGGTCACTAGCTGTAAGCATATTTCAATGATTTCAGTTGTGTAAATCCTTGAAATAAATGTCACTAAATCCTACAGGCTTCTAGGGATTTTGCTGTATTTGTGCTTCATGACGGGTGCAATGATATCTGCTCATCTGAAAACATCAGCTCGTTTAAGGGCTGGAATCTTATCAGAGCTGACTGTATACTGAACAGTTTTAGAAACAGATAATTGGGAAAAATACTTAATGAAGTCTGCAACTTGACCTTGGCACTATTTGTTTTCAAAGAGCATTTGTTTTCTTTCTGCGAACAGAAGCACACTGTCAGTTCAAACAGATATTCAAGGAAAGCCAATCAGTGATGGATTTCAGAAAAGCAAGCATGACCTTAAAGTGGAATTGTGCCCACAGGTCATTTGCAGAGGAAAAAGAAAAAAAAAGATTGACCTTACTGAAACATGTTTTATTTAACTGCACATCAGATGTTGGTGTCTTCAGTCCAGCAGGAAAATGCATAACTTCTCTATTTCAATTAAATGGTTCTCAAAGTAAAATGATTTTTGTTACACGCTGATTTCATGTAACAAAATGTTTGAATATCATTATTGAAAACCTCTCTAACCTTGTCTAAATAAATCTACTAAGTGCCCTGAGAGCAAGTTCTTAGGGATGAGAAGTCCAGGCGACTCTGTGTGATTTAAGCTCGTAAGTGTTCAACTATTAACGTCTTCTCCCAGACACTTCTGAAGTGGACACAAGATGGAAAGCGGGAGGCTGAGCAATGTTTATGAGGCCCTGCATGGTACAATATCTGTACATTTTCTACTATATGTTTTACGGATAAAAAGGGCACATTATGTGGAGGGAAACTGCATCATTGCATAGTCCTATGCCGCCTTTTTTTTTAACAACAAAAAATCCCCCGTGTCAAAAACAACCACAGAGGATAATCTGGCAGAAATCCTGAAAGCTTTGCTACAAGCTCTCAATTCATGAATCATCCTCCTCTTGATTCATGGAGAGTTTCAGTGGTGCATTAGTTCCAGTAAAAATTGTCTAAAATGAAATGTAATAAGATTGTTCTTCTTGAAGTGGTTCCTTGCGAAGAGGGAGAAAGAGAGACACGGTGAGTTTTTGTGGTACTCAATAGTAACCCTACGAGGGGTGTGGGGAAAGCTATGCAGCTTATATGGTCTAAGGCATATACCTCTTTGGTAGTGTTTGGGGAGTGCAGTGAGAAGGATTCTCACTTCAACTGTTTCTGAAAGTGTCTGTGTGAATATTACCTCTGGTTCAAGGATTGTCCTGGAACCATAGCTGAAGTTACATTTATTTATTTAGGTTTTCCATATAGCCTATATTCAACCAGTATTTCCATATAGCCTATATTCACCCTAACACCAGCTTTTTTCATGTGATATGAAGACATTGGCAATGAGACAGGGCCTGTTCCAGAAAATTTCAGGCAAAAAAAAAAGAATTTGGGGGTAAGAAAACACAACAATAATAAAGATTAGTTAAACTTGTATTTACCATAGTTTTGTTTGAGAAGTAGAATGTACCCATCTGGAAATAATTTGGAAAGAGGAAATGAGAAAGAAAGCTTTCCAAGACAGAGCAGAGCAGCACTTAGAATCCAAAAATTTCAAGAAGCTGACAAAAATCCAGATTAATCGCTGGAAGTATTATATTCCTTTTGCACTTTCTAAAATTAGCTTAAAAAGCTTATACTCGGTGATGGACAAATAGTTTCAGCAGTTCAATACATATTGGAACAATCCCTTGGGACAAATATTTAATAAGCCCATGATTGTTACAACAGAAAAAAAAAAAACTCATACTAAATGTACCTTTGTTTTGAAGAGAGAAATCTAGGATAGAACAATTATATGGAATATTCAAATGAACTAGAGGAGAAGAACTGAGTGTATAGAGGGAGTTTGGGTTAGATCACCTCCAGCTGTGTATTGGTAACCATAGCAAGTGAGGAAAACTGGCTACCTATAAGCATACATGTGTATGCACTGGCATGTTCAGAGCTGATTTCCACTTGCATGGAGGCCATTTAACACCATTCTGGTAATGTAGAAGACATTAAGGGAAGTGGAATTTGGTATATATGATAAGCAGGTCTACTATATCATGTTTAAAACCAGAAAGTTATAGCAACAAGAGATAATCATAGGCAAATTGTTGCTTCAGTGCTAGAAAACGCATTGCCAAATTATGAGGATGCCTTTCATAGTAAAAATACCTTTTAAAAGCCACCTTGAATAGCCACATTTCAGGATATTAGGGAGACAGACCCAGTTACACATGTCAAAACACCTTGAAAACATTCAACAATACTAGAAGAAATAATGATTGCTTACCTCAGAAGCAGTATGTATCCTGGTGTGCCACCTACTGACAGAGTATATGAAGTGACAACAGATATTACCAGAAAATACAGAAACATTTTTGGACACTTATTTCCTTTCTGACATGGTCCCACGACAGCTGAGGACCTTCGTGAAGAAGATTCCGAAGTTCCCACGCAGCTGCAGTTAAAAAACATCTGGAAGACAGCAGGCAAAAGTGTGTAATAACTTAAAGAGCGGAGAAGTGGATGCTCAGGAATTGCACATCATGTTTTTCTGGGTAGCTGGAAGTTTAAATCGAAACTGGAAAAGTTTTTGTAAAACGGAAAAGGCCTGTTCATTGAAGGAGAAATTTGAAAAGAAAGTATCTACTGTTGATGAGGGTATTTAGTGGGTTTTTTAAACAGTTTTGGTAGCTAACAGCTAAAAATAATCTCTTTTATATTCCCTGCTAGGGTTTTCTGCTGGAAATAGCACTTGAGAAAGTTTTAAGTGTGGGTAGCAGACTGCAAGAAAACCTGAGGAGTTTAGGACTGGAGAGGATGTGCCTTACCCAGCTTTGATCCACTTGCTCTGACAGAACCGGTTGCATTAGGAAAACTACCACATCACATATGGAAACAAAAGATTCTCTTACGGTGTTTTTCCCGCTGCTGTTGGACGCCTGGCAGCCAGCGAGACACGCGGAAACATAGGTAACTCCGTTTTCCCCACAGATGGGGTCCCAGTCATCCTCGGAACACAGGCAGCCTGAGTTACACGCCGAAAACAGGGTTTGCTTGTAATCAGTAGTCCATTTGGTTCTGGGGAAAAACAGAAATGCAATGATGTTTTCCAGCAGATGTGGAAGAAATCATTACCAAATCATGGGTTGTTCTCTCTGCCAGGTGCAACTGGCCAGGCCTTGTGTCTGTAGCCCATTAAGGTGTTGTCTCTTTACATATCTGCAGCAGCACAAATTCTTTTTTCTCTGCTATCAAAATGTTTCCATGGTATCATACTACCTACTGTGAGATAGTAGCTTTAAGTAGGACAGCTAACAATTTCTATTCACGCTTTTTCTCAGATTTTCTAAGATGCCAATTTCTATTCACGCTTTTTCTCAGATTCTCATCTGAGGCTTGATGCAGTTACAATAAACACAGACAAAAAAAATCTTGATAACTCCAGTGGCAAAGAGCGGAGTGAGTTACTTATGGGAAACTGTCACTTTAGAAGTTAGTGGGGAAATGATCAGAATGAAATTAATGCAAACTGAGGGGCTGACACTTTGCACGACACTACAGCCAACTTCAGCCAGCTGCTGCTGAAGTCACCAGCGAAGCAGCTCCTGGGGCTGCTGTGTAGTGGATGCTCCCAAAAAGTGAGTTTACAGAGTAATAGCATGGGCAAAAGTGACCAAAAAGTGCTAGCCTCAGGTGTATATCATGGTTAGCATCATGGCTAACTCATGGTTAATCCATGAATCCTCAAGTTTTGAGTTCAGTGGCTATTAAGTGCCATGGGTTGCTCAGCAGCACACAAAGGCAAGGAACAAACAATTGAATCTCACCCTTCCTATTGAGCTCCTCACATTTCCAGAAATCTCTAAGCTCAGAGGATGGGTCTCATGGCAATAGCAATTAAAAAGTAATCAGAAAAATAATCTGCACTTGTGGCATAAACCCGTCTGGGCTGAAGGCAGCAATTGCGAAAGGGTTCTGACACAATGCCCGCTGGAATAGATGGAGCCTTTTCCACCACTTTAAATCAAAATTCTGGGAAGCATATTTAGGTCAGTCATTCTCTTTTCAACAATATATACTTTGTGGAATAAAACAAGGAAGGAATTCGGTTTGCAATAGGACTTTATGCTGAAGCATGCCCTTCTCAGTATACCCGTGGTATGACACAGTCAGTCCAGCCACATCCGAGTTCTCACAGCCCATCGCAAATAACGACAGGAGCAAAAGGTAACCAAAGAACGATGATCCCAGAGAGAGTTTTGCGGCCCCTAAAATATCGATTCTGAATTTTTTCATGATCAGTCCCCCTGAAAATATGCCAAAGGCCACAGCAGGAATGTTGATAAGACCTGAAATCAAACAGAAACACTTTCATTAGTGAAAACCCCAGCTCAATGGTCTATCCTTCTCAGTCACAAAAACGGCAGCAGTTGTAAGATGAAGCGACAAAATATGAAAGACCTTCAGTCAGGCATTTAATTTGTCCAGACTTGGATTGTTCCTACAAAGGTGCCGGGACTGCTTTTAAGAACTTGCTTCCAGGGAAATGTTTCTTTGCTAGTTCTTGAAACAGAGTTTATGTATAAAGTTTAGATAATGATCTTTCAATTTCTTAAGATAGGTGGTTTTCTCCACTGTTAGTTCGTCAGTGCTAATTCAAACGCTTTCACTGTCATTTCTCAGAGCTGTTCTGGGCACAGAGAAGTTACCTGGAGTATCGTGCTGCTTAGGGCAGCTGAGACAGCCAGTCTTACTGCACAGTTTGGGTGTTGTCGTTCACCCATATAGCAACAGCAGGAGCAAGCAGGGCCACTCTCCTTCCCTTTGCCACTGACAGGAGGAGCCTCAACTGCCCATTCCTAGAGGGCAAGTTCAGTTTTACCTGGAGCAAGATCTGCCTTTTCTGTTTTGATTTAGTCATGAAATCAATGATCCCCTAGAGAAGTCTCTGAGAGGGATAGAGCCAGCAATATGTCATCGCCTCCGTGCCCAGGAGAGTTAGGGAATTTCTGCAGTTTTGGTTGCTGAAATGCTCCCTTAGGTGAGTGTTGCAACAGCAGAAAGATAGGTATATCCCATGGGCTTTCTTGTATCAGGCTTCAGGCATTGAAGTGGAAGAGCATTGAAACTGGATCATCATTAATCCTTATCTTGGACATCTTTGCTCAAAGCAGTGTCCATAGTGATAGACATGGAGAAGACCGAAAAAATCCTGCTCAGTACCCACTAAAAAGATGTAGAGACCTTGGTAAAAGATACTCGGCAGTCAAGCAAGGTGCCTTTTGCTGGATTTCATTGTTACTGAAAACGATTTTCCCAGTTTCCCAGCACGCTACGTTCCTCCCTCGCACAGGGCTGTGCGTGCAGTTTGCAACTTTTAAGTCAGGCTGACACCCAGCCTTCGGAAGACGAGGAAGTATGAAAGCATATGTGCAGCCGTATGGCAGATGATGTCCCAGAAGTTTGTTCAGGGAACTGGAGGTACTATAAAATGATTTCAAATGACTTGGTATGTAACACCAGTTTACGACATTGGAGTCTAATCTGCCTGCTAGGAAGTGCATTGGGATCCCTTAAAACTTCTGCCTCAAGTCAGTGTTTGATTCACTCAAACACATACGAAAAATCAGTGCTTAGAAGAGATGCTAGTAGGTATGTTTGGTGTTAGAAAAAGCTGTATTCTACCTAGCAAAACCAGGAGTCAGTACCTTGGCTGAGTATATGAGCCCCGTTCAGTTACTGATGAGGTTCAGGAAGCTTCACTGGGACAGCATTTTTCTCTCCGCACGTACGTGAAAATTGTACTTCAGGGGATTCAGAAGCAGCATCCAAAATGTAGCATATGTAAATTAAGAGGTTTTCCTTTTCTCATTTGCTTGTAAGAGGGGACTGGGATTGGAACTGGGAACTGTGTGATGCACCAGAGAGCACCCGCACTCTGCCTGCCCATTCCTACTCACCCTTTTCGTCCATGCTTTTGTCTCATAATTCCAGACAGCTCCAGTGCTTGACACTGGCATTGGACAGGGTTGGGGAGAAAGGTTTAACATTAATAATATTTAAGGTTTAATATTATTTCCTTAAATATTTAAGGAAATACATACAAACACAGCAGGAACCACTTTACTTTCTTGCACATTCCTTGGGTTGTGACTGCTGAAAAATACCCTCTTATGACCTCCAGGTGATTTTTTTTTTTTTAGGTTACAGCGCTTCAAATTGCTCTGACAATTCTGATATCTATCAGAGAGATTGTGATGGATTTTTTTGTTTGTTTGTTTTTTAAAAAGAAGAAGTAGGAAAACAGGTAAGGAAAGGGAAATAGCCATCGTTAGTTTCTCAGCAAGGGTGGATTAGGAGAGAGTGGTGAAGGAGGAAGGTAAAACACCTTATTGCTGGTATGACCACTCAATCAGGATCCTTCCCTAGTCAAGCCATGGCCCGTTCTCTGTTGGAAATGGTCCCTATGTTTTGTGAACTCAGATGGATCTTAATCCTCACTTTGTACATAGTTGAAAGCTTAGCTCCAGAAAAACTTTAAATACAATGAAAAGTACTGTACTGAACGTAGAGATTGTTTTCTGAACTTTCTATGAGCATTGACTGTGCTGGAAGATTTCTCCTTGCTTTTAGGAGTTTCGTGCCAGGAAATTCCAGCCTCTATCTTTAAGGAATTAACATAGCACAATGGATCAATACAGCTTTTCTGCATATATATACACTTCTGTTGCTGCGCAACTAATGCTACTCTCAAACAAGGCAGTTGCCTCTGTATTGGATAGATGTAAACCTCTTTGCTGTCTAATGTTATTGAATCGCTGGACCTCAGGAACTGAACCCAAGCCTGCAGGTTCAGCAGTTGGGCAATGAAGTTCACCATCCTGAAGACATCACCAAAACCAGCCACCTTGGTACCCAAAGGCAGAAGCAACAGCTCTCTTGTGTGCTGTATGGGAGGGCTTGGTAGACTAACTTCACAACAGAGAAAGGCTTTTAGGTAAATTTGGGGCAGAAACACCTACATTTCTTTCACCAGCATTGCACTGAGATATTGTTATGTTTTTAACATGTATATTGTGTGATCACTAATACAACTTTCACTTTTATTTAACACCAGTTTCTTCAGAAAGTAAGAAATCTTTGGCAATACCACAGCTACTTTATGGTCTATCCTTTAGCACTCACTGAGTTGATCTTCATTTTGTTGAAATACATGGGAAGCCAGCAAGGGAGCAGATCTATCTGATAACAAATTTATGTAAAGTATTTTAAAATTAATTCTCAGTTATTCTCTTGTGCTGTATATACTTTATTTTCCAAATTTCCAGTAAAATAGGAAATAAGGTATCAAATCATGTAACCTTTCGCAGTAAGTGTTGCATAGATAAACTCAGAGCTAACACAGAAATGAAATAACTTACCTTCTATGAGCTACTACTTAAAGCCAGACAAGGAAGGAGAACAAATAAATGTATCCTAAAAGAATCCAATTTTCCCTATATGTATGGATATGCCACTCCTAAAATATCTGTTTGTAACATATCAA
Organism: Tauraco erythrolophus; assembly: GCF_009769465.1. NCBI lineage: Eukaryota > Metazoa > Chordata > Aves > Musophagiformes > Musophagidae > Tauraco > Tauraco erythrolophus. Next base: position 81,648,582 of record NC_141468.1, read on the forward strand.
GAAGCAGGTATAGCATTACCTATAACAAAATTAGTTTTTGAAGATGTTTGCCCATACTGTTGTTCAATATACTTTGGCTTATATGTCACCATGCCAATTAAAGAATTGAACTGAATGATACTTGCACACAAATACAGAATGTAAACCGGATTCCGAAAGAGGTTCTTCAGTGATGGCAAGAAGTCTGCAAGACAAAATGGCAGAAATTATGACCAGGCCAGAGAGTTAACTACTGTATTATTCAACGCTTTGCCACATGTTTGTACCTTCCAAAGAAGGACTGCAGGACATTTCAGAAGGAAATCAAAAAGTCCCATGATGTTCCTAAGAGCTCCCCCGTTTCTGGATGGGGGAATAGTGGAACAAAATGCTAAGCATCAAATTCCCAGAAGAGATAATTTGTTTTATATATATCTTCTTTTAATCATAAACCAGGACTGATTTTGTTTCTGTGTCCTGAACAGCCACAGCGTCTTTTAGCTTAATTTGAGGGCAGAGTGCTCAGCACAGCTGACATTAAGCACAGACCCATTGAGTTACAGATTCAAGTACTGAGGAAAAATGCTTTTGGCAAAATAGGGCCAAGGAAATGCAATTGTGTGAAACAGCTTGCGTCTAAATCCAGATAGCCTCCTAAAATACTACATCTAGTCTGTGCTCATCCTTATTCTCATCAGATATTGTAGGTGTTTTTGAAACAAATTACCTTAACAAAAAAAGTTTAGCAAAACCTGAGATTTTTTTTACCTCCGCTTCTGCAACAGTCACTATCTAAGAATGAAAAATTTTTGCAGAGTTTCATGATATTAGCTGGGCCACTACCGTAATTTTACAAATCTCAGCTGGGGAAATTCTGCATGTGAAAGCAGGTCCAGGGAACAATTAAAAGACCATTTTTGTGCACACTAGTTAGGTTGAGAGTGACACTTGAGGGAAAGTAGTAGTTCTGAGGTCATGAGAATATGGACTCAAAAAGTATAAAGTTTTAAAGCTAATGAGAAAAAAGACTCACTAATCGGGAAAGAAACTCTTGTGACTTGCCTTTTGCCATCTCAGCAATCTTCACTTGTTGTTGATAAGATTTGTGTGGCTCCTTGTTATCCTCGGTGATGAACTTTGACTGCTCGGAAGAGGAACTGGAGTCCTTCCTGCCCTCTGGTTTCGGGAGGTGCTTTGGCAGGAACCAGAAGGGGATGCCAGCCAGAACGCTAATCACACCTGCTATTAAGTAACCCAGCCACCAGGCTCCCACCCACTGCACATCCTTGTGAGTTATTGTTATGCTGTCTGGAGAAAGTCAAAAAAAAAAAAAGGAGAAACAAATAAGCGCTTTACAGGAATGTTTGCTGATAACAAGGAAGGTGATTTTGCAGGGACTTTCTCCAGAGGGGTCACCACCCCCTTTGCCAGGTTTATCTGTGCTGTGTGTCTCTATCGATGTTACAGGAGCAATTATGAGGAGGTAATAAGGACTTGCTGATTCCTGTGATGCAGCAGCCGCCTTCCCCTGACACTGCAGGGTCCCCAGCTGTGCTGCTTGCACCGCTCCAGAGAGCCTGCAAGGCCCAGGACATGGGGTAGTCCAAGAGGCCACGCTTTCGCTCCCAGCTGGGCTGTTGTTCTACATGACAGTGCCAAGGAAAAACAGGCTGGAAGACATTTTCTCAGGAGGAAGGGAGTCAGGAGCCCTGGTATCCATCACAAGACTGCTTTTCTGGGCATTGACAGTGTACTACAAAATGCACGCACACAGTTCTCGGCGGGGTCCTGAGCCTCATTGCTGCCTCCTCCTGGTGCCTGCGGTCTCCCCAGAGCCTCTCCACCAGAGCATCTCCTGGAGTGCACAAGCCACAGATCTTCTGGGGCTGAGGAAGAGTCAGGCCTCCTACTTCCTCAATACCCATCCTTCTCACTAGCCTTTTCTGCGCAGAGCACTGCATTGCTGTCATTCTTTTTATTCCATGAAGTGTCTGCTCTACTCCCACTAGCCCCTTCTGCCTAGAAGATAACTGGATAGTTCTTGGCCTAAAATAGGCATTTTGAAGCTTGATGAATTTTTAAAACTTGAATTTTCTGACTTACCCAGATCTACAAAGCCAATGTCAACATAAAGTTTGGCACACAGGGATCCTAGAAGGAAGCCAAATATTGGTCCTACAATTGCAACTGTCTGTACGCAGCCTGCAAAAGAAAACAGGAGACTATTATGCCTCTGAGTTGAAGAGAGCACTGGCTCTTTCTGTACCTAACAACAAAGATGTGATAGGTAAAAAGTGATACAGTCTTAAAATACCGAGCCAATATTTGCTCCCTGGCACATTAGGTATACGTGTTAGAACATTTTCAAGAAGGGAAAAAAAAAAGCAGTAAAATTTCCCCCACTACATTGACACCTCGACTTTTTTTTTATCATTCAAGTAGAGGATGAAATTCAGCCCCAAAGAAAAACTGTCAGGAAACTTAATGGCCTAAATTCCATAGCAGCACCAATCTATAATTGCTAGAAACCCTTCAGTTGACTATAATTGGAAAGCAAATGTCAATTATTTAAGCTAACTGATCACCTTAAGTTGAGGTGGGCCTTGAACAGGTTGAAAACTTTGGTTTGGTGTCCAGAATTAACATATTTCAATAATCCTTCAGCCAAACTCTCCACGTATTTTTAATTTTTGAAATTGATCTGGAAATCTCTGGAGACTGAGTCTTTTACAGGCACAAAGTGAGTTTTTGCTTTTTGTCAGGCTAGAAGTTTGTCCAGACAAGATGCTGGTGCGGAAGGATTTCTTTAGTAATATCTCAAGTGAACATGCAGAGATCTTCACACAATGAACACAACAAGAAAACAGTGATACCAACTGTTTAGAGCCTCAGCACTGTTGCTTATAATTCTACCTGGGTCTGGGGGGAATGTTTTGAGTGCCTGCTGAAATTCTACTTTAAGTGCTTAAAATAGTACATGTTTTTTATCACTTTCCAGAGAACTGAATGTGCACAGAGGCTCAGCAGTCCCCTCCAGAAGAATTAGGAAGATTAGGATAACAGCAGGAACCTAAGGCCAAATTCTTTCCTCAAATTAAGATAATGGAACTGTGCTGGTATAATTAAAAGGAAACTTGATCCCTTGAGTGTAACATGACTGTTAAATAAACTTTACTATCGGAAATGATGCAAACAAAACAATCAGGGCAAGTTAGTAACACTCATTCCATTATTCAGAATGACTCAGTTTCCTCTGGTGAAAAAAACATTAAGAAAAAATATATTTATTTATTTTACCAATGTATAAGGCAGCATTCTCTTCAACAGCATAATCATCAATATATGTAATTCCCAGAGGCTGGATAGGAGTTTCACCTATTCCACGCAAAAGATTCCCCAGCAAAACATAGATCCACATGGAAGAGCCTGCTTCTTTTTCACATCCTGGGTACATTACAAGAGAGACAACAATAGTGTGTTTTTCATAACATTTTGCCGCTGAATGCACAGGACTTCTGAAACACTTCTAATGTGGGAAAACCAGTGTGAAAACTGTGGAAAATATTTTGTGGGGTGTGGGGATGGCCATTTTAACCCCAACAGCTTGAGGCGGACACATGTTTAGCATGAACTGCTTCAGCCAAAGATATTAGAAGTTGGCCAATTTTAGAAATTTGTTGCCGCTTTCCATTTTAGAAACCTTTTCCACTTCCTTCTAACCAAAATTGGGATCTCCTAATGGAAAGATTTAGCACACATTGACGTTAGTGAGCGCTACCAACCACATCTAATCCACAGGTATGAGGATGCAAACACACTTATATTTTGGGACAGATGAGGTTTGATTTGCACATCCACAGCTTATTCATGGCTGGGCATCAGAGAGGAAGGCTCCTTGCCCATGAGGACTTCAACACAGAAGCAGAGGGGACACAGCTTCATGGTATGCAAAATGGGGTCAGCAGGCAGGGAGAGAAACAAGAAAGGGGTCTGCAGGCTGGGAGACCCAAGCAGCTCTTTTCGCTTGGGCGAGCATCGAAAGGCACATTTTCCAGCAGAGGGAGACCATGACATTCCAAGGTCCCCATGGGAGTTTCTGCAAGCCACAAAGCTGCAGAAAGTTGCTGGAGGAGACAGCAAGGCTGGAGGAAATGCTGCAGCCTGAAAAAAATCTTGGCAGTGTGCAGTGGCAGCTATGTATCTATTTCTACATAGATACACTATGTATCTATTTCTAATAAATTTTCCTCAGCCAGTAGATCTGCTTTTCTGTGAGAAAGATTCTTCTGATTCCCACATTTTTTTTTTTTTTTTGCATTCTAATAAGCTATTGCATGAGAGTTTGGGAAATTTTTGATGCATTTTAGTGTGTTTATCACAATATTTAACAGAGATCATTCTCACCTGTGTTTATTTTTGCTTGAGATTTTTCCAAGGCTGAGAGTGGAGTTTGGCTTTTATCCTGCAGACATGGAGAGATGCTAACAGTTGAATTGATGGTGGAAGGGAATCTTTCATATTGATATCTGTTTATAAACCAAAGTTGTTTTTTACTGTCCCGACTTATAAGAAAAAGTAAACAGATCTGTTAGTATCATGGAAGACAGGCCAATAGCGCTTAAAGGCAAATTTCATCTACATCCAGTGATGCCAATGAAGATTTACAGGGGATGAACAGAACTCAGTTTACACTGCAGTAGTACATGAAAATTGTCCCTTCAGTTTTCTCTGTGTCACAGTGATGCATTTCAGTTTAAGAGGCCCTCTGCTCTGCTATGATACGTGAACCTCTACTAAGAGATTATCAGTGAGTGTATCCTCTGGCTTGTGTTTAATACTCAGATTGTCTTCCTGAGTTGAGTAATCCCTTCATCACTGAAACGTCAACAATTCTTAAACTGAATCAAAACATGGCTGATCAAGACCACAGACTAAGAAAATTATAAAGCCATTACAACTGAGGATAGCATATGCATTAAATTATTTATTTGCTCTGTTGTAATAAGTCTTTTCATAACAAACATTAAATTGAGTAACCACATCCACATGCCTCTCTCAGTGGGCCTCTTCACAATCAGTGCCTAAATATTTCAGTGAGCTAACATTCAGTGTGCATAACTCAGCTGGAAAATACTAATCACTTTGCACTTACCGTCCCATGAAGAACTGGGGCATCGCAATTAGGAATGTTCCAGCTGACATAATTAAGCAGCCTGCTCCAATTATTCTTGGCCTGTGAAGCTTCGCTCCAAAGTAGCTTACAAGAATTATGATTAGGAGGTTTCCTTTGAGAGGACAAAAGGAAAAGTGAGTTTTACAGCTTGTTGGTAAGACATCTCCTAAAATAATGATTCCTAGTGTGCGGTATAGGCAGTGATTTCAGGAGAAGAGGGCTGATTGCATGGGGTTGGTGTTTCTCCCTCTTTCCAAGCATTCTTACAGGAGCCCAATGTCTTCTGTGATAAGAAAGACATAAAATTTTGGATAAGCAGCTGGAAAAGAGGAGGACTGTGCCAGCTGAAGAGAACAAATAACCAAGAAAGCAGGAAAAGAGGGATTCAAACAAAGCTTTATACATTTAGGCTAAGATTTCATCCCCAGAATACCACAGTCCATTGACTACCCATGAGATAAACTCAGTAATTAGAAATTGTAAGAGACAATGCCACACTGGAAGAGGGAAGAGGATGGACTAGACAATGAATGTAGATTACAGTCAGTGGTTTGCACTCTTGCTGCTTAATAAATCATGAAGGGCAAACACTTGTGGGGAAGGTGGATTGTTGACAAAAAGAGAGAGAAAGTGGAAATCTGTGCAAGAAAACTGCCATTCAACAGTCAAAATTTCTACTAGTATTTTTTAGCCAGACATTAAGCTTGTCAAATTACAAAATATTTAGGACTGTGTTGAATTGCTTGTATTAGCAACCCTATCCTATCCAACATAATCATCCTGACAGTCATACTGATTTTCACTAGGTGAATCTTGCGCAGTTTTAATGGTTCAAGGAGATTCATACAATCACTTTTCCCAACAAATTCCATCACTGTTTTTTTCTGAAAACAAAAATGAGTTTCTACAGCACATACCAATTTCAAAACTGCCATCAATAACGCCAACCAAAGAGGAAGGGATATCAAATCTTCTTTCTATTTGTGTGATAGTACTTTTTAGATAACTTCCTGACAGTGCTTTAGCAAAATAAACAAAAGACAATGCACCAAGAAATATCTGTGAAAGAAATTGACAGTGATTAAAATCAGGCAGTACAGAAGGCTTTACTTCATCAATTATTTTTAAACAATTCTCACATTCCTACTTCTTCTTTTCCCAAATAACCACATCAATGTTTTTCCTACTTTTTATGAAACGACAGGTTGTCTATTTGTCCATTTCTTATGAGCAACAATGATATAAACTGAACTTGCTATCAGCCACTGCTGATTTCAGGTAGATGCCAAGTGCTGATGCTTTGAAAGATGGAGACATCTATCACCTTCCTGATCTCTCTAAGGAGAGGGTATCTTACACAATAGCAATAAGGGTAAATGTGAAGTATGGCTTGGTGAGGATGTGAGTAGTTGTTTGGGCATTTTTTAACACAGGCAATTAGTTGGATTTTAGAGCCCTGTTCCAGTAAGCTGTTCCCGCTGAAGCCCAGGGTGGGAGAAGTCTCTGCCTCTTGTTGTGTGGCTCCATGACTCGAACAATGACCTGCCAGGCAATTCTCTTCGAGGCTCATCCTTTCCCCACCAGATCTCTTGCAAGCTCTTGCATTTTCTTTTGAGTGCACACTGCATTTTGCTGGGAGACAACCTTCTCATCCTTCTGTTTTGCAAAGACAATTATTTTCTCTTAGTTATCACTATATCTCTTTTAGTGTGTTAGTCTAAATCAGGCTTTGGAAATGAAACTCCCACCCTCTTCACTGTGTTTCACTACGTACTGCAAATGTGCAGACTGAATCAATCCCTTTTACACAAAATTAGACTACAAGATGTGCTCCAGAAGGGCACTTCAACAGCTAATGGCTCTTCAGTCTCTGGGACAAGACTAGAGCTGGTCTGCAGCAGCTCCCTGCTCTGAAATGTGTACAGTGGGAGTGCAGGGTCTTTAGCACCAACTGTTTCACTCCTAGCTCTATAGCTATTGCCTAAATTTGCCTCCACTGAAGGCAGCCTCACTGAGTTTACGAGCTCCAGGGATACTCACACACTGCAATTCATCGTGGAAACCACAACATTGCTTTCTACCTTCATGCACAGGTTGTGTTGACTGAATATATAGGGATGCTCTTTGTAAAAGGTGTTAAAAAACTCTCCAAACCCTAAACAAGAAATTAAAAACACAGTAATGTTTCGTATAAAGAGAGGTCTAGACCCTTGTCCTCCTTAGGCTTGGTCTCTGAGCAATCACGCTTCCAGTAAGCAGGTGCTCTGAAGCAATGTACTCACCTCCAGTGCAACACTCCTTACAACATCTCATTTGACAAGGCACATTGGTAATAACGCTGGCATCACTGTTGTATGCAAATTCTTGTGTTAAGGTTTTAATATGTCTCTGTGACACATTCAACACACTTTATTTTATCCAGTGCTGGTTATTCCTCCTTCAGAAACACTTGTGGGTAAATAAACAGCATCTAGTTCTTATTTCCCACAGTGAGGGGTCTCAAAAAGCTCTCTAGTAAAAAGATTGCCTTAATATTTTACGTTTTCTGTGTGTTTATGCCCTTGGATTTTAAATAGCAATGTGAAAGCAAACATGGTTTTTCACAAGAAAATCATACAGGTCAAACTAGAACTTCAAACGTCTCTGTCTCTCTTTGGCGCAAGTTTTTCTACTGGGTTTGCAACTGTCCCAGGAGGGAGATGAAGATCACATGCAGCAGTGGAAAAATGCTCCCAATTTAGAGCTGGGACAGAAAGGTGCATGTGATTTCACATTCCTCTGTGGTTTGTCAATGACCGTAAGCAGATATTTCACCACATCTTTCCGGTAATAAAGGCAATTTTAACACATGGGAAGATTGATAACTGGTAAAACCAACCTGTTGAATCTGAATATTGTTTTGGTAACACGTTAGGCAAATGCAGATCTGAAGCAGACTGTTTTGTAACTTAGAAATATCTTTAATACTTCCATACTGACTCATCAAGACATAGTCAGAACTGAAAAAGGCTAAGTTCATCAAAAAAAGAGGTTTTCTAAGTCCCTGCTGGAATAGGTTAATACTGGTTTGGGTTCCACAATTTTTTTGAACAGAAAGAAACTGAGCTGATATATTATTGCTTTTCTATTTTTGGAGCTAATAAGCTGATTCCTGACTGGCTAATCTGTGACTGAAGTTTTATTCAATGAGGGAATTGGATTATTGTTGCAGCAAATGGATGGAGGAGCAATGATAGAATTATTATTATGCTACAAATTTAGTTAATACAACTCATCTGCTATTTCAAAACAAGATCCCATTTCTGGGCCTTTACAGGATCAGATAAAATCAAGGAGAATGCTCAGGAATCAAAATATTTTTATAGCAGTCATCAGACTCAATTAATTCCACAATATCTTAACTGCTTTGCATAGTTTATAGACTTCAGGTCAACTATTGCTGAAGTTAACTGTATTGGGAGCTGGATTAGTATCTGAAAGTAAATATGTGTATGTGTGAGAGAGAGAGAGAAAAACACAACAGAAATGAAGACTGCAAGATGAAAGGAACTGGGAAAGGCCAAAGACTCATTTTCCATATAGAATCATAGAATCATAGAATAGTTAGAGTTGGAAGGGACCTCAAAGATCATCTAGTTCCAATGCCCCTGCTATGGGCAGGGACACTCAAATCATCTCACCTCACTACTGTATGGTGATTTATTGAGACCTCACCCAGGAAGGTGTCATCCAGTGACATTTCCTGGCTTTAGAAAGCAAATAGAGACAGTAGGCAAAGCATCATTGAGGCTTTGAGCAACCTGATGTAGTGGAAGGTGTCCCTGCCCATGGCAAGGGAGTTGGAACTAGATGATCTTTGAGGTCCCTTCCAACCCAAACCATTCTATGATTGTATGATCATGCTGCCTCCTGTACCCCAGCATCCCAGAAAGGGAGGAATGCTCCTCCAAGGTGCAGTGGTCTTACCGTCAGGTAGGTACAGCTACATTATGAGGCTTAAAGCAGGGAGCTTCCATTACCTTGAGGAGATACTTCTTGTGGGTGAGAGAAATGCAGATACAGCGGTAATACTTCTGAAGTTTCGTTTCAAAGTCACCTCATGCAAAGTACTCTCAAATCAGGAATACTACAATAATACTTTAATAATATAGCACTTCAAACATGTGAGCCATAATACAAATATTATTTTTCAGAGCTCAGAAGACTCCCATGGCTACAATCTTATAAAAGCAGTTTGTACTAACAGCTGCCTGTGCTACCTGTCTGCTGACACTCTGTACTTAACTTCAGGAAAATAGGGTGGGCAATAAGGAGGATATAGTGACCTTTCAGGATGATCCTTGAAGATCTCACAGCATGCAAACCTCAACCAACAAGTTATATTTGAACATTGCCAAACACAGATCTGAAGCAGACTTTTTTTGTGATTTAGAAATATCTTTAATAATTTCATACTGAGTCATCAAGACATAATCAGAACTGAAAAAGGCTTAGCTCACCCCCCCAAAAAAAGAGTTTTTCTACATCCCTACTGGAATATTAAAAAACTCATACTCTACCTTTATACCTCCACAACATGACTGTTTTTCCTTGGAAGCAGAAGATTCAGATTTGAATGAAGATCGGTCAACGGGCATTGAGAAAAAATGAGTATTTTCTTTTGATGAAATCTCCATGATGATATCCCCTGCCTCTAGACCAGAAAACATGAAGAACATTTTAAAAGGGCATCCTATTAGCTCAGCCTCAAAGGTCATCACGTGACAGCAACACCCCACTGTACTGTTTTCCCTGCAACAGCAATTATCAAACTTTACAACCAAATCTGACCAGTGTACTGGATGTGTAATTCTGGAAATTTGCAATCAGCCTGCCTATAATAATGAAGATTAAATCATACTCAGCAAACAGTCTTCATCTTCATTCTCCAGCTATCCTCAATGTGATTTCATTGGACATTTGACCAAGCATTACCAGCAGATCAAATGAGGCTTGTTAACATTTTAAACAACATTTCTGGAGCCTATATGTAAGTTCACATTTATAGATGTGACCATGTCTGTAGCGATTTGTCAGAGTTGATCCCTGAATTTCCCGTATATCTGGGACATTAAGTAATTAGATCAAAGGAAATCAAGCCCTGTTAATGAGGGACTTGAATTGCTTTAGATTGAACCATTAGCTCTAATTGTCTGGTGTTAGCTAATGAGTTACACAAGAATAAAGAGGTTTAGCTCCCTTTACCATTTTAGATAGGGCCTTAGAGCTCAGTGGTCAATTGTTACAAGGAAAAATGTGAATTTGCTTCTTTGCAGGTAAATACAAAGAAGTAAAGAAAAACCTAAATACTGCACTTTGAGAACAAAAGATATCAGTAATTCTTAAATCTCTACTTACATACTGCAGTACTTTGTTCTTAAATTCAATCTCTAAATCAGATCTGAAAATATTTATGAAATCAGCTTCTGTGTTCATTTTTAAGCAGCACTATGTTTTATAGAAGTGCTGGCTGAAAATACGAATAGGAGGAGTTGCTATTCTTTTATGTTTGTCTGAAGACACAGAGCTTATATAAATAAAAAATATATATGGTTTTATATATATGAATATATACATATTTTCATGGCTTCCCAAAGGTCTGTGCAGTACATGCTTGTGCTTCCAGAAATGTAAGTGAAAGTAACAAAAGTATATCTAGACGCTGAGAGTTCCTCAAGCAAATACTTGCCTACACTCGGTTCCTATACAGACAAGGCAAAACCAATGTGGCTGTGGTATTAACATTGTCAACTGAGATCTCTCCATCATACCAGATGAAATTAAAGATACTGATTACATATAAGAGAAACACTTGCATTTGGCACTGCCTTGACAGGGACTGTAACGTATTTCCTTGTCTTCACTGACAAGTATACAGATTTTTTAAAACCAACAGTAACAAAAGAAGAATGGTTTGTGCTTACTGCAGAAAACTTATAACCTATTCCTGCTCTGCTGCTGACTTTCTTGTGACCCTGGGAAAAATCACATTGTCCCTCTATGCCCCACTTCTGAACTCGTACAACGAGGAATGACACCATATACCTCACAGCACACACATGAGGATAAATTCGTTGGAACTTGCGAGCATGGGCACGACACTCACATGAGGTACGCTGCCATGTGAGCACATGGAACAGCCTTTAGCTTAAGGTTTGAAATACTCTCTATATTACTGTTACAACAACCTAGGAAAGGAAAGAAAAAATTGACAAAACATCTGAAACACAGCTAAGTCTTTAGCTCTAAGCAAAGCAACAGCCAACATGAGAAGGTCCAGCAGAGGAGCAGGGGACCTGCTCAGTCTTCTCCAGGGCACCTCGTATGCAGGGTTGATAGAAAAATAAGTGCTGCAGAGGTGTGGGGGTGGAATATGACACAGTGATGCCTGGCAGCAACATACACGTTCATGCCACTATGAGTTGGCACAGTTCTCAAATGGACAGTGATACTTTAACAAGACATATTCAGCAGTATAAATTACAGTATAAAAAATATCTATTACAGTGTAAAAATTATTTCAGTATAAAAATTAAATATTGCAGTATAAAAATTATTACCTTTATGACCAGACTCAGTATGGCAAATGGAAATGTGCTAGGAAGGACTGATAATAAGTTTTACAGACTTTAATATATGCCCAGTTGTTCCTATGACATGGTTTTAAGGAGGTCAGTAGTTTTCTAGCCCAGAGCAATCCAGAACCATGTATTTCAGAGCAACAGTTTGGCTGCCCTGACAATGCCTCTGAGGGAAACTCAACACAAGACAGAACAGAATAGCATGTCCAGTGGTACCATGACCCACCGAAATATCAGCTTTAAGGCTTCCTCTTTCATGCAGTAAGCATAAATATGAGAGTTTCCCTGGGCTCACAAACTCACCCTATGCCATTCAAATACTTTTTGTTGCCCCTGGTGTTATACTGGGAGCATTCGTAACACACTGGCAACTGCATTGGGAGGTCAGAGGCAGCTCTGCTTTTATCCAGGCAAATACTTGGCTGATACGGTCTCATACTGACTCGGATATAGTGACAGCTTCAGGTTTTTGACATATCTTAGATACCATGTTTCTCCGGTACCATGAAATAGGAGGACAGCTAGCCCATGTCGGCTATTCCTTCCCAGGTGTGGCAAAACATAATGCTAAGTAGTGACACATTTCATGAAGGTCAGGTTATTGGATCAGTGTGGCTGATGACAACAAAGAACCAGAGCTCAGTCTGCAGCACTCTGCCTGTTTAAGAAAGGTCAGGTTTTTTCTCTATATTCTATCTTGTGCTTTAAAAAGACAAGATAAATGCCGTCACCTCATCACCCACTGGAACACTCTGGGCCAAATTCAACCCTCTTAAGGTCACAGGGCAAAATTCAAGCCTTCTGTATCTAGCAGCCTCCATGCATCTCTCCCTGTATATACATGCGTGTGTGCATGCACACAGTTGAGGTGCATTCTTTCCATGATCTAACACAGGTATGCTTGGATGCATATGCACACGCACAAACTTCTTAAAGCTAGATCTATTGGAAGACAAACTCCTAACCGAAAGGATATTGTTATATGGATAAAGTGCATTCTGTCTACTCACTGTTTAAAAATAAGACCTGAGCAACAATTGCCTTTGTGCAAGATTTAAATTTAGGTTTCTTTGTTGTTTTAAGTATCTTCACCACATAGTACTTGCAATGATCAAAACATATTCAGTGGTTTTATCAGTCATTATTACTAAACCTGCACACAATCTTCTAAAGCACAGGTTTTTGGGCAGCAAAGATATACAGCTCTTATATTGGCAAATAACCGTATAAGGAGAACAAAACCAAGTGTACAAAAGCATAAAGTTAAACATGTGTACACAGACAGTACATTTTCTCTTCCTTCAACCAAATACCATCTAAGCAGTATTTACTAATTACAGGTCACATCTTCTGAAACTTGTAGACCACTCTGAAATCTTCGAAGCTCTCTGAAGACATTTGATAAATGGAATTTCCATGGATTAGGTCTTCTAAAGTCCTTTTGTAACTTTTACCAGAGACTAAGAAAGCAAGCCATTGAAGAAAGCACTGTATAAGGCAGTTTTCTGTCCTAAAAAAGCTGCTCTGCTCCATGATAGTCAAGGAAGAGTGAAACACAAGTGAAAACAGAGTCTAATTCTGTTAATGTATTCTGCACCATCATCTCCAAAACAGATGTACAGAACAGAGGGTTTTTTGGACAGGACTAAAGCAGGAGCCATCAAAACCAGAGATGTTTCAGTCTCTATGAAGTTAAAGGAGGCAAGAACATGGTGTTTTACGACCACACTTAAATCAAACCAAGGAAGTTCCACTGTAAAATTGCCTTTTGTGGGAATACTGAAATAAATAGTGGGCAGAATTTGATCACCAGTCATTCTAACAGGAAGGAAAGACACTGAAATGGGTGCTCTGAACTGAAAGGATCCTTACAAACTTCATCATATCTATGGCAACTGAGTAAGTCCAGGAGGGTCTTACAGCTGCCGGCCATGCTCACACCTTCTCCCTGCCTCTCACTGAGGCTCACAGATGGGGCTCAGATCCCTCCTTGCGTTCCTGGCTCCAGCTGTCTGGGGTGCTGGAGACTTCTTTGGCAGCTTTGCTTTCTATCCCACCAAAAGCACAGTCGATAACTCACCTGTGACACAGCTCGGACGACAGTGACACTCACCCTCCTGAGGGCTGGCATGTGGGGCTGTGCCCCATGGTCAGGTCCGAGGCTGAGCTCGTTGCTGAGCATACACGGGGCAGGCTGAGATGTGGCCAGGCAGCTCCCAAAGAACCCCCCACTCACTCAAACTCCAGGCAATGAAAAAAAAGTCCTTTCCCCCCCCACTGAAAACTCCTCTGCTTTGCAGTAAGCCTCCTTAGACATGCCTTTATTGTGTGTCAGCCCCCAGGCACAGGAGCTGCACTTGCTAGAAGAGGTGGACTTGGGAGATTAGTACAGAAACTGTTTATCAAAGAATGCAGCTAAAGAACATCTCCTCTAAAAGGTGACTCGACAAAGAGAAGAAAAGCCAAATCTTACCTGGCAGCAGAAATCCCCAGAGATGGTGCCTACCAGGTTTCGTAGGTAAGCTCCCTCTATTGCTTATGCATACCCATACCTGCGTGCATACACCCTACTCTCAGCTTAGAAGTGGGAAAAATTGGAGGGGAAACTACCCTGTCCAGGGAAGGAATATCTTCTACTGGAGGCAGAGAAAGTAAAAAGCATAGGGGTGGGGGAACTTGTTTTGTCTCTTGTTTTGCCTCAGCATTTGGTATTTGTCTCTCCCCCCCATCGTCCACCCCACCTCCTCACTTTTTTTCTTATCTCCCTATTAACTCCAAGATACTGGGCACACAGGCACAGCAAACATATCAAGTGCCCTAGCTGGAAATCCTGAAGAGCATCTAAATCCTCCCTGGAGTATTTTTCTTTGTAACTTGCTGTGAGTTTGATAGGGCACAGATGAAGCTTTGTGGAGAAGGAAGAAAACCACCCCTGATTTTCTTAATTGTGCATTCCCAGGAAATGAAACACTTCAAGGGGGAACATACCAGAAAAAAATTTAAAACGGGGTGCGTGGGACAAGATAGGATGTAGGGTGAACAAGTGATTCACAAAGCTTTCCCAACCAGACCCTGGTCCTTCCTGCTGTGCCCAGTATGCCCTGCTCCCCAAAAGCCTCAGGGCAAAGTCCCCATCAACATGATGAAAAAAAAACAGAATGAAAATACCCATTAAAGGAGAGGGCAGAATTGCATGGGAGGGTCAGTCAAGCCCTTTGCCACAATGAAAGGAAGATTTAGCAGACTTCACTCCTGCCCTGTGTTTTTCCTGTCACAAGGTCGTGGCTTCTGAAACAGCAATGTTGATTTGCAAGTTTGTGTAATGGTGAAGAACATGACTAATTCCCAGCGCAGTTATCGAAACTGGAAGAGTTTTGATGTGTAAATCCTGTGTGTCCTGCTAACCTGTGAGATTTCATTATATGAACAGAGAAGGTTTTAACACTATAAATTATTCTTCCTTTCCCCTTCTTGTTCTCGCCCACTCTTTGCAGTGGAGTATGTTCCCACGGCAGCTAAAACCTCACTGACACTCAAAATGGTGCAATGCCAAACACAGTGACTTGGAGCAGGCTTCTGCTTTCCTTAGAGTTAATACAAATTATTATTCGTACCTTCATTATATCTCCATTTTGGGTTCTTAATGCAGCTGGAATTTTCTTACGCTGCACATAATTCACATTTTGTACTTTAATGTGTCTTATATCCTTACTCGGTGGGTTTGGAAACTTAGAAATCTCTTTTTCCCTTTCCAAAGAGATATCGGGGTGCCTAATAGTTCACAGGAATTAGTAATTAGGAGAATTAGTGATTATGAGTTCTTTCAGCCTCTTTGAGAGAACAGCTTTCAGCCTGTTTCCTTCAATTATTAGGAAAACTGAGTTTACACAATATGCGATCTGTACTAGTTTTGTCTGACCTTTAATCTTTGCTGCTGACCTTGTCTCCTTCAATGATTTCTGCCACAGACTCCAGTTTATCTGCCATTGATAGCCTTCACCACACTGTCCCTTCAAATAGATGAGGCTCATGTTCAGAATCAGATTCTTTATATAAATCCCTTTCACATAATTCTCCAAGACTCTATTATGCTAGAAATCATATTGATGAACACCAGGGCATGGTCCTCTATCCTTACAGAAAAACAGCTGAAGAATGGTTTTATGCAGTTTAAGATGAATCCATGCTTTGAAGAATGAGGCCCACAAGATTTAGTGCAATCTTCTCATCTTTCCTGAATTTTTGCTTCATTGTAAAACCTCAGCATCAGCTTTTAGAAAGCTGGGCTTTTCCTGGAATTTCTTCATAGAGTCTTTTCTGACTTCTTTATAGACATAGATAATATCATATCTGGAACTTTATCAAAACCACCCAGGGGGAGGTATATTACTTTATCGAAAGTTTTCTTACACCTTCCAAAAGAGCATCACCATTGCTTTATGAGCTAATTATAGCAGTTCCTCAGAAACAGTTGTATTTATATCCTCCACAATACTTTTCCAGATGCTCAGAGTAAACGAATACAAGATCCTCACTAAAACTCAGTGAGTTCATCTGGCAGAGAAGAAAGTCGCATCCAGGTAGGAATGTATTAGTCTCCCAGGCCTCCCACGCCATGGATGTCGCATGGGAAGGTGATGCAGTAGATCACTTACTACAATTTACTAACAAGAACCAGGACAGGGGGAACAAATCACCACCAATTCTGATACAGGACATGACACTTCTTGTGTGTCAGTTTTCAGTGCCTCCCACAGCAGAGCACTTCCCAAGCACAATGACACAAAACTCATGGGAAGCTTGCTAGACAATCAATCCAACAAGAAAGGTTCTGCTTTCCCATAGTCCTAAAAGAAATTGCTCAGTTATACATACTTATTCTATAATTGAAACAAAGTCTTTAAAGCAGGTACAGGACAAAGAACCAGACTAAAGTGTGTTCCTCAAGGTCTGTTTCTATTTTCTTTGCATTCTGACTTTGTGTTAGTTACAGGAAATTAGAAGCCAGGCCACCTTTATTTCTAAAGCACAGGGTTAAATTAATTACACGTACAAAGCCTGGTATAGCCATAGTGAATAGCTGTGACAAGAGTAATCTTGATGCATAAATGTATCAGTACACTAACGATAGACACAGCAGGTTTGTGGGTCAGTCTTTAAATCATTTAACTGGCTGCTTCTTCTTCAAGCACATTTCATGAGCAAAAGCTAACCTTGTAAAGTCTCAAATAAAACCTCAGTGTTCAGAAGCATGAAACTTTTTCCTTCGTAAGATATTTTCTAAAAACATATTTTAACAGACTTATTCAAATCAGAAGGGCTTGCCTGGAAAGATAAACTTTACACTGAAATCTGAATACAAACATAATAGCTGCAAAGAAACATTTGTTTTTATCTGAGAGAGGGAAAATATTGACTTATTTAAAAAGAAAACAAAAAATATATAAATGGAATTTTGATACAACATATTACCTTAAAATTTGAATTTATGTAATTTCTATGGTCTGTCAGAGAACACGTTCCTGAGCCTGAATTCTCCATTGCAAAGCAAAGCTACATAGAAACTCTTGGTAGAACGAGTCCTCAGCTACTCAGATTGACACTTGGCCAAATGCTCCTTTATTATTTTATTTATGCTAGCACGTAAATACTCCAACCCTGAGCCACTCTGCTGTGCCTGGAGCAACTCACAGAGAAGGAAAGTTGGTTGTGGCAGCAACTGCTTGTGGCCCAGAGTTCTCCTACTGCAATGGTCTCCTAAATCCTAGGAGAGCTCAGCGCAGGAGCTCAGATGCAGCAGAGAAAACTGAGAGATCTGGATAAATAGTAGGTAATATTTACATTTGAAGGAGAGTAATTGAAACTGTTCATATTTGCTTAAGGTCATGAAAGAACTCCATGCAGAGCTCAGGAAAAACTCAACCAGATCCAGGTCTCTTGAATACTTGTCCAGAGAGCAGGAAGCTCAAGGCATCATTCTGGAGTCTGGAAATGCAGCTGCCAGAATAAAGGCAACTTAGAAAGCATGATGCCTTAGAAGCAGCTGTTTCTTTTGAAGAAACATCTCCAAGTATTTAAGTTCTAGTACAATTTAACTTTAATAATTAATAAAAAATTGCTTTTCTGCTTGCTGTGATTCCTAGGCAAATATGTAGCTTGGAGTCAATAACAGATACAGTGAAGACGTTTACAGTTAACTAATAACGACATCCAGTTTCACTGCTTGTATAATTTTAATTGCTTTAGCTGTACTTCTCTATTGCTATGGATACATTATATCTTGATATTAATTTTCCTCTTCTTTTTGTTGCCAGTCCTGAGAAGATACTTGTTAAAAATATAGATGAGTAAGAAAACCACTGTCAGAAAAATAATTGCATCCCCATTCCAAATCAAAGAATCACAAACAATATGCTTCAGCTGTTAGAAGCACTCAAGGATTGCAATGAAAATTTCAGGCTGGAGGATAGTACTTCCTTGCCCAACTAAGGACTTCTAGATCTAGCCTCAAAGAACAGTCTTCTTATCAAAGAATAGGAAAAGCTAATTATTTTTTAAACCCATCTAATGTGTTCTTGGAATATGCTCAGGTCCTTCCAAGAAGTCTCATTAAGCTGAGGGGCTCATCAAATTACTGTTGACATTCAGATTTTTAGCCCATTTTATGAGATCTCAGGAAGAAGAACTTTCAAAAATAGCAGTTGCAGTAAATTTAGCATTTACTGCACCCTGAACATAGAACAATACCATGTATGCTCTCCATGCCTGAGTGCCTCAGGTAACATGTAGGATAATGCTCAATGGCTGTAGATTACCTTGAAAGCATCTGCAGAAGGCAACTGATGAGGTAGAAGAGCTAGGAGATTTTCCTTCTTGAATAATTAGTAAAGAAAAAATCAAGAAATTATGGACCCAGACAGGTTTTGACTAGAATTCTCAGGAGAATTAAGATGTATACTTACATGTGTGATAGTTTGATGTGTGGGGGGTGTTCTGGTGGCAGGAGAGGGGATTTGCTCCCTGTGCCACCAGATCTGAGTCCCATCCCCCTCGGGGGATTGAGTCAAATCAGCGCCTCTGTGAATTGCTCTATTTAAGGTGAGACAAAGGGACGGGAAAAGGTCTTTTGCCCAGGAACGAGGAGAGGGGAGGAGAGCGCTGCCCTCGCTTCTGGCTCCGGGCTGGGCGGCTGCCTGGGCTGGGCCGGCACCACGTGCTCAAGATGGCGCCGGTGAAGCTGCATGGGGAACTCGGGAAGCACCTCGCTCCCGGGGTGCCCACCGGGCCGAGTTCACCCAGAGAGGACTGAGATCTAAGAGAAACGGCCACATCGACACCAGGTCAGTCAAGATGGAGTGGGAGGAGGTGTGCTGGAGCTGAAGTTTCCCTTGCAATCCATGGCGAGATGGCAGGTGGCCCCCCTGCAACCAAGATAGACTCGACGGAGCAGAGACCCACTCGCGGCCCATGGAGAAGCCCACATCGGGGAAAGAGATGCCTGAGCCTAGGAGAGGTCATGGAGCAGGGGATGCACGACCAGGTACTGTTAATAATGTGGCATGGGATGCACAACAAGGTCGTGAGGCATCTAGAGCCCGTGGGACAACCCACACCGAAGTGAGTGACCGCAACTCCCTAAGAATCTGAGACTGTGGTGAAGCCCGCACTGGAGTAATCCGATGGGGAAGGATTGCGTCCTGCAGGTAGGACTCAGCCTGAGAGAAGTTTGTGGATTTTTCTCGTGAGTAGGGGATCCACTGGAGCGAGGGAAAAATGGTGTAAGGACTCCTCGTCCTTTAAGAAAGGAGCGGCGGTAACAACATGGATGAACTGACCTGCACGCCCCCATTCCCCGTCCCCCTGCGCCACCAGGGGGAGGTAGAGCCAGGAATGAAAGGAAAAAAAGGGGTGGGGAGGTGTTGTTTTAAGATCCGGCCTTGTTTTCTCTCTATCCTCTCAAGTAACTGTTTTTTGTTTCCCTTTGTCCTTGTTAAGCAACTGTTAATAAATTGGGTTTTTTTTAGAAAAGTGGAGTTTGTTTTGCCTGGGACCATGGTTGGTGAGTGCTCTCTCTGTTTTTGTCTTGACCCTCAGTCCTTTTATTATAAAACCACGACAATATGCCACCACACTTTGCAAAGATCCCAATGGGCCCTTTGAAACCCAACTCCAAGGGGCTGTAACAGGAGCAATGAGAGATCCAGTGACACAACACTGCTCTTCAGGGCAGGAAGCATTTGTACCCACTGGAGCTTTGGGTAGAATTTTAATTTAGAAGAATGTAATAAAAGAAACTGGAATTTTTCCAGCCACTAGGGATTAATACCATTAATCTTAATAAATTCCCATAGCACTTTCTGTAATGCAGATAAGTTCTTTGAACTAGGTTTAAATCCAAAGATTTTGGCTAGAAACATGGAAAGAGAAGATGTAAAGAATTTAACAGGGGAATTTATTACACAGAAGGTGTTGAATTTGTAGAATAGGATGCTTTGGCAAGCACAGTAATAAACAATTGACATGCACAAAGGATTGTGAGGGGAAGCAAATTACAAGCAAAACAACAAAACTCACTGTAAACGAATCAATCATGCAGATCAAACAGGAACCTTCTGCTCTGTATTTCCTGGCTGTAGACAAGGAGATGTGGCCGCAACCTTTTATCTGTATGAGGCTTCCAAATGATTACAACCACATCTATCCCAGGTTATTTAGCGATTATAACTAGCAGTCTGGATTGGGTGTCATGCAAGCCATCAAAACCTTCGGTAAAACTTTAAACTTGCACGTTTTCTCGCATGGCTCATGAATTAAGGCAAAGTTATTACCAACCTTTGGCTGTGAAGCTGTTCCAAGTAGCTGGTTTTGACAGTTTCCTTCTCAGCATGCCAGGTTTTTGGGATCCCAGTGTGGAGTGGTTAAAAATCTCCCTTGGATTGTGTGAGAAGGCTATCCCAGAGCTACAGACCCCGGCAGTCAGGGTAGCACCTGGAAGTCAGGCACCTGACTGTCAAAGTCATTTGCTGTTCTACACTTACATGAATTGCTGACAATATCCAGGGAGTCCATGGTGGCATGAGAGATAAAGTGGATTTCCACAGGATGTTGGTGAGATAATTGAAGAAACATTAAAAAAAGCATTGTTAAACAGAGTGCTGAGAGTTCTCTGAGATTTCTGGTTTTAGTGAAACATTTTAAGTGGTTTTAGGCAAGTGGATTTGTCTGGGCAATGTAGAGTAATTCAGACACCTGGAAAACGCAAGATCTAATTGAGCTGCTACTGACTGCATGTCATGGCCTCCTTTATGTTTTACCAGAACTCCAGGAGAGGCATGTTCATGTGTGGTCTCATTAGCAGATTGACCACTTCTGCATCGTGTTTTACTGCTCATCTCTTCCCATGGGTACCTCTTGGTGTTTGGAGAGGTCCAGAGAGAGTTCGGTGATTTTCATAAACAAATGCATTCCTTACCTTGGTAGCCTCTACATTTTGAGATGAGGAGTATTGAAGGACAGGAGCTTTTTTTTTTTTTTAACTCCAGTTATATGCTTATCTGTGGGCAGTTATGAATTTCTGGATCAAATAATTCCATGTTATGCAGTTATTAAGTGTTTGGGACAGACCACCTGCAGGCTTATGATCAGTTCCCTTAGAATAGGTATAATCGTATTTTACTTTTGTAGTGGCAATGATCCCAACTAATACCTTCCAAATCACTGCCTGGTGCAAATTTCCTTACATTTTTGCTATTCAAAACTTAAGCGAGAGGACAAAGAAACTGGTGGAGCTTCAAAACTGTCAGCCAGATATGTGGCTGAAGCTTTTCTATATTTTGAAATGTGTTAACTTTTAAATCACAGGAAAAGAGGCTCTGAATACACGGTTGATCCAGAAATTTGCATGCAGCCATTTCAAATGGCTGAAGAGATCTCCAGATCTTTCATGAAAGTAGGTAATAAAACTTCAACAGGGAAAATTTAAGACAGCTGTAAGATACTTTTTTGAAATTATAAACGGTGAACAAAGAAAGTAGCTAGATGTCAATCCTAGCCTGCATAATGGACTAGCAAAAATTTTCACTGAAGAATGACAGCATACTTACCAATGTGATTGCAAGAAAATCTATTTCACTTACTGATGTCCCACTTCAACAGACTTCTGTGATTAGTAAGGAAAACACTGTTAAGGAAACACATCTCTCGCTTTCTGGAAGCATTAGTCACTCTGCATTACTGTAGCTGAATAGTGCCGTGTAATGTAGACCACATTAAATCAGTATGGTCCATGTTAATTGGCTTGAAAAGATGTTAAAATATTGGTCATCATTAAAGAAAGATGTTTATATTGAGGCCTTTACAGATTGGTTGAGTCACACAGTATTTAACACAGGATTTATTAGTGACCCAAAATAAAGTGCAGAATTCTGCTTGTAAAAGTTGCAGGTAAACAGATACCAACAAACGCGAGCATGGGTCACGAACACATACCAAACAGGGTCAGTAGATAAAATGGTAATTCAATATATACCAACTTTACTGGATTTGAATCAGAGTTTGGAGAGGCTACAGGTCATTTGCAGCCTGGCGCTTAAACTGGAAGCTAGGCACTGAAAGTAAATTTTTTTTTCTGTGGAGATCTACTTCAGAGCAGCTAAGGCAGACTGGGGAGAGTTGCTGCAGAAAAAAAAAAGCCAAAGAAAAGCTCTTTTCTGGGGATTTTTCGAAACGTTTTCTAGCCAGGACCAGATCTGCCGCTGTTGGGGGCGGTGCAGGCGTAGGCGGGTTGCGGGGAGAGCCGGGGCGGTGCCAGCACACCCGCGGCTCACTGGGCTATAAATCGCCTCAGGGAGGGCAAGGACTGGTCGCTGCCCACCGAGAAGGAGGTGAGCAAGCCTATTGTTCCTGCCTGACGAGGGGGCAACTGCTGCTGCTTACAGCTCGTTGGACGGGATTTGAAGTGCCTCACCTTATCAGGGAGTCATGGTGG
Source organism: Tauraco erythrolophus (assembly GCF_009769465.1). Lineage (NCBI taxonomy): Eukaryota > Metazoa > Chordata > Aves > Musophagiformes > Musophagidae > Tauraco > Tauraco erythrolophus. The sequence continues at coordinate 81,671,341 of NC_141468.1, forward strand.
CTTCTCGGAGGAGGAGAATCGTGCTTTCTGCACCCACTTGAAGGGATGTCGGTGTTCAGGTCACAGGCTGTGAGGAAGGTCATAGCTTATCCTTGGTAGCTGGGAGCAATCCTGAGGATGGCTGTGTGAGGTGCGAGCAGGTTGATGACCTGCTAAACCGGGTGGCACAGCTCCAGGATGAAGTGCTGGAGCTCAGGGAGGAGGTGAGTAGGTTAAGAAAAATTAGGGAAAGCAAGAGGGAAATTGACAACTTCCATAATCTGGTTGTGGCAGAGCAGAAAGAAGAAGTGGAGAGGTTAGAGGGGATCAGGGAATGTGAGGAATTAGGGGACAGGGGGCAATGGCTCAATGTCCCTGCTCGGCGTGGCAAGTGCAACTGCCCGGCAATTCCCCCATCCCCCAGGTGTCCTTGCATAACAGGTACAGTGCTCTGCAAGGGGAACTGGATAACAGTGAGGATGATGGTTCTCCCTGCTTGGAGGTGTCACCAAAGCCTAGTCAGACTGCCGCCGGCATTAAAACCTCATCAGTAAGGAATAAAAGACGGGTCATTGTCATTGGTGACTCAGTGCTTGAGGGATCAGAAGGCCCGATATGCAGACTGGATCCCCTGCACAGGGAGGTCTGTTGCCTTCCAGGGGTCAGAGTTAAAGATGTCAGGAAGAAGCTTCCTTCCCTAGTACGGCCCTCAGACTATTACCCCCTTTCGTTGTTTCAGGAAGGCAGTGAGGAATTAGTAAGAACCACTCCAAGGACAATGAAGAAGGACTTCAGAGCCTTGGGGTGCCTGGTCAAGGCATCAGGAGCACAGGTTGTGTTCTCCTCTATCCCTCCAGCTGTGGGCAATGATGAGGGATTAGGCAGGAAGTACCAACAGATTAATACCTGGCTCCGAGCCTGGTGTGTCTGGCAGGGGTTTGGGTTTTTTGACAGTGGCTGGATCTGCAAGAGGCCAGGTCTGTTAGAAAGGCATGATAATAGCCTGTCCCACAGAGGGAGAAGAGTTTTGGGAAGGGAATTGGCAGGGCTCATAGACAGAGCTTTAAACTAGGTATGAAAGGGGGGTGGGGGTGAAATCAGGATCACTGGAAGGGAGCCAGAATGCAGTATGCCAGTGCTTGTGGGGGAGGAATGCACTAACAAGATCGCAGAGTCTTGTGAATTAGCAAGGGATCAAGGTGTCATGCCAGGTTGCAGACAGAGCACAGGAGTTGTTGAGGGGTTGGTTACTGTGGAAACATCGGAGCATCATCAGGGGGCTCCAGGTACTTCATCAGGGACCCAACTCAAATGCCTCTATATGAATGCCCACAGCTTGGGCAATAAACAAGAGGAGCTGGAGATGCTTGTGAGCCTGCAGCGCTATGACCTGATCGGCATCACAGAGACATGGTGGAATGACTCCTGCGATTGGTGTGTTGGACTAGAGGGGTATAAACTGTTCAGGAAGGACAGGCAGGGGAGATGAGGAGGGGGTGTTGCCCTCTATGTCAACGAACAGCTAGAATGCATGGAGCTCCACCTGGCAAGTGATGACGAAAGAACCGAGTGCCTGTGGGCCAGGGTGAAAGGAAGGGTAGGAGACTTTACAGTGGGAGTGTGCTACAGACCACTCAATCAGGAGGACCAAGTGGATGAGGCCCTACATAGGCAGATAGGAGTTGCTGCTCCTTCACAAACCCTGGTCCTCATGGGGGATTTTAACCACCATTTTATCAGTTGGAATAACAACATGGCGGGGAACAAGCAATCCAGGGGATTCCTGGAATGCATTAATGATAACTTCCTTATCCAAGTGATAGAGGAACCAATGAGGAGAGGTGCCATGTTAGACCTCGTTCTCATCAATAGGGAAGGGCTGGTAGGTAATGTTGAACTCGTGGGTAGCCTTGGCTCCAGTGACCATGAGATGGTGGAGTTTGAGATCCTAAGGGCAGCTAAGAGGGGGAAGCTCAGCAAGCTTCAAACCCTCAATTTCAGAAGAGCTGTCTTTTGCCGCTTCAGGAACCTCCTTGGTAGTGTGCCATGGGATAAAGCCCTGGAAGGACTGGGAGCCCAAGATTGCTGGTTGACTTTCAAGGATCATCTCCTCCAAGTTCAAAGGCATTGCATCCCAAAAGGAAGAAATCAGGCAAAACCACCAAGAGACCTATATGGATAACCAAAGAACTCCTGGCTAAAATCAAATACAAAAGGGGATTACACAAAGCATGGAAGCAGGGACTGGTAACCTGGGATGATTACAAGGAAGTTGCTCGTGTACTCAGAGACCAGGTTAGAAAAGCTAAGGCCCTGACAGAGTCAAATCTGGCCAGCGATATTAGAAATAACAGAAAAGGATTTTATAGGCATGTGAGAGAAAAAACAAAAATGAGAGGGAATGTGGGGCCTCTCCGGAAGGATACGAGTGACCTGGTTGCTGAGGACACGGAGAAGGCTGAAATTTTCAACAACTTTTTTGCCTCAGTCTTCACTGGCAACCACTCGAACCACATCACCCAAATCACAGAGGATGTTGGCTGCGTCTGGGAGAGTGAAGAACCACCCAGGGTAGGAGTAGATCAGGTCCGGGAACACCTAGAGAACCTGAAGGTGCACAAGTCCATGGGACCTGATGAGATACATCCACGGGTCCTGAAGGAACCGGTGGCTGAAGTTGCTAGGCCACTAGCCATCATATTTGAGAGGTCCTGGCAGTCTGGTGAGGTTCCTACAGATTGGAAAAGGGCAAATGTAACCCCCATCTTTAAAAAAGGGACAAAGGACAACCTGGGAAACTACAGACCAGTTGTGGGAAAATGACTGAAATTGGAGGGGAATGGGAGAATATTGATCCCTAGAATTCAGCTAATATTAGAGCAGCTCTGACATGAAGCACAGCTGCTGCTCCCAGAACAAACAAGGCCTCAATATCCTTGAGATGGGGAGTAGAGTGATACGAAGGTATCATGCTTATCCCTGTTATCGGGGACAAGAAACAACAAACAAGGCCCACGCAATACCCTTGAAATGGGGAGTAGAGTGGTACAGAGGTATCACGACTGGTATCACACCAGTCAGCCTTACCTCTGCGCCAGGTAAAATCACGGAACAGATTCTCCTGGTAGCTGTACTAAGGCACATAAAATATAACCAAGTGGTTGGTGACAGCCAACATGGCTTCAGTAGGGGCAAGTTGTGCCTGACTAATTTAGTGGCCTTCTACGACAAAGCTACAGCGCTGGCTGACGTGGGTAAAGCAATGGATGTCGTTTTCCTGGACTTGTTGTGCAAGGCGTTTGACACTGTCCCACATGACATCCTTGTCTCTAAAATGGACAGACATGGATTTGACAGATGGACCACTCAGTGGATAAAGAACTGGCTGGATGGTCGCACTCAAAGAGTTGTGGTCAATGGCTCAATGTCTACATGGAGACCAGTGTCAAGCGGTGTCCCTCAGGGGTCTGTTCTGGGTCCAGTGCTGTTCAACATCTTTGTCAGTGACATGGATGATGGCATTGAGTGCACCCTCAGTAGGTCTGCTGATGACATCAAGTTGTGTGGTGCAGTGGACTCACTTGAGGGAAGAGATGCCATCCAGAGGGACCTTGATAGGCTTGAGAATTGGGCCAGTGCAAACTGCATGAGCTTCAACAAGTCAAAATGCAAGGTTCTTCACCTGGGTCGGGCCAATCCTAGGCATAAATACAAACTGGGCACAGAGTGGGTTGAGAGTAGCCCTGAAGAGAAGGATTCGGTGGTGTTTATAGATGAGAAGCTCAACATGAGCCGGCAGTGCGCTCATGCGGCCCAGAAGGCCAACCGCATCCTGGGATGTATCAAGAGAAGCGTGGTCAGCAGGTCAAGAGAGGTGATTCTCCCCCTCTACTTTGCTCTTGTGAGACCCCACCTCGAATACTGCGTCCAGTTCTGGTGTCCCCACCATAAGAGAGACATAGATTTGTTAGAGCGTGTTCAGAGTAGGGCCACAGAGATGATCCAGGGGCTGGAGCACCTCTGCTATGAGGACAGGTTGTGAGAGCTGGGATTGTTCAGCCTTGAAAAGAGAAGACTTCGGGGGGACCTAATAGCTGCCTTCTGATACCTGAAGGGAACTTACAGGAAGGCTGGGGAGGGACTTTTGACAAGAGTGTCCACTGATAGGACAAGGTGAAACGGGTTTAAGTTGAAGGAGAACAGATTTAGATTAGATTTTAGGAAGAAATTCTTCAGTACGAGGGTGGTAAGACTTTGGAATAAATTGCCCAGAGAAGTTGTGGATGCTCCCTCCCTGGAGGTGTTCAAGGCCAGGTTGGATGGAGCCTTGAGTAGCCTGGTCTAGTTGAGAGGCATCCCTGACAGGGAGGTTGGATTAGATGATCTCTGAGGTCCCCTCCAGCCTATGCCATTCTATGATTCTATGATCCAGCAAGATAAAGGAAAAAGAAACACGGCAAACAAGATACCACAGAATTATATTTGTTGTACATTTGTCTTCACATTGCAACATCCACATTGTTCATTTTGTGACAAGTATTTCTAACAATTTTGAATATATATTTACTGTATAATACATTTTCTCAAGAGGCACTTCCAGTAATTCTGGCAAAAAGGAGCTTCATTATAGTGTCTAACTTACAAAACAGTAAAAATAAATAATGTTTATCTAAAAGATCTTTTTTCCTGTACAGAATCTATTTTGTACAAAATATTTATCCGCCTTTAACTAAATCACTTAACAAATACTTGTGAAGAGAATATATTGAGTATTGCTACATGTATCAAGTGCAAGATACTAGTGAAAGGAAAAGAATTATTCTGTTTATGAAAATCACCTAAAAATACAAGGCCTTGCTCCTGAAATGTTTAAAAAGGAGAAGCTTGGTTACAACCATATTGACTCATAATATATAAATATAAATTAATGCATGTAGTACTTCGTGAAAAGAACACTGTGTTAAAAACTGACGCGTACAAATCCTGAACAAGATGGCACTTTTCTGCATTGCCACTTTGGCTGGCAGTTATTTTGTAATATATTGCTTCAAAAGAATTATAAAGGTACACAAAACCCTTTTCAAACAGCCGTATAAAATTATATTTCCCTCTCTTTCTTTCACCTTTTGAAGTGAAAAAAATCAAGGAGGGATTAATTTTGAAGTACATGGGTGATCTGTAGAAACTTGCTACTAGAGCTGAGTCTGAATAAGCCTCATCAAATAATCAAAGGCTCTAGAGAGGGATCTGGGCAGGCTGGATCAATGGGCCGAAGCTACCCATATGAGGTTCAACACGGCCAAATGCCGAGTCCTGCACTTGTGTCACTACATCCCCATGGAACGCTACAGGCTTGGGGAAGAGCAGCTGGAGAGCTGCTTGGCAGAAAAGGACCTGGGGGTATTGCTGGACAACTGTCTGAATATAAGCCAGTAGTGTGCCCAGGTGGCCAAGAAGGCCAACAGCATCCTGGCTTGTATCAGAAATAGTGTGGCCAGCAAGACCGGGGCAGTGATTGTCCCCCTGTACTCAGCACTGGTGAGGCCACACCTCGAATACTGTGTTCAGCTTTGGGCCTCTCACTGCAAGAAAGACATGGAGGTGCTGGAGCGTGTCCAGAGAAGGGCAATGAAGCTGGTGAAGGGTCTTGAGCACAAGTCCTATGAGGAGCAGCTGAAGGAACTGGGATTGTTTTGCCTGGAGAAAAGGAGGCTGAGGGGAGACCTGATTGCTCTTTACAACTACCTGAAAGGAAGCTGGAGCTAGATGGGTGTCGGTCTCTTCTCCCAAGTAACAAGCAATAGGACAAGAGGAAACAGCCTCAAGCTGTGCCAGGGGAGATTTAGATTGGATATTGGGAAAAATTTCTTCACCAAAAGGGTTGTCATTGGAACAGGCTTCCCAGGGAAGTACTTCCCTGGAAGTACTTAACAGACGTGTAGATGTGGCACTTAGGGACACAGTTTAGTGGTGGACTTGGCAGTGCTAGGTTAATGGCTGGACTTGATGATATTAAAGGTCTCTTCCAACTGAAATGATTCTACGGTTCTATTCTATAATTGTGCCTGAGGCACAGTGCCCTAAGGTCCCAGGCCAGGAGCCAAACGTCATACAACAGAATGTAAGGTGACCAAATTCCTCAGTGTTTTGTGAAGTAAAAAAACTTTGGTTGGCCTTTTGTGAATTTAAAAGCACAAATTTTGTATGATTTGGCCCCCAGATTTGATGGGAGATCAAGTGCTTCAATTATATATACACACCCAAAATTTTCCTTCAGAAAGGGTTCTGACCTTGCTGGATTAATTTCTAGATTACTTTCACCAAAATGGGATTTATTTTTTTAAAATCATATCTTGTATGTGACATACAAACTTGCATATTGTTACCCAGATGGCCAAACTGTATTGGAAAACAACTATTTTTGAAAGGTACTACTTCCATTACTGAAGGCAAAGGTTATAAAATATGTTTCTGTTGGAAAATGTCCTAGATGTTCTTCTACCAAAAGCACTAAAAAGAAAAAAAACTGCCACCCATCAGTGAAAATGTTAATCTGTTAAACAAACATAACCTACAGTATGAATCACGTCTTTATAAAAAGTAAAACGTAAATTACTTTCCATCATGCAAATGTATCGATTCCTCTAGAAAAGAAGACTTAACGTTAGAAAAGTAATGACCAAATGGATGCCAACATGGTTGAAATATGAAAAATACCATCAACACCACATGGCAGTTATAAATGCTATCTTTTATCTTTTAGGATACCATCTGCAGTACTGTATTAAAGTTTCAAAACATCTAAAAAGGAAAATTTTGCATTCAAATACAGATTTTCATCCCGTGTCAAAATCAGGCAGGAATTCTGAAAAGGAAAGAGAGCTTTAACAGACTTTCTACCTAAAATAGTGTGTACATGCATGGCAAACCCTTAACTGTTTTCTCTCTGTTCACATTACAAACCTTTTATTTTTTCCTTTTTATGAAGGCATGGGAGCAAAATGACTAGGGTCCAGGGAGAAAAAATAACAACAACAAAACCCCAAAGCTTCAATCTCCTTGAAATAAATATTTTAAAGAAAAGAGAAATTGCTAATTCGCATTAATTAATTGTAAATGTTCACTGTGGTAAAGGAAGACGGTGTGAGCAAACAACAGCAAAGTGGGTATAGAGTTGGATTACGTGACCCTAAACTACTTTTACAACAGCCTTCTGAAATACATTTGTTCGTCACCTCCTACCAGTTCCTCCTCGCCCTGCTGTGCCGTGCCGTGTGCCCGGGACCCCATGCCATTTATGGGCCGACGGCGCAAGTGCAGGTCCCTCTGCGAGCCCAAGGAAATGCAAATGAATGCACGCACACCTTGCCAGGGCCACAGCATGTGCTGCATTTTGCTTATTTGATCTGATTTCTACTGGTTTTGAATCAGGAAAAGAGAATTCAATCGTAAAAGGATACATGGCCCACAGCTGAAGTAAAGTCCTTTTATACTGCTCTTACGCTTCCACACAGACAGAAAACAGAAGTATTTGGGTTTCTTCACCTAATTCACTGCTGGGATACACTCCTTTCCATGCCTGAAGATTTCAGTGGTGCTCCTTCGTGCATACAGATCCCATATGCCATCAACAGCAGAACAAGTGTCATCTGTTGTCCCACTTCCACACATTGGACATATCGCAAGCATGGCTTTGGATGTCAGAAACAACGGGCACACACTAGCCACCTGAAAAGCTCAACTGAATTAAGCATTATCATGTTTTTCCCTCCTCTAGCACCAAGTACAGTTACCTTTAATGAGGGAGAATTAAACTACTTCAGTCAAAAATCCTTCTTGGTTTACTATATATCCTTCAGCTCGACAGATCACAGCCAAGGCCAGTTGGTTACACCTGAACTCATCACCTTTCAGAAGGAATAGTTTTACACGTGCAAGCGCTCAGGGAAATTTTTGCATACACTTCAAGAGACATTGGCAAGCTTTCAAACTGCACAATGCTTATCGTTGTTTCAGTTTTACCAAAGTAGTATTGTTAACTAGTTCGAGCTTTTACCCCCTCTTGTCATTGTGAAAATGGACTATCCAAAAACCCACCTGCCCTCTTCTGCCCACAGGATCCTGAGAAGCTTGTATTGTCCTAAGAATGTGAGCAGGTGCTCATGCAGGCAATATCTACATCCTACCAAGTAGGCGTGATGTATTTTTCATCAAGAAAACACCTGCCTGTCAGGAAAATCCAACTAATGGCCTCTGAATAAATCATAATTAGGATGTAAATGAAAGATAACTCTCACATTGCTCCCTCCAACACTGGGATTCAATAACTACCACAGCAGGGGCTAAAACCTGCTTTGATTTACCTCCAGAGGAATGTTGTTTTGCTAAATGAAAGCGATGAAATTCAAAGAAAGATTTACCATACTAAGTTGCTTTCAAAAGTACTGGTGCTATTTTGCTCCAGTTCCAAGTTTGCCTCCAATAATCAATATTTTTTTGCTAGCTCTTCCAATGATTGCTTAAGACAGCTGCCACCTAATTTCAATTGTTCTCTCATCTGTTCAAAACCACTTAACATGCATTTCCTTCAGGAGGCCTGGATGCTCTTGATTCGCCTAAAAATATGGAAAAAAAAAAAGACTCCCCACCCTAGTTAATGGGAACAGTTATCTTCTCTTTAATGCTGCCACTATTTTGACTAATGCTGCAGCATTGAACAGTAATTAAAACCACAGAAACTCCATGATTACTTCATTCCAGTGGGATTACAACACAAGCACTTCGTTAACACTCGGGACCAATCACAAACCTTTTGCTGCATTATACTTACAGCAAAATTTTCAAAAGCACCTAAGGTTCATTTTGAAAAGTGACAAAATTCTCCAAGATCCCAAGTCTCGCTACAAGCTGGTGGAGATCAGGCTCCTGAGTACCCAAAGTAACAACTACCCCACACCTACTCAGTTCACCGGTCAGCAGCATGGGCACAGCACTGCGCGTGAATATGCCCAGACTGGGGCACAAGCTGGGCAGTAACACTGATTGATGCTCAGTTTGGCAAGATCCTTGGCTTCTCCACACTGCACTCTACTTCCTGGGGCATTTCTGAAGGAGATAAGAAAGATGGGACCAGAATTTCAGAAAAATTTTTGTATCTAAAAAGCAGACAAATTTAGGAGAAGTTTCTAAAGAAAACAAATGCACTTAACGTCCAGTATGGAAAGCATAAAAAGGGAGCTGGATACAGAATTTGCTTAGATGCAAAATGGTACTTTTAGAAGCATCTATCTGAACCTATATAGACCTAACTTCCTTCCAAATTCAGACCATCAGGATATTATGAACTTCTAACAGTAGTACGTTAAAGGTAAAAGTTCCAAATGCATCCATTCAAAAGGTCCTGAACAATCACAATCTTGGATTTTAACTTGATGATGATGCAGAGAGATGTTTGCACGTGATGTCAGGGTAAAAACTGATGAACAACTATCCTTGCATTGTTAACAAATGCATTCTGAAATTACATCTGCCCTGGGAACCATTTATTGCCAGAACGTGACTGTTGTTTGCTGTGACAGCCAGCACCTTGCACGAGGTCACAGGGGAGGCCACTGATGACACACAGCCATTTCCCCAGCTTTCTGTAAAGGATTTCATTCACAGAGGAAGGGAGTACAAAACGCTGCCAAGAGCACAGTAGAATCCCTTTTTCCTAGTAGATTCCTGCAACTCACTTCTGATGCATGGCTTGCAGCATCACATCAAACACCATCTTGCTATTGGAGGAGGCAGCTGATTTTCAGAGGAGTGTCAACATGCTCTGTACATTAGCTCAAATTAAGAAACGACATGTTCCCTCAAGAATTAGAGCATAAATAGTGAACTATGGCCCTTTGAACATAGTGGAAATTATTACTTCTAGACATACGCATTTTTGGCTTATTGGAAACCAAAGTCTTAGACTCCTCCTAAAAGAAAAGGTAGTAAAATAAATAGTTTAGGGTTTTCACATTCTCTACTTCCATGTGTTCCTTTTGCAACACAAGCATAACAAAATAAGTTATATTCCATGGTAAACAGCACATGTCTATCAAGCAAACTGGGAATATGGGGACAAAAGGGTTTATATCTGGTTGCTATGTGATGGGCAGAGTGCTCTCCTCACTGCACTGGGAGCTGCAAGCACTGCACTAAGCCTCCTGTTCAACGGAACTGCAAACTTCTCCTAGACTAGGAGGGACCAGGATCAGCCGCTAAGTGAGAGAAAACAAAATTCCAATCTGAAAAAAAGAGTTCAATCCTTCTCTCCCTGTTTTTAAAGAACTGAAAACTAAAATGTGATTTTTTTTTAACTGCAAAACACTGTTTAAAAGGGGCTTGCTTTTTCTAGTATGTAACAAACCTCTTTGCATACTGTACATACCAGAAACCCATACCAGCATTGTAAACATCCCACCTGAAAGCCGAGCACTTTGCTGACAGAATACAATTCTTTTTAATTTTTTTTTCCCCAAAAATATTTAACAGGCTGTGGTTTATTTGGGGTTTGCAACACCAAAGGACTGCACAAAGTGGAAAACCATCAAGGTCTAGCTTCCAAAAAGTTGCTGCAACTGCAGGTGAAAAAGTTTTGCCTCCTTTGGACCAGAAACTATTAGAAAACCTCCTAAAAAACTACCTGCTTCATTATCTACTAAAAAAAAACAAAGCAAAAAAAAAAAAAAAGGTATTCACATGTTTGATACAAAATCTCTCTGGTGTTTTCTTTCGTGTTATATTTAAGCCAATCTGGGAAATTTCCTGGTCATTGCCTGCCAGAAATGCACTGCAAAGTCTGAAAATCAGATTCATAAGGAGAGGACACCTGCAGAAATTGGATTCTATGTGTAAATATTTAGAGCGCAAAAACCAGCCCCCTCTTAGCAAGTTAACCACCTCCAGCTACTTCACCTTCTTCACTGGTATTCCTTTCAGTTTGGATAAAATCAGCAATCATTCTGATTTTAAGCCTGTCAGCAATTCCTTCACTGAAAAAGACCTGAATTAATCAAACTGCACCCACAAACAGGCTTGTGTACCACTGCAGCAACAATTTGTGACAGCTATATTGGCACTATACAAATAAAGCTTAACAAATTAAAAGCTGACACTGATTTTATCTAATGGCAACCAAAAATGATGACTAGGAAAAAGATAGTTTCAGCATTTCAGCACATTTTCAGTATAATTTTTCTTGGCTCAACCCTGTGTATGCCTGCTTAGAAGAGTATATGGAACTCCACTTGCACAATTTGGCCTTGTTCTCGAATGTCTTTTCATAATTTTACCAACTGAGCACCCACTAACATTTTCTGCAATAACTTCTTTTTTAACTCTTCTAGTGATCTTGCGCTGAAAATGGGGAAAAAAGTGCTTGGAGATGTGATATTTTAAAGTATCTCTGTAAGTTTAATTTTTAAAGGACAGAATGAGGCATATTAAATAAGGTACGCGTATCACTTGTACAAGAAAACCCCAAATAAAGTGATCAATCAAAGTGACTGAAGAGGTGTGAAAACAGTGCAAGCTGGAATTGGTAGAGACTTGCTGAGATCTTGGAGACATCTTTTTTTTTGTCTGCATGGATTCTGCTGTATCCTTTCCCATTAAAACAACAGTGCAATTTGGATCTTTGCTTTTCTGATTTCATTGAGACACACTTACTCATTATTTCTGCTGACAAGAGCATTCAGAGCCATGCTCTAGAGTCATTCTGTCGAAAGGCAAACGCCTTCTCTACTGGGAAGAGTAGGATGGGATGATATCAGGCAACTGCAACCTGTAAGAAACCAAAAGCTTGGGTTTCCAGCAAAAGCTCACTCTAACAGAAATGTAAAGCAAAAAGAAACTCTAAAGTGACAACATACATGCTGATTGGATTTGACAGAGAATGTTTTCCAACATTTTTGGGGAGGTATCAATAGGACCGTGAAACATTGTGAATGAGTAACAATAGCAAAAAGTGATGGATGCCATGTCAGAAATTTAATATATAAAGGACTTCTCCAACAAATTCTTCCTTTCACAAGCATTCTTACTCGCACAAGCAATCCTCTTCTTGGCAAGGGGCTGCAGGATCAAAACATAAAAAGCATACGTAGTCAAATGAGAGATACTGAACTTTACATATATAATTCTTTTTGTGGGAAAAAACCTCTAAATCGTGTGGTACTGGTTGGTGCTGCCAGTCCCAAAGAGCATTAATATTTTAAAGCCTTGATCCTGTAGACCACTGGTTTCTCAGAAAGGTATATACAAATTACTCAAGACTTTATTTGTTGGGTTTGGAAATGGCTACACTGTATAAAAATGTTTTTGTATTTATTTTTTAAAAAATTAGCTTTACAAAAAACCTCTTCCCTTTTTTCTTTTTCTTTTTTTTTCTTAAAGATATCATTATCTACAGAAACCCATAAAAATTTTTCCATATTTACATCTAGATAGCTAATCATTGACAAATATAATATCGTGAAATAAAATATTGAAAGTGAATATCCAACCTTTTAAATAGACATTTTGCTCACAGCATAAACAACAGTGAGAATAAACAGAACAAAAAAAAAAAGATCTGCTCTTCTTACAGGCCCGATCTTTTCCCTTCTCTTAAAAAAAAAGAAAAAAGAAAAAAAGTATATTGGTGGGATCAAACACGCTGCTTCTAAGCAGAATGCCAGCAACGAACTGCTCTCATCCAGCACCTTACACTGAAAAACCAATTCTCCAAAGCTCACGTGAGTGGTTGCTGAGACACCGGAGTGTCCAGCCAACACAGGACTGGCACCTGTCCCCAACCCTGCTCCTAATGCATCACTCATCTTCTATTCTGAGGACAGGCATGGCCCCCACACTCCCCTTCTTTTGCTCTCAAGAGATGGTAGTTTAGCTTCGTTCTTGAATGATATACTTGGCCACTGATGCACAAAGGCATAAGGTTCGGGTAGGATGATGACAGCGTGCCTCTAGTTTCTGAGTCCACGTGCACATTTGCTCTCTGTTCTCTCCTGCCCAAACACACACACTGCCCCATGCAGCCATCCACGCACTCACACGTATACAGAGGGCCTCCTCCTGAGGGGAGCAGATCAGCATGCCACACAGTCCCTTATAACTCCCTTTGAAAAATAAATTTCCTGGCACATCCCTTTCGCCAGCAGTCTGGGAAGCGCCAAGGAGGAGGCGGAGGAGCCCACACAGCTGGATGGGGTCAGGCCAGCAACCCAGGCCACTGCAGCCCCGGCTGAAAGGCTGGTGCCTGCAGCTGGAGTGCCAACTGGGATTTGAAGGGCTATGGGAAATGCAAAGCTCCTCAAAACGGTCTCCGGTTCCCTTGTGGGCACAAATTCTCTAAAATTCAGGCCTTCTGTTTGTTGTCGTGTATCGAGACATGTGCTACAGCTAGTCTAATAAGAACTCAAGCTATGCTATATTACATTACATCCACTTACACTCGCAAACACTCCCTCACACACACACATATATGTTGGCAGGATATATCAGCATTCATATAAAGCTTTGGAACTTTTATCCCTCAGCATTAAGAGCACAAGCTACTTAACTGGTACCTTACTGTTAACTGCAAATGTGCTTTAGAAGCAGCATTTCCTTAGATATCTTTCTTCCGTAAATATCACAGTGACCATGATATATCATTAAATGTATTTTGCTGAAGTGCGCAGCCAATAATCCTGGCTATATATATATATTTATATAATTCCACCCACCCCAAATCTCTTTAAAGAAAGTCTGTAAAAGCCGGTGTTGCAGTGTGAAAGCTTCCTTGAGCATAGGAGTTTAAACAATGTACCTCACCATAAAAAGGAAAGAGAAACAAATTAAACAGCTGTAGGCGCATTATCCCATACTTCTACAGTGTTGTGTCTAAATGCTGTGCTGGCTTGAGAAAGAGTCTGTGCACGAGTCAATCTGTCTTAAAATACTGCTGTAAATATTGTCATTGGTTAGGTTCTACAGTTGTGTTCTCCTCTTCATCCCTCTTGGGCTTCCCTTTCTCCTCCTCCTCTTCCCTGATGGCCTGGATTTGTTCTGAAGATTGGTGCAGTGCGGATTGCTCTGCGCCTTGCTTCTCTGTCCCGGCTAACCTCTCCTCATCCTCAATTACTTTCTTCCACATTTTATGGTTCTGAAGCAGGTGCTGAGTGATCTGACAGTAGATTTTCCTCCTCTTGAACTTCTTCTTTCCTGTAAAATACCATAGGACCTTAATGTACTGTTTTCTGTGAGTGAAGAAGGAAAAGGGACTGAAGGTATAGGAAATAGACAAGGTGTATTAGGACATACAGGAACTGCATCAACAGATTTTTAAAACCACAAACTTAAATAGTCTTAAAATTCAGAAAGCCATGCCTCTCCAGACCTCTGGGAAAGCCGACTGGTTTCCTGCAAAGTTTGACCCTCAGCTTCATCCTATCATAGGCTGCGTGATGTCCCTGACTTGAATGCATTAAACACGTTGCTGAGCTGTTTCTGCTCATTGTTTTGTATCAAGTTATTAAAGACTCTGCTCAACCTGCTCCATAACACACACATTAAAGTCTGTGTCCCCTCCCCTCAATGGATCCCTGCTGATTGCCCCAGGAAAAAAAGCCCTGATTTTGTTTTCTCCACATTTTCCCTCTGATCTGAGTAGTGCTGTAGAAGGATAATGAATGAGCAAGCATCAGTAATCAAAGGAGGGAACCTATTTCTATGTTCCTTTTTCAAAGTCAGAGATTTACCACTCCACCATCGCAGTGGAGATTATCCTAAAGCCTATGCACAAAACTGCTTTGGCAATGGAGTCTGACCACTGAAGAAGTAGTCATATAGCCAAATACTATCAGGGAGCTCGCTTGTTTTTGGTTTTGTGGCATTAGTCCTGTGCTGCTAATCTACAAAATGTTTTCACCGCTGGTAATTCTCATGGCTCCTGACACAGCTGTGCTACAAGCATTTTGCTGTGTGAAGTGTGTTTTTCTTCTGTGTCAATACAGTCTGCCCAATGCAGATTGTTAACTCCTTAACAATACAAAGCTTGAAAATGTTCCCTGGTCATAGTGGCAATGGCAGTCACAGAACTGAAACAATAACCCCTCCAAAGACAACTGCTGGTTTCTTTTCTAAAGAAGGTGACATAGAGGAATGCTTTGTACCAAATAAATTTGAGTGGATTAGTATTTGCAGGTTGCCTAAAGTATGTCTGCGTCAGGATCCAAAACGTTTAGCCCTTGAAGCTTTTGAACTGGAAACAAAGAGCTTTTCACTGGGCACAGACCAAATCCAACTCAATCCTTCATTAGAGAGCCCTTGGTTCCCTGTAGGAAACCTTCAGGTTTAGCACTAATAAGAAGCCCCTACCCTGCCAATGCTGCAGCAGAACATTCTCTCCTGGGTTTCCCGGGTGACTCCGCATCTTGCTGCTCTCTGCAGACACCAGCGAGCACTTGCTGTGGTGTTAAAATTTGCCTGAATCACTAAAGATCGGCCTGTTTAATTCCTATACGTATATCAGAACTTTGCGAGAATTACATGCTCCTGTTTAATAACAAAAACGATTTTAAGCTACCTTAAGGTTTTATAACTCAGCTGCTTTAGAGAATTATCAGGACCTAGGTGAAGTGTTTTCTGCCACAATTGCATTTCCACCTGCCTAAAAGGCATTTTCATAATGAAAAAGACTTCCACCAACATCTACACAACTCTTAGTATCTATGCATCTGACATCTCAACCTTTTATTTTGTTTCATGGAGAAAGTTTAGAACATCCAAAATTGTGTTGATCACAGGTATACATTTCTAATGACCTGTAAGACTCTTATATTGACACAAAAGATGCCACAGATTCCTGACTCAGATCCACACAGTCACAGAAAATCCAGGGAACCGGAAAAAAAAAGTTTGCAACATGTTGGTATGACCGAGAAGATGAGCACCCCACATGTGGTAAGAAGGAAGTAGGAAGAATTTGTTTGGATATTTCAAAACTTCTGATACATTCATTTTTAAGGCTTTGAAAAAGATAAAGAGACTAAAAGCACCAGGTGGAATAGTAAAGTACTGTTATAAAGTAGAATGAGAAAAAGACAACAGAAGACAACTATAAAATGGTCTGTTTTCAATGTGACAAGGGTTAGTAATGGTCCGTACTTTTAATCTGAAAGCAGCATTGTTGGACTTGACTCGTAGTGACACTGAAAATCAGTGAATACAGAAATGAACTGAAAGAAAACTAAGGATTTCAAAGCAAGGTTAGACTCTCCGATGGATAAATGAGAACATCTTTCATCTTTCTTTTTAATACAGCAATATCAGTTTTAGGCTTTGGGGCCCATGTTGGTTACTAATCGCATACACTTTCCCCTGGGTAGGCAATTCCATAAATGCCAATCTGCCACAGAAACACGTGGCTCTGCCTGCTATTGCTGAGCTGATAGACCGTAAGGTGCTAAAATAAACCTCTGTGTGTGTCGTGGTTTTAGGCCAATCCGGCAACTAGACTCCACGCAACCGGTCTCCCACTCCAGTAAAGTGGAGAAGAGAAAAATATAATAAAAGGACTGAGGGTCGAGACAAGAACCGAGGGAGCACCCACTAACCACGGTCTTGGGCAAAACAGGCTCGGCTTTCTTAAAGCAAAACTATTTATTAACAGTTACTTAAAGAATAAAGACAGGCAAAACCAGTTACTTAAAAGGATAAAAAGAAAACAAGGCCAGATCTTAAAATCAACACCTCTCCACCCCTCTTTGCCTTTTCTTCCCGGCTCTACCTCCTCCCCCCCAGCAGCGCAGGGGGGCAGGGAATGGGGGAGTACAGGTCAGTTCATCCCATGTTGTTACTGCCGCTTCTCTTAAAGGAGAAGGAGTCCTTACACCATTGTCCCTTGCTCCAGTGGATCCACTCTCACGAGGAAAATCCACAAACTTCCCCAGCGTGAGTCCTACCCGCAGGATGCAATCCTTCCACAACAGATTGCTCCGGTGCGGGCTTTACCGCGGTCGTGGATTCTTAGGGAGTCGTTGCCACTCGCTCAGGCTGGGTCGTCATACAGACTTTAAATGTGCCTCGACCTGTGCCCATGCTTCGCAACTGTCTCAGGCTCAGGCATCTCCTTTAAACAAAACACCTCTCCATCGACGGGGGTTGTCCCACGGACTTTAGATGCGTACCGTACTCAGGCTCTGGCATCCCTTTTTGACATGAGTTTTCCACGGGCTGCGAGTGAGTCTCTGCTTCTTCTGGGACCACCTTTGGCTGCAGGGGGCCGCTTGCCATCTCGCCACCGCTTGCAAGGGAAAACTTAACTCCTGGATGCTTCGTCCCGTTCCATCTTCACTGACCTGGTGTTGGTGTGGCTGTTTCTCTCAGATCTCAATCCTCTCTGAGTGAACTTGGCCTGGTGGGTGCCCTGGGAGCAGGGCTCTCCCCGAGTTCCCTCAGTGGGTGGCACTGGCCCGGCCCGGGCCACTGCCCGGCCGCGCGCCGGGGAGCAGGGGCCACGCTGCCCCCCCTCCTCACTCCTGGGCAAAGGCACACACCTTTCTGGTTCCTTTTTCCCGATGTAAATAGGGCAATTTGCGGAGGCGCTGATTGGCTCAAGCCCCGAGGGGGATGGGAGTCCGATCTGATGGGCAGCTTCTGCCACCAGAACCTCCCCCCGCCCCGCCCTGCATCAAACCATGACAGCGTGCTATATTACTTCATGTTTGCTGTTCTCAAAAACATTTTTTGTGCACGTGAACCTGCTAAAGTTAAAATATGTGCAAATGTGTGTGTGAACAACAGCAATGATTTCTCAAATACAAACCGTATATCCTTGGATCTCACTAGAGGTAAAAGGTAAATTCCGCACATCAGGAGACATAGATTTTAGTTCCATGTCCTTATGTGACTTATTGCAATCATCAAATCTTTCCACTTCTCAGCTTCCCCAACAGAAAACAGGGATGACACCCAGTAGGGCATGAAAGTGTATGGGAGAGAACAGAAAATGCGAGGCATTTAAGAGGAAAAGCTATGTATCAGAATTTCACTAGAGCACTTAAGGCTGGTGCTTTCTAGAAAGATTAGATATAGAGAAAGGAGAGAAAGATGGCCTGGAGGAAGGAAATAAAAGAACAGTAGTAGGAAATTCAGAGGGAGGAGCAGCACAAATGTCGTGGGTTAGGCCGTTCCAGCAACCGAACCCCACACACAGCCGGTCACTCCCCCTCCCCCACCCCCAGGAATGAGGGAGAGAATTAAAGGAGAAACGGGAAACCCGTCGGTTGAGATAAGAACAATTTAATACAGATAAGTAATACACAGTGTAGATGCTCACCACCCCCTCTTATCCGCAGCCCGTCTCGTCCCGAAGCTGCAATCCCGGACGAATGCGAGGCCCCGAAATAGAGAGGGGCAGAGAGAGAGAGTACTCCGAGAGTGGGAGTACTGGGAGAGAGAGAAAAAAAAAAGGCAATAGAGCAAAAGCCGCAGCAAGCGCAAAAGAGCAAAAACCGCGAAAGAGCCAAAGCGCAAAAGCCGTTCTTTCCGGCTGACCCTCACTTTTATACTGGGCATGATGCTGCATGATATGGAATACTAATTGGCCAGTTTGGTCCTCAATCTTAAGTTCCACCACAAATCACAAGGGGAATCGTGTCCCCCTTGTCCCGGCTATGCTCCCCCCTTATCCTGCCGTGTTTCTGCACTCCGGCACACTGAAAAGTCCTTGGAGTCTCACGTCCAACCACAAACATCAACTTGCTATCAGCATTCTTCTGAGAGCGAGCCTCTGAGTAAAACCAAAACACGGAGCTCTTCTAGCTGCTAAAAAGAAGAGCTAACACTGTCCCAGCTAAAACCAGGACAACGAAATAGAGGAAAAAGTAACGTATGCAAGATTAAACTGGTTCAAGAAAAAGGTCTACAGTTGCAGCCTTTTCTCTTAAAAATCACTTTCAATGAGTTCCTGAGATCTCTTTTCAAGGTACAAAGTTTTCCTCTCAGTATGACAAATGTTGGCACTGTTGCCCTTCTGGAGGAGAGGCAGGAGACTATCAGCTTTAGCCAGAAGGGCCGAGAGACACAGCTCCCAGCACACAACACAGCAATGTTCCCCACTCTTCTCTACATGCTATCTTGAAGAGGTTTGCATTAAAATACTTCCATTGCTAAAAACTCTTTTACTGCATCAGCATCCCAGAACCTCATTCTATTATTCCTCTACATCATGCCAACTCATGAAAATAATGAGTGCTTTCTTCAAAAAATCTTCTCCCAACCATTCTTTCTCCAACTGAAATTGTTGCAGTCTACATCACTGACAAAATAGTCTAAAAACCCTCATGCACAGACAGATGATTGATCACCACAAACCAGAACTGAGGGCAGAAATGAGTAGTAGATATGAACAGCAACGCGTATCAGTCCTGAAAGCATGGAGTGTCTCCATTACCAATGTAACTGGCTACATGTCAGCTTCACCAAGAACAGCATTGAATCACTCTAACTCTGGAGAGGCTTGCATTGAACCTGACCAGCTCTTGGTCTCTATGCTTTTACAACATGGCTGCTTAATTTTTGGTCACAATATGGAACTTGCTCTGTTGAAAAACGTAAGTGTGAGCAACTTACTGGATTCAGAATTTTCACAAGTTTCCATTTCTGCTGTTTCCTCCTCTTCTTGCTCATCAGTGTCTCCTGATTCATCACTGTCTTCTATCCATTTCCCTGGCATCAGCCCCGCTGAGTCATAGGAGTTACATAGTGGTCCCACAATGTGAGTAATGAAAGATTCCTGGAGGTGTGCCAGCTGAGGAGCAGAGCGATCCATGAAAGGACTGATTGGCAAGCCCAGGCTAGCCTCTTCATCACCCTGGAGATGAAAAATATCAGTAATTTCTCTGAAGTAAATGAAACAAAACTATGTCATGAAAAGGAGTAACACACATCAAACCAATTAAAAACAATGAAAAGAAACCTAATTCAACTCTAATGCCACTTCCATAGCATGCCAGCATGACATAACCACAGTCAAATGATTAACTTAAGTTACAGCTCTTTTGTTGTAAGAGGACCTGCTACCTATAGTGCGAATTTAACAAAGATATCAGTTGATGACTGTGCAAAATGTTGCCCCTGTCCTCTACTTTACACTGTGAGTGTGAAAATTTGAAAATTATTCTTTTCTTTCTCCACATTATCTTAAAAAAATCCCATCTGATTTTGTGATTGTTAGTTCACTACAACCTTGTAGTCAGCATCTGCTTGCAGGGAACAAGACCGAACTTCTACAAGCAAGGGCTATCTCATTGAACTAGTTTTCTTCTTAATTTTGTCCTTACTATGCATAACATGGAGAAGTTCTCTTGGTTTTGCGTCATAAGTATTTGTTTCCTGGGACTATTAAAATGATCCCTATGAAAGCAGAGGTTACTCAGAAGCAGTAAATCTTTCCCATAAAGCTTTTTGGAGCTTTTCTTGGAGAGAGAGAGAGAGGGTAGAGGGGAGGTACAGGAAGACTTTTTTTCCTCCCTACTCTAGTGATGTAAAAGAAGGCAAAACTTTCTTGCAGAATGAAGTCTGCTATACTCACTCATCCCTATCAAAGCAAAGCTTTTGGTGATATCAATGAGTTTTCAGCTAAGTAGACATGGCAAAACTGGATGCCACCTCCTCAAGAAAAAAACCCAACATCTAATCCCCCTCATCAAGCCTGATATGCAAATTAATGTTTTAATACAATCCAGAGATCTATATTGGAGAATATAGATTAGAATTTGGAGAGATGTTTTTGGTTTCCATTGCATTACAGACTGCCTGAATTTATCTCCTTGTAATATAAATTCTCCAAAAGTCCTGGATAATGTGTCTAGTCAACACCCTGTTGATATCTAGGAAGGCCAAAGAATGAGAGTCAAATTTTGTAGCATGTATGACAAATGTCTTATTTCCTTGTGTTTCATTTTGTTACTTTTATAATAACCTACCCCAAAATGTTATATTTAATCATCAATCGCAAAATATTAGTGTTAACAAAACACTGAAACCTGCCATCCATTCTTGAAATAGCAAGTAAATTAAGAGAAGCTGGCAGCTCACTCTTCTTTACAGTAACACATCTGAGATTTCCTGGTTGTGAGCTGTCAGTAGTGGGAAGAAAGCTGACTATTGAAGTGTTTACAAGTTATTTTTTCATGTTCTGTTAAAACATGATTTATTACGTGAAAAGTTGCAGTGCGTTTTTTGATTCTTTTTAATATGTCTAATCTATCTTCAAATAAATGTGCTGAGCATGTGGAGGGAAGAAAAGGAAACATACTGTAACAATACGACACAGGATTTTGAATGTTTCTATGCAACACATTTTTAATAAGGAGTTTTTATTTGTAGAGGAGTTAAATTCTCCAAGGGAATTGGTGTTTATTAACGCAAATTCAAGAAAAACATTTCATTATTTTCACAGTATAGGTTGAAGTACATATATATGCTTTTTGATAGCAATTCTAGGGAAATTCAAATTTCTCATAAAATTCTCCTTTTTAGAAATGAGAAAATGAAGACTCTTCCCTTCTCAGAAAAAAACCCGTGATGCTCAAAAGCATGGTCAAGATGGTTTGAAACACCTCTCATAGTATTATTAAAGAAAATCAGATTTTAACCTAGGTTAAATAAATTGGGAATCTAGCTTATCCTCCTTAATGCCAAAAGCAAGTTCTAGGAAGAAAACGTTTTCTGTTTTCAATCCCATCGATAACCTGTCTGCATGGCAACTCATGCCATGCCAAAAAAAAAAACAAAACAGGAAACCCACCAGGACATATTGATTTCTCAATATAATGAATACACATCTTCTATTAAAACAAAAACAACCCCCCAGGATCCTAATATCTTACTGACTACCTGACCTTTTGGAAGTTGCAAGTCAAGAGTTCAAATGCATTTGCCCACAACCCTCCTGATGAAAGGAATGCCACTAACAAAAATAACGTGTGTTATTCTGAAACAAAATTTGCAAAGAGGATAAATCTCAAATGTATATTTTTTAATTACAAGATTATAGGAAAGATAATCTCCAACAGTCCTTTGGAGCAGCTTCCAAGAGCATGAAAACATTAGTAGCACACCCTTCTGACTGATGGAAAAAAACCCAGATTTCTACTGTTGAACAGATAACACAGTATCCTCCCACAAGTATTGCTCCCAAGCTTGATTCAGAGCCCACTGTCCAACACTTCAATGACGTTAACGTGTTGGAGCACTTATTGCTCTCTGACATTAGTTCTATCAGATCAAAGGAGAGTCATATCATATACCTGAACAGCAGGTTTTGTCTGCATGCAGTGGTCACCCA
Source organism: Tauraco erythrolophus (assembly GCF_009769465.1). Taxonomy (NCBI): domain Eukaryota; kingdom Metazoa; phylum Chordata; class Aves; order Musophagiformes; family Musophagidae; genus Tauraco; species Tauraco erythrolophus. Next base: position 81,693,689 of record NC_141468.1, read on the forward strand.
CATAAGCTACGATCATCACCAGAATTAAGTAAAGTACAATTTGTTGGGAGAGTTGTAATAAGAATAGACAAATATGAAGAAAAGCATTTCCTGAAAGAAAATTTGGGAGATGAAGGTTGACCACTGTTGTTATAAGACTCATTCCCTTTCTTTAAGAAAAAACTAAAAGAAAAATGGAACCAATTACAAATGTAATGTAAGTTAGGGTCATTGTTCTTTCTTTTCCTTGGGAGCTCTGAAAAAAATGAAGATGCTTCAGGTCAATATCTGAAATTTATCATAGAATCACAGAATCATAGAATGGTTTGGGTTGGAAGGGACCTCAAAGATCAACTAGTTCCAACTCCTCTGCTACGGGCAGGGACGCCTTCCACTAGACCAGGTTGCTCAAAGCCTCATCCAACCTGGCCTTGAACACTTCCAGGGATGGGGCATCCACAACTTCTCTGGGCAATCTGTTCCAGTGCCTTGCCACCCTCAGAAGGAAGAATTTCTTCCTTATATCTAATCTAAGTCTACCCTCTTTCAGTTTAAAGCCATTGCCCTTTGTCTTATCACTACATGCCCTTGTAGAAAGCCCTTCTCCAGCTTTCTTATAAGCCTGTTTTGGGTACTGGAAGGCTGCAATAAGGACTCCCTGGAGCCCTCTCTTCTCCAGGCTGAACAACTCTTAACTTTTTCAGTCTCTTTTTCCATTTCTTTAAATACTCCAGAAGGTAGCAGCAGCAGAAAATCCTAAATCCTGATTTTTTCCAAACTATAAGCACAGTAAATTTAAGAGAAGATGAACAGGCTTTAAAAGGGATTAGCCACTGACTTCAAGTTACCGCACAGCCTCCTCAAGAAGTCTGTAGGGTGTCTGGTTCAGTGATTTTGCCTGCTCGTTTTCTCTCAAAAAAGACAGGATGTGGAGTTTAGTCTAAGCAGCACATTCAAAATATGTTCCCACCCAGGAAACAGAGGAATACTGTGGGAACAGCCCTGTTCCTTGCACTCTGCAGGCCTAAATAGGTTATAATCAGAAAAGGTTCAATTAAGGGCTCCCTTACACCTGGCAGAAGATGACCAGTGCCTGGCTGTATTCCCAGGTCTTTGTAAATCAATCTGTGGCTCTCCTACTTCCTCATGCAACTACCAGCTGAACCTTGCATAATTAGTGCAGTTGTGCTGACAAGCATTCTGAAAGCTGAAAGTGTTGTCTTAAAAAATAAAGTATGAATCAGTATCAACATGTAGGGAGCAGATATGGTTAGTCTGTGATAAACTGGAAGTCAATGTTACACTTGTGCTCAGTACAGAAAGGTTCTGTGTGTGTGAACAGAGATGTGGCCCACAGGGAAGCTAAAATAATCCCTCTGCTCTGTTTAGATCATTCCAATAAGGATGCTGTGTCCAGTTTTGGAGACCACATGTCAATAAAAGTGTGAGACATCTGGAATCACTGCAGAGGAGAGCAATGAGAACCAGCAGATGTCTTGAGAAGACACAGAAGGAAGAACAAAAAGATAGTTTGCACTAAAGAAGACTGAAAAGGAGACATCACAACTGCCAATAGAAGACAAAGAGGAAAGGAACACTTGTTTGCCATGTCCACTGTAAGGATAGTGCCAGGAGTGGAACAGTTAGGCCTGTAGAAACCCCATCATCAGAGGTCTTTGAGGACACCTCAGAAGCTTCAGTGACAAATGGACTTTCACAGATGGCAAAAGGATGGACTAGCATAACTCTAGCTATCTCCTTCACCCTCATTCTCTGTGGTTTTTGGTTTTCACTTACCACCAGCACTAGCATGCTGCAGGGCTGTTTCACACAAGACATGCAACCAGCAGCTACAACTTTGGGCGTGCATTTACCTGTTCATAAAACTCATTGACAATGCCTTCTGTCCACTGCAGATGCAAATCTTTGCATTTGGCAGGTCCATTTATGTCAGCCAGCTTGATGCACATTTGGCAAACGAGCAAGCGGTCGTTCTCATTAGTCCAGTCAATTCCAACATCATCATTCACCTAATAGACAGAAAAAGGAAAACCATGAGAGTAACATCAAGTAAAAGAATGCACCCACATAGGAAATTCTGCCCTGGGATTTCTTACAGTATATTTAGCTATTTAACAAATCATAAGTGTAAGCAGATGAGCTAACCCAAGGTTAGAATTTACAATCAGCTATAGATTAAACTGTAAAACAGAAAATAAGTGAAAAATAATGAATATTAAGGTAAATTATGAGAAATTAACATTTACCATTTGATGTGCCTGTTTGAAAGCATCTTCTAGGAAAACAAACAAATGCAACCTTTTCATGACATTTTCCAAGAAGTTACTACCTAACCTGTATACAAAGATAGATTACCATCAAATACCATGCTGATTTAACTGCAGTGTAAAGACACATGTAACAAGTTTATTTCCCTATTTAATCTATGTATATTTGAAAGTATTCCCTATCTTTTTCCTTTTCTTTATTTCTCCCATACAGCCCACAATAAAATGCAGCATCAACTGCTCTAAAATAAAAGGGTCACCTTCAAAGAATCACAGAAAGGTTCAAGTTGGAAGACAGCTTTGGAGATCATCTAATCCAATCTCCCCGCTCAAGGTAGGGCCAGCTAGAGCAGGCTGCTCAGGATTGTGTCCGGTTGGGCTTAGTGTATTTCCAAGGAGGGACACTCCACAGCCTCTCTGGGCAACCTCTTCCAATGTACAACCCCCATCACAGTAAACACATCCTTTCTTAATTTTAAATGCGGAATCCTGTATTTCAGTTTGTGCCCATTGTTTCTTGTCCTGTCACCGGATACCACTGAGAGGAGTCTGGCTCCATCTGCTTTACTCTCCTCATCAGATACTTATACACATCACTGCATTCCATCAGGCCCCATGGACTTGTGTATGTTCAGTTTGTTTATGTGCTCCCTAACATAACCCCATTCACTGAGGATAAATCCTCACCACTCCAGAATTTTGGTCACATATCAAGGGCCTGGGATTCCTGAAGCCATAAAGATTGAGGTTCAGAAAGCTTAGAGGACTTCGGCCTTTTACATCTCCAAACGGTCAGCAATACCAATCTTTACTGTCATTAGCCAGTTTCCCATCTCAGCCCTTTCTCCGAGAATATCTCCTAGAGTGGGGAGGGGCTGTCTTCTACTGTCCACTTAATTTTTGAAATTCAGATTGTTCCTTGAAACACAGCTTTAATTGTCAAGCTTGCAATAGTTGAAAACGGATAGAAAGTTGTTGTGCTATGACTAGATGAAACTTCCACGTCCCTTGTCAGCAGGTCCCCTGCTGCACACAGCAGTGGGCTCACATAGTGAGGGCTTTGCTTTCCATGTACGTGATCCAACATAACTAATGTCAAAGGACAGCAAGTGCTCCAATGTATTGATATCATCAGAGTGTCAGACAGTGAGCTTCTGACATTACTTCTTGTAAGTACTTTCCAGACTGCAAGCTTCCTGGGGTAGGATGCTTACGTTACACTGACATCTGTACAGAAGGGTCTTTCTGACTGTAGCCTCAGCATACTAAACTACAGTTCAGCAACCCAATCAATAATGTGATCGCTTAGAGCTGGTTTTATCAGTTACAGCACCTCCATCCATATGCAAACATGTCACGTCTGTGCTCTGAGACCACTCTGGTACAAAAAAGGTTTTGCCAACCAAACAGAAACAATCTCTTTTCAAGGCAGTGATTACTTTGGGAAAGCCAGGCTCAGCCACAAACACTGGATAATATTTTCACTTTCTCTTCCATTTTTTATTCCATGCATGACCATTTGATTTTCAAGCAATAAGGAGAGAGAAGGCAGTTAAGAGATGTCCTTACAAATCTATAGTGAGCTGGCAGGATCTGATACATCAGATTGTTCTATTTATCTGCAGTATCTCAGGTATCACCTTGCTTGGTTACAACAGTGGTTACAGCTACTCTGGTCGAGCCTAATAAATTTAACAAATTTAGTTTTCAATATCCACAGTTTACACCTAGTGCTTTGATCAACCCTGTCTTCTTCCACAGTTAAGACAGTTAATCTCTATGACAAAGCCACAGTAATCACTGATTTAGTTTACTTTTTCATTCCTTACTATGAAGTGAAGGTTCCTTCCTTACAGAAGTGAAGGTTTTGGTCCCAACTGTCAAATTCAAAGGATGTATTCAGATGGCCTAAATTCCCCATGCTTTATTGCCATTGTAGCCCTGATGGATGAGAATCTGCCAATAAATCCAATACTTTAAGAAGAAATTAGGCAGGTAAAAATGATCCTAGAATTTAAAATTAAGACCTAAAGAAATCCCTCTGATATTACCAGAGGTTTTGGGACATGAATAGCAGGAGTGCAGGAATTAAGACTTTCACAGTCTTAATTCCTTACAGTCTATAGACTTTTACAGTCCATAATATCCCTAGTCTTAAACCAGTTGCTGAAAAAAACTAAACGTATATAAGAAAAGAAGCTGTACTACTAAATTTAAATAAGTAAAAAATAACAGAAGTGCCAGATTACTATTCAACAGAAAGTTTTAGAGCAGCCAACAGGACAATCAGAAGAAAGAGGAACCAGCAGCCTTTCTAGCTTTTTCCCTGGGATGCTACCAAGCCCACAATCTTTTCTAACCATCCACCAGAAACTCAAATCAATCTTCTTACCTTGGCATTGAATTTGGCAACAAAATCAAAGTGTTTCTTCAGGTCAGTAGCCAAAATTGCCTCAATGACGAGGAAGCGGAAATGCTTGAACTCCACGTGGTCGAGGTTGACCAGGAAGTTGTACTCTGGCCTTGACATGAAAAGGTTCCAGGCAGCAGCGGCGTGGTGGTTCTCCAAGACAGAGCGGTCATTGTACAGTACCGCCTGTGAAAGCAAAGTAGGCAGCTGAAAGCTGAGAAACCTCTTAGCAAAAGAAACACTGCAATGTAGAAATGATAACGACATGGGGATGATGCATAAGGAAGGCTCAAGCTTGGTTGATTTGTTTATGGGTTTGAGAATCTCACAGGTGTGAGATTCCCTGTTTCTCGGAACTAACCTCACTTAACAGGGTTTATTGTCTTTGGTGTTTGTACCTGGCAATTCTGTCCATATTGGACTGATTCCAAACGCAGAAACAAGTAAAATTCCAGTTTGCAACCTGACAACATATGCTCAGCTTGACAGATTTCTCAATGTTAAACCCTAAAACTGGTTAAATCTTTACCCAAATAAGATGCATAACACTTACAGCCATGGCAATTCCATTCAGAAACTAAAGAAAAATCTAGAAAATGGACTTTAGGGGACAACAACCATCCAGGAAATCTCTCCACTTCAGCAGCATTCAGTCTTTTGACAATTTGGTTTATGGAAAGGAAGGCTTTTGAAAATACACTTCTATGTAAAACAGACACAAGTTTTGTAACTTTTTACACAAATATATACACATATGTTCCAATAGCTTTTCACTTAAACTACATTTTTCTGTCATCTAGAGGTGAAAAAATTCAATCTTATCCTTAAGTACAGAACCTATTCTTTACCCCAGAGAAGAGGCTGCTGAAGCAACTCGGCTTTACAGCCCATCTTGCCTAACTGCACAGTAAGCATTTGAGATAGATATACGCTGCTACCCAGGCCCGACTCTTGAGGGCAGATTTTTAATACAGCAACACTTTATCATTACCGGAAGCTGATACTGTTTGTCATCAAAAAGAAGAAAAAAACTAGATGCCAAATACAAGTTACGCAAATTTCAGGTGATATCAGATTTAAAAAAAAACCAAACCAAACATCTAAAACATAATAAGAAGGATTTGAATTTTTCCCATTATTTCACTTTCAAACTAGAGACAATACATTAAGGCTAATCACCTATCTTGCTCTGTTGATTTTTATAACCAGAAAGCACTCATCTCTTAGAAGCAGATTTAAGGTTATCACACATCTTCTACCAATCTATCTACCTGGCCAGAGCACCAACGTTCTCAATCACAGGAAGATGTTGCAAGGATGAGAAGTATTACTATCAGTTTACAGACAGAAACTGATACAGAGCAAGTTCAGGTGACTTGCTGTTGGTGAGAGAGGAAGTCTGGATCCAATTTGGGCAGTAAATCTAGAATTTCTGCATCCCTACCCGACTTCTCACCATTAAGGTACCTTTTTTTCTTTCCTTGTCCACAGAAATATTTTCAGCACAATATGCTGAAGACAGGCAGGTCAGCTATGTAAAGTAAGGAAAGATGATCTCATAATTAAGCCAATGAACAGTGACTCAGAATTGCTGAATTCAACTCCCAGCATTGGCAGCAACTTCTGTATAACCTCAGGTAAGTCTCAGTTCTTCATTTACAAAACTTAGATTATTTTCCACATGCCCCACTGACCCAATAGATGCATAGTGTAAAAATACATTCGTAGAAGACTGCAGCTGCTCATATTCTATAGGAACAATAGAAAATACGTTAACGATCATGCATGAACTCTTGCAAGGTGCACATGGTGGTTTTTTATTGTTGTTGTTGTTTTTTTTTAATCTTTCTGTGCCTTACTGGGTAGAATAATTCTTACCTTATTTCAAAGTTACAGATTCTCTATCAGTCAGCAAAGCATTAGCTTTTCCTTCACTGAGACATTTTATCAGTACCTCTCTTAACAGCTCTACTAATTGAGGATGGTGAGAGTGCGCAAGAAGACTCTTACCATAATCCCATAATGAAGAGATTATTTCTGTCACTTTGATAAGCTGTTTCAAAATATTTAGTAGACTTGTGCTTAATGGAAGCCACGTGCGCCACTGACAAGGAGAAGCTGTTACCAAAGACCTTCCAAACTTAACATCAACTCTGCCTGAGATTTATTTACCTGAGGAGCACTTGTTGCTACCAAAAAGGCATTGGTCCTTCCTGGATGATCATAATCATGCATGGCTGCAGCTACATAAAGAGCCATCAATTCAAGGGCAGGGATGTTGCCAGCTAGGCATCCATAGCTGTCATCTGTAGGTGTGTATGTCTTTGAAAACACATAACCCATATGGCCGTGAGTGATTCCACTGTCAGAATCTGAGCAGAAATAAATAAATTTTAAAAAAAAATCCTTACCACTTTTTCAGTGACTTACTGAAACAGACAGAAGCAAAAAAGCAGGAAGAGAAGGAGCAAATTTACAACACATAACAGAAGAGCAAACACATCCTGATCTCAATGTTTTCTGATACTGTGCACACAATGCAGTGCAATAAGGCACACAGCTGGAAAGGAACAAATTCAGATCCCACCTGGGGATCTCCCAGCCATCCAGCAGAACCTGTTCTCAAACTACGTACTAGCAACAAGCTAGTTACTAGCAACAAGCCATGGATTCATGGCCATGCTGGAGCTTTATGGGTAACTCGATCTTCTCACTCCTTCCTCTAACTGCTCCACCATATAGATTAGTCTATGAGACACTAACAGTCAAAGCAATGGACTAGCATTTATTAATTCAGTTACATGCTTTCCAATTCAAAGGTACAGACTTCAGATCTTTGCTGGTAATCCTCTTAACAGCCCCTTTTTGAAGCAGCTTGAACATGCCTGTCACAGGCAGATACTGCATGAGATGCCTTGCTAATTTAGTCTGCTTGAATGGATCACACGCAGCTGAACAATGTCTTTCAAATAACAAATACTAAAAAGCCCCAAAACTCAACACTTTTCATTCCACCCATTTCAGCTCACCTACAACACCTCCAGCAATCCTTGCTAATAAATTTTTCCAGAAATAAAAACATTTCCTGCCCCACCAAAACATCTTGAACAGTTTCACAAATGATATATATATATGTGCCACACAAACACCACCAAAAAAAAGCAGAGGTGGAAGTGGTTTCTGTGGAACAAACTCCTGTTTTTCCAGCAACTCCCTCAGAATCCCCACAAAATACAGACAGGTCCTCTAGTTGCTACAGCTAAACCTGGAGAAGTTAATATGAAGATGCAAGAACAGCTTCCTGTAAAGAGCAATCATAAAAGAGCAGACAAGTGGTCTTGCAAACTAGTTGCAAAATGGTAACAAGTCGCCTTCTTTGGAGACAGTGAGGAAAGGTAAAGGAACACTTCACGACAGCCAAGCAGTGGCAAGTGCACGGCAATACCTGCATGCCCCAGTGGTTTTGTAATAACAAAATAATGCAGGGTTTGAGGATTTAAAAGTCTACACTACTTCTGGGGCAGCATTGAAAAGCACTACTAATACAGTTTCCTATGAAAAAAAGCTATTGTAAAAATCAAATAGTAACAAACATCTGTTGTTATGTGTGACCACAAAGGCTTGCATTCACACATCATTAAATGTAAAGTATTAAGTTTTGGAGGACCAATTCAATTCTCTTCAAAGTTACACAAACATATCTTAATACCTTCAACATCCAATGTGCTACAGAAGTTAGAAGTCTATACAATAAAAAGTACTGCAAGCAATTCTCAACTGTTGGCCTTTTTACAGCAAATTTCATGACAAAAACTTTAAAAATACAACATATATACTTGCACATTTAAATATACCTGAATCACTTGCTGACCCGTGATCATTAATCACAGTTGGGAGTCCTGGGATGGGCTGAGTAGTAAGGTACCAAACAGCGTGTAGAACATCAGTTGCATGGATTCGGTTGTGGTCTGTGATACAAAGCAAATGATCCCGCTATTAAACATGAAGGATATTTCTGACAGAGGGAATTCAGCACCATCTAGTGGGTACTGCGTGGCAGTCGATCGAGCAGAGAGAAATCAAACATTATCACAAGAATGAAAAACAGCTGTGTTCTGTAAATGCTCAGTTTTTCTTTTATTAAACTTGAAGCACGTCCAATGGTGTGTCTCATACCAGTCAAGAAAGAGAAACCAGCAGAGAAGCAGTGGGATCTGCTACGTAGGAAACTTTGCAAAGAACATGTTAAACAAGGAGCCAGACATGTGCTACCAGTTCCAATCCCTTACTCCAGCGGTTGCCTATTGCTAGTTAAATGCCATGGGGAAAATATGCACAGTTAACCTCTGATTCAAATGAAATCATTGGGAAAATCTCATCCACTTCAGTAACTAGACTTCGCCCAGCTTCTAAATACAAGGCATGTAGCACTTACCTGACTCTACTTGAGCAAATTTAGGTGCCGTGCTAGCAGCTGCACTGCAAAAAATCAAACTCAGGATATATGTACACTGCACAGTTAAACCAGGTTCTTTCCACACTATTCCAGCCAGAGATAAGAGTTCAGGCACTGGATCCTGTAATCTGGCTTACTACAAGCTCTCTTTGCAGAAATGAGAGACAAAAGTCACCCCAAAGCTCAAAGCACCAAATCCTTCAAGGCCAGATAAACTACCCCACAATCAACACAACTGGCTGAAAAAGAATCACACACTAGTTCAGCACAAAGCATCATCTAAATATACACTAGCAAAAAGTAACTATGATGCTGAAAGAAGGGCAATGCTTTGCTGCAGCAGGACTAAAGCTTACATCTGGGTTAAACCACTGAAGGACAAGCATCTCCGCTTGTGATTCAGGCTAATTTTGGGCAGAGCACAGCTATCTTCTACATAGGGGCAATGGATTTAAACTGAATGAGGGCAGATTTAGGTTAGATATAAGAAAGAAATTCTTTACATTGAGGGTGGTGAGGTACTGGAACAGGTTGCCCAGAGAAGTTGTGGATGCCCCATCCCTGGAGGTGTTCAAGGCCAGGTTGGATGAGGCTTTGGGCAACCTGGTGTAGTGGAGGATTTCCCTGCCCATGGCAGGGGGGTTGGAACTAGATGATCTTTGAGGTCCCTTCCAACCCTAACCATTCTATGATTCTATAGTGACTAGCTAAACACAAAGAAATCTGCTAATCTGAATGATAACCTGTGGCTACTTTACTGCTGCTGCAGTTCTGGAAAGATGCATTTCAGAGGACAAAGCACAATAGGACTCCACTGCTGAGTCACGCCCATCTGTAAAACTCACAGTAACTGGCTACACCTCTAGGTAATCAGTCATCTTAATTGGAGACAGCTTAGTAATGCCAATCAGTCATGGATTTCTCATTGGCAAATCAACTGCTGGAACAGGCTTGATGGGAACAGGTGAAGAACTAGATTACATTAAGAAGATAATGGTATCTTAGGATATCATTGATATCCTAATCAATGATATGGATTGAATCAGGATAACACTGGAGATGATATATATCTTTCATTACGAAAAATTGCCAACACACAAGTCCCGAAGCTCTCTCTAGGAATTCACCAGATTCATTAGGGGTGGAAAAACCTCTGTACTCTGGTGGATTGGAAGGGACTGGCAGCAAGACGTGTAAGCAACCTGGTTTTACACCTGCTGCATCCTAAAGATGCAGCGTGCAGCTGAAGGACAGTTCCTCAGCACTGAATTATGGGTGTAACACAAAAAGGTTTCTTATATTCACAATATGCAATCACTCTGCTTACTCACTAAATGCAAACATGATGTCATGTCACTTGGTGCTTTTATTTACCCCTTGCTTTCCTCCCTTGCTCTCCTTTGTCTTCCCTGTGACTTTCCCGTTAAATACTTGTTAGTGACCGCTAGCTGAAATTTTTAACAGCAAAACAGTAAGCAGCACAGGAATGGCTATTTTTGGAAAGAAGAAAGCAAAATAAGGAAGGAGTCGCCTCTCCCCCGCCTTGCGCGAAGTACTGAGAACATGTCTCCTCAGATACTAACCTCCTCATGCAAAACCTAAAGGATGGCCCTGCATAGGGGTCTAGTGCTTTTCTCAGGACTAAAGGCTAGATTAGCCTCTTGTGAAACTTGTACTGATTTAATCCGACAGGGATAGTCACCATTAGTTTTATGTGAAAAACTCATTTTTCAGTTCAGTAACTAGAAGAAAGACGTGGTTATATCCAAACCAGTTGTTTTGGTTTTTACTCATTTATAGAAATGAAAAACTGGAAATGGAGGGCTAGATTCACAAAAAAAGTTCCTGAGACTCTATGAATGTTTTAAACAAAGAGGAATGACTCCAGCAGGACAGACAGACTGTGGGACATCCACCTATAAACCTCTCAGGCTATAATCTGCTGCTTCGAATCTCTGATCGGGTTCAAACACAAGAAAAAATTTGAAATTTTTTGTCTCACTTTCCCAGAATAGAGTACAAACCACCTGGCTGAGAGGAATTTTGAGGTAGATTTCTCTCAAACTCTCCCACTGTAGCTGTTCCAACTGGTATTTAATATTTTGAGAGAGAGACTATGTGACTTACTAAACCAATGTTTCAGACATTTCTCTCAGAGGTGAGAGAAAACAAGGTGTCCTATATCCCTCAACACTAGGGTTATCTGCCAGCTAAAAGGGGTAATAGCTCCCTCTCTCCTCCTGGAAAGAGTCTTTTGCAATTGAAGCAGTTTGGTAAATTTGACTTAAATTAGTAAATACTTTGGGGATGACTGAAAGCAGGTTTTTCAGTGAATAAATGATTCACACAGAAAAGTGTCTGCCAAGCTCTAGTTGCAAAAGAACAGGATGCATTTATCTTCTTGGCATATTTTTTCTGCTTTATAAAGCTCATCTCCTTTGGTAGCATAGCACTGCTACTGTGTAAAAATCCAAATTGCTTTAGGGGGGAAGTGCTTTAATAAACTCTAATTGGGGCACCGGATTGGTGCCCACACTTGCATCATTGGGAAACAGTTCTTTGTACCTATAGTAGTTCCACATGGTTTCAGGCTTGCACTTTGCCATCAATTATTACGAAACAACATGAAACATTAAATGCAATGAAAAAAGACAAGCAGCTGTGGTTCAGCATCAGCCTCTAACTAGAGAGCCATCCATTTGGTTGTGATGTAGCAGAAGGAAAAAAAGTAGTTGTTATAATGAGAGCAGACAGGCTTCGATAACAAAGTGTGTGGAAAACACCCAAAACTTCAAGAAAGCATCGTTATCTCCTGGGAATTTCTACTTACAAGGTATCTCTCTGTATCCACATTCCAAGGCATGAAAGTAGTTCATAAATTCCCTCACTGGTATTTTAAATGTTTCAAACAGCCCCATGTCTTCAAAAAGCCTGTATGATACCTGAAAAAAAACGAAACAACCATGCTGCTAATAGACCAGAAAAACTCTAAAAAACAAATATAAAAATCATTCTGTCGAATCACCCCATGAAAACCGGCTTTCCTGGTAGTATTTTCTCAAGTACATCTGATCCAGCTACAGCTGCAGCTATTTGCATTTCCATAGGGATGTGGCTATGTAGCCAAACAGACAGGCTATTAGTACCAAGTATTAGTCCTTCTCCTTGCTTCATTACACCCTTCCAGACGTTCTTCTCTTCCTTTCAGGCATATGGATCTCCCAGATTTTGCAAGCACCTCAGAAAAATTCACATGTAAAGGAAGATATCCAGAGACCTTTAGTGTATTGGGAAAAATTTCCCCACAAACTTCTCCAAGGAGCATCCATGAGTCAAATCAATTCCCAGAAAAAGTGTGAACAAGTGAAGGAATGACAAAAGGAGAGAACCATTCAGATCCTATGCATTATCTCCTTTCTCTCTCCCTCATTTTGGAAGTGAAATTGCAAAAGTGACTTCTCCAACAGGATTTCAGAGGCAGCAAGCGTCTTAGGAAGCAGAGCTGCTCCAAGTGTTCCTTCATGGAAAGATGACTGTAGACATCCAGGAGAGGATATATCAGATGAGAGAATGTGACGGATGAGTGAGGGGGTATTCAGGAGACACGAGTGCTCAGAAACAGACAGAAGCTGCCACAAAATGGATGCTTTTGAAGACAAGTTTGAACTTGACATGCAGAACAATGAGACATATTAGAATTACTGCCTGACCTGTTCACTTCTTTCACAAATTGGACCCTAAAGCCTTTCAGCTTCTTTATTTATTTACTGCTGTTAGCTAAATTCTGTCCTTCTGATGCCATCTGTCTGGTAATGATCTGCCTAGAGCTAAGCAATTTGAAGCACATTTGGAATGACGAGTGCTGTACTGATAAGAAATTGTTACAAATTATGTTTCGTGTTTACACCTGAATGTAAACCAAACAGCTATCCACACCAGTTTCTTTCCATATATTTTGTATATAAATTGGGACCTGTGAGCTGCACCTAAAGTTTAGTGAACATAAACTTGAATTGTCCTGCCACTGTGGATTTTTACAGTAATAATAATAGAAAAAGATATGAATTTGCAGCATTGTAACAGGCAGTGATGATGCAGAGACAGCTTGAGTGTGATGTCTGACACCATCTAGTATGTCCTTCTAATGACACATGGCTGACAGCTGGGGTTCTGCTGGTGGCTCCAGCTCTAACTTCTGTTCCTACCATAATTGTATAAGTGCCAGTGGCAATGCAGTTAGAAAAATCACTGCTGGTGGTAAGTTCTCTTTCTGGCCACAACTTTTGGCCATAAAGTGAAAAGTTCTTTATAGCGAAGGAGCTAAGGAACTACAGAATGAAAGTGCTCTGGAAGACACAAGTTTAGAATAAAAGGTAGGGCCTGTAGAAGGCAAACCTTTACTCTCTGAAGATCCCCCTACTGAGGCAGAGTGAAGAGGCTGACTTCATGCACAATTTGGATTAGACACTGTATAGAATTCTGCTTATCTATCGGGAATCACAGCTGAAGTAAATCAGCTGGAATCCAAACTTTCACCTACTGACAGATGAAGTATTTCACACTCTAGTCTTGGATCACTAAATGGCAAGCTTCATATTTCCAACAAAATACCTCTGTAAAGAGAGAGGAAGCATAAAGAAATATTATTCTGCAGGACCAAACCTTACTGTACAGGTATCTTAGATAAAGCGTGTCACAAAAGTACGTTTTTCCTCCCTTTGGATTTTGGGGGGCGGGAAATTCAAAAGTAGTTGAAAAGAAGTGAAGTTGACTGTGACGGATATGAATGATAGCTCTTCCCCATGACATGGAGTAAAATGGCACTATTCTCTGTGGTCATTAGAAAGCATAAACTGCCAAGCAAGTCACTTGGAGATTTTTGTAATGTTTTCTTTCTTAGCAAATGAGGAGGAGGAAGGGGTAAGGGCAGGTCAGAAAGAGTGAGAAAGGGCATTGATGTCTTTCAGAAAGTCAACTAACTAAATTCTTTCATCTGAAAAAAAAAGAAAAAATGAGCAGTTTTGTTTATTCATTGCTCTGGATTAACCACTTTTAAACACTTCTGTCTTTCAAAATCCTTCCTTCCTAAACTGCACGCTGCTCCACGAGCTCCCTGGGAGTTACAATCCCATGGGCTGAGCGTGGTGCCCTGGCAGTTGTGGTGTGGTCCCGGCTGCAAGGGACAAGCCCGCAGGAACTCCAACGGCTGCCAGGCGCTTGGCAATGGGTGTTCCACAACGCCTCTTCTGTCCAGCCTCTGTTTTCTGCTTGTCTCTGCAACGATTGCTAATGTTTGAATGAATCATTTATAACTGAGATAATTCTGGCGGTGCTGCCTGAAGAAGAACAAGCACTTCTTCTGCATGATTCCTAATGGAAGCTGTTTTGGAAACGGGGATCATTACTCACACGTAGCTCCTCTCCTGGGTGTTGCAGACACACATAAATGGCTCTTGTTGGAGGACACGTGCAAAGTTGAGATTAGTGGTTCTCTAGTCATTGTTCATAGGCAACCCTTTTGCACTCCTTTTTTTGTCTCTTGTATTTGCTTTCTTCAAAAATGTGTTTCTTTTAAGTTGTTGGTACCCAGTCTCTGGCTCTGACAAACACAACTCCTCTCAAGGGCCGCTGTGATGATCCTGGGAATGTCCCATCAGCCAAGGACTGATTTCCCTCACTCCTTCATATAACGGCTGCAGTTTCTCTCTGCAGAAGCCATGTGTGATGATGAGATGACCAAACATTCCTCTTGGCACCACGCACAGACCAACTCACACAGATTGCAATGATGCCATCTTGCCTTGATGCTGCTCATGTACTGAGAGCACAGGAGCGCCGTCAGCATTTCCTGTCTCAATGGGCTCCGTAATAAAAGCTAGAGAGAGACCTTGACTTTAGCCTATTCTTTCTCCTTTTCTTTGCTTTCCAAAGAAAATTAGTTTCTCTTTCACAGGTTTTAGTTTTATGAGCTGTAAGAAGAGTGTTAAGCGTGACCAAAGACACTATCTAACTCCATAGCCTGTTGTGAAGCATCAACTCAGTTGGAGAGCTTCGCTGTGCCTTTCTGAAATGAGACTGGTATGTAAATTCTTCTCTAAGCCCTGTCATGCATATTTGTTAGTGCCACATTTAGAGTACTTTCCACTGTACTTTGCACAGATGCTTTTATGGCCGCTGACTGGTTTGGGGTCTTTTTATATGTCTAAGTAAATTTAACATTCCAAAAAGAAGAAACAGACATCTCAAGCAGCTTTAAAGATGCTAAGCCAGCATTTGCTTTCTAAACCAAATGCCTCCCTAGAGGCACGTGTCAACTCTGCTTTGTTCCATCTTGTAAATTTAACCTAGCAAGGCAAATATAGTTAATTCAGCTTGTTAATCTACTTACTTTTAATGGATGAGTCCAATTAATGGCAAAATACAGAGAATAAATCATTAAGGCTTTTGTTTTCCTTTGTTTGTAATATCCGAGGATTTATATACAAGAAAAAGACAATACTTTTAGCTGGAGAAGAAGATTTATTTATTTTATGTCTCTCATTTCTGAAAATAATTTTGTTAAGAACATATGAGTAGGTGGGGGAAAGAACTAAAGGAACTATCTTTATTTTATAAACAAGGTTAACTTGCTACATTCTGCTCTTAGGGAGTGGGAGTTATTACAAACAGCTGTTACAGAAAATGTTGAATTTTGATCACAATATTACTTATTAAAGCTTCACTATTTTATTTCACAGGCCTCATTTCGTGGCACTGCAAAATGGATAATGTGTTCAGAATCTGTGCAAAGAGCTAATGTTGGGAAACAGAGTGTGGAGCTTCAGTGCAAACTGAGGTAGGCACAGGGGAATTGTCCTGAGAAGTACAGAATTCCACGAAACTTGGTAAAGCGCTTAAAACCTACAGAGGTACCCAGGTAAAACCAGAACAAATTTTGGCTCATCCAAACTGTTGGTTATGCCATTAAAATAATTCTGTTTTTCCTTATGTTTCATTTTTGATTCTATAATGTGCTTTGCTGTTATAAAATACCCTGACAAATATGATCAAGAAGAGTATTTTAATCACACACTCATTGAATAGTGCAAAAGTGTCTCAATAATCATCACCAAATTTATATCAATATCCACATCCAGCCATGGTTTGCCTGTTTCTCTAAAATTAACCTAGAGAGCTGGCAGGCTGGTTAAACATAGATGTCACTTGCCAAGCTACAGAACGACAAAAGGCAGACCACAGAATAAATTTCAATTCATGCTGTGGTTTTCCTGGTTGATCACTGGATAATTGAATGTAGCTGAATAATAGTCAACCACCAAGGGACCAAGATTTGCTACAGCATTCTCTGGAGCTTGTTGCACTGAGATCTGCCTGACACACTAATCTCTGTATTTGTCGGGGGTGTTAACTGTCCTACATTATACCAATTAACGTAATCTCTTCTGGCCAGCACTCATGACTACGTAAGCCTTGTAAAGTCATACTAGATCAGATTGTTCTTGGGTTTTTTTCTCTTCCATCCCTAAATACAATTACTTGCCTTTCCTGTTTAATAACCTCAATACTTCTGTAAGAAAAAAAAGGCTAATTTGTTTAGCAGAAAGTTTAGCCAAGAAAGTGATTATGAAAGTGACGTTAATACTGCTGAGTAGAGACAGGCTGTGTCAGTACCTGCATTCAACTTAAAAGACAGAACAAAAAAACGATAGTTGAATGAAAGACTAGTAAAAACTCTCACATCCTGATTGATAGGAAACTAGTCTTCCCTACGTAATAATGACATGAATTTGCTATCAGTGCTGACTCTTTATAGGTGAGGGAATATAGCAATGACTATTTTTTCCTCCATTTCCTAAGACCTTGCTTTCTTGCACAGCCTGACTGAAATCTCTGGTATAAAAAAAGACCAAAGTTGTGTATTTCCTGCATCATCTGAATACATTTACTGTTTGGCCCTCTTATGCTGAACCTCATGAGAAGTCCTTTCACAAAGAACTCAGTAAGGGGTGGCAGCACCTCCTGTAGATAGAAGAGAATATTCAGAAATGTTTATGCAAACTCACTGGCAGAGAGCAGCAGGCAAAATAAGTGTTTGTTTTTTTCTTTCACATTTTTAAATTTAAAAATATAGAAATTTAAAAGTAAGGAATGTAATGAGATGCAGTTCATATTGCCAGCTTTGAATTAGGTGGCAGAGATCATAATTCATTGGATGACCAGTTTGTAAAGACAACGAATCTTAACACTACTTTGTCTAAATCCATCAATAATCTAGCCAGTCATCGCAGACAAGACATCCTTCTTACCTGACTGAGGATCCGACCACATTTCCTTCCTATTTTTTCCACCAAATCAAAGATTGGGAAGTTCCAACTATTTAGCTGCTCCATCAAGGGATCCAAGTTGTCCATAACCAGAGGCTCAGGAGCAAGTACAGGCTTGTCCTATGCCAGAAATCAGAATAAAGAGAAATTTTAGTTCTGTGAAGCATCTCATGCAAAAATTTATGCTCTTAAATACTAAGGTCACATTAGCATCATCCGTAAGCTGATGGTACTTGACTCAGCTCAGTGGATATGTCCCCATTTCTACCAGCCCTGCAGCTAGACACTCTCCTTTATAATTTGTTTCACTTGAATGAATAGGAAATCCTGTATAGGAAACATCAGTCTCTGAACTTATCCATGAGACACATTCATTCGTTCATTCATGGAAATCATTTGTTCATTTCCAAAGGCATCTGTCGTCTTCATTGTAAAATGTGCTGCAGTACAGAGGTAAAAGCATTCAGTTTCTGCTTCTGCATCAGGACCCATTTGT
This sequence comes from Tauraco erythrolophus, assembly GCF_009769465.1. Classification (NCBI taxonomy): domain Eukaryota; kingdom Metazoa; phylum Chordata; class Aves; order Musophagiformes; family Musophagidae; genus Tauraco; species Tauraco erythrolophus. The sequence goes on from NC_141468.1 coordinate 81,711,642, forward strand.
TACAACCTAACGTGGCTAATGGAACCCAGTCCAGGTGAAGACTTGTACTTCTCAAACTGAAACCTACCTATTTTTCTAGGTGTGCAAATAAAAGATGAGGTGTGCCCCTCCTTTCACATTTCTCTTTGTATACATCCTTGAATTTCATTATTACTAAGAAACTGTAGATGAGTAAATGCCAAAATATCTCAAGAAAAATGTCTTCTCTCAGCACGCCCAACTGCAGTTCAACAGATTACAATAAATTTTTCAAGAGCTCATGCCAACTTCAATTTAGTAATTCAGTTGTACAACAGGCTGTGGAAAATTTAACTAAACAAGCTTCCCTCTCCATGTCAATCAAGCTTTCAGCTGAATACAGTAGTCATATGAAGATCAGCACTTGTTTGCCATACTGCAATGTTTTATGTTCAAGACATACACCACCAATAATATCACGCAGCACCCTCGGACAAGTGTTAAATTATTTTTAAAAGAGGACCACTGTATATATTAGCCAAGACTGCAAGTCCATTGAGAAGCTGAAGTGGCTGATCAGGAAGACTATATATCATCCTGGTAGTCTGAGAAGACAATTTATCTTACTTCCAATCTATTCCCTTTAAAGGTAATGCTAACACAGAAGCCAGACATTTCAAAATGCCTATTGCCAGATCCATAAACTTATATTTATTCATCAAAATAGATGGTTAGTGTTTCACAAGTGGCCAGTGCTTAGCAGCTCTCACACATTTCAACAGTTCCTTTCAATTCTTGAAAGTCAATCCTCCTACTACAAGGTAGAAGCTTGCTGCAATTGTTGCTTAAAATCATGGCCACAGCCTTTAGAGAGCCCTACGGGTTTTTTTTTGTGGGAGTTTGTGCTTTTTGTTTGGTTTGGTTTCTTGGGTTTTGGTTTGTGTTTCCACCGCCCCCCCCCCAAGTGTCAGTATACACTCAGTCTATTGTGCGAGTGGAACTTAAACAAGCTACCTCAGGAGGTGTTAAGGGATGCAAAATGATGGTCTCAGGTGTGTATGTCCTACAGACAGATCCCTTCCGCATCTTCTCTTTGGAGCAATCTGTCTCATCATCGTTTTGTACTATATCGCTGCTGTCACTGTTGTTTGTCTCATAGTCAGAAGTGGCTTGAGCAGGATCATCTAGAACACAAATCACAAAGCTTGTTGTGTGAATAGCAAGGATTGCATCAAAGTCATCCTGTGACCTTCTGAATAACAGCAACAAGATCTCTGACTCATAATACATATGTGCTGCTTGGCTGGGTCCAAAGTCGGACAATCTGTCCAAAGGCATTAAAAAGCATATACCCTGCAGAGTGTAAAAAACAGGATCAGGGACTGAAGAGTGAGAAAAATTTTGAGGATTGTTATTTGAGCTGACTAGATTAGATGAGGGAAACCATATTTTCGCTATATATGAACTCTATTCTTCATTAGCATTTTGCACATGTACCTACAATAAGGAAAAGAACCTCAAAGATAATTTGAATGGTCTCACCTATGTATGTTCTCCTTTTATGACAGACAGACATATCTGCCCTTTCAGTAGATAATCATTGAATTTTACAGGATGAGGAGTTTTTGACAAACAAAGAATTACCTGTTCTGTTCAGGGTGTGTGTGGTACCATCATTTCTATCTAGTGTCCCACCACCAGCTTCTATTTGGTTATAGGGTCTGCCACAGCTGAAATACATCAAGAAACATGCACAATATAAAGAACTATGCGCATCAGACAGTCTTATGTAAAATGATTTCTTGCTGATGGTGTCAGATTATGTCATACAGAATAAGCTATAGTAGAGGGTGCATTCTCGAGACAAAATTACACGAGTGAGCTGAATTTTTATTGGAAGTCAGGAATGTAAAAAGACAAGAAGACCTTGGATTAACTGGCCACCACCATTACATTTGTGTTGCCAACAGTAAACCTGTACCATGTGATTATTTTTTTTTAATGAATTTTTAATTCTTTACATTTGTCAGGACAAAAGAATCCCCTGGTTTTGTACTACAGCTGCCCTATAAACAAGAATTACAATGATGAAAATGTGCCAGAGTGCCACACAATCTTATATAATTCAATTTGAACACAGTCATAATGTGGCTTTACTCTCCTTTTCTTGCTCAAAATTCAAGTATGTTACACTTAAGGAGGAAAAAGGTATTCTGGAATTACTTCATAGACAACATACCAAGCACATCAGAACCAAGAGGGTGTTTTGGACAGAACATGAGGTGAGTGATCTGTCATCCAGACACTGAGTAATGAAACAAGAAGACAGACTTTGCTTCATCATTCCCAGAACAGAAAGACATTGTGAGAGAGATCACAATATCATGGCCTTTCCAAATGACTGGCTCTTCCCTTCCACTAAAATGCTTTAGTCCTTGTGTGTGATTCTCTTTAAGCCCTAAACATGAATTCAATACCAGCTGGAACATTTCAAATTACAACGTACCAATGTGACTGAGTCTAGGACCTGAAGGAACAATGATATATCACGAAAACATGAGAGAACTTAACAAACCTAGAGCCTCATTTAGCAGCATTATATAAATCTGTCCATGAAACACTGACATTTTTTCCCCTGGTTCAACTCAGTATTTTGTAGCATATCTTATATATGTCAGCCTTTGCAAAGCAACTAGTACAAAATTTGTTTGGTCAAACATTGTACGAGAAACTTTGCACCAATGTAAGTTCATCATATAAAAATGGCTGAAATCCTATGCCAGATGACTTTTGACTGGGTCATCCAAAACATTCTGGAGCTTGGTATGCCCTGCAAACATAATGAATTACTGAAAGAATTCTAAGTAAAGATACAAATCTGTATACAATGATACCTGTAGTGCATAGCCAAGCAAATAACTCTTGTATCACTCAGGTTTATAAACAAGATGAAAAAAAAAATTAATTTCTCTCTCCCACATTACTTGTGGTTTCCATAAGGTCAATGCTAACAAGCCAAAATGTAAATGTGAAAGAGAGCCTCTGATTAGTTGTAATGCTACAAAGCTTTTGCATCATTACCTCTTATTTCCAGAATATATGCAAACTCGCACCGATTTACTATGTATCGCCCACATAATACACTATATTGAAAAAAAATTACTGAGCTATCTAGTAGAACATTTGAAATCTGCTCTATGTCAGAAGGAAACATGCCCATGCAACTTTTGATCAATTGCCTTTATGCATAGGCATTATAATATACTTAATCACAGGATTGTTTAATGTTTTTTCTACAGGCTTCCTGCCTCATCCACTAAGCAGAATTAAACATGATTACCTACAAGTTATTTTAACAGCATTGCCTAGTATACATTCTTCTTCAATACAATTTTCAAACTCCGCTCTCCTACCAAAAAAAAAAAAATATAGTAAAACTGGTGTCTTGATGCCACTGCCCGGGTGGATCTGATTTAAAGCACTGAACCCACCAAGATTTCCTTTCCTTTTTGTTGTTGTTGGGGGAAGGATTGGTTTCGTGGTGGCAGAGGTTTGCTGACCTGGTATTATTTTGTAGCAAGGCAGGTTTTTGGCAGTAAATGTGGGGGTTTGCATACCATGAAGACTGGCAATCTACAAACTGAAAGCTCAAACATTAAAACATTTATTTACTGTGTTTGTTAATTTAACTCTTTCATCTTAGCTATTTAATTTCTACATTTCTTTTTTTTAAATGTTTTTTGTTGTGCTGTTCTTTTAAAAATTGTGCTTACATTACTAAGGGGTGCATTATTTATGTGCTGTTGGTTTGTTGGTTCAGCTTGCATCTGTGGATATGACATCTCTATATACTAATGGCTAGAAATGTGACAGTGCTAATGATTTTTCAGTGAATGTTAAAGGGACAGTGACTATTAGTAATAGTGGATGACAACTGTATTAGCAGTCATTGCACCATAATATTTAAATAATGTGTTTCAAATAATCAACAACAAAGCCTATGCCAGCAATGTAACTATTTGTAATGTTTACACCATCTAAGCATTTGAAAACAAGGAAATTAAGAACCTAAACATGCTATGCCACTGACATAGATCACATAAGACAGAGGATGCATAAAAGCTCTGTCTTTACGTAATCATTTTACCAATGATTACACTGAAATCAAAGTCTACAAACATCAAGAAAATATATTTCATTAGTATCTACAGCAACCTTACACCGATTTTTTTTTTGACATTTTTTATGCAACTGTTCTCTCTAATGGAAGGCTTCCAGCCATAATTGTTACTAGTTGAAGTAACAATATTTCATTGAAGTAGTAATAAAGGCACAGTTTAATAGGACAGTAGCACATTTATGGTATATTTCTTATGTGTAATACAGTGTTCATTTGAAATGAATCAGTGCAAGTCCTAGTTTTGCAATACCTTTGAAAATCTTTGAAAAGCACTTAGTTTCTATTTAGTCACCTAACTACATCTTAAAAGCCTGTCAGGATCCTAGTCTGAACCCCAGTGAGGATGACTCCCTTGAGCAAACTCGCAATCTCAGTTTTGGCTTTCTCACACCCACTTCTGAGCCCTGCACGTAGCATACTGAGACACATCCAAAGTCATGTGACTGAAGTCAGAAGCTAAAAACTATTTCCAAAGATAGTCAAACTTGGTAACGTTTAACCCAGCACATTGCCTCTGCCTAGCCAATCACAAATCACTCACTACTAAGACCAAAAGTAACATCTAATGAGTAAGGTAACCTTGAAACTGCACTAGAACAGGTGTCTAAATACCAGTGTCTCCCACTATTCTGAACTGGACACATATTGCGAACTCCAGAAATCTAACTTAGCAATTGTTAACATAAGATAAGCAGAACAACTTTTTTTCCAAAATGCTGATTTTGCAGAGCAGGTCTATATAATCTAATAATTGGCTACTTTAAAGTGTGAAATTAAACCATATTATTTTAGCTTTCAGCAGTAGAAAGAACTCACCTGTGGCATCCCAATGCTACAAAATCTGATTCTGCCCTAGAGGAGGCATGATCCACCCCTTCTGAGACAGTGCTCAAAAATATGTAATCTTCAGGCATTGTTGGAACACCTTTATCAGAAGGCTACAGGTCAGCAGCTATGAATCCCTAGCAGTCAGATTTTTCTACTAAACATCAGGTGCTTGTTGTGAAAGACTTGGCCTGTGACCTGAAAGTGACTGTTTGTTTTAAAGGCATGGCATGAGAAACAAAAGTCCTTAAAGTGAAATCCAACTTTGGGATCTGCAAGTTACTAACAACCACTTAGATACAGTGAAATATCAATACACAATACTGCTGCAAATCACAAAAACTTGTATGTGGGCTAAAAGAGCTTGTTTGCAAGAACATGAAATGATTCCAATGCATATCAAATTACTATCTTACCTGCTGCAGATGACAGAGGGGCTGATAATAGGTCTGATAGGCTAGGTGCACTCTGAGTAGAAGTTAAGACTTTGTGTGGCTTTAAGCCTTGCTTGGTGTCAGTATCTGTAGACTCTGGAAAGGACACGGAAGATGTTTTTCCGGTAGGACTTGCGGCAGGTGTCCCCTGAATGGTGAATGGCATGGGGAGGTGAGAGGTGAAATGTTTGGTGGGACACCTGGCAAGAGAAGAGAAGAGTCTTGTCAATTAGCAGAAGTGGCAGATGGTTGTATGAGTTCACTGTGCAGACATACTCCTCTTGAGATGCGCACGTACCAGCATAGCTTCCAAATGGAAAGAGAAAACCCTCCTCCACTCTGAGCCAAGCCCACGGCTGTCACAGAGAGATGAAGCTCCATTAATATCAGCTGCTTCTACCTGCTGAAGATTTGGCTCAATATACGAAGCATATTTTCCCTGTGGAGTAGGATGCACTAACTGGCATGCACGAAATGAAAGGTGTGCACTAGTGCCATGACTATTGGTATCAACACGTTCTAGAGACAGAGACACCAAACTCCAAATATGTTTGCAGACCCATTTGCAATTTCTCGTTGCTTCGCTGTCTCCATCTGTAAAGCAGGGACCAGAAAGGCTTACACATATTCCCAGTAAATTTGAATTTCTACATGTGTGAAGACTAGCAATAAACCAAAAAAGCAATGTTAGTAGTCAAACATTATATCAATATAAAATATTGTACTTACGGTGCCATTTCTGCATTCCTCACAGATTTTGGCCTTGATCTTATGCAGCTTGTGTTTATTTTTCAGTATCTGTTGCTCACTATGGGAGACTTGCGACCATTACCTGTACCGCATGGTATTGTACTCCTGAGCTAGTGTATCAGAAACTGCCAATACGCACTCGTGTGAACACTAGCAAGATGTTCTCTCTGTCCCCTATTCTATCTAAGCACCGCTGCCAAGATGAAACGCATCAGCCAGTCCAGTGTCTAACACAAAGTGCCACCTTCTCTTCAAATCCACTATACATTTTCTAGCCTCAAACAAAAAGATCCCATTCACAATAAAGTGCAGAGGAGCAAAGATAATCTATCTTAAAAGGAAATGTATGTAAATTGACTTAACATCCTGAGCTTTATTCTAAAGTTTGTAGGAACTCAGCCCCAGTTCACTTACCATGTTCATCTTTGAAGCCAAAAGATAAAGAGCTTGGGAACTTTATCTGGTTTTACGTTGGGACTGTGCCCACTATCTAAATACATTCCAGACGCTAAAATTATCTCAGAATAAGGTAATAGGCTGATCTAAGTTTATGAAATACTAACCTTGCAGGATATATGTGTACCGTTCCAGTGTTTTTTCCTGATCACAACTTACTATGATATGAAATTAAATATGATTTACTGTTGACAATTCAAGAGCTAAAAATAATCTATGACAGTTACTACACTGACATTTTGAGATATCCAACACCTAAGTTTGATTAGGTTTACTTCAGCAAACATGTGGTATGTATTTCTGTCTTAATTCAATGATTGCAACTATTATGCTAGTCTTGAGATCGGAAACATAGAACCTACAGAGCAATTAAAAAGTTATCAGGCGGCCATGACATATGGAAATTGCTTTAAAATACAGAAAGCCTCTGTTTCACATTTACTAATCCTTTGAGATATCCGCTTTCCATCCAACAAAAATATGTCTTCAAAAGCATTTCACAGTCTGTTAGTTGCACAGGGAATTGAGTAGGATTATTATCTATCTTTGAGCTATATGTTACCAGGTAATCTTCATGCCTGTTAGAGGATACTAACATAATAGTATAATAACATAATATATACTATATGGTGATCTTTTAACAATTTAAAGTAAGTCTTGGGAATTTAGATAGCAATTTTCACAATAACGTTTCTAATCACAGCTGGCTTTCTACTGCTAGTCTGGACTTCTGTCTCTTGAAATATGGGTGGTTTTCTTTTGAAAGAGTAATTTGCCAGGGTAGGTAACCAAAAATAAATACATTTACCAGAAAAATGCAAACATACTTTCAATAATCCAACAATTAACCATTTATCAGCAAAAGTGAGAGAAAACATGTCTTGCTACAGCAATGAATTTTGAACAATCAACATAAGAGAAGATGAACAATACAGGAGAACTCTTTAAAGTACATTCATCTGCTTAGGTCCTCCAGAACTTTTACACACGTGCAGTGTTGAAGAAATAAAACAGTAACTTCAATGTGATGTGAAATTACATATGAAAACACTTACCTCAGAATTTTGCCAAAATAGGTACAGCTAGCAATATTTTAAAATGCTAATGTTTTCATGAATAATTAAAGAGATATTTGTAAATTAACAGATTTACAGATTTACCTAGATCAACTTCTACCAAGAATTATTACATATTGCCAATGGACCTAATATATAAAAGTCTAGTTTATATTAACTAGTGTAAATTGAAGCAATTCTTTAGTTGGAACGCAAAACCAAATTAAAAGTGCATGATTGCAAACACTCTAAACCATCAAAATATCAGTCGTCTGCACAAAACGCTGAACCAAAATTTTTACTCCTGTGATGGAGTGATTTTTACTCCTGTTGCTTGTGATGGAACAGAGCTCTCCCTTCATCACCGGGGAGCTTGTGTCGTTAAGTAACAGAGATGACTAATAACACTTTCTGGAAGCAGAAGAGATGAAATGTAAAAGCAACTGATGCGGTTGGTAAGTCTTGTTTCCATGTCAAAATACTACACCTTTCCCCTCACCTTTCAATTTAATGGAGTCATCTCTGAAAATCACAAGTCCAAGATGGATTTGGTTTGTTCTAAAACAAATTCCTGGAATCTTGGTACTATATTTCCACTATTTTCCAGTTTCAATTTTATTCATTTGCCTGTCTGCCTATTATCTTTTAAGATAATAGTGTGTTACTTAGTCTTCACTGTGGTATAACAAAGTGGCTTCTGTACAAGAGGAGATTAAACAAACTCTTCAGTTTGAACAGGAGATGCGATATGACAGTGCTAGATGTGCAGAATAATTGTGCAGCCATACCTTCAAACTCATCTGTAAGTTTGGGTTCTCTGACATTTCTGATGTCAGGCCTCAGGCACCTAGCAATTTCTACCTGACCTCTAGGTGGCCAATATCTCTGAATAATATTGTCTCAACATTATTTCATGCTTGGAAAAAAAAAAAACGAGCTGATTAAAAATAGGAAGGCCTTATGATCATTTTGAATTAGAAGTTAAAGCATGGGTAAACATTATCCTGCATTTGTACAGGGAAGAGAACCATGGATTAAGATTGATTCATGGCTGTCATACTGCACATTTCATTAAGAAGTTACCTTTTCAAATTCTTTCCCTCAGCCAAAAAAAGGAGTCATTTTTTTAAAGGCCCTAAATGCTGAATAAAAAAATCCCATATTTTTCATCTCTAAAACGCAGTAAGAACTACCTGGACTTTCTCAATAACAATATACAGAGATAGACTTGTGAGTTATAATGGCTGTGTCTTGGATATGTTTGCATAAGACAGGTTAGTTGCTGCCTACGGTTCTGAACGGCATTATGTACGTTGTGTTTCAAGAAATCTGTCAGGCAATATACACAGTTTAACAAATGTTATAGAAAACACTCTGTTCTCAGTCCTATTGTAGTCAAGAGAATTATATGAATATAACTAACAACGCGATTCAGTATCATACTTGCCACATCATGTCGTGACTAACCTTTATAAATCATAAAAGTAAAACCATTTACAATGGCATCACTATGAGCTATAATATTTTAAGCCACTGTTTTGTTTTGTTTGTTTTTTTTTCCTTAATAAAGGAAATAACTGTATTTATGTTCATAGAAAAATAAGAAAAGATACAGATTAGACGGAGACCAAAAGCAGCTGCGCATGCTAATCATAGGGAAGCAGATAAGCAAGCCTGACAGAGCCACAGATGCCCACTCACCTTGTCTGCTCTGCCTTTTGGCATTCAGGTGGTTGGTAGAAGACATGGCGTAGGAGGTGGAGAAGGACCTGCTCTTTGTGATTGTCATCAGAATTGAGCTGTTCCAGGAATCAGTGCTGCAAAATCAGAGCACAAACAAGCATCGTTTGACACAGTACAAACCTAAATGGCAAATCTTAAGTAGTTAGGAGCCACAGCAAGAAGTATGGGTTACTGAGATAGCCCAAAGTCTGATGAGAAAACCAGCATCTATCTGCTGGCTGAACTGCTATTTGTGAGGCACTCAGCATTGTATTCAGCAAAAATATTTACAATGCAGACACTCCAAAACTGGACTTCCTTCAGTGCTCAGGCCTATTCACTTTATTTGTAAAAAGATGTCTTCATTATATTGTTCTGACAGTACAAAGACGCTTAAAAGTTGACAAATAAGTTAAATTTATATTCTCTTTTAACGCCTTTTTACAACACGCAGAAGTTCTCAGTGTAAATGAAAAATCAGTCTCCTTGACTCCTCTGCTGCAACCACCAAGGCAGATACCCAGTAACTCTTCGGGCACTGGAGGAGCTCCTCAGGAGGCTGGAAAAGGCTCAGAAGAGTTCTGCATTGCTGTAGATAATGGTGTGCCTCTTCTCTAGGTGACACACTTCATGCTCTAGCCAACTGAAATGCATGCTGCATCTCAAAAAAAATCCTGTTGAAACACCCTGAAGACATTGGTCATTGATCCAAGAGCAACTCACTGAAGGAAAATGGGGTGCATGCATCTGTGCGTGTGGGGAACAAATGCCGGGTTCCTACAATGGGATGGGCGCATGCTTTTGGCCTTCAGGCTAGAACTTCTGTGTATCAGAAGAGGCCAAATACTTTTGTAGAGCAAGAGAATTGTATTTATCATTGTTTTCCTGAATGACACTCATCAAATGTCAGCTGCTTGCAAGGACACTGCTTGCAAGGCCACAGCTCACTTGCTGCTTGCAAGCTCACTTGCTCTTATCGTGAGGGCTATAACCTCTCTGGACAGATCCACCAGGTCTCTCAGGCTTCACGTTTCTCCTCATAGCCTCACATTCAAGTGACGCAATGACATGAAAGGCACACAACAACCTTTCAAAGCAGTCTAGTGCCAGCTGAACTTGAAAAAAACTTGGGGGAAAAAAAAAAAAGGTGTTCTGAAAGAAAAAAAGCATGTAATGTTGCCTTACTCTACAAACACATTATGTTTTGGAAGAGCAAGCACTACGTACAAAAATATATGCTGGTTGTCTTCATTGGCCCAAATTCCTGTAATTTGTGTAAGAGGAAGAAAGAATCCAGCTGTTTTTTTAATTATTTTTTGTTTCATTTTGTGGTTTTGTTTTTTAATTGACAGGAAGAATATAACACACTGGCCTACTGTAAAGAAAAACAAAATCAAACCAAAACAAAAACACCCAAACCACATCCTTTGATTTCTTAAGGGAGAACCATTGGATATAGGAGTGACTGAGGGAAGGAATGTGGAAGCTCTATTATTTTTGTCAAATCATTTGAAGCTATGAGAGGACCATGTCTTACCAGTTTAGTGATACAAGGATGGAAGAATACAGGGTTACTAATCTTAAACAGACATTTAAAGGAGATTTTTGCAAATACCTGACTAGAAATCTAAAGGTAATGTCTCGGACTGTGAGGAATATATTGCAGATTTCGTAACTGCAGAATCTGCTACAGGGCAATTTCAGTGTCATTCTCCTCTCTTACCCTTCAAGTCATAAAATATTCCTTTCTCTGTGATCTGTGCTGTGCTTGAATTTGGTACAGGGGAAGTGGCAGATAATCCAGATTTATTTTTTTCCCTTCAGTTCAAAATTCTTTCCTTGAAAGCAAACCTGTAGTGGTCTGCCAAAATTTTTAAAGCTAGACTTATAGGATTCATTTTTCCCCTTTCTGGAGTACATTGTTTCTCCTACTGTAAAAGAAGGACTGCAAACAGTAGGCTGGGAGGCTTGACAGAGCTATAATTATACAATTGGCGACATTAAACGTAGGAAGAATTGATAGCCTGCTTAGTTGGCTCATCATGCAGAGTTATATAACCACCATAGAAAAGAACCAACAATAATATTTAATTGCTCTCCTTCTCTCTCTGATTCCCATCTTAGGATGCTTACATACTATGTGAGAGTCTGGGATCAACAGTATAAATCAAATGCACCCTGGGAACCACAGGCCGCTAAGTGAAGAACATTTCCACTTGGTTATAGCTTCTTTATATTTACTTTTACTGAGATACATGGGACTCCTCACAAAGGGAACTTTGGCTAACCACGTATTTTTTGCACCAGACATTCAGCATACTCTGCAGCCTGCCTTGAGCACCTAGGCTCCCTGTATGAGAGAGGGAGGTTTATGCATCTGGAAGAAAGGTCAACCAAAGCAGCGCGCTGGGGCTATGTTCACCCAAGCTATCCAACAGCAAACACCAGGGATGTTGCGCCTTCTCAGGTCCTGCCTTTTTCTCCACTACCAGCACCACATTTGAACTGCAGAAAACCATGTAAGTCTTCTGAAATCATATCCCTAAATTTTCTTCTTGATTTGGTGCCTTTGCTCTTCTCTTCCTCCTCCACCGCAAAGGATGTCCCCATGCTGTTTCCTCATCCACCACCTCCAAGATGATAGCCCTTGCTGAGGTGGAGAGGCGACGTGAAGTTTATTCTCACAGGGTGGCACCATAACTACCAGGCTGCAAGACTGGCTCCCCTCCACCCTTCCTTTGAAGGCTCTGCTGCTTTCTGACTAGAATAGAAGAATATTGATGGAGCCAGAAAGGAGGAAATCCTTCTGAAATAGCTACACAACATACCACCGTTAACATATCATTGGTGGTCAATGTCCCAAGCCCGTCAGTGTCTAAGAGACATTTGGATAATGCTGTTAATAACATGCTTTAACTTGGTCAGCCCTGAATTTGACAGGCAGTTGGACTAGAGGATCGTTGTAGGTCCCTTCCAACTGAAACAGTCTAATCTATGACTATGACCTACCAACTATTCCATTCTAACAGTGCCTGGGACCAAAGCCTCTCTTCTCACAGGCGAGTGCCCTTCCCACAAGACTAACAGCCATTCGGCATCTTTCTTCACTGTCTGCTACTGGATTATCTGCTACAATCCTTGTGGAGGGTTAAATGCAGCTCATGGCAGGATATCTCATAGCATGAAAGTCCCAAAATGGAAGGCACCTAGGTCCGAATGCCCTCAGGCAGAGAAGCAACTTCATTAGGGTAGTCATCTGCAAATGCCCTAAACTAGTCAGCTGCTGGCTGTAAGCAGGTGAGCAGAACAACTTCTCTCCCTCAGTTTCATGGGAGACTCACGTATTTTAGGTTACTGGCTTAGAGATCAGGCTCTGAGAAACAGAGAATGGGTAAGAGTGAGCAGGGAGTACTTAAATGATACAGTCAATCATGAGGGTCTATAGCCAGAAGATTAAAACCCCGTCTCTTCAGAATAGTGAGAACAAATGCGCTTCATGGGTAGCTCTGAAAGACTTTTAGGCAGATGCTTTAGGAAACTGGAACTAAATTTTGGGTCGGGCACAAAATGGAGCAGGTAGGTACCTCAGCCTATGCAAAACCTCTTTGCAGATCAAGTGCTCTGTTTCTACGGTGCACTATATGAACATAACATTAAAGTGTACAGGTCATGATTGAATCCAGAACTTTTTTGCTGGGCAAGACAAACAAACAACGTACAATTCCTCCACAGTTCTTGTCAAAATCCATTTCAAGGCTTTATTAATTATTGCTTTATAGTTGTGAATCTTCCAGTACCAGCATCTGCTTACAAAACACTTGAAAATATGGGGCATCGTAAATTAATAATAAATAAACACACAATAAATAGAAGTGGGCACTCAATCTGCATCCCAACAAAACAGCTGTGTTTATTTGCTTCTTGTGGCAAACTAGGAAAAGACTTTTAACTAGATGAGACAGTTGCGATTAAGGATGGGATTCTGAATCCAGAAGCTAAGTTCTGTGGTCAATGGGAAAGAAGTGCTCCACTGCAGCGCTTAAAATTAAGGAAAACACGGCAACTATCCTGCAGGAAAACTTTACACTGCCCATTTCATTTCAGCTTTGCTTTCAAGCTCTACTAGTAAATCTTTCTTTGTAATTTTACTGCTAGATTATACCTTTCTTTTTTCCCCAATGGTAACAAATCTATTCAGAGACTAAACTTCTCTCCACTAAATCACTTTTTGACCTAACTCAGTATTTTTTCTTTACCGTCTATTCCTGGTATTGCATTTGCATGACTTAGTTCAGGGACTCCTAGGCACTTGTTATATTCTGGAAGTAAGTGCATACACAGGATGCAGGATGTGTACAGTGCTGTATGGTCTTACGATACTCTACTTCTATGGACAGAAAAGCACAAAATTGCGTATTTTAGGAGGGTCCACTTGAAATCAGGGTTTGTGTTCTAGAAGTTAGTATCTAGAAGATGGAGAAGTGTTTTATGAACTGGTTTAATGACATCACTAGGTGTATTCTTAGAAGCAATGTTCGGCAGCTGGGTTACTTGTTAGAATTTTTTCTTGGCTAGGCAATATCCATGGAGGAAACCGCTGCATATCAAGAAGAGTTTAACCAGGTATCTTGCCTTGTTTCCAATTTTATTGTTCAATTCTGCACTTTGGTAGCATAAATAGATTATTATTTTTCCACTTTGCTTCCCAATAATAGGAATAGTTTTGGCATAATCTGACTAAAATTGGTAATGCCAATTCTTTGGCAACCCAATTTAGTGAAACATAAGTAAGTGGTTCTAACAAATTTTGGAGCCAGCATTTTTAAATTAGTGACATCATTACACAGAATGAAGAAATTTGCCCAGAGAGAGACACAAAAGAGAGGAGGTAATTTGTAACCTGGATGAAGATGATTCATGGGGTTTGATGCTGGCACTGCGATCTCTTCTCACTGGAGCTGGCTCCAGTGTAGGTAATCCTGTGGCTGATGTTGTTGTGGTCCAAGTTGAGGACACTCGTCTCAGCAGTCCTGGAGGCAAACTTCTCCGTAAGCGCTAGAGAGAAATCAGTTGCTTAGACTTCATATAGGCTTACAAAAACTTTAAACATGGAAGAAAAACATTTCCATTTGATTAATTCTGCCTGACAATACCTAGTGAGGTACCTTGAATCTGTATTCTCCTAGGTATTGTGGTGTCTACTTTCTATTCAAATCAACACGGCCATTACTTTAAATGTGTGGAGGGTCTGGACCATTCTCCTTATTTCGAGTTTTAAAAAAGGTATATATACACAGTCCCACAGCCACAGATGTTCAACACCTGGAGCTCTCACTAGAGTCAGCCAATATTGATTGTGCTCTTTAAAGATTTTGGTCTTATATGATGTGGCCAAAGGCACTTAAACAAGTCATTAGGGCCACAAAGGTGACTGAGGGATTGGAGAATCTGTCATAAAAGCAAAGGCTGAGAGAGCTGGGATTGCTCAGACTGAAGAAGAGAAGGCTCAGGGGAGAACTTACCAATGTATACAAATACCCTGAAGGGAGGATGTAAAGAATCATAGAATGGTTCGGGTTGGAAGGGACCTTAAAGATCATCTAGTTCCAACCCCCCTGCCACGGGCAGAGAAATCCTCCACTACACCAGGTTGCTCAAAGCCTCATCCAACCTGGCCTTGAACACTTCCAGGGATGGGACATCCACAACTCCTCTGGGCAACCTGTTCCAGTGCCTCACCACCCTCTGAGTGAAAAATTTCTTCCTTATATCTAATCGAAATCTCCCCTCTTTCAGTTTAAAGCCATTGCCCCTTGTCCTATCACTACACGCCCTTGTAAAAAGTCCCTCTCCAGCTTTCTTGTAGGCCCCCTTTAGGTACTGGAAAGCTGCTATAAGATCACCCCGGAGCCTTCTCTTCTCCAGGCTGAACAGTCCCAACTCTCTCAGCCTGTCTTCATAGCAGAGGTGCTCCAGCCCTCAGATCGTCTTCGTGGACCTCCTCTGGACTCGCTCCAGTAGTTCCATGAAGATGGAGCCTGGCTCTTTACAGTGGCAGGACAAGAGGCAATGGGGCACAAATTGAAACACAATAAATTCCATTTAAATATAAGAAAGTATTTTTTACTGTGAGGATGATTGAACACTGTAAAAGGTTGCCCAGAGAGGTTGTGAAGCCTATATCCATAGAGATACTCAAACCCAACTGGACATCTTGCTGCTCTAGGTTGAGCCTAGAGAAACCTGCTCCAGGCTCAACTTGCTTGAGCTGAGGGACTGAATTAGACTATCTCCAGACTGGACTAGACAATCTCTTGCAATATCTCAACTATTCTGTGATTTAAACTGTCATGAATGCTCAGAATCAGAGAGTCAAGGCAAGAAAGACTGTAAGAAAAATAGGGGGGGGAGCTTCAACTTTTTTTCCTGCTATGTCTACCCAATCCAAAGATCATTTACTGAAATAAAACTTTCATGCTCTGAGATATGACATCTCCTGAAAAGCTTAGAGAAAGCAGCACTGTTTACAGCAGGTTTTTCTTAACCACTCTGCATTTTCTTTCACCCTGACTCTTCCTTTTTTCCACTAATAGGACTCATGATTTTTTTTCCAAATTTTTGAAGGCATGCAGTGATAATAAAGGATGATGATAGTCTTTGTGGATTCAGATTTGCTGTTGCAGATGCTACAATTTTCTAAGATGCTTTTCTTGTAGTTTTCGTGAAGTGCTTATAGCTAAGAACTAAAATAAGTATGTCTCTGTGATGGAGAGCTTTGACTTTGCCAGAGGGTTAAGAGATATGAGAGATGGAAGACAGTTGTGGTTCTGAAGCTCAAACTTACAGATAAATAATGTTAACACACTATCTCCCTACCCAAAATGCTCGGTGTCAGATATTTAAGGTAAAGACCCTAAATCTATATTTAGACTCTTATGTAAAGGACGGCAAACTATTAGTTTTATGAACCGTAATACATTTAGGTCAGTGAATTCTTCAGTCAAATTAGTCCTCTGTACCATTAACTCATTTCTTCATCCTTCATTTCTCTTCTCCTCACTAGGTATTGTGCAACAGCAAACTGGTATCTGTTCACTGTGTTTGCTCATGATGGCAGTGTTCTTCCATGTAACTTTTCCCCTCAGAGCCTGGTGTACAGCCATTATAGACATATACACTAAAATAAATTGGAAAATGGGGTTAACCTGTGAACATCCATTTCATATATACAGCTGCTACACAGGCAAATAGGGTAATAATTATCATCACACTAAAACGTATTAAAAAAAAGAATCACAAGTGTTGCAATTCAGATGCAGGGAAACACTGGAATGAATGCTGACTGTGCCGTTCGCATTGTTAAAAGCATTTGCCTGTGCAACATACTCCACCCATATTTAATACTACAAGGGAGACTCCAGGATGAAAATATTTTAGTTTAGTTCCAAAAGCAAAATGTAGGCCTTGCAGGACAGCTAATTAGCAACAAACCTGCAATTCAAACTTCTTCAAAGCTGATGTGTTTTTTCTAGTTGTTCACTTACTAACGTGGGTGGCTAACACTGGTTACTTCCTGTTGGATTCCTCAGCATTCATAAAGCCATCTTAATATATATATTTTTTTCATTCATTCTTCTTTTTCTTCTCAAGACTAGTTCTCATGAGCTCACAATATTTGTCATACTGTGGTGATCTTTTTTGTTGGTTTGGTATGCAACATTTTAAACTTGATCCAAAGCACCTGGAGGTCATCAATGGAGACTTTTTCATTGACTTCTATGGGTTTCACACCTCTAGCTAAGAGAAGGAAGAAGAGACTGAAATTCATACAGAACTTCATATTCCAACCTTCAAAGCGAGCAAAATGGTCCCTCATATTACTACTTTATTCACCACTGCTCATTGACTAGGATAGTCACCCACACGCAGTGGCTCAAATCTTTTGAGTGGGAGAGGAATTTCTCTGTTAGAAGTAATGGGGTAGATTTGTGAGTCTGGATGCTGAAAGGCTTTTGCTTGCTATGCTACCTATTGTTTCCACTCTCTTAAGCTCCAAATACCATCTGCGAGGAAACATGCACACCACCTATGTGAACTATCTTGTGTTGAACATCATCTTTTAAACATGCCTGAGCCAAAGTTAACTTGGCCATGAGTTGAAGAATATGCAGGAATTGTCTTACTATGAAATGAAGAGTCTGCTTAGCCGTTCTTTTACAGTAGAGTATGATTGCTGCATAAGATGTTAATCTGAAGCCAACAAGCAAAAAGCCCAGTAACATCCCTCACTAGTCCAGCACTGTTCCTTTAGGGAGAGCCAAGTTGTAAGATGGTAGACAGGGTCCAGTGCTCACCTTGGGAATAGCTAGCTTCTCTCCTTTCTCCGGACACTCCTCTGAGTCAGAGCAGGTGTAGTTCTCACTAAAGGACACCAAAGGGTTCATCCTCGGCTTGTGGATGGCTTGGAAGGTTAACTGCGTATTAAGCAGGTTGCTCACTGTTCTCAGCGAAGTGCACACGTTGGGGGGCAGCGAAGGATCTGCCAGAAGGTCTGTAATGAGCCCATGTGCTTCCCCCATGACAGCAATATCCACTGTGATACTGGTACCAGAAGACTAAAGAAGACAAAAATAATACATGTAAGACAATAGAAGTGAACAACTTGCTGAGCAGTATCTAAAGTTGTAGTGAACTCTCTCCACAACTTTTGTTAAAGCAGTTACCCACAGAGTGGAAAAATAATAACATGAAATAATTCTTTAAATAAGGAGAATCATGATGAATAGATCGATCATCAGGCATAATGCTCACAGTCCACAAAGAGTTCGGAATTTCATCATATCTGACTTCTCAGCTTTCACCATCTGCAGCTGACTTAGCCCAGCTGAATGAATTGTTCAGGCTCCCTACAGAGACATAGTCAACGGCCAGGGGCTATTTGCATAAATAATTTTGGAGACATAGCTTAGGATGGGAGGAGTCTCTCTTGAGAGATGCCTTTCTACTAAACATAGAGGCATCTAGAACAACTAATGTTCAATGCTTATGCTTAGATGAATAAAATGAATCCTAAGCATGTACTGAGATTTTAAAAATATCTCCATACTGTTAAAATATAGCTTTCTGGTACCGTGGCAACAAAATTCTTCTCCAAGCAATTGCGTATGGGGCAGCTATACCAAAATCGAAATGAAGTAAAAAGTGGATTGTCCAATCTTTATTTTATTGAGACAGAAGTGATGAGAATAGTTACTCTACAGACTTGTACAACCAATTCAGGTGGTTGTTACTTTCTCTTCAGTTTGAAATACATACCTACTTTACATGTATCATTTAGGAAAAATTATTAACTGAAGTGATGCGTAAACAAAAGTAATACTGAGGAGCAGTTCATATCGCTGGCAGATCTTGCACATCCTACTCCATACATGTATAAAATTGATCTGTAAACGACACACTGCAAACCAAGTGTAGCCCAGGCAGACTATCTTCATAAGTGTAGCCCATCCATCATGCACACAGGGAATCTAACACAGCTGGAGCACTGGGCTTCCAGTGCATGCACAGGAGGGTTGATCCATAAATGCATCTTTCAGTCTCTCCAGAACTTCCTGACATTCAGCAGCTCCAACTACTATCTGTCCTGAAATCCAGTCGGGTAATATATTGCCACTAAAAAAAACAGTCTATTGCTAAAAGCAGGAAAGTTGTCGAGTCTGTGAATTGACAGCTATATGATACAACTGCGATCAATGACTGACGATCATTAAAATCTACTAGAAGGACAGTAGTAGTAGTGGATGCACAGTAGTGAGGCTGGACGCACACAGAAGTAATACAACCAGAAAGGCAGGACGCATATGAGCTTCCAATGCAGCAGTGGCATTTCAGCCTCACTGGCTGGTGCACTATAAATCACCATAAATTCTGCGTGGGATTGCTAATTCAAGACATTCCAAGACCAACCATTTTTTCCTTTGGTGTGTTTCTGACACAGAAACTTGATCTTGCTGCTAGTGTTTGGGACTTTTCAGCAGGTGTACGTGCAGTTTGCCAAAAAGACCATTCCAGGAGATTTTGTACTAATTCGTTTTCATGTATTTCTTAGAAAAATGGAAGATACAGAGTTTTCCAAATGGGGAAGTTATGCCTTTGAAAAGAGCATATAGGTTTCTTAGAGTGGCAAGTACATAGCATGAAGAATTAGGCAGACTGCGTAGCAGGAGAGCCCTGGCCAGGAGTGACTCATCAGTGACAGCATTTATGGACCTCACAACACATCAAAGACCACCATAACAGAGCTTGACACTGCTTCATTCTCACAAAAGGCTTTACAAGTGATAGCAAAGTATTTCTGAGGAAAGTAATATATTAGCTAAGCATAACTAGACTATTTGCACTGTTCTCCCAATTGTACAGTGTGGGCATCAGGCTCTGGGCAACAGGTGTTTCACCCCACTGATCCACTCCTCACATCCTACTTCTTGCTGACAGAGGTGACCCGCAGGACCGGAAGACAGGCCTCCTCACTCACCATCCTCTTGTGCAACCAGAAAACCAGCCTCTTCTTCAAGTATTTCTTTTCTTTGTCATGATACCAAATAAAATAAACCATAAACTGTTTGATGTAATGAAGTGCTATTTCATCCTACTGAAAAAAAATTAATGGCTGAAGTTAATTTAACGATTCTTTCATTGCTTAACCTCTCAGGAGTGCATGCAGAAGATTCTGGCAGATGCTAAAGAAAATTCTTAAATTAAAAGACAGGGCTTGGGATGGGAGGAATTAATTATCTATCTTAACCTCAGCCCTGAAAAACAGACCAAAGGGGAGTGAGGGAGAATGCACCATCCAAAGTGCAATAGAAGCCTCATATTTTCAGCAAAACTGCATTATCTACAGTTTGAAAGTCTATTAAGCCTGGAGCCTGGAGTTGTTGACTGCCGATCAGAGACAGAGATTAATACTTCAATGAAGTAAACAAGTCTGACTCAGCGAGCCATAAGCAGAGACCCAGATTTTGTACAGCAGTACTAATATTTTGCAAAGCAGCCAGCATTGTTCTTCCTGATGAGTACCAAGCGGGGAGAGGGAGAGCCCTTCTCTTCTCAACGGTGTATTTCTGCCACGTGGAGTTGTCACGTCTTGGTGACCCCTGCCTTGCCTCTGGGATCCAGCAGATTTGTCCGACTGAAATGTCAGGCTGTGCTGGGTTATGCGAGGAGCTGGTGCTGGGGCCACATGGCCCAGGAAGAGAGACACCACCCAGTAGGTCTGCACCCTCCCTGCCGAGCTGTGCCAGCACCCCACTGCAAAGCACAGAGACAGTCTGTGCTCCAGCCGAGTCAGGTACTCACATGCATAACACGTAGCAACACTGCTGCAGCCCGTGCCCCAGCAGAACACATCAGCAGAAATGAAGCGATTCTTCCTTCAGAAGTGTGTCTTGCACCTGGGAAAGGCTTCAGAGCTTGGCGATAGCACAGATGGCATCATCTCACCCTCTGCAAGATGGGCTCTTCCTACAACAAGGCGACAGGACCTTCTGCACTTTTGACTAAAGTGACTTTGCACCTGCAGAGCAGATGCTTTCGACTGACAGCTTACACGAAACCCATGCAGCCATCCACCCTGCCCACGCGGAGCACACCCGGAGAGGTCAGCTCCATGCCTGTAAGGAGGCAGAGGTGCACACCGAGGCAGGGAGGATGTAGACCCACTGGGTGGTGTTTCTCTTCCTGTGACGAGGCACATACCCTGCCAGCAGAGTCCAGTCAGTCACCAGAAAACATTGCTATCAGTTTGTGCAACATGACATACTGCATCGCACAGTGTTTCAGAGCAAAAAGGCTTTACACAGTATGTCAAAGACATCACTGTATCGTACTGAGCTGCTTTCAGTGGCACTTATACATATCACAGCTACAGTGTTGTTTGAAGTATTCATAATGCTTAGAATCTTTGGAATGAGGGCATATTGGGAAGGGATGCGATCCAGAGGCACCTTGACAGGCTGGAGAGGTGGGCCTGTGAGAACCTCATGAAGGTCAACAAGGCCAAGTGCAAGGTCCTGCATGGGGATCAGGGCAATCCCAAGCACAAATGCAGACTCGGGAAGAATGGATTAAGAGCAGCCCTGAGGAAAAGGACTTGGGAGTGCTGGTTGATGAGCAGCTCAACATGAGCCGGCAATGTGTGCTGGCAGCCCAGAAAGCCAACCGTGTCCTGGGCTGCATCCAAAGCAGCGTGGCCAGCAGGTCGAGGGAGCGGTTTCTACCCCTCTACTCTGCTCTCGTGAGACCCCACCTGGAATACTGCGTTCAGCTCCGGAGTCCTCTGCACAGGAAAGACATGGAGCTGTTGGACTGGGTCCAGAAGAAGGCCAGAAAGATGATCAGAGGACTGGAGCACCTCTTCTATGAAGACAGGCTGAGAGAGTGGGGGTTGTTCCCTGGAGAAGGGAAGGCGCTGGGGAGACCTTATATAAGCCTTCCAGTACTTAAAGGGGCCTACAAGAAAGCTGGAGGGGGACTTTTTACAAGGGCATGTAGTGATAGGACAAGGGATAGTGGCTTTAAACTGAAAGAGGGGAGATTTTGATTAGATGTAAAGAAGAAATTTTTCACTCAGAGGGTGGTGAGGCACTGGAACAGGTCGCCCAGAAAAGTTGTAGATGCACCAATCGTGGAAGTGTTCAAGGCCAGGTTGGATGAGGTTTGAGCAACATGATCTCGGAGAAGGTGTCCTTGCCCACAGCAGGGAGGGTTGGAACTAGATGACCTTTAAGGTCCCTTCCAACCCAAACCATTCTAGGATTCTATGATATGTAAAAGGAGAACAGACCAAGCTTAAATTCCTCTTGAAGAAAGAAGCAGAAGAGGGTAAAAACTGCTCTAATGCACCGATTACAGTACATTATCACCACATCCTAAATTGGTACTGTTTGCATGTTGTAATTTAACGGCACAGAACTTGTGTACAGGAAAACAGTTGCTCTTTTGAGCAGTTTGAATATTTCCTCTATCTCAGGATGAATTTAGAGTACTATCGGAATAGTCTGACTAGATAAAATTACAGGCATCTAAATTATTTTCTAAAAACAGTTAAAAACTGAATGTATGTAAACATTTTAAAGTATTTTATTCTTTAAATTCTCTATCACAAAGCAGTAGAGAACTATGTATCCTTTGCAAACCATTACTCAGAAAGCAAACTAAAATATGTTTCCCTAAAGGATAAGGAAACCTGGAATTTTTTATAAAATGTGTATGGCGATGTGAAACAATATAAAGAGTTATGCAAAACAGTAAATTGCTAAAAATTTTAGATTTATGTAACAGTATATATGCATATATACACACGTGCACACATATATACACATATAGGCTTTTTTTTTAAGGTAAAAGTGCACACAAAATATCCATGCTCAGAGTTTGGTAGTTTGCTACTAACGTGCATAGCCTTTGCATGAACTGATCTGTGTTCTTTCCAAATCACTTTACTCATCGAAACTCAAAAGCTGGATACTTGGGAAGAGAGGCATGAAGATGTCTGCAGTCAACACTAACAAACAACTAACTTGATAAAACAAAACAAAAGAAAACAAAGAGCTAAGCTTAAGTGAATTTAATTCCACACTGGCCAGTACTTATTTACCAATCTACGCTAACAATTGCAAATGCAGTTTCCTCCAATCTATGTGGGAGAAGATTGGCTTGCTGCTTACTTTGTAACTTCATTCCAACTCTGATTTAAGCGATGTCATGCAGTGACTAAAACTCAAGTGCTCTAGAGCTTGAAAATGAGAAAGCAAACAAGCTGGAAACAAAAGCAAAACTAGATCAACTAAACACGCTCCTTGATAACTAAGGTAAGGAACAAAATAAATTCCTCAGAACACTGAAACACAGTTGGTGGTGTGCTTGCTTCCCCTCCTCTGCCTTTTTTTTAAACTGGCATTCAGGTGGGTGTTTTAGGCTGTGGTGCCCCTTGGAATTTCTATCTGGGCCCAAATGCACTTCCTGTATGGTTTTGGGGCTTCTTTTTGTGTACAGAAAAAAAGAAAGGGTTTTCTCCTCAAGAATTCATATGAAAAAAGGTGGCCAGAACACTGGAGGAAGCATTAGAGACTGGGGAAAGATGCACACAGTTCACAGAATCAACTGTACAATCATGTAAGTCCGTGAGGGTTGGGGCTTACTGGGAATTCGCAAGAAAACTTCCAGATACCAAGAAGTGCCCATACTGTTGCAACTGCAGGAACAAATCACAAGTAGCATGTCCCACTGTCATACAGACAATTTTTGTCAGGGCAGGAAACTTATCTTCAAGGAAAACTCTTAAACGCAATATGAAAACAATATTCTGGTAAGTTTTAATGATTACTTAGAATTTTCAGGTGGTTTTGTATTTGCGTAAAATGTCTAGGAAAAAGCTTACTAAATTTGGATATCTTTCTGTAGGCTTTTATATTACATTTCATAAAATTCCATTCATTTTCTTCCTTTAAACTACATTGTACATAAAAATCTGAGAATAGCTTTTTACTCACTAGAGAAAAAAGCAGATAAAGCTACGCAGGAAAAATAAATTTAGGAGAATAGGAATAACTAATTTGTTTATCCATAAGACCTGATAGATAAATTTAGTTTACAAATGGTTCCTGGTTAAGAAACAGTTGACTCACCTGTGAAGCAGATTTGACATCCCTGTACTGAACAGATGCGTTACTGCAAATAAAAGGCTCCTTCCC
This sequence comes from Tauraco erythrolophus, assembly GCF_009769465.1. Lineage (NCBI taxonomy): Eukaryota > Metazoa > Chordata > Aves > Musophagiformes > Musophagidae > Tauraco > Tauraco erythrolophus. The sequence goes on from NC_141468.1 coordinate 81,735,775, forward strand.
CACTCCCTTGGTGTTTTGCATATGATTCTTGTAAAACTGAACTCATCCAGCTTAACTGAAAAACACTGCTCTCTCTCCACCTTACAGGAAAGGATGATTAACATAACAACAGAAACCCAGTCAAAACTTAAGCATAATAAAAAAATAGAAGAAAGGGAAAAAAATAGTTATCAAACACAAACCGCAATTCATTTCATGCAACCTCATGTTAGGGAAAAAATAAAATCTTCATTTGCTATGGCTTGTACATGGAAAAGCACTGAAGGCAGAGAGGCTGGCCTCTCACCACACTACACTCAAGAACACTCTGCAAATGAAAGAATAGGGGAGGAAAGGAGGAAAAAAAGAAAAAAAAGCAGCATCCAGCATATCTTCAATCTTCAGACAATTATGAGCCACAATAAATCACAATTTGATATAGTTTCCAAGTCACATCACGAATGCTCAGGCCAAGCTGTCTGGAAACAAAATTAAAAGCAAATATAATTCTCCATTATTTTAATGTCCAGAGAGTGATTTGAAGGATAAACATGAATTGGCTTCTATGGAAATAATGAATCATTTTAAAGGCGCCACAGACTTAACTACTCCACCTTCCACTGAATGACTAAGGAGAAAAGAAAAGTGTGCGTACAATTCTTTGACATTTCACTTTTCTGCATTTAAAGCTGCAGAACTGGAGTTACCCAGACTTCTTATTTTTATTTTACTCTTACTTTGTACTAACACGAGATTTTGGGTTTTCTCTTCTCTGGCGAGCATGCACGACATTTACGAGAATCTTTTCTCCATGTTAATGAGGCCCAGCAATTTCACTGCTCCCTGGCAGTGGACCAGCCTCAAGCCACGTAAGGTGTGTTCTTTGGTAGGACTGAACATAGCACCTTCCCTTTGACTCATTACATTGACCAAAGAAAACCTTTCCTAATCATCAAGGTAACCACGGATTTTGCTGCCGATTCTTTAGAGCACTCGGCGCCACATCACCATAAACCAGAGACAGAAGCACAAAAGATAAGCCCATGATGAGGGAAGACTCTAGATGTTGTGTGACCTGTAATGATTACAGTTCTGACCCTGGTTATACATCATTAGGGACGGCACCACCATAACAAAGCAGACCTTCCTGGTAACAATTACATTGAACTCTGATCTGCAGAGCAGAAAAGTGTCACGACTGCCACATGCAGTGTGTCTGTAGCCTGAGCACTCACCAGCACAATGCCAGAGACCCAGGATCATTGCACAGCCAGAGGAAATTTTTCAAAGTAGCTCTGCAAACACAGGATCTAACGAAATGGGGCTCTCTCACTGTGCTAAACTGTCAGCCATCTACTACTAAGCAAGGCCACTAATTTGGACATTTGGTAATCCCATCATAGTTTGTCATAAAATCTCTACGAAGATAATAATCTCTGATGCTTCCTCCTATCTGCCACATTCGCTTGAAACTGTCAGACAGCATGATCACATAAGCCTACTTTCTTTAGCAAACCAGGATGAGAACAACATCATCCTTAAATGGCTCTAACGTTTAATCTACTCAGAGTAAGCACAAACTTTGCAAATATTGAATTTGGAGCCTTTAAGAAAGAGGCACTGGTTTGAGGAGGAAATGCTCTTTTTTCTTTCTTGTAAGATCTGTGGAACGTATCATCGCTTATAGCAAACTTTGTCTGCGGTTGCAGTTGCCATCACCACATCCTGCACCTCTACCTTAGGTGACACCATTGCCAAAGCCCACAGCTACAGCTGACTAAACTTCTTCCATTACAGGACCTTTCAGTTCGTGATAGCTTTGTCAGCCAAAGAGCTCAGACTGAAACAGCCTGTGCGAGGTATTTGTCTGGGGTGAATTATATATTATTGTTCAGACATCTACAAGAACATAGTCGGAGTGTTCTACCCATGCTAAAAATTCTTAGTAAACTGATACCGTTTAATCTGCAGCAGGCATCGAAGGTGCAGTAAGGCCTTTTGCTTTCCCTGACCTGATATGTCTGGATTTAGTTACATAGCCCCTGGGAAAAACAAAACCAAAGTTAGTCGGGCATGATCTCCGTGGCTTGTCAGAAACCAGCCACCAAACTGCCTGAGGGTGCTGCTGCCCTGAGCGCGCACACCTCCATATGCTGCCCACACCTCCATATGCTGCCCACGTGCACTCTGCTCAACATCCGAAGGGGCGAAGGATCACAGTTAATCTAAACTGCACTGTCAGTCTGCTATGCCGACTTACAGCTCAGTTATTCTTCCCTCTTGTTGAGTGACGATGTCACAGTAATTGTTAGCACTGATAACTCCATGATGATTGCCCATTTCTTCAATGCCCAGGCTTGGGTGAACATCTCGCTGGATCATAGAATCATAGAATGGCATAGGCTGGAAGGGACCTCAGAGATCATCTAATCCAACCTCCCTGTCATGGGCAGGGAGGCCTCTCAACTAGATCAGGCTACTCAAGACCCCGTCCAACTTGGCCTTGAACACCTCCAGGGAGGAGGCATCCACAACTTCTCTGAGCAATTTATTCCAAAGTCTTACCACCCTTGTACTGAAGAATTTCTTCCTAAGATCTAATCTAAATCTGTTCTCTTTAAATTTAAACCCATTTCCCCTTGTCCTATCAGTGGACACTTGTAGAAAAGTCCCTCCTCAGCCTTCCTGTAGGTTCCCTTCAGGTATTGGAAGGCAGCTATTAGGTCCCCCCAAAGTCTTGTCTTTTCAAGGCTGAACAATCCCAGCTCCCGCAACCTGTCCTTGTAGCAGAGGTGCTCCAGCCCCTGGATCATCTCTGTGGCCCTCCTCTGAACATGCTCCAACAAATCTGTGTCTCTCTTATGGTGGGGACACCAGAACTGGACGCAGTGGGGTCTCACAAGAGCAGAGTAAAGGGGAAGAATCACCTCTCTTGACCTACTGACCATGCTTCTCTTGATACATCTCAGGATGCGGCTGGCCGCCTGGGCTGCATGAGCGCACTGCCAGCTCATGTTGAGCTTCTCATCTATAAACACCACCAAATAAATCCTTCTCTTCAGGGCTACTCTCAACCCACTCTGTGCCCAGTTTGTATTTATGCCTAGGATTGGCCCTACCCAGGTGAAGAACCTTGCATTTTGACTTGTTGAAGCTCATGCAGTTTGCACTGGCCCATTTCTCAAGCCTATCAAGGTCCCTCTGGATGGCATCTCTTCCCTCAAGTGAGTCCACAGCACCACACAACTTGGTGTCATCGGCAAACTTACTGAGGGTACACTCAATGGCATCATCCATGTCGCTGACAAAGATGTTGAACAGCACTGGACCCAGAACAGACCCCTGAGGGACACCGCTTGACACTGGTCTCCATGTCATCTCTTTTCTGCGGAGATCCACTTCAGAGCAGGTAAGACTGCGACTGGGGAGAGCTACTGCAGGAAAAAGCCGAAAAAAAAGCTCTTTTCTAGGGCTTTTCTGGAAGCATTTTCTAGCCGGGACCAGATCTGCCGCTGTTGGGGGCGGTGCCGGCGTAGGCGTGTTGCGGGGAGAGCCGGGCGGAGCCAGCACAGCTGTGAGTCACTGGGCTATAAATAGCCTCAGGGAGGGCAACGACTAGTCGCTGCCCACCGCGAAGGAGCTGAGGAAGGCTATTGTTCCTGCCTAAGGAGGGGACAACTGCTGCAGTCTACAGCTCCTTGGACGGGATTTGAGGTACTTCATCTTATCAGGGAGTCATGGTGGCCACTCGGAGGAGGAAAAATGTGCTTTCAGCACCCACTCGAAGGGATGTGGGTGTTCAGGTCACAGGCTGTGAGGAATGTCACAGCTTATCCTTGGTAGCTGGGAGCAACCCTGAGGATGGCTGCGTGAGGTGCGAGCAGGTTGATGACCTGCTAAGCCGGGTGGCACAGCTCCAGGATGAAGTGCTGGAGCTCAGGGAGGAGGTGAGTAGGTTAAGAATAATTAGGGAAAGCGAGAGGGAAATTGACAGCTGCCATAATCTGGTTGTGGCAGAGCAGAAAGAAGTGGAGAGGGTAAAGGGGATCAGGGAATGCGAGGAATTAGGGGACAAGGAGCAATGGCACAAGGTCCCTGCTCGGCGTGGTAAGCGCAATGGAATAGCAATTCCCTTGCCCCCCCAGGTGTCCTTATGCAACAGGTACAGTGCTCTGCAAGGGGAACTAGATGACAGGGAGGGTGATGGCTGTCCCTGCTTGGAGGTGTCTCCAAAGCCGGATCGGACTGCCATCGGTACTAAAACCTCATCAAAAGAAGAAAACATAGACGAGGGCCCACGCAGAGGGTTGCCTAAGGGGAGTCAGTCTGCCTCACGACTTCTGACTGCCCCTGTTAAAAGAAAAGGAGGGTAATTGTCATAGGTGATTCCCTTCTGAAGGGAACAGAGGGGCCAATATGTCGACCAGACCCAACCCACAGGGAAGTCTGCTGCCTCCCTGGGGCCCGCGTCAGGGACGTCACTAGGAAACTCCCTGCTCTGGTACAGCCCTCTGATTATTATCCATTACTGGTAATGCAAGTTGGTAGTGATGAGCTAACAGAGAGAAGTCCAAAGGCCATCAAAAGGGACTTTAGGGCATTGGGGCGATTGGTCGAAGGGTCAGGAGCCCAGGTAGTGTTTTCTTCAATCCCTTTAGTGGCAGGAAAGAACATAGAGAGGAACAGAAAATCAGATTTGATTAACAGATGGCTCAGAGGCTGGTGCCACCGACGGAAATTTGGTTTCTTTGATCATGGGGAGGCTTTCCCTGAACCAGGTCTGATGGTACCGGATGGAACATGCCTTTCTCAGAGGGGAGCCAGGGTCTTAGCTCAAAAGCTAGCAGGGCTCATTGGCAGGGCTTTAAACTAGATTTGAAGGGGGAGGGGGGGAATATCAAGAATGATAAAGATATGCTGGAAGTACCCGTAGAACAGAAGAAGGGAATTCCAGCCGCTCCAGCCAAGAAGTCAGATTCATACCGCTGTCAGCATGGCACCAGTGCCAGCATTGAGGGTCCAGAGGCTGGGGAAGGATCGCAGGTATGTTCAAACGATCTTACACTGCCGTCCAAGAGAACCCCTGTCGCTCCAGCCAGCGAGTCGGCTTTGTCGGAGGCCCAGCTGAAGTGTATGTACACCAACGCACGCAGCATGGGAAATAAACAGGATGAGCTGGAGATGCGTGCACATGAGCAGGGCTACGACCTTATTGGCATCACGGAGACGTGGTGGGACGACTCCTATGACTGGAGTGTCAACATGGAGGGGTATAAGCTTTTTAGAAAGGACAGGAAGGGGAGACGAGGAGGGGGTGTCGCTCTCTATGTCAGCAACCGGCTGGAATGCGTGGAGCTTCGCCTGGGGTCGGAGGAGGAGCTGACAGAGAGCTTATGGGTCAAGATTAGAGGACGGGGACGGATAGGGGATGTTACGGTAGGGGTCTGTTACAGGCCACCTGGCCAGGAGGACAGAGCAGATGAGGTGCTTTATAGCCAGATAGGAGCAGCCTTGCGGTCACAAGCCCTGGTCCTCATGGGGGACTTCAACCACCCTGACATCTGTTGGAGAGACAATACGGCAGGGCACAGGCAGTCCAGGAGGTTCCTGGAATGCGTGGATGACAACTTCCTCCTGCAGGTGATAGAGGAGCCGACAAGGAGGGGTGCCATGCTCGACCTTGTGCTCACCAACAGGGAGGGACTGGTGGGTGAGGTGAAACTTAAGGACAGCCTTGGCTGCAGTGACCACGACACGGTGGAGTTCAAGATCCATGGGGCAGCAAGGAAACCATTCAGCAAACTCTGTACCCTAGACTTTAAGAAGGCGGACTTCGGCCTCTTCAAGGACTTGATGGGCAAAGTGCCGTGGGAGGCGGCCCTGGAGGGACGAGGGGCCCAGGAAAGTTGGTCCACATTCAAGGAGCACCTCCTCCAAGCTCAGCAGAGGTGCATCCCGATAAAGAACAAGTCGGCCAAAAAGACCAGGAGGCCTGCGTGGATGAGCAAGGAGCTCCTGGACCAACTGAAAATGAAGAGGTTAGCCTACAGAGGGTGGAAGCGGAGACAGATAGCCTGGGAGGAATACAGAGAAGCTGTACGAGTGACCAGGGATCAGGTGAGGAAGGCTAAAGCCCTGAAGGAATTGAATTTGGCAAGGGATATAAAAAGCAATAAGAAATGCTTCTATAGGTATGTAGGGGACAAAAGGAAGTCCAAGGAGAATGTAGGCCCCCTCCGGAAGGATACTGGTGCTCTGGTCACCCGCGACATAGAGAAGGCTGAGGTACTCAATGAATTTTTTGCCTCAGTCTTCACTGATAAAGCCTCTTGTCTTACCACCCAAGCTGTGGAAAGAACTAGCAGGGACTGTGAGGATGAACCACCGCCCACTGTACTTGAAGAGCAGGTTCGGGAACATCTGAGGAACTTGAAGGTGCACAAGTCCATGGGACCTGATGAGATCCATCCGCGGGTCCTGAAGGAACTGGCGGATGAAGTTGCCAAGCCACTGGCCATTGTATTTGAGAAGTCGTGGCGGTCTGGCGAGGTCCCCGATGACTGGAAGAGAGGGAACATAACCCCCATTTTTAAAAAGGGGAATAAGGAGGACCCGGGCAACTACAGGCCGGTCAGCCTCACCTCTGTGCCTGGCAAGGTCATGGAGCAGATTCTCCTGGGAACCATGCTAAGGCACATGGAGAGCAAGGAGGTGGTGGGTGACAGCCAACATGGCTTCACCAAAGGCAGATCGTGCCTGACCAACTTGGTGGCCTTTTATGATGGGGTGACAACATCGGTGGACAAGGGTCGACCAACGGATGTCATCTACCTGGACTTGTGCAAAGCTTTTGACACTGTCCCGCACGACATTCTTCTCTCTAAACTAGAGAGGCATGGGTTTGATGGATGGACCACTCGGTGGATAAGGAATTGGCTCAATGGCCGTACTCAGAGAGTAGTGGTCAACGGCTCGATGTCCATGTGGAGACCGGTCACGAGTGGCGTCCCTCAGGGGTCCGTGTTGGGCCCGGCCCTCTTCAACATCTTTGTCGGTGACGTGGACAGTGGCATGGAGTGCACCCTCAGCAAGTTCGCCGATGACACCAAGCTGTGTGGTGCCGTCGACACGCTGGAAGGGAGGGATGCCATCCAGAGGGACCTCGACAGGCTGGAGAGGTGGGCCCGTACCAACCTCATGAAGTTTAACCAGGCCAAGTGCAAGGTCCTACATCTGGGTCATGGCAAGCCCAGGCACAAATACAGACTGGGCGGAGAATGGATCGAGAGCAGCCCTGAGGAGAAGGACTTGGGAGTACTGGTGGACGAGAAGCTCAATATGAGCTGGCAATGTGCTCTTGTGGCCCAGAAGGCCAACCACATCCTGGGCTGCATCAAGAGGAGCGTGGCCAGCAGGTCGAGGGAGGTGATTCTCCCCCTCTACTCTGCCCTCGTGAGACCTCACTTGGAGTATTGCGTCCAGTTCTGGAGTCCCCAACATAAGAAGGACATGGACCAGTTGGAGAGGGTCCAGAGGAGGGCCACGAAGATGATAAGAGGGCTGGAGCACCTTTCCTATGAGGACAGGCTGAAAGAGTTGGGGCTGTTCAGCCTGGAGAAGAGGAGGCTCCGGGGTGACCTTATAGCGGTCTTCCAGTACCTCAAGGGGGCCTACAAGAAAGATGGGGAGAGGCTGTTCAGGAGGGCCAGTTGTGATAGGACAAGGGGTAATGGTTTTAAAATAGAGGGAGGTAGGTTCAGGTTGGATATTAGGAAAAAATTTTTTACCATGAGAGTTGTAGAACACTGGAACAGGTTGCCCAGAGAGGTGGTGGATGCTCCATCCCTGGAGATGTTCAAGGCCCGGTTGGATGAGGCCCTGAGCAACCTGATCTAGTTGGAGATATCCCTGTTCCTTGCAGGGGGGTTGGACTAGATGACCTTTGAAGGTCCCTTCCAGCCCTAACGATTCTATGATTCTATGTAGACATTGAGCCATTGACCACAACTCTTTGAGTGCGACCATCCAGCCAGTTCTTTATTCACCGAGTGGCCCATCTGTCAAATCCGTGTCTGTCCATTTTAGAGACAAGGATGTCATGTGGGACAGTGTCAAATGCCTTGCACAAGTCCAGGAAAATGACATCCGTTGCTTTACCCACGTCAGCCAGCACTGTAGCTTTGTCATAGAAGGCCACTAAATTAGTCAGGCACGACTTGCCCCTAGTGAAGCCATGTTGGCTGTCACCAACCACTTGGTTATTTTTTACGTGCCTTAGTACAGCTACCAGGAGAATCTGTTCCGTGATTTTACCTGGCACAGAGGTAAGGCTGACTGGTCTGTAGTTTCCCGGGTTGTCCTTTGTCCCTTTTTTAAAGATGGGGGTTACATTTGCCCTTTTCCAATCTGTAGGAACCTCACCAGACTGCCAGGACCTCTCAAATATGATGGCTAGTGGCCTAGCAACTTCAGCCACCAGTTCCTTCAGGACCCATGGATGTATCTCATCAGGTCCCATGGACTTGTGCACCTTCAGGTTCTCTAGGTGTTCCCAGACCTGATCTACTCCTACCCTGGGTGGTTCTTCACTCTCCCAGACCCAGCCAACATCCTCTGTGATTTGGGTGATGTGGTTCGAGTGGTTGCCAGTGAAGACTGAGGCAAAAAAGTTGTTGAAAATTTCAGCCTTCTCCGTGTCCTCAGCAACCAGGTCACCTGTATCCTTCCGGAGAGGCCCCACATTCCCTCTTGTTTTTCTTTTTTCTCTCACATACCTATAAAATCCTTTTCTGTTATTTCTAATATCGCTGGCCAGATTTGACTCTGTCAGGGCCTTAGCTTTTCTAACCTGGTCTCTGAGTACACGAGCAACTTCCTTGTAATCATCCCAGGTTACCAGTCCCTGCTTCCATGCTTTGTGTAATCCCCTTTTGTATTTGATTTTAGCCAGGAGTTCTTTGTTCATCCATATAGGTCTCCTGGTGTTTTTGCCTGATTTCTTCCTTTTAGGGATGCAATGCCTTTAAACTTGGAGGAGATGATCCTTGAAAGTCAACCAGCAATCTTGGGTTCCCAGTCCCTCCAGGGCTTTATCCCATGGCACACTACCAAGGAGGCTCCTGAAGCGGCAAAAGACAGCTCTTCTGAAATCGAGGGTTTCAAGCTTGCTGAGCTGAAACTCTGCTGCCCTTAGGATCTCAAACTCCACCATCTCATGGTCACTGCAGCCAAGGCTACCCACGAGTTCAACATTACCTACCAGCCCTTCCCTATTGATGAGAACGAGGTCTAACATGGCACCTCTCCTCATTGGTCCCTCTATCACTTGGATAAGGAAGTTATTGTTAACGCATTCCAGGAATCCCCTGGATTGCTTGTTCCCCGCCATGTTGTTATTCCAACTGATAAAATGGTGGTTAAAATCGCCCATGAGGACCAGGGTTTGTGAAGGAGCAGCAACTCCTATCTGTCTATGTAGGGCCTCTTCCACTTGGTCCTCCTGATTGGGTGGTCTGTAGCACACTCCCACTGTAAAGTCTCCTACCCTTCCTTTCACCCTGGCCCACAGGCACTCGGTTCTTTCGTCATCACTTGCCAGGTGGAGCTCCATGCATTCTAGCCATTCGTTGACACAGAGGGCAACGCCCCCTCCTCGTCTCCCCTGCCTGTCCTTCCCAAACAGTTTAGACTGTGCGATCTTGTTAGTGCATTCCTCCCCCACCAGCACTGGCATACTGCATTCTGGCTCCCTTCCAGTGATCCTGATTTCACGCCCCACCCCCTTTCATACCTAGTTTAAAGCTCTGTCTATGAGCCCTGCCAACTCCCTTCCCAAAACTCTTCTCCCTCTGTGGGACAGGCTATTATCATGCCTTTCTAACAGACCTGGCCTCTTGCAGATCCAGCTGCTGTCAAAAAACCCAAACCCCTGCCAGACACACCAGGCTCGGAGCCAGGTATCAATCTGTTGGTACCTCCTGCCTAATTCCCTCATCTTTGCCCACAGCTGGAGGAATAGAGAACAAAACCTGTGCTCCTGATCCCTTGACCAGGCGCCCCAAGGCTCTGAAGTCCTTCTTCATTGTCCTTGGAGTGGTTCTTACTAATTCCTCACTGCCTACCTGAAATAACAAAAGGGAGTAATAGTCTGAGGGCCGTACTAGGGAAGGAAGCTTCTTCCTGACATCTTTAACTCTGACCCCTGGGAGGCAACAGACCTCCCTGTGCAGGGGATCCAGTCTGCATATCGGGCCTTCTGATCCCTCAAGCACTGAGTCACCAATGACAATGACCCGTCTTTTATTCCTTACTGATGAGGTTTTAATGCCGGCGGCAGTCTGACTAGGCTTTGGTGACACCTCCAAGCAGGGAGAACCATCATCCTCACTGTTATCCAGTTCCCCTTGCAGAGCACTGTACCTGTTATGCAAGGACACCTGGGGGACGGGGGAATTGCCAGGCAGTTGCACTTGCCACGCCGAGCAGGGACATTGAGCCATTGCCCCCTGTCCCCTAATTCCTCACATTCCCTGATCCCCTTTAACCTCTCCACTTCTTCTTTCAGCTCTGCCACAACCAGATTATGGAAGTTGTCAATTTCCCTCTTGCTTTCCCTAATCATTCTTAACCTACTCACCTCCTCCCTGAGCTCCAACACTTCATCCTGGAGCTGTGCCACCCGGTTTAGCAGGTCATCAACCTGCTCGCACCTCACACAGCCATCCTCAGGATTGCTCCCAGTGAAGAGCTATGACCTTCCTCACAGCCTGTGACCTGAACACCAATATCCCTTTGAGTGGGTGCTGAAAGCACAATTCTCCTCCTCCGAGAAGCCACCATGACTCCTGGATAAGGTGAAGCACTTCAAATCCCGTCCAACGAGCTGTAGGCAGCAGCAGTTGCCCCCTCGTTAGGCAGGAACTAGGCAAGTCTGACCTGTGTGGTTGCAAGTACTAGACATAACCCAGCATAACAGAATTCCCTTTCGTTTATATCTGACAGAAAGGACCTCATTAACTAACTCCACTGGTACTGACATAAAGTAGTACCTGATTTTCCACATTTTCTCCTGCCAGTCACAGTAGAGCACAACCATCTCAGCTGCTACTGGAAAACCTCAGAAAACTTAGGGGAAAGGGGCAAAGGGTTGTCACCTAGACTGTGTGCCATGGCTAGTACCACCACCACTCCATGGCACACAAGAACAGTGCGGGGCAAGCTGGAACCAGCCGTACACATGTTCTGCCCTGGGCTCCTGGGGAAATCCCAGTTCAACTGAAGATACTCAAGAGAGTTTTGGTGACCTTCTAGAAAAGGCAACTTGTGAGGAGGATCCAAGGAAAGCAGCTCCTGGAAGGAGCTCCTGGAAGGAGACGAGAACATGGGGTGAACGTTCCAGCTAAGAGCCACCGGTCGCAGTTTGGAAACCTTGTGGAAACTCTGACGCTGATGTTTGATATTCTCGGCGGAGCCTCAGGGACTCAGTCACCCAGTTCCAAGGGACTCTCTGTGTGATTTGGCTGCCTAAAAACCTTAAACTATTATGACTATCCCAGCCTGAAGAACAACTTGACGACTTAGAGCAGATCACAGAGTCAGTCACAGTCAGGGTTTATTATTTAAAAAGTAGACACTGCTCCAACTTAAACTCAGAACTTTAAAAATTATTACTTTTCTTTAAAACACAGCAGATGGGAAAAATTAAATTCTAAATGGGGCTCAAACCTGCTTTGAATAACACAGACTGAGGAAAACAATTCTGTACTTCAGAGACTGTCCTCAATTGTCTTATATTATTGTTCTTCAATTTGTACATCAGATGGTCACAAATTGGTAGCTTGAAGCTGATAGTTGCGTTCATGCAAAGAAAACAGTGACAACTGTCTTCAGTCTCAACTTGAGATGGAGTAACACCAGCTGGGACCCAGCAGGAGTGGGACGCTGGGTGTACACACAACGGAGGATATGCCATCTATTACTACCTGGTGATCTTACCCATTTGAGTTTACAGCTCCAATATCCCAACTGCCTGCTTAGCACGGGAAGCTATTTTAATACTACGGTGAACTAAAAAAGAGCAGCCAAATACACAGCAGGAGTTAAAAAAAGATCCACTGAAAGCAATAATCACCATTCTGCCTCCTGCGTACTAACTAATCCTCCCATGTTTTCAACTTGACAGTCTCAGTAACACTAGAACAAAGCCAAAGGAGCCATATACTGCCATATTTTCTCCCTTTCAAAATATCTCTGACTCTTTCGGGATACCACTTGAGAAGTGACATTGCAATTACCAGCAAGCTGCAGAAATGCTTATGAAAATTATCCCATCTAAAGATTCACGTCAACCTCAGTCCTTCAGTAAGAACTGTTAAACAGTATTAAGCAGAACAGTATTACTAAATATCATTAAAAACATAATGCAAATAAATACTGCCTGTAAATTAAGACAAAAGATTGAGGGGGAGGGGAACAAAGAACTGCTACAGAGAGCGTCAAAAAGTATTTTTAAATACTAAAAGGGAGTTGCTGCCAGGGCAATAAACTGGAAAAAAGCAAACTCTGTGATGTTTTAAGAACTGTTCACTGAGTCTTGAAAACTAGAATAAAAAGCAAACTAGAATCTAGGAAATAATCATGGGTGAAACTGCAGACACAGCATCTTTAACGTTCAGTCTGTTCTTATTGAAATTACGATAGGGATTTGGAAGTGACGGCAGGAGCCAGATGTATATCTTGGGCCATGTTTTGCATATGCTGAAGCAACAGGAGCAGGAAGATCTCATGGAACTCTCTGGTCGACCACGAACACTAATGATATTTAGTGGCCCATTTTTTAGAATACACTTTCACTGAAGCCAAAGGCAAGAATACATATTCTGCACCTTTTGAAAAGGATAAATCCTGTGCTCATAGAAATCAAGCGATCGCCTCACTGCAATCAAATTGGTCAAATTTTAACACTTTTTTCTTCTCCATCAGACCTGGTGATTTGTATTATTTTAGTTCTCCTGATTTAGAGTGCTCACACTAATACCATTTAATAGCCACCTAGTGTTACAGATGCCTCCTCCTCTTTCTCATGACTTTATGTCACTAATGAACTACTCTGTGAAAAGAATTAAATCATTTTTCTTTAAGACTTGACTTTGGATTCTTATACTATGACTCATTCAAGAAAAGCAACTGTAGCCTTAGGGACTTGCAGCCCCCGAATCCTTCATCATCAGCGCTGCAGAGCTGTAATTCCTCTGAAGTATGAGTTAGTTCAACATCTAAAGCCAGGACCTGCAAAAGGCACATTGAGCATGCACTATATGTGAGAATCCCCCACCTCTCCTAGATTACTTGTAGGCAGACATTTCAACAAAGATCAGAACAGAAAGAAGCGGTAATTCAAATACAAGAAAAATAAAACACTATCTTCTACATGTCTTCTATGATATTAAAATGATTTTTTTTCACTTTGCACAGATACTGGTTGACAGACTGGCAAGCCCTGAGGACTGCTTCCAACCTACTTCATCCTTGACCTGCAAGGATCAACTTAAAGACACACTAGGTTAGTTTATAGTATAGGCTTATTTTGCTTTTGCTCTCACAAATGAGAAGAAATATTTGCCTGCTGAGATATAAGGTATACAGCTGATCAGAACAATACTCCTCTAGCCTATAATGTATAAACTGGATGCTAAAAGCTCTAGGACTTTCTAAGTCACCTCACCAATCACTGATTTCTTTCATGAAGCTGGTGACTGATTTGTCCTTTGCACAGTTTTAATCTAAGAAAAGTCCTACTTCCAACTGGTGGCTTTAAGGTTGTAAGCAGCTTGACTTGCATTTTAGAAAAAGAAAAAAAGAAAATGCATACAATATCCCTGATTATGATACACTGGCTGCTTCTCAATTCTAATTAGAGATCGATCCAAGCTGTACTTCTGCATCACGAATCTCTCACCATACTAAACTTTGACCATCTGGCTCAGGGTCTGAACTTTTTAATGAGGGCCAAACACTTCTGTGTTTTTGGAAAGCTTGGATTCAAATTCACATCTAAATTTAACAGCATTGGCTTCTCATTTACAAAAGGCAATAGAACCATAGAGACCAAAAAACAGACACAGATCCTGAAGCACTGGTGCTTACACTGGCAACCCAACTAGACAATGATTTCTATTTCTACAGTGACTTATGTTTTCTGCTTGGATGTAGGTATTAAGAAAATAAAAAAATCAACTGTGGGTTACACGTTTATTTAAAATGTTAAATCCCCTTGTGAAGCTCAACTTGAGTGGTTCATCTGAATCTACTCCAGTAGAGAAATGAGTGATTACGTACTAGTGAGTGCAATACCAGCCCTCACTGCTACTGAGCAGAGTAGGGAGGCTGAATTTGGAGGGACAAGACGACCCACTGAAACTCTGTCACCAGGACTCTTACTGAACTGTCACAAGAGAGACACTGAAATCACATTTAAAATAGAACAAGTGAATGCAGCCTGCTTGAATAACACTTTTTTGTTAGCACACAAACCACCTGCCACAGCATCGGTACTGACGCTCTGGCCTTTTAAAGCAAAAGGTCCAAAGTGCTACCACCTCTGCTGATGATTAAGAACCATGTGTTGTGACAGTGCTCCTATAAAATAACTATGAAGTCCTACATGACAACAGGATCCATGCAAAATAATCAGCACTGTACAATGGGTAAGTCACCTGCTGCACTGACAGTCACTTTTCAGGCAAGTAATACAGTACCTCTGCCTGGATGCATGCACAGGCAGGTATATAAATGACTAAACATTTCATTTCTTCAACAACAAAACGATCAATTACATACTGGGCAAGTTCTGCCAAGAGGATCAACAACGCAGAGTGCCCTACGCTGCCTGGCCAGCTGGCACACCACCTACAACCCTGGCGCCAGCTCCCAAGGGGTGATACCCATCAGCATCAGAAGAGAGGTCCAGCACACAACCCAGTCACCACCAGACATATCAGCACAGAGTCTGAGCTGTCTTTGAAGGCAAGAAAAGCACAGAGAAGTATGCAGACATATGGAAATGTACGGAAGCATGGAGGAGTACAGGAACGTACGGAGAATACGGAAAGGCAGGACTAGAGTTTGGAGAGGAAGAGGAAGATGTACTGACAAGTTGAAATCAAGGAGGAGGACACAATGAGGGCCAATTTCAAAACAGCTGGAAATGGTGCATTAAAACCATACAGAAGTTCACATTTCCTGTCAGATGGGTTAAAAAGCTGCTCTGAATGATGACAATGATGCTATCTGCTGATGACACTTCTCATCATGTGAACTTGCCGTAGAGCTCTGCTACACAGAGAACAGTTGGTGTCCTCACAAACACGAAACAGTGGTTAAAACTAAGCAGCACAGGGATTCTCACTGTATTGACGACTTTAGACAAACACCAAAAATAGAAAAAAGAAAAAAACAGAAAAATTATTGAGTTTGGAATTTCTGGCAACTGAAAGGGCTTGTTTTGGCTTTGCTTCAGCAATTTTAAAGCTTTTTTATTAAAAGATAGGAACAAGAAGTCATGTAAACTTTGCAAAACTTAAACCTTCACTTTGGAAACGCTGAGACAAAGTTCTCAGTTTTTCCAAAAAGGTTATGGCTTCTTGTCCTGCAGAACAGCCTGATGCCCACATTTGCATTTTTTGCTGCATCAGACTCCTGCAGAGGCTTAGTGTATTTCCTGCAGTCAGAGGCTCATTGTTGACTTAAATGTGACTGATCCATAATGGATGAGACGCTGGAGATGTCTTCAATATTCAGGTTTGCTCACACTGGTGACCTAATGCAGAGTATTGAAGTTAAAGGTCTCCCCTCATAGTCAGTTTAACTTTGGGAGGTTAACTCAGAACAACAAAGATAAAAGACCACTTAATTACAAGAAAACGCTTGACTCCACACCACTGACCTTGCTGAAGAGTCAAGCACATCTCTCATTGCAATGTTTTATGTAAACACATTTGTTAAGAAATCGAAGCAGACCACAAGCCAAATTGTTTGCCATACGGTGCTCTGACAAATCAGCTGATGAAGCATATGGATTCAGTCTTCCTATTTCTGTATTATCTCCCTGACTGCTTCAATCTGAGTGTCACAAGTGGCCTCAGATACCCCATTTAGCCTATTAAAGTAAAAAAATATAAATAAATATGTACTGTACTCTGTACGCTCCTCTTCTGCTCTTAACGCATTTGGTGAGGTTTTTGGCAATAACATTAGGAAGCAACCTTCTCTAGAAAGAAGAATTACTTCAGTTAAATTATTTGTTCTTTTAATTACTGCCATTCCTAGTGAAATGCTAACACAGAGCAGAAAATGTATATTGACAAGGCTCACTGTGGAACACGTTGGTGTTTTGCCAGTAACGTGAAGAATGCCTTATCTGAGTACAAATTTATTTGTATTCACTTCCTCTTTTAATGCAAGCTACAGCTGCTGTAGAGAGTAAAGCTGAAATGTTTTATATGATATTACAGCAAAATGAAATATCTGACCAAATTAAACATGCACAACACTTTATCCACTTGCCCTTTTTATCTTCACTACCAGATCAAAGAAATGTATTTGATTTCCTCTCAATAAAATCAAGGTGGCACAAGAAGGCAGTGTGATGAGGTTCCACTTTGCTCTGCTTTTTAGGAAACATCCTTTGATTAGGATAGAATTTCTCTGACATGATACAAATATGCCTTTAAGCCATAACTAACTATATAATGATCCAATTTTATACAGAGTCATAGTAATATACCTTGCACTTAAACATGTTAGTAGTGCCATTTAAACAGGGGGAGGGGAATTAATTGGAAGAAAGAAATTAACATTTAGTTGGCCTTTTCTTAAACAGAGAAGAAAATGCAAATCAAAAGCTGTCTCTAAAGACTAGCTAATCCTTTGTGTATAAAAGAACCATATGAGCCTGTGCCAGCTAAAAACAAACAGATAAGTTACAAATCGGACTTCACATTCAACTCTGAGGCCTGATTTGTGTGGATTTGGGTTGTACTTAGTAACCACATAAAAAAGATAAATTCATGTTCTGACTCTACACATAATTTAGAGGTTTCTACTCTGCTTTAAGGACTTGCTTATGTGATCAGTCTAAATGAGAACCCGTTAAAAGATGCTTTATCGAGTGCATCAAATAAATTACTTTAAATAAAACCTGTCCGTTGGCAGACTTCTAACCACATGCAGTAACTCTTTTTGCTTGTAAAATGATGTTCCTTTAGCCCCGTATAAACAATTCATGAATCCACCTTTAACGTAACACAACCTTTTCTCCCTGCACCAAGCTGACAGCCACGCAAAACCCCACAGGGCTCCAGACCAGTGGGCTGAACTCTGCTTCCTCTCGGGCAGTGGGGAAGTGCTGGTGATGATCCCAATGTTGGCCCTTCATTACCAACCAGAACGTAACGAGAAAGGAGATCAGAGCGCAGATATGCTGCTGGAATGGAGCCATCGCCTCACTTATAAACTGAGCAATGCAGATCGGGAGTTCCCAGCGGGATGCAGCAATGAAGCCCAGAATGTCACTCCTCTTTCTAAGGGTTACTGCCTTCCAGATGGTCTGCTAGTGTCTCACGGGGTCAACGGCGCAGGAAAAGGGGAGAGGGCAGAAGAGGGGGGTTACACAGCACAGCTATGAGGACATCCAGCTGTAGAAGCGAAAATCACAACAGGAAAAGGGGATGAGAGTTTCATAGCGGGGATGCCAGTAAGAAAACTAGGGAACAGCTGGTTTGAATACATATTCAAGGCTGGAGCACAAATACTTTCATAAATGAGCGCACTACCTAGGATACCTAAACCTATGGAACTGCTTAAAGTGAGCGTGTCCTTCAGGAACGGGTATAATATAACGGCAGTGGTACCACTGAGCAGCACTTTTAATAGAGCGCATTACGATCATGCGGTTTTAGATGTGGGAAAGCCTTTCCCAGGGATCACCAGATGGCACTATTCTTCCTTCCAATTGAGACTGTAGCTCTGCTGTGCACATGAAATGCTACCACCAGTTTGGGAGGAAAAGTATCTTCATCCATGTTTTTTATATATTGGACCAGTAGTCTCTCGCTGTTTGCGTTCTTTCCAATGATCTTGAAAATCTTGTACAAACAACAAAGAAATTACTGTATCTGGGGGAGGTGGAGGGAATCTCATAACATTTTGAACTGACCCTCATAGTAAAATATTCCGTAGAAGAAAGATTACAGACATTTCTGTAGGAACACAAAACTCCCTAGCAATACATGCAGTGCTTGACAACTGTAATAAGAAAGCAGAATTTCTTTCAGAGAAATAAGTTAATCATGTACAGATAACATATACATAGAATCATAGAATCATAGAACGGTTAGGGTTGGAAGGTACCTCAAAGATCATCTAGTTCCAACCCCCCTGCCATGGGCAGGGAAACCCTCCACTACACCAGGTTGCCCAAAGCCTCATCCAACCTGGCCTTGAACACTTCCAGGGATGGGGCATCTACAACTTCTCTGGACAACCTGTTCCAGTGCCTCATCACCCTCGGAGTGAAAAATTTCTTCCTTATATCTAATCTAAATCTACCCTCTTTCAGTTTAAATCCATGCTCCTCTTCTTCCCATTTTTTATTTCTGTCTGCTACCAGAGCTGTTGAAGATGCTAAACTCTATTTACAATTGTGCAGTGGTTAGTATGAAAGTATTCCCTAAATTGGTTGGAGATTATTTTACCTTTTTTTTTTTTTTTTTTTTTTTAAATAAAGCTGCTGAGAGTATCCACATACAAACTACAATGGAAGAGGGAAAATGAAATAATATTTCAAAAACATTAATAATGAAACATCAGCATACACATACAAAAAAAAGACCATGTTTACACGTGCATGTTGGTGAAAGCATTCTTTCTCTCAGTTTGCTGACGTGATTTGCAAAAAGATGCAAAGTATTCAGCAACACGTTTGCAATTAGGTACAAGTTACAGAGGCTGTGGAAACAAATCCAGAATTCAGCTAATTTGGGATGGAAGCACAGAAGGGGCACATTCAAACTGAAGTCTCAAAAACCTCTCATCCTACATAGGAAAGAGTGTTATTTCTTTGGTTTTGTTGCTTTTGTTTAATCCACCAAAGGACTCATCTGCACTCAAGACTCTACAAATTGATAAACTGAGGGGCAGATTAATCTGCAGAGTGACTGCTCTAACTTCACGAGGAGTCACGGCAGAACTGAAGTCTGCCTGCTGTGCTCATGAGTCGAATTCCCTCACAAAACAGGATTTTATTTTTTGCTGAGCAACTCTCCCCCCTTTCAGCTCCCTAGAAGTTGACAAGCTGCTTCCTGTTCCATGATCTGTGAATCACGATGTGAACGCCAATCACTACCCCCCAGTGAAATTAAATTAGGTACTGGAGCACAGCGTGAGCAGTAAGTTTCCCTAAGACGCCAGCCCTGAAGAAACTGTACTCTTTCTTCCCCCAGCTGAAGAATGGAGTTATGAAAGCAGGGTCAAGTTGGTTATTACTCTTCGTAGTCTGCAACACCAACCAGTCTGCTCTAAGCCAGCTTAAAATAATTTCTCCACTTCCTAGTCATGAGTGTAATGGTACCACATTTAAAAAGTCCAATAATTCACTATATTTATTTGCATGTTCTTCTGTAACCACTGAACACCATGTGAATTGCAGCAATGCTTAACATACACAGAATACCATGATAAATCACCAGAACTTAGTGCATGTCATACAGCTGGAAAATTGGTAAGACAAGGGTAAGCAATATTAACACATGGCTTACCAAGCAGGAAAGGGGAGTATGTGATGCTGCTTGTTTCATGCCTTTCAATAGCACTTTGTTAAGCCATAAAATATTCACAGTTGGAAAGATCATAGGGTTATGTTGCCCCATATTCTTTTTTCAGACAGATGGCCCTTAGTAACTTGCACACATCTTTGTTCATTGCAGTGTACTCTGAGCAAGGAGGCACCACAGGGGCACATTTGAAAGCTGAAACTGGTGGAAAATAAAATAGTAATGTATTAAAAGTTGCTTTGTGAGCAAAGATGATTGCTCATTCTGGAGCCTGTGGTAATCTCATATAGGTTTAGGGGAGTTTTAGTTTTAAATTGTGATGCAGGAATCAAAACCAGACTACTTAGCCTCCTTTCTGCGACACCACAGAGCCCATGCGCTCCAGCCAAGGTACATTGCGTTTGCTTCAGGGAAAAATAAAAAGTGCTCCTGCTTTCATTCTCAGACAGAAATGCATTTCTCTTCCCTTTGATCTGACAAACTACTCCAAGGACCAGCTTCATAATCTGCAAGAAGCAGAAGGCTTCTACTGCCTTGTGCTCCCCAAAATTAAGTCTGGCTATTCCTTCTCCAGCATCCACGTGTTCCCTCCCCTACAGGTTTTGCAGGTCCATCCAGGATCATTTCTCCAAGGCCTCAGTCCACTGAAAATCTAATCACAAACTTTCTCCCCTGGGTTAGCTGCCAGACAAGGGCTACTGTCAGAGTTACCACATCAGATTGTTCTGGCTTTCAGGTATTGCCATGTCCCCCACCCAGCTGCTGCAGAGATGGCTGAAGCACAGGAAAGTATATTGGTTTAATCTTGTGCATTTGATACTGAGTTCCCAGTCATCTGTTCAGGGGTATAAAGGGGCTACATTCCATTTCATCACATTGATCGTGTCACAGTCCACCTCTAATATTAAAGTCTGAAAGCTTCAAAATCTAAACCCACATAGCTCCTCTTCTCTGCCAATATTTATCACAGGGTTGGACTTGCATGTTTGTTCCTCAAGCTACTGAGTCACCTGGATCTGAGAGACTAGAAGTAACCTTCACAAATCTAAGCCATAGGTCTGATTATTACCCTAAATTCACAAAAGTATTCCTTCGTCATTTTAAAAAGAAACCCACAAAACCTCTGCAAAGCAGAACCGTCTGGAGGCTTTCAATATTCGGTAGCCAAATGAATGTGATGCAAAACCTTCATCTATGCATGTCTCTTGTAGGATTCACTTAAGGTAACAATATCCCACAGAAGGCCCTCTGGGTCTCTGGAAGTTGCAGAGCACTCTTTGCCTATAAAGCGAGCAAAAGCTTTAGACCACTTCTGGGAATGCAAATGAATGGGATCCATGTGACTCCGGTAATAAAAGGCTCCTGTCTCTTTGCAAAGCATTGAAATGCCATCTGGCAATTTTGTTGACGTCAGCAGGCACAGAAAAACAACCATCACCTCCCCCAAAAAAGCAGAAGCCTTGGGCAGGACGGAGAGGAACGCAGCTTTCCACGGTGAGTGCGCACTTCAGGCTGGTGTTACTAAAAACCTGCCGCAGCACTGTCAGCCCAGAGACCCGCAATCCTGCGGGAAGCAGCGCAGGCAAACGCACCGTCTTCTCCTGCTCTTGCCTATGCAGACCTCCCTGGAAAGAGAGGTCTCTCTTGCTCTCCTTAAGCTACTGAAGGTTTCCAAAATAACCACTTAAGTCACAGAATTAGTTTCCAGTTCTCTTAGGGCAGGGGAACAGTTGTGAGCACACAGAGTAAAGTAGAACACTGTGCATCTAATCCCTGACCTGGCAGAAGGCAGGAGTCTGTCCCTGTGGCACTCTCTCCATCAACATGTCCCGCACACAGGGAAGGCAATTGTAACCTCTTGCCTCTATCTTATAATGCTGAGCAGCCACGGGTTCCCTTGCACCCCAGTTTCAGAAACTGCTACCAAGCACTGAGCAATATGCACTATATCCTCTCCGTTATCTTGCCTTGTGACTCTGTCAGGTTGCTAAAAGTTTGTATGTGAGGAGCAAATCTCAGTGTAGACCACAAGGAAAGAGCGAAAACTTCCAGCAATACACCTATAACTTTGCAGAGTACAGAAGATGCATCACTCATTTGGGCTACTCTCATTAGATTTCTTGCACATTGATCTGGAACACAATGAAAGAAGTTCTGTACTATTTTAAGTAAAATTTCAGACAAATATTTCATGATGATAAGAGATAAATGTCCTGTACAAATGATATTAAAGTCCTGCAGGGATAATAATATAAGCTGCAGCTACTAATTTTGTATTATATTTGATAGAAGGCACAATATTGCTGCTATGTGTTAACACGGACACAGACACAGACAAAACCCCCAAATATTCATGTAAAATGCCAACATTTCGAGTCCATAATGTAAGTTGCCTTTTCTATGATGAGTTAAAACAGTAATATCAACACACGTGCATGCAGACTAAGCAGGCACCTTTTTGTATTAAAGTACATTTTGCTGTTAGCAAATACTTTGTTAACAATTCACATCAAAATGCAGAAAATGGCAACAGTATACCACCCTGAAACTAACATTAAAATGATGGATGTGTCCTCCACGCACCACATTTAAACCCTGAAGTGAGTAGCTTTGGAGTTACTTTCTAGTACAGGATGAGAAATTGTATAGTAGCTTGGAGAAAGAAACTCAATCCCCTCAATATTATTTCTATATATGAAGACTCAGAACCAAGCAAGATGAATCACGAAGGGAGGAGGCTGACCTGCCATCTAGGGCCACCTAAGTTACACACTCTAAGTTGTCTCACTGAAGTGGTATAACATAAAGCATATTCCTAAGGCTTTACAGGACCAAGGTCTCACATATGCAAACCTGCCTGAAGTAAGAGTCTTTTTTCTTTCCCCTGCTCTCTCCCCCCTTCACCACATCTCCTCTTACTGAATGAAACCGAGGCATTTTTGCTTACAAAACTGTTCTTTGAATTCCTAATCTCTGCCTCTGTAATTTTTTAACAGCAAGTCAAAGCAGCACTGTGTAAATAACTGCAATGAGACAGCTGTGCCTGGAAACTGGAAAGTTTCCCTCGGTCACATCTTAAGCTTGAAAGCTTATGCTCAATTCAATTAAGAAAATTTATGGGTAATTCCACAGTTTCTCCCCAAATCCTTATGTTCTCAGGCAGCCAACCTAGAAATGAACAAAACCCCTAACAACTGACTACTTTCTGCTAGCACATGGGCAATTACGAGGAAAGTGTGCATTTAATTGAGTTAGTCGTAAATCCTGACATAGGAATGAATCAGAGGATGGAGAAGACATACAGTTACTTCCCTGCTGCCGTTTCAGGTATTATCACTTCTGCTTAACATTTCTTTACTGACTTCCTAAAACATATAAACAACAAACCCATCTTTCCATAATTTTATGAGCATTAAGCCTCCACTTGAAGCTGTAGAAGAATAAACTTAAAGCTACAAAGGTGACAGATGAGACAGAGATTTTCCAAATTCTCCTCGTATCTCTCAGGTCTGCATCACATCACATCTGTTTTAAATATAAACAATTTTCAGACTTCACAACTGAATCCCACTCAGTGATTCTGCTTAGAGAAATCTCCAGTAGAGCTTACATTCAGCAATAAATTAGAAAATTTTGTGCCTTCTTTCCCTGGTCCCAGGCTAATACTTCAATTAACTCATAAGAAATACAACCCCTGTACCTAAATGGTCATCCAGAGTTATCTTCAAAAGCAGTGAGATGCTTCTCCCTCCATTCCAATCTTTCACTCAAAAGAAAGCCAGCCTCCTCGTGTCCGTATGAGAAGTGCATGAGTTTCACCTTCTGAAGCTGTTGCAGATCCTGGAGGTCCTCAGCTAAGACGAGAAACAGTTCTCAGGGAGACCCTCAGAAGCTTCACTCTAACGAACTTTAAGCTCCGAATTAACACAAAATCCAGATGGACAGCCAAAATTCTGGATTCTGAAACGAATCTTGTTTTCAGGGTTTGTGAGGATTATTCAGACACTGATATTCACTGTAATATGCATATGTTAAATGTACCTTGCTCAAAGGGAGCCCGTCACTTCGACAATATTAAGCAGTGCGGGAGGAAACCAGTGCCACTTGCGGTTTCTCCTCTACAAGTATTTGTTTATTCCTTTATGGATAGCATTTCCACCTGCTATTTCTTGTTTTCCAGTTGCACTGTTCTGCTTTTCAAGCACATAATCTTTCTCTCTCTCTAATCAATATTATACCTTCCCCTGCCAGGCACACCTGAAACTTTATTTGGGCCAATTCATCTACTCTTCCAACTGCTCCAACATGCAAAACTACTGGCCTCCCCACGTGAAGTAAATACTCATTTACAATTACAATCACGTTACTCACCACAATAGAGGCCTCGAGCATGTCACTTGGCCCTTTGCTGCCCTGTCAGAGAGGTTGCTCTCTCTTGGAGATCCTTCCATATTTCAGTTCTGAGACTAGAACTGAGCAAGTTAAGACTCACAGGGGCTCAACCTGGGCTGGGAAGTTTCAGTCTGGCCATCACTGGAATAAGTCCAGCACAGCAGGCTGACAGGTGATTGGCTACCCTGAAGGACCTCTGAAAGCTAGGAGGCCTCATGGGTAGTAATTCAGTTGATTTGCTGGTAACAGCATACAAACACAGACCAAATTTTACTTTAATTGCTTTCATTTCTTACGCGGTCTCTGCGCGGGTGGGGTGGTGGGGAGTCAAGCCTTGTTTAACCTGCGTTAGTCTTGTCCTGAATCATACCTTAACTGAAGTTAACGTAAACTGAAAGGCTTTAAAAAATGTTTCTAGACTCCTGAATTTAATACTGAGGTGTTAATACGAAAATTAATATGAACCCAAGGACATCATGCGGTCATGCCATTTGAGATGATTTCTCTCTCCCTATTTGTGTGCCAGCCCCTCGCCAAGAGGTCTGCGTTTCCCAATTCACAGCTGATAGTGCTGTGAACACCTCCGGCAGTGGAAAGAATGTGGCCCTGACACAACCCGGGCGGCCACCACAGCCCCAGAGAGGGAGGGTAAAATACGGAAATCCTGGCCTCACACACTGGCGGCTCAAACGCTTGCCAGGTCCCTGTTTATCGCGCTCATGGAGAGCACCGTGCTTATCGAGTGTGCGCAACGGTCCCACAGAGCCCTCGCTGGCTCCCTCTGAAGGCTGGGCATCCTCATCCGAGGACAGTTTCACAGAGTTTTATAAAGCACAGTCAGAAACTCAACCAAAGGTTTACAATGAAGGTGCTACGCTAGCATTTTTAAAGGCCATTAGTAAGTGAGCCAACTAAACCTTTCCACTAGGCTGAAAGTGCAAAAATGACAATGTCCTGGGAAGAACAAAAATGACAAAGGCTCTGGATAAAATCTTTGTACTAGGATGAACAACAGTAAGAAATAACAGGTCATTTGACCATTTTACTGACATTAATAGCCATGCAAAGTTGTGGATCACTGACAGACTATCACCTTACCCTCTCCAAAAAGATGCCAAAGATGAAAAAATGAGTAACACAGGTTCCAATCCATCAAGTTTTTCAAAGCAGGTGTTTACTTCATTACTGAGTTAATTCATAATGGTATGGCCAAATTTGGTTCTCATGCTAACGTCCTTTAACACCTTTATAGTAGCCTCCAGAACCTAAGCACGGGTATGCACAATCACAACTTTTTCAAAGGAACACACTTTTGACTGCTGGCAGCCTCAATAAGCTAAGCAACTAAAACCTTGCTTTAGCCACCTTTTCACTATCACCACAGTGAGAGAGAACAGATTTCAAGGCAAATGGGAAACCACGGAGAGGCCATGTGCAGATTTCAAACTATAACTGTGCTTACAGTCAAGTTTCTAGCCAGATCGAGGCCACTGCAAGTAAGGGCTCCGTCAGTGCATGCAGTGTTACTTTATGTAGAAACACTCTGTGCTTGTAGCTGCCATTACTGCTTTAACTTTACGATTTTGTCAAGGCAATATTCTTTCTGACAAAGGGTAGCTAATTCACATTTGTGAACTTGCCTTTTTGCTAACCCCTGCGTTCTCTGCTGTGCTAGCCCATCTAGCACATATATCATTGTGAAGAGTTTTAAATTTAACTTACCACTGTGTTGAAGTCTTTAGCGTGGAGCAATGTGACAAATTTTACCAACACTTATTAAAAATAAAAAAAAAGGGAGCAAGCCATAAATAAAATAAAGCACTGGCAAAGCTTGGAATGCAATGAATACATCTGCACTTACAGCAGTAGCCAAACCATAGTGCTTTATCATAGAAAAGTAGCTTGAAATAACTTCTCAGTGTATTTGATATATGATATTGCTTTTTTAAAACCAAGACTAGAGCAGGTTTGGGAACTTCAAAAGAAGCCATTTCCGGTGGGAGGTTTATTTTGTTATGAGCTTGACATACTGTAGCTGTGACACTGAGCAGAGCTGCAACGTCAGGGTTCGGGAAGTTCATCCGCACTCTAACAACAGGAGATCACATGAGCCTGACTGCAAAATATGTGATGGGTGGGGGGGTTCTTCCAAAGTTTAATTTCCCAAGCAGTTTATCTTGCACAGATTGCACCCCCCACCCCCCCCACCCCATACGCCAATCTCAACACAGAACGAGGGCTGAGGCAAATGTTTGAATTTCTTTCTGTCTGGTATATAATAAATCTAATTCATGTAAGGCAGTTTTGGCACTAAGCTATGCATTTGCACATTTCTGTTGGCTTAAGTCACACTTTCTGTTAGGAAAGCTGTTCAGAAAAGGTTTATTTCCTCCACTCTTATAAATTGTTGGCATAAACAACCATTCAAAAATTTAACCTCAGTTATTTGGCACCCTAATGATTTACATTGAAGCCCACAAACTTGGGTTTCTTGTTAAAATCAGTGTGTGAATTTAAGTGTAATAACCTTTGAAATATTTAAATTCAAGCTAAGAGAATAAGAAGGAGGTGGAAGACATCTAACAGCTACACCGCTGACTTTAGTTGCTGCCTCACTGGAGGGTGGCACGGGATAATCCACACAGACGGATCCTGAATGGGCAGGAAGATGAGATGGGGAGATATTGTCCCTCTTTTTCCTCTTCCATTTCTATCTGGGCTCCTCTGCAAAACAGTGTTTCTTGTCTCAGCACTACCTCCTCCTTGGTCTTGGTTGCTTTCTACTTCAGTCATTATTTTTTTTTTAGAGGGGGAAGCTCCACAAATAGAGTAAAGATTTAAAAAAAAAAACAAGCTACACAGTAACTTCAGACAGGAGTGCAGACAGACGGGGCAAAAGATTTGGTATGAAAACCACAGTACTTCAACAGCGGCACAGATTCACCTGAGTCTTGTGTGCTGGGTGCCGCAATATCTCCAGCCCGAAAATGAGGAAATGAATAAAACATGCTTTCAGTCACTGACTCATACACATGCAAGCATACAAACTCTTTGGCATTTCTCCCTCTCTGAAATAATGCAGGGAAAAAAAATCCAAACACTCAACGTAAGGAAAATTATTTTGTGCTTCACAAATTCTGTTATGGTATAGAAGATTTATATACAAGAAAAATATTTGTGCATACAGCTGGAACCGAGCTTTTTGAGAAAAGTACTGAAGCACTGACTAAGTCTTTTGTGTCTTCATTTACCTAAAACTTGATGAGCACATTGACATGCAAAACAGACGCTTTCCAAAAGCGGTTACAACACATCTACCAAGGGAAAAGAAGCAGTGCCAAAAGACATCATACCATTCCTAGTTTGCTACATACTCAGTAACTCTGGTCAGTTAAGAGGTCCTTAAATGATTTTCTTGACATCTTTGCTACGTCATCTGAGACTGGTAAATCAAAGGCAGCTTTCTTTCTTCTCCCACAGCTTCATCCGTGATAAACACTCTGCAGCTGGCTACAGAGGTAGCGCTGGTAATAGTTTATAGGCAGAATTAAATCTGGTTCACTCATCCAGAGGACTTTTTTGTGTCCATGCAAGAGAAAGCAGAAGGAGAAAGCAGACCAGTTGGGTCAGAAGCACTTTTCCAGGAGCCGTCACTCCTCTGACACAAGTGGCACATTTAGCTGGTGCTGAGGCTGAGCTGATATCACAGGAGAGCAGAAAGCGACTCTCCTGGTGCAGTTTTCTGCACAGGGTGTTTAGAGATGTCGAGTTTCCACATCGTACAGTGTCGAACTATTTCATCACAGTGCAAAGACAAGCATTTATGTCCATCAGCACAAGGACGGAGTTTCCACCATGCCGCGGTCCTGGGCTGGAGGCACTGGGGCAGGTTTGCTCACCCGAGCTAACTTGCCCTCACCTCCCCTTGCTCCCTGCTACCCCAGCTGCTCAGGAGCTCACCCAAGGGCTTTGTCCTGGACGTGGCATGACAGAAATGGCCTCATCTCTCTGTAACTTGAGGCCTCTGCACTTAACTCTGCCAAACTGTGCTGCTTTTTTGGTTTTGGCTGTGTCGGGGTGGGTTTTTCTGTTTGTTTTGAGATGAAATTTGCTCTATCTTTTCTGAACTATATCCACGGCACCTGGTGTCTTCCTCACATGAAAACAGTTGTATTTTAGTAATCTTTTTCCAACTGTCTCAGAGACAAAGGGAGAGGAGAATGAAACACAAAAGGCAAGTAAAGAGTTGAGGAGTTACAGATAGTCAAGACCACTGACACTTGTCATAAAACACAGATGCTTGGTGGTTTAACTGCAATATTTTTATGGAGTGATGTAGTACAGGGGTATCCTGTAAAGCTAACTAGGAAACATCTCTTGGTTACTAGAAGCAGGCAAGCCAGGTTAGCTGAGAAATGGGATATATTATTGAGGATATTTGTCTGATTCAGTATAGGCTCAACTGTTCCCAATACCAAAGCTGACTTGCTTGTATCTACACATCAGTGACCTGCCAAAGTCAACAGCCTTCCCAAACCTAACTTTGGTAAGGTAAGAAAGAAACTAAGATGCCACACTAGAAGAACCCTTTAATCTTACCCTTGCTAGTGTGCCACCTCGATTTGAAGACATTTGTTTTGCACCTTCTCCCCTATGTTATTTAGTTATATTCACCATGAAATTTTACACTGTTTGGAAGCCTTTAACAAAAAAATGAACAAACCAAAACTCCACAAACCCACATCCAAAACTCAAGGAGTGACGAGGCACTGTCATCTGTAGGTAGGCTAAGCAAATCAGAGGTGGGAGAGATCAAAATTAAGGCAGAGGAAGATGCAGGAAACCTTCCTACACCCTCCACCACCTCCCTCCAAAACCAACACACTCCACAACAACAGTGGATGTTTAAGCATTCAGAACCTCTGTCAGATCACAAACTCTCTTTGAAAACAGTTAAAAAATATTTCTTTCCAATTTCTGATAAAATAAATTCGGTATGAAAAATTATACTTTATCTTATGATTCAATACCTAATTCTGGCTCACATGGAGTCCAGCAGCATTTAAGCAGCACAAAAGATGGTATCTGCGTAGAAATCTGTTTTGCCTCTTGCTGTAGTCACATGCTCCTTTTGTTCTTTTTAATGTTAATGTAATTGTATTAATTTTATCAGAAAACAGAGGGAGGGAAGGTGATCTAATTTCAGTGGGAATGTCAAAGGAAATTTGTATCTGCTGTGGCAGCAACTAATGATGTGCCTGTATCAAAGAAAAGAAATGTATTCTTTCAGCTGTCCTCCTGCTGGGAAGTGCAAAACAACTTCTGAAAGACCTATGATCCTGTTCTTTACCTTGTGTATTTTGCACAAATGCTACCAAGTATATTATTCATTTTATACTAATCAGGGTAGTAATCAGGAGAATAATTACAGATATATGCTAATCCACAATTAATGAGCAGTCTTGGAAGTACTGTATGCTCCTACATATATCAACAAAACTCCAACACACAGCAACCAAAAAAATTACCCGAACAGGCAAAGAAATGCTCTAGTCTCAAGAAGTATCCTTGGCTGGAAATATAATCAGTTATTCATAACAGTCTAATAGATACAAAATGTCTGGCATATCACCTTCTCTTTTTATACATTGGCAGTATTTTACCAAAATAAAGCTAATAATGTGATACCTCTTTTCCTGTCCATTCCTCAGAAGCCTCCTACTGAAACAGATGAAACCTCCCTCTCAATCGAGTCTGACAGCAAAATAAAAGCCAAAAGTATTGCAATTCTGGCAAGACTCTTTTACATGACCATCAGTCTTCATGAGAGGTAATGCTCGGTATGACCTCTGAAGTGGAGAGGGAAAGGCTTCAACACGAGGTCAGTAGTTACCTGGCCTGGCCAGCCCATCCCTACCTTTGGTTGTCCAGCTGATTCTTAGCAGATTTACAGTAGTGATAGGGATGTATATGGCATGGGAAACATAAATTACTAACTAATTAGATTTAATTAGATTTTCTGCCTGTAGAGTAACTCATTTAGGTTAAGCTATAATTGCAAGCCATCTAAACCTAAAAGATTACATTTACACTAGGAACGCTACCTAGCTGCTCTCCATTAGGACTTAATCACTTAAAAATCACTTAAAAAATCGTTACTCCTCAGAAAACTCCTCAAACTAGGAAAGCCAGAAGTGACTAGCTGGAAAGCCAGAAGACATGGAGCTGCTGACCTATCTGCACTTCTCCACGGGACTGATTATCAGGGAGCAAACAACAAGTAAGAATTTGTTTTACAACCCTACAGTGTGGACATGTTTCATCGTCAGGAAATAATTTCCAGAGCTGAAAATACAGGCTCTGCACAGATGCTGCTTCTGCTTTCTCCATGGCCAGTCCTGGAACCAAACAACCCAGCACAACACGCACCAAAGATGTAATGGTTGTCCAGAGCAGATTTGTCTGATATATCAGATTTAAATAATAAACAACAGAAATAAGATTTTTGTAACAAAGACATGTTTTAAAATACTTTTTGCATTATATTAGATGGCTTTTTTAATGCAGCATGTACCCACATCCTTCCCCCATGCCTACATGTACAGTCTATCCATACAGCTATGGAAAATATATTATTTAAACATTATTCACAAAACGTCCAAATCTGAAGACATTCCAGCTTAATAGCAGAGCAGAAAAAAAGCTGCACCAAACCGCTTGATTCGTCCCACAGTATCTGACAACCCACGCACCTGAGGAAGGGATGCGATCTACTCCCTTTCTTAGATAAAGAAAATATATGTTATGGGCTGTTACAGTCTGAGGTCATCTGACATCACAAGCATAAAGTGCTGTCACTCTTGCTAAGCCTCTACCAGAATGCCTTGGAGAACATCTGCCAAAAGAAGGACTTTGCATCTGACATCACCAGCTCCCAAATGGGCACACACAGCTCAGCGGGAAACACTTCCTAAGGCGAGTTCCCAACTTGTTTTGGGTTACAAGGCACTACAATTATTTGACTGCAGTCATCATCTGTGCCGCTCACCAGCTGGGAACTGAAAGAGTCACCTGCCTTCCCTTTAAACACTAGATAGGGAAAAGAAAGCACATCTTAGCAAAGCATCAAGGTAAGTTCCAGATTGCAAGACTGACACCAAAGTTGTAATAAGAAAAATAACCAATAAAATGTAATTCTTGATTACATTTAAGCAGTAGATTTCCTCTTTAACTGCTCCAATATATCAGGTAATCTAGGGGAGACAGTCAGATGACTGGCAATCTACTCCATCTCCTATGGCTATTTGCCCTGAAGAAGGCTTCTGTTGTTCTGTCCCTTTGGGCAAGATGGAATATTTTTCCTGCCTTTTCCTTCAATTATTTTTTCATATAACTAAATAAAACAGAACTCCAGAGGGGGAAAAGGCCATGAAAACTCAGTTCTTGCTCTCTAGGACACATTCTTCCTGCTCCCTTTTTCTCGAATCAAATTACAAAATGTGAACATGGCAAGCACAACACTACCTTCTTTTGTCATTTTGCCAACTTCATATCCCTTTTCTATTTGGTAATTATCAGACATACATCTCTCTCTCATAATTAAGAGTTCTTGGTTTTGAAACGTCCATGAATGCTATCACTCTGCATCATTCATACATTATACAAATTATTCACTAAATACATTTTGCTCAACCTCTGCCTTGCTCTTTGCTCATCATCCACACACCTAATGGCAAGTTTAACCTGCCAGGTTGGACCACACATTTCTGCTCTTTGACCCTGAAGATCTTAACATGTATGCAGTTGCATGACATTTGCTTCTACCACTACAGTCCTCCAGACAGCAGAGACAGACTCAGTGCCGGAGTGCGCTCATCCTCTTCCCCACTGCCATCACATGCGCCGTTTTTTCCCAGTTGCGGTGCTGTTACCTACATCAGATGGGAAGCTGCTCATCTGGCTGCTGCTGACGAAACTAGTGGCAAAAATTCTGAGGAATCACCTATGACGATGTGTCAGTGGACAGCAGAGATATCATTTTTTTTAATTTCTCAAAGGCCAGGGTCAGTCTTAGGCAAGATCATAATTAATATTCCTACCAGTGAGACTTCAAAGAAGTACAGAGAGCAAATGACACTGAAGACGCTGCCCACACCACAGAGAACTGGGACATCATAACAAAAATTTGAGGAGGGGCGGAGCGATAGAAACAGATACAATTCAGTAACGCGAGTAAAGGCTGTACTCCTGGGGACTAGCAGTAAGAGCTTTCGGTCAGCCCAAATTCAAAGATTCAACATTTAGATGGCCAAGATCATGTTACTATTCAATTCAAGAACAAATATAAGGGATTGATGCGATGTTGCAACAAGAAACATAATACCTGAAAAAAGCAGAGGAAGCCTTTTCGCTAGATGAAGGGAAGTTTTATGCCATTGAACAAGGCACAGATTAGACATGTCTTGGAACACGACTAGAGGAAAAACGTTATGCTCTGAAGTTGAACTAAATGGCTTGTGCTTTACAAGCGGATTAAAAAAATAAGATTTATACTTGATCTACCTTCCTTCCTTTAATCAGATACTTAGGTGGACTCTAATTTCTATCCAGTTCATGCAGAAAGTTGAATTCTACCTAACTGCAACAAATGCAGAAAAGAGCCTTTAGAGGAAGGAAGAAATAAGCCACGGGCAGACTAGAAAAGAATCAAACACTATCTAAGGTAGCAGGCTGAGGGCTGAGAGGGGACATGATTGCTCTTTAAAATACCCTAGAGAGGGGGCTGGTTTATGCCATAGGATAATGTTGGACTGTAACAAATGGGATGGACATAAACATAAGTAGGTAATTAGAAGACTGCTCCTCACCAGTAGAGGAGAATTTGGGAGGGGGGTGGTCAGGGAGAAGTGAAGTAATAGTAAGGTAGAGCTTGGATTAAGTTTATGAAAGGATTACATAGTGCTTTTTTGCTAGCAGGAGGCAGCATTGGAAGAATTGTCCTTGCTCATTAACTCAGATATAAATACCGCCAATTCCCTCTTACTTCTTCCTTCTATAGTGCATCAAACTTGGAGAATGGAAAAAATTTTGTCTCTTGCAGCAGGAAAGATAGTGCAGGAGAAAAGCAGCAAGAATTTTGCATGTGGCCTCAAAAATTAAACCACAGAGTCATGACGGGACAACATGAGGCAAATGATGACATCGAGGTCTCGCAACACGCTGATCCATGTTAAATAATTGAGAAGTCGTCTGACAATGACTGAGCCCAGAAGGCAAACCTGAGCACAGCAATAGAGATGAATTCACTGACATAGGACAGGGCAGTTTTCTGCCAAGTTCCTTTTTGAAAACCGAGTACACAGCAAGTGCTCTGGCATCCTGGCAGCAGTAGAAACCTGTGAACTGGGCCACTATCCCTCCAATACCCTTCCCACCCCCACAGCATACGCCGTGCACAAATGAAGTCTGGATACATTGGTACCAACCATATTCTAGATGCTGGCAAAAAGTAGAAGGCAATGAGTCATTTTCTTGCATTTATGCAAAAATCTCACTTGATGTTAATATAATATCCTCACACAGACATAACAATTAAGTCATCACCTGGATGGCAATTCTCACTGAGCAATATTTCCAGCTGCCAGGAATTTAGAAATCAGGTTACAATCCGCTAAGGCATCCAGAGCACATTATACACAGTGCAGCCTATTTCATCCCCCTAGACACAGTGGCAATCCTACCTCAGATTTTCACAGTTTTCACCACCTACTCCTATTTATAATTGCATATCCCCCTCTCAATACTTTTAAATCGTTCATCCTCATTGATGCATCATGATCTAATAAAATAAATATTCACTGATTAGTGACTTTTTAACGGAGAGAAGGCATATAGAATAAAGTCAAATTACATGAAACAAAGAATGTATTTTTATAAACTGAAGTAGCAATGCCAAATTCACTTTGTCCTCTGGGTGGCAAGCCAAAAAAACGAAAGAAAACTGTAAAAACATAGTCACATTATGAATATTCTCATTAAGATAACAGGTGCTGTAGTATAATAAGGCGATAGGATTTGGCTTATGAAACATAATAGCAACAAAAATGAAAAAATGTTCTGAATAGAAAAAAGCCCAAAATACTACAGATCAGCAGAAACAAAATGAAGTTACAAAGAGTTGAGAGAGTCATCTTTTGTTTTCCTGGTTTAGAGAGTCATGAGGTTATGACACTGTCAAACAACACAGTTTAGATGTAGGATACAACTGAAAGGTATAGATAGGCTCTGATGAATCGTTAGAAGTAATGACAGACGGACAGGAATCATGAGAACAATTCAAAGATTTTGTCCTTAACTGAAAAGGACATTTTTTAAAGATCAAAGCAATGGATGTTGCAGGATTAGGTTTAAATACTAAGAATCCAGACTGCATTTGTGGATGAGTAAAGTTCCATATTAGAAATGTTGCAAAGGAAAAAAGGTTGGGGAAGGCTAAGGCACCTTTGCGTTGGATTCACGGGCCTACAGAGAGCCCAAGACCGATACAAATGACCTGAGAAGAATCTAGAAGGGAATTAGGAGGAAGCTGAGGGCTGATGGTCTGCTATACTGGGCTTCGGATGAGTTAAAACTGAAGTTAAGCGGCATTCAAACTTTTCTTCAGGAAAAAAAATAGGGTATAGGCCTTAATACAGTAAATGAAGCATATTATAGAAGAATATCATCAAATGTAGAGGTGAAGAAAAGTAGTAAGTGTGGACATGCACTATGGTACAGCTGAAAACAGTGTGCCTGGAATGCCAGTAGTACACAACACTTTTCATAAGGACTGGGCAGGCATTACAGCTGAAAGAGAGAAGTAGTCAGGCTGAGGTCCCTGAAGTAGTATCCGGAAATATAACAATCATGCATTATCGAGCTAAAAATTGCAGCTTAACAGAGAGGGACTGCAGCAAATATGCACAAAAGATCTTATGGCAGTGTGAGAAACTTACAGACAACCATAAGTTAAATTCCAATTTCATGGTAAACGACCACAAAAGTCCTTTGATATCATCAGTGCTACTCCACATGCAGGGGATATCGGTGGGACAGGTTCTAACCTAGTTAGCTTCATACTGGGAGTGATATGATCAGGCAAGGTGAGAGAAAAAACAACAGAAAAGTACTCCAAATGAGACCAAGTGACATGATGGAAGGACCATGCCAGTTACAAGAACTAACGTCCATGTATTTATCTCCATAGCAAAGGCAAGCGTGAGATCAAGAGAACACCAAGTTTCTAATTAAGAGAAATAGGACGTGCACTTCCAAACATGACTAGAAGAAGTCTGACCTAGAAATTGTGCTGTGCCTTCATGTGATTGCCACCCTCAAGTGGTTCCCTCTAGAGAACACAAAAGAGATGTTGACAAAGGAAGGGTTCAACTACCCTGCTACAAGGACTTCGAAAAGCCTGACTTGAAGAAATGAACAGAGTGCAGGTTACAGACCCATTATACAATAAATGCCTCCCAAGAATTGAGAGATCAAAGTACAGTTTTTCAGTGAAAGACAGTTGACCATTAGAAACTGGACTGGGATCACCAGATCATTTCTCTGAAGTCAGCTGTTGCTAACACTGTCTTGACATTAAGTAGAGCACTTCCTTTGGCAACAACAGAACGGTGTGTGCCATGTTAAATATCTTGGACTTGTTTCTTTCTGCTCCCATGGTGAGGACTTGCTAAAAATTCCTGGACTTCAGAACTCCAGCAATAATTCCAAAACAAAATGTTGGAAGTACATTTTTTTAAATGTCTGCAGCACAAAAATAGCACATCCCTAGGACCTCGAGCATCTCAGGAATCCACTGCCCAGTTGCATAACTTTCCCAGTTTTTTCTTCCCACTCTAAGACTCTGTGTTGGGGGAGGGGGTGTGGTAGAGAGGGAGCATCACAGTCTTGAAAGAAAGGTGCTCTCTATGCAGTCCCAAAGCCAACAGGATACCCCACGTCAAGAGATTATGAGATTTACTCCAGAAAATGTGTCTGGTACAGGACAAGATACTGATTCATATCCCTCTTAAGGCACTTCCATTACAGTTTCTACTTCTCCTCCTCCTCTCCCATGTTCTACTTGCTCTTCAGCAAGAAACATACACTGCACAGCATGCCCTTTTCTGCTGTAGCCTAAGCATGCTGAGGGAGGTTATCACAACCGAGATGCTGATGTACCACTGCCCATCTGCATTGTGTCCTTTGATGAAAGAGACACTGTGCCTTGTGTTGCTCCTCCGTGAACATCAAGCGTATCCATCATCGATGCTAACATTCATAATAGCTCAAAAAAGAAAGCTAGTCTCTGTTGTAAGACAGGAGGTGGTAGCTACACGCAGAAACCACATGTACATCATTACTTTTTAGCAACTCCTATCTGGACAGAAATGAGTCAAAATCCACAGTGTGATTTTGTCCAGGGCTGTTTCTGAAATGAGAATGCAACTTCATCTAAATCCCAGCAACAATCACCATTCTGAGGATCTGAACTGTCTCAAATGGGCAACGTTGATCCTTTAAGATCCTAATCATGGACTCAGCTATTCCTCACTTTCACATCCCACAGAGTTGTAAGGAATAGAAAGTACTACTGCAGCTTCTCTTGTCAGCTGTTCCCTTTCCTTTTCTGCATCCTAATGAAGAACTTAATGTAAAATCATTATTTGCAGATTGTTCACTCAACTCCAACTGTTAATTTAAAAGAAGCAAGCACATAAACCCCTCGGAGTCCTAAAACACAATCTCTGTATGCAGAGAGTATTATTTTTAGACACCTATGAAAATTGGTCTGTGATAATATGACACACAAAAAGCTTACGGCCCATTCCACATTTCAGCCCATATCCATCACCTAACTATGAAGATTCACGTCCCCTTATCCTTGATGTGAAAACTGAAAATGCCATATGTGTGCAATTTACTGTGAAGCTGAGGACACATGTACGAGAACAGCAGATGAACTTCCTAAACTGCACATGGCAGAAAATTTCAAATTGTTTGTGTGTCAGATACCAGAATAATAATAGACAGTATTAACAAATGACATTTTCTTATTTTTTCTTATTTTCTCTTTTTTAGAGAAGTGAACTCTTGTGCTTCTTCTGGAAAGCACAAGTTCTTCTTGAAGCAAAGTTACTGGAAACAGAAAGAAAGGTAATCTAGGTTTCTACCAAAATACTATCCATGTAGTCTGAAAAGGGATTACATGGTTTAAATCACTACCTCGGTAGCTGGTTTTTAATAAGCTCCAGCTCTGTTTGGAAAGATTTTTTTTCTGGCTCCCCTTCTCCATCTATGGCTTTTTTTCTCTCCTCCCAATTTTGTGTGAGTGTGGGGGGACGTGTAGGGAAAACGAAAAGGCAAACATCTGCTACTGCCACTTGTCTTTCAGCTACTGGATGGGGCTGACAGAACGAGTCTTTACAACTCTACAAGCTCACCTTCTGCTTCTACACATCAATGAGCAGGGTAGGATCACTAACACTGTATCCCTCACTCTATGAGCTGCAAAGAATGAGTAGAAAAAAATTCCATTCCCCTTCTCTGGACTTTTTCCATCCCTTTTACCAGCATCATCCAGAAATGAGGAGGACATCAGTTAATGCATTATGATCTGCAAGTGCCACAGAATGGTATGCTGTGGCACCACGGTCTCAGTAGGACCTTCTTGACATTCCTGCTTACCAGCAATATGTGAATATTAGTAGAGACTGGGAGCACTAATGCACCTTATCACAGCTTTGAGGTGGTAAATTTAGTGAAAAAAAAAACTTCCTGCAGTTTAAGGTAAAAATCAGTGCCTATCTTCATGACAAC
Organism: Tauraco erythrolophus; assembly: GCF_009769465.1. Lineage (NCBI taxonomy): Eukaryota > Metazoa > Chordata > Aves > Musophagiformes > Musophagidae > Tauraco > Tauraco erythrolophus. The sequence goes on from NC_141468.1 coordinate 81,773,829, forward strand.
AGAGGACAGAACCATAGAAAGACTGAGGGTAGCAAGGGACCTCTGGAGAAAAAGGACTGTCATGGTTTAGGCCAATCCGGCAACTTATCTCCACACAGCCGCTCTCTCACTCCTTCCCCAGTGAAGTGGAGAGGAGGAAAAAAAAAAGTGATAAAAGGACTGAGGGTCGAGACCAGAACAGAGGGAGCACCCACTGACCATGGTCCCAGGCAAAACAGACTTGGCTTGGGAACAAAGCAAAACAATTATTAATAGTTACTTGAAAGGATAAAGAGAAACACTAACAGCTACTTGAGAGGATAAAAGAAACAAAGCCAGATCTTAAAACAACACCTTCCCCCCCGTTTCCTTTTCTTCCTGGCTCTAACTCCTACCCCAGGGGTGCAGGGGGACAGGGAATGGAGGAGTGCAGGTCAGTTCATCCCATGTTGTTACTGCTGCTCCTTTCCTTAAAGGAGGAGGAGTCCTTACACCCTTTTTCCCTTGCTCCAGCGTATCCCCTACTCACAAGGAAAATCCACGGACTACTCTAACATGAGTCCTGCCTGTGGGATGCAATCCTCACCTATCGGATTGCTCCAGTGCGGGCTTCTACCTCAGTCTGGGATTCTTAGGGAGTTGTTGCCACTCGCTCCAGCGTGGGTTGTCACATGGACTCTAGATGTGTCTCTACTTTTGTCATGTGTCCCATTCTCCACGACTGTCCTCAGGCTCAGGCATCTCTGCTCCAACGTTGTTGTGGGTTAGGCTACTCGGCAACCAAATCCTACACAGTTGCCCACTCACCCTCCCCCAGCCCCAGGGATGAGGGAGAGAATTAAAGGATAACCGGGAAACCCGTGGGTTGAGATAAGAACAATTTAATACAGATGATTTAATACACAGTGTAGATGCTCACCACCCCCTTGTATGCGAAGCCCGTCTCGTCCCGAAGCTGCAATCCCAGACAAACACGAGGCCCCGGAATAGAGAGGGGAAGAGAGAGAGAGTACTCCGAGAGTGGAGTACTGGGAGAGAGAGGGGGGAAAAAGGCAATAGAGCAACAGCGCAGAAGCGCAAAAGAGCAGAAGCGGCGAAAGAGCCAAAGCACAAAAAGCCCTTCTTTCCGGCTGACCCTCACTTTTATACTGGGCATGACACTGCATGATATGGAATACTAATTGGCCAGTTTGGCCCTCAATCTTAAGTTCCACCACAAATCACAAGGGGAATGGTGTCCCCCTTGTCCCGGCTATGCTCCCCCCTTATCCCGCCATGCTTCTGCACTCTGGCCAGAACACAGCACACTGAAAAGTCCTTGGAGTTTCACTTCCAACTACAAACATCATCAGCTTGCTATCAACATTCTTCTCAGAGTGAGCCTCTGAGTAAAACCAAAACACAAAGCTCTTCTAGCTGTTAAAAAGAAGAGCTAACTCTGTCCCAGCTAAAACCAGGACAAACGTGGACTTCTCCATGGGCTGCGAGTGGGTCTCTGCTCCACCGAGTCCATCCTGGCTGAAGGGGTCCGCTGCCGTCTCGCCACCGGTTGCAGGGGAAACTCAGCTCCAGCACCTCGTCCCGTTCCATCTGCACTGACCTGGTGTCTGTGTGGCCGTTTCTCTCAGATCTCAGTCCTCTCTGGGTGAACTCGGCCCAGCAGGCACACTGGGAGTGGGGCGCTCTCTGAGTTCTCCCAGCATCTCTGCCGCTGCCATCCTCAGCGGGTGGCGCTGGCCCAGCGTGGGCAGCCCCCAGCCAGAAGCCAGGGAGCAGTGGCAGTGCTCTCCTCCCTTCTCTCCTCACTTCTGGGCAAAGCACCTTTTCTGGTTCCTTTGTCCCAACTTAAATCAGGCCATTCGCAGAGGCACTGATTGGCTCAGCCCGAGGGGAATGGGAGTCTGATCTAGTGGCCAGAACCGGGGTCTGACCTGGTTGAGAAACCAGGGAAGTCACAGGGAGCAAATTCCCTCTCCTGCCACCAGAAACCTCTTCACACCAACCCATCACATTCGTCCAGTCCAACTCCCCTGATCAGAGCAGTGTCAGCTAAAGCCAGTTGCTCAAGACTGTATTCAGTTGGGTTTTGAGTATCTCCAAGGATGAAGACACTCTGTAACCTCTCTGGGTAACCTGTACCAGTGTTCGGTCACTCTCCCAGTGAACAAGTTCTTTCTTATTTTTACATGGGAATTCCTGTATTTCAGTTTGTACCCATTGCCTCTTGTCCAGTCACTGGGGACCACTAGAAGAGCCTTGCTCCATCTCCTTTACTTCCTCCCGTCAGGTCTTTACACACATTGACAAGATCCCTCTGAGCCGCCTTCTTTTCCAAGCTAAACAGTTCCAGTGTCCTCAGCCTGTCCTCATATGACAGATGCTCCAGTCCCTTAATCACCTTTGCGGTCCTTTTTTGGACACACTCCAGTATTTCTGTCTCTCTCTTGTACTGGGGAGCACAGACCTGTATCCAGCACTCCAGATGTGTCTCACCAGTGCTGACCTGAGGAGAAGGATCACCTCTCTCAAGCTGTCAGCAATGTTCTGCCCAACACAGTCCAAACACTGCTGGCTTTCTTTGCGACAAGGACGCATTGCTGGCTCATGTTCAACTTAGCATCCACCCAGGACCTTCGAGGTCCTTCTCTGCCAAGTGCTTGCCAGCCACTCAGGCCTCAGCCTATACTGGTGCCTGCAGTTATTTTCTCCCCAGGTGTGGAAGGACTTTATAGCTCCTTCTCTGGAACTTTATAAGATTTCTCTTAGCCCATTTCTCCAGTCTGTTGAGGTCCCTCTGAATGGCAGCACAACCATCTGGTGTAGCAGCCACTCCTTCCAGTTCTGTACCATCTGTTAATTTGCTGAAGGTGCACTCTCTCCATCATTCAGGTCACTAATAAATATACCTTTTTCATGCTAATTTTTTTTTTTTTAACTTTTTTGCAGTTCAGTAGCTGATGCCTCTACCTCTCCTCTAGGGGCTTGTCTATTCACTGTAACAAGTAGCTTATTTAGTCCTGCATAAAGCTCAATAACTCAATAATTATGAACTCTAGATTCAGGTTTGATTAATCTCTGGACTTTCTTTATGGACTGCAAGAATTCATACTGCTCTTGTAACACTCAAGGTTATTCAGGAATTGAAAATTGAGCAATGCAGACCCATTACACAATGAACCTTTGATCTGTAAAATCCAACCCAACATGAAATTTTCTTTTTTATGACTTGACTTCAAGACTTACTCCAGGTCTGGCTTATTCAAAAATCTCAGGAGGCTGCTCCAATAATTCATTTTGAAATTTTGAACACTGATCCATCAGACACAGGAACAAAATATTGCTCACTACTAAAGTCAAGCAGAAAAAGAACATCTGCTGTTGAGAACAGAGCTGATCAGCTGTGAGCTTTTCCACTGGGAAACTCATAAAATGAGCTACTAGAGAGTTCAGCATGTGTTCTTGTAAGGAAGGAACAATAGGAAACACTTTCACTTATTTATTCTTTAAAACTATCCCAGAGTGCAGCAATTATAGCATACATGTCTTCTCCAGTATAGACACAAAGCACAGAGAAAAAAAAAATTAAACCAGTATTAATAAAAATGCTTTTAAACCGAAGTTTCCTCTGCAGAGTGAAATCAGTCAGTTCATTTTGTCCTCCTTACTGAAGACATCTGACACTAATGGCATTGTGGAAACTCTGTAAGAAAGATTAGAGCAGCCTAAATCCTCTAGCAATGCTACTATTAACATACCAGTGGAAGCATCCTGACTGAAGACTAGGCATAATCACTGCTCAGTAAAAACTAAGTACATTAATCATATTCATTCTGTAATTGGGTTCATCTCTGAAAACAAGAGGCCAAAACTTTATAATGATGGTGTTCAACAATGTGTTTGGGAAGGTGACAAATACCTCAAACACAGATACACAATAAGTGATTTTTAAGATGTTACTGAAAATGAAAAGAACACCTTGTGGCACAACTCTCAGCTTCTAATAGCTGTGAGGAACCAAAATTTAGTCTTTTATCCCCAGTGCTACATAATTTTCATGTGAGGTGTTTTTTTCACTACAAGGAAGGTAGCTGTATCGCTCATTATTACACTGGCCATCACTTCCCTTCCTAAGACCCTGTTTTCAGTTGCTTCTGCTTTTGCAAAACTGCAAACATTTGCACTGATGTTTCCCCTTGCAACTGTTAGTCTGCATTCAGAAAATTTTATCGAGCATAGTCATTTCCAGAAGACTAAGGGATACTGTTTTATTCATAATTAACTACTAACCTGAGGTGCACCACTCAGGACTCAGAACATTCTCAGTGCAGTTTTGTTCCAGAGATTGGCATATGGATGGCCACATTTTGGTAATCTGAGGAATTTGCAATCTGAAAACATGTAGATAGCTTTACCCTGTGCTAAAGCAGAGGACCTGAATTTCAGCAGATTAAACTCTCTGAAAGTCTACAAGTTTCTCTATAGGTAACCAGCAACTTTGTCAGATGCCAATACATTTCAACTCCCCCCTCATGCCAATAAGCACTATAACTAATGTCCTAAGTGTTTTTCTTAACACTTTGCAACTGGAAAACGGGAGAAAGAAAAGCGCACATGAGCAAAATCTCTTAACTGATGTTTTTTAACATGAAGACAATAAGCCTGTGAACAACTTCAAAGGAATTTATAAAGAAGCGATTGAGAAATACAAGCTGCAGCCAATAAACTGACATTGTATAAAAAACAGGGATCTGAAAAATAAACAAACAAATGAAAAAAAATGGTGAAAACTGCTGGACCAGAAAGATACCATGTGATGACGAGAGAAATGCAGGCAGATAAAGGGCTATTTTAGCAGTGTGACCACGCCAAAGAGAAGACGATCTACTTGCTCTGCTTCAAATGATGACAGTTCACAATCTCATTGATTGCCGTAATCAATCTACATCTGCACCACAGAAGTGGATATGCACTCTCCAGTCTAAAGCAATGCTCAGGAGAAAAAAAAAAAAGACAGGATCTCAGCTTCTTTCACTGCCTCTGTTTTTCAAAATACTGGGTCAAATGTCATGCTTCCTGACTGCTTATTCTCTCAACATGTTGCCTCAAGGAATCATTTCACCAGGATACCATTTCACATTGCTGTTTGCATTTCAGTGCTGATTCCTTTCACAAACTGCACTGAACAGCAACATGGCTATGGTTCTATAAATTACAACCTTCCTGAACTGGAACTCGTTCACTGCATAAAGTAAAATACAATTTAAATTGAGGTATCATCAGCAAGTTTCTGTTCTGTTCCACGCACTGGACTGCCTGACTAGCAGCAAGACTTCCACTACAAACCTGGGAGGATTAAGAGTAGAGAGATTTTCAAGAAGCAAGGCAGTATTTCTGGAAATCTGTGTTGAGCTTTCACTTAACTATGAAGAACATTGACATGATAGAGCGACTGAGTCTTAAGAAGAGGGCTGTAATTATCAAGCTTCCAATCCACTCCTCCTGTCCCACTGCTAATCATTTCGGGATAGAGCAGCTGACAGAGAAGGTGATCCACAGAGTGGCTGACAACATTTAAAAGGTTTGTCTCCACCTTACAAGTGATGGACATGGGAGGTTTGCCTGCACCATCTGTGTCACAACTGCCTGTGAGACATATCCTATCTTTTGTCCTGCCACCTTCCAGCCTCTTACAGTTCTACATCAATACTAAGTGCAATTTCTCTATCACACTTCAGGCTCTTGTGAATCACTATGGACATTTTATTGCCCTTTGCCAGCATGGAAGAATGTATAGCGCCAAGACTTCCCCCCTAGCTCTTGCTTGGCCAAAACCATGCAAGACAAGAAGTACGTTTCTGGTGCTGATGCTTCTGAAATGAACTAGTCTCTCTTGTACTTTGGGAACATTGGCTCCCTGGCCTAAATGCACATCCTGACAATCCTGACTACCCGCAGAACCTCTCTGGTCATCTCCTGAGCAGTGGTGATGGTAAATCAGCAAGCGAGAGCGGTCTCTCTCAGGTGCCAAGCTCATTATCATCCTGTTCCCATTCTGTACATTCAATAGAGCAGCAGAGCAGAAAGACTGGAAGACAAACAGAAATGGTCCCATGGTCACTGCTACTGCCTGCACTTCAACTCCTCGCTTCAGAGAGAAGGCAGCAGATTGTTTCTTCGAGATAGCTTTCTGCACTACATCATTCAGGTGCTGCATTAGAAAGCAGGGAAGTATTTTACACATCATTTCTTACTCCTAGTCTCAGCCTACTGCACCTTTCCTGCTGTGCAAAACAACTCTCCTCCCCCAGCTCCATATATTCCAACCAACCCACAACCCTCCCATGAGGCCTCTTTCTCACAACATCCCAAACTCCACAAATCTCTGCTCTGCCACTAAAGCTTTGAAAACTTGCCTGCTCAACGAAAGGATAATGTAAGGTTTTATTAACAATTAATAACGGTGGAAAGCAACAAAAACATACTTAATGGGAAACATTTTTTTTTAAACTGTTTTCAGATATAATAAGAGGGATTGGGTGAGATATAAGGATCACTGTTGTGATGTGTCCCAGCAGGAACTCTGCTTCAGGCATGTATTTATTCCCCATAGGTCTAATACAAAGATGGGGGAAGAGATGAATGAAAAGGCTGTAACATCTAGGTGCATGGATTTGGATAAGCTGGAGATACAAGGGTGGCTGGGGGCTTCTGCTCCTGTGGTGCTGTGGTGTCTTGCACTGCTGCTCCTGCAGCCCACCTGACTGACTGCTGGCACACACTTCTTCTAAGTAAATGCAATGACACAAGGTGGTGCATTACCTCTACCTTGGCTTGCACTGCCTCTCCACGGTCCTGTGTGTTTATTATTCTGCTGCCACTGAAGCCTCCTAAAGCGACTGTGTGCTGTGGTGGTGAAGGTGCCATGGAGAGCATGGCTCCCACCGCGCACCATAGCCAGCCTGGGAGACAGGTTGTGCAAAAGGAATAACCAGGCACAACCCACTGGGCTCAGGCACTTGAAAGGAAAAGGAGCTTCTTGGTTCCAGCTGAGCCTGGCTCTATTGCACGCTTTCCTAATCCTTAGGCAATCCGTGAGCCAGGGAGACCTACACAATCCCACACCGACTGCTCTGAGGCCTCCTCACCCATAACCATTGCTTCATCCCCTTCTCTACGAAGAGCTTCACCATCTTTGAACAGGAAGGAGGTACGTACCAGTCCTTGGTGCACTGAAGGTGTTCATCCAGGTCCCTGATACTGTTCTGCTCGTAAGCCGGCCTCTGCCATGGCTCTCCCCTATACAAACATCCATACTGATGCATTCGTGCCTGCTGTCAAGATGCAAGAACTGCTGCCTTGTAGAGGCACGTGCTTCCTCAGCATGAAGTTCCCAGCGAATCTGGCTCTGGCAGAAGACAATCAGCAGTGCCGTACTGCTGTGTCAGGCTGCTGGATGCAGGGGCAGCTGGACAGCAGCAAAGAAAAGTCTGAATTTAATGGACTTCTGAGAGAAAAATAGAGCTCCAGCCTTCTCACAAACATATTAAATATGATGTATCCATCCTCATGGATGTGAAGGGGTTATGAGTGAGGACCATTCAGAAAGGCAAGATGCAACTAGCAAAAAGGTTTGTGGCTGTGTGAGCCACTAATTAAAAAAAAACCTGAAAAAAACCCCAACCCTGAAAACACAGTTTTCAATCCTTACAAAGTGAACCTCTTCCATTTTTTTACAGCAGCTTTAGTACATCAGAATTACTTCATACATGAACACACTAAAATACGGTGGCTGCACAATGTAATGTTATATCAAGCTCTCTCGGAAAATCCCTGGATTTATCATTTCAAAGAGTTATGACTCAAGTCATCTTAGGATCAGTTTATTTGCTGTCTAGCACCCTGCATAGGTTGTAGGCTATGGAAGTTTCTCCTATCTGCCAGATCAGTGGTAAGGAACAGGATATTGCACCGTACAGGCAAACTGCCTTAGGCACAGCTGTGCTGTAAATCACTGGCAGGTAAGACAGGCATCACTTCATGGGATTTACACAAATCCATCAAAATCTGAACTGGTGATTTACTGGTACAGAAAGCACTCCCATTGTTTATACTGCTGTAACCAAACATTTCTAGCTAAAGCAGTATTACTGATGTGTTTGCCTGCACAGAACATTCCTTTGAACAATCTATAGCTATATAAGTCTGTACATCAATTGCTGGGTTATTTGGCTTTTTTATTGTTGTATAAATCTAGTTCCTGTTTTTAAACTCAGTCATCAATGAAACAAATAAAAGTTTACATGATGAGATAATGTGTGAAGATTCTTCCTGTCTTAGGACTGGTATCGAATATAACTTATGCTCAACGTCTATAGCTCATGAAATTTACAGGGAATTTCAGGCAGAGGGAAATACTCAACATCCCTACAGCAAATATTTAACGCCTCGTCACCTTTGGCTCGTTTTGTTACCACAGCTTTTTAAATGCATATCCATTCAGTGAAATAATTCTAAGTTTTAGCTATCAGGAATAAAAAATTAGAATCAGTCCAAGAAACAAGTTCCTCAGGCACATACAACCAAATAAAACCAACAGAGAATTTTCCCCAAACACGTACTGAAACTTCAAGACAGACTTTCAGGCAATCCAAACTGCTGGATGGACAAGAAAGAAAAGCATTCATAAATTCTTTCCTGAAATCTATAAAGGTAGTTCCTTCTGGAATTATTGAGAGATATAAAGACACTCAAAACTCAAGCACTAAGAAATACTGCAGTTTGTTGAATAGAGGCTAATATATAACATATAATTCATCATCATTTTGCTTAAATTTACCCATGCAAAACACTCACAGGAACAGGGTCTTCCACATACAAAAATGTATAGCTGGGTAAGACTTTTCTCATCAGTCAAAATCAAAAGATCTAATTCAGAGTTGACTCTCAAACCCACTTTCCTCACTCTTTCACACATACAAAAAGCTGACAACCAAGCAAAAAAAATCCCATGTCATACCAGGCCCCAGAAACCATGGAGGCTTCTAGGCTGCAGTGTCTGTGAGCATAAATGATGCTCAAAAGATCAAACCCAAAATTATACACACTCCCCTGCAACATACTGTCTACAGACATCGTGACTATTGTTTTTTCTCTATCCCTACTTCTCAGCCGGCTCACGGCTCTACGTTTCATTCGATTAGATGTAAAGTATGTAAGATGAGTAATAAAAATCACTTAATGACTTTTAAAAAATACAAAGGATGTTCAAATAGAGTATCAGACTTCACTGTGGACTTACAGCTTCCATGTCCTTAAAAGTCAAATCTGCTATGTTATTTTAAAAAAGAAACAAGATCAAGCCAAAACTCCCACTTTCAGAATTCCATTTTATTTTCTTCCTTTAGTCTCTAAAAAAGGAGTGTTAAAACAGTAAACCACTTTGGAGAGGTTTCGTCATTTGTTGACATAAATATCTTTCATCTCCTCTGAACAGAGAAATAATCTATAATGTTGCTACTTACCTATCGAACTATAATATCATTTCCTCAGACTTAGCCTGTATCATAGTAAGCTAGTACATCCTTTTAAGGACTAAATAATTAATTTGCACCAAGAGGCAGAGTTACTATTTTTATATGATCGTATGAAAAGAATCAGCCAAAAATGCTCAAGAAGTTGCTTCTTTGTTGTTGTCATCTTGCACTTTAACTGCATTTTCCTATGAAGCACTGTTGAGCAAGGAGGAGAATAAGCAGAGCAGCCTCACTCCACCTGTGCCACCCAGCGTAAGGAGTGGTATGAACAGCTAGAGAAGTATCTGCGTGTTAGAAGCTGAACATGGTCTTCCCTCCCTTAGTTCACTTCCAAACAATCCTTACAGGTTCACACTATGCTCAAGTCAGCTGCATCTACGCGCATCGCTTACTGAGTCTCACTTCTCCAAAGTGGTAGATGGGTCAGGGAAATTTCCTTTTCTGTTTTAAAACCCTCCAGAGGCATTGAGGGCTGATGATGGAAAGGATACACAGCTCAGTGCAGTCAAGCACACCTTACACCTAGGTAAGGAATACTTATTTTTCCCAGATTCCTCATACTGTGACACAGCATGATGCAATGCAACATCAAGGTTAGAGGGATCAAAAGGAAAAAGCTAACACTGGCAAAGTGAACTGGTTAGTAATCTAGATGCAACAACAGGGATCCCTTACTGGTTCATAATAAGCCAAGGATTTGTATTTATGTCAGAGGAAGAAGGAAGCCAAGAGGCTGAAATACAGCTTTCCTTTGAAACAACACTAGTCTCCCTACATCTTAACAGAAACAAAATGACAAATGACTCACTTCATAACAGAGCATTTCTTTACCCCTCTTTTACCAGATTTAAGAATGCCTGATTGAACTGGATCAATTCAATTCAATTTTAATACAACAAAATTGTATTCATCAACAATGCCTTATTGTTTTTATTGTGAACTTTTTATTGTGAATTACCCCCAGTTTAAATGATAGCAAACCAAAGTAGAATAATAATCTAGGTATTTGTTCAGGAAAAAAAATATTTCCAAAGAAGGCTTTTAAATTTGGCATTCAAAGGTGCAGCAATTTGATACAGTGGGAGATCTAAATTAGAAGAAATCCAATGAGAAGGCATTATGTTAAAAAAAGACAACATTTAAAAAATAGAAAAACTTTATCAGAGACTATGGCGTATTATTATCTACTTGAAGTCTTTAAATTAAGACTGGGTATATTTTATTAAAAAGGCATATTTAACCAGAAAACATAGGCCTGATGTGACAAGACGATATTTTTTGACTAGTAATATGTCTGAGATCTCTATCAGAGAGATCTTCTGCGGAATAATTTTCTCCCAAATTGCCTCTTTCCCATTGATAAAGGCATCCTTTCATAGCCAACAGCTTTGTAAACAAAAAACTTGCGTTGGAATGCGTAATGCTACTACCTCCACTTTCAATATTATTTCTAGAATTATTTCTTTTAGTGTCTTTACATCCCAAGTAAGATACTGAAAAAAATTTCACAGAACCCTGGAGCTGCTGGAGCAAGGAGTAGGAAATGTACTAATCGAACTCCCATTCATCACATCTTTGTCCTACTTATGGTGACGATCCTTGCTGCAAACAGCATCTCCCAATTTTTATGTTACATCTAGTCTGTATCATTTACATCTGCTTTACTCTCTTCCTTGTTATCATACTTGAAACGATGCAGTAAGCAAGATGATGCTGAAAAAGCTGAGGTTTTGCCAATGCATTACATCTACCTGTAAGCAATGATTTCATATATACATACATGTAAGATATGAAATGCAACAAAGACATGCACTGAGGAATCCATCAGCAGTAGACCACGCTTTTCCTTACCCACTCAGTTTAGAACACTCCTAAAACCTTTAGAAAAAGTCTCCTTTTTGAGGCAAGGAGAATCTGTTGGTTACTTAAGTCTGCATTAGTGGGCTGTCATGGCACCTTCACATTCACAAGCACATGTTCTTGCAAAATAGGCTTTACCAACATTTGCACAATTCCTCATGGAAACAACAAGTAATGATCAGCTGGTTCTAACTGTATGCAGAGGACTCCAACCACCACCATTAAATCACCATAAATCTCTTTACAGTGGCATTGCAAGGGAAGACAGGGACACAATAGATTCATCAGAGCATAGTACCTGGTCAGTCGCAGGAATCGACTCCCATCTACGCTTCAGCAAGTAGAGAGATTTCCGGCTCATGATTCTGAATCTGCTCTAGAGGTTTCTCCACACTCCAGAAAAAGGCTTCTCCCAAACCAGTGCGAAGACCCTTATTTCTGACTCCTGTGCTTCATTGCTGTAGACGGTAGAACTCCCCGATGTACACAAGTTTTTGCAAGCTGCAGGGTTGAGACTGGTTCCACCCAAGCTTCCCCTGTTTCTCTAAAGCATCCGTCTCCTTATAGTGCCACGACAAAGAGAATCAGGCGAGACAGTAAAAAGCCTAGCTTTCACTGACGAATTACCTCACAAAAGCATGAAGTAGGTAGACAACACCAGATGCACTCAATCTGAAAATAGCTGTTGCTTAGGAACTGGAGGGGTAAAACGCAGCACCTCAGATATATAATTGAGAGTTTTATATTTAAAGAGAATTAAAAACATGGGACCTCTGTGCTTCTCTCCCGATTATCGTCCTTTTATAATGTTGGAGGAACGATTGCTCAGTTCCACTGACTCCTGGGGCTACGCCCACACCTTCAGCAAGCCAAACGAGTCTTGATGACAGAGCAACAAACAACTCCCACGCATTCAAGGTCCCTTGTAAAAACGTGTGCACAAAGCATGCAGTGGGTCCCACCTCAAATATCTTACAAGTATCAAGTATTATGCTTTAGTAGAATAATCAAAATACAGTTTGCACATTTTCTCTGCAGAGGGATAATATGCCAAGGATGAATTTTGCTAGCCACAGTTTCTTGTAGCATGTATTGACATTAGAAATGGGTATGAATATTTTGGCCTCCCATGACTGGGGATGATATGGTTTTACAGACTGCATGCATATATGTGAGAGATTTCTTTAGGTGGGTTAAACATTCCTAAACATTTAGGAATTCCTTTAACTTGGAACTCAATTTTGAAGTTTTGTGCCTAAATCCTAACCTGTATTAATTTTAAAAATTAAGCATGGAACATAATGATAATTCACTTTGCACTTTCTGCATGATTTCGAATCCAGAGAGTGAGTTCTCTGCACGAAGCATTTACAGCAGGAAGTGTTATCTTCAGAGATCAAAAAAAGAAGGAAAAAAAATAGTAGTTGGTAGCCAGGAACTCATTGCTCTTTGTAAGGCAACCTGTAATTCACTCTAATTACAGCAGCCTTAATAGCCTAATTATTCTAAAAGAAAAAAAAAATCCTACAACATATACACATACATATATATGAGTGTAATGTATAAAAAAGCGAGCGTGATGTTGGTGGGAAGTCAGGAGCAAGTAAAGTACTGTAAAGACAGCTTTTTACTTGTCCCATTGACGTTCCAGTGAATTGTAGACGCTTATCAGGAGACAAACACCTGCAAACAGGAATTCCCATAAGCCTAAGCCTCAGTGTACTTCATTTGACATCCATCACTACCTGAAACTTCATCACTTTGCATTTAACTCCCACAGGCAGAAAAGGAACATATTTTCCAAGGGGTCATAAGAAGTACAACATGCACTGTAGTAGTTTCCTTTCTATTTCAACATGTACCATAGAAAACTACTAGTTGTTAAAAAATCTTAACAGAATTTGAGTTTTGTCTAACAAGTCTTGGTAGAATAATTTTATGAGTTTAGATGCAGATTTTAGTTTTGTATCATGGTAAATCAGTGGTTCCACTTCCTTTTCTCACAAGTGACGTTGCTAACATTCAGACTTGCTTTCTAAGGTGGCTTCCTAAGATCTATCCTCTCACTTTCTTCGTTTTATCCCATAAAAATTAGAAGAACATGGAAGACTAATAATTGACTCCCAATAACATATGCCTAAAGCCCTTCCTTCCCTCTTGCTGCTTGCCCGAGCAGCGCAGGCTACCACTGGCCAGGAGAGACCTCTCCTCCCAGGTCTTATTTCTATGCTGGAGGAAAGCCCCACAGACCTAGGGAAATACCATAAGCAACCCTGTGGCAGATCCTGCAGGCAATTGCCAGTCCATCTTCAAACACCTGATGCGTTAGATTTGAAGGAGAAATACACCTAACAGATTACTTATCTTAATTTTTAAGCAAGGTCTTGTTTAACAAAGGGTACATTTATTAGGACATAAATTGTCAACAATGCACCTAAATCACAAAAGATAAAACAGGTGTTTTATATTACACACAAAAATCAGAACCTCCTAAATTTCTCCTAACTTTTCAAGGAACTAGTCAAATTAGGTTTAACACCATTCCCATCAAAGACAGTTCTCAGAGCCATGAAGAGAGAAGAGAGTCTGAAGCTACAGTGGAATAACACAGGCTTATTTTCTTCCACCTCACGAAACTCCTTCCTTGCTTCTTGTGACTGGGCACTAGGACAACACACAGTAATAGGAGAGCTTGGGGTCACTCCCTTCTCCTACCCTGTTCAAGATCCTTTAACATTTCTATGGTACATATTGATTGTTAGATTTGCAAGGTGCTTCCAGATTTATAACAACTGGCTTTCTAGAAGCTTTGCAGAACACCTATACACAGCACAAATGAAATAAAAGAGTAAAAGAGTGCTTATAGGACGAAATTGATTAAAACTATGCACTTTTGACATGGATTTAGCAGGAAACACCTCGCTGCTCTGTCAAGGAAACCTTACATATGCAGATTTTATCCTGTTTCGAAGGAACACACTCTCAGGAGTGAAGTATTTTTTCTCATTTTGTTATAAAAAAAAATTAAAGACATTCTGCCTAAGGAAAAAAATAATCAGCAGGAGTCTTCTACATGAAAATCTGATACAGAGGTTTCTAGAACAATGTTTTTAATAATTCAACAATATCCTTCAGGAAAGGTTCAAACGACTGCAAGCTGACCTGCATAGAATTCCACTGAACTTCTCCCAATTCCCTTTTTTTAAAAAAAAAATGAAATGGTGGCAGAGGATCTAAAACATCACACAAGTAAGAAACAAAACTGTTCTCAGAAAGATAGAGAAAATTTTTTAGATTTATATAGAGTCTTGCATTTGGGTAAGAACAACCCCATGTACCAGCACAAGTTGGGGACTGAACTGTTGGGGAACAGCACACGGGAAAGAGACCTGGGGGTCCTGGTGGACAGCAGGATGACCATGAGCCAGCAATGTGCCCTTGTGGCCAAGAAGGCCAATGGCATCCTGGGGTGTATTAGAAGGGGTGTGGTTAGTAGGTTGAGAGAGGTTCTCCTCCCCCTCTACTCTGCCCTGCTGAGGCCACATCTGGAATATTGTGTCCAGTTCTGGGCCCCTCAGTTCAAGAAGGACAAGGAACTGCTTGAGAGAGTCCAGCGCAGGGCCACAAAGCTCATTAAGGGAGTGGAGCATCTCCCTTATGAGGAAAGGCTGAGGGAGCTGGGTCTCTTTAGCTTGGAGAAGAGGAGACTGAGGGGGGACCTCATTAAAGTTATAAATATGGAAAGGGTGACCGTCATGAGGATGGAGCCAGGCTCTTCTCAATGGCATCCAATGATAGGACAAGGGGAAATGGATATAAGCTGGAACATAGGAGGTTCCGCTTAAACATGAGGAAGAACTTCTTCCAGTAAGGGTAACAGAACACTGGAACAGGCTGCCCAGAGAGGATGTGGAGTCTCCTTCTCTGGAGATGTTCAAACTCGCCTGGACGCGTTTTTGTGTGATCTGATCTAGGTGGTCCTGCTCAGACAGGGGGATGGACTAGATGATCCTTTGAGGTCCCTTCCAATCCCTAACATTCTGTGATTCTGTGATCTTCTCACAATTACCTCCTCCTCAGCCTCTACTGAAACCCAGAGAATTTAATACATATATGTTTAGTAGCAAGTTATCTCATTTTGCCAAGTACAACCTTTCCTAGCAGTACCCAACAAATGGTTTCATTTGCACTCCATATAGATGGTCATTTTCAGCAACTGAGTTAATGTCTATGACACCTCTTCCTTTGAAATTAGGCCATGTTGTGCTCCTTATTCTCAGGAAGGGGGCAAAGAGAGAAACCAGGCACTATATAAATTTCTCTGGAACCCTTCTTGGAAGAAAACATAGCCTCATGAGAACAAATAATTACAAAATTCTTTGGCAACTACTTCATCCTGCGAGTTCACTTTTTCAGAAACCTCAAAAGGGATCTATTAAACAGCCCGAGTCCAATTTCCTGCAGCAAGATACCTTTTTGATAGTCAACTTGATCCATCTTACCTTTTAATTTACAATCTATTTGGACCAGATTGATACCACCTACTTTTCACCTAAATCCCTTTCTCTAATGTTTCTTATTGGCTAGTTGTAAACAAACCTTCAAAAATGTCTAGCTGACAACAATACATCCTTCAAGCATGAAGACACAAAGCCAACAGGATGTATCATGAGGACTTAGACAAGACTTAGACTCTGTCTCTGATGCAACACCAGTACAGCCTTCATATGTGCTCCAGTCAGCAGTCTCTAAATATTTTGCTGCCATAGGCAAAGCATTAGGACTGTAGGGCACGGTTCAGAGCGTAGAAATACTAACCATATTTTCATATGAATACAAAAATTAAATGAAGATTTGCAATAATGCTAGAAAAGTTTAACAAGTCTAAGTCACCTGAAGAGTCCTCCAAATGACTGCCTTCCTCTCAACAGTAGTTTAGCGGAGTCCAATTTACCTTCCACTCTGGATCAGAAGAACACATGATCAACTCACACATCAGATGAGGCGGGAGAGATTATGTACTGACAGGTCTCACCTTACTGGATAGGATTTCCCTGATTTCTGACCTCAGTTTCCACTGAAAACCGGCTTGATTTCTCAGAGGTTTTTTATCTTTTTGAAATGACAGACTGTCACCTGAAAAAAATCAGAGCTGCAACCCATCTTAAACTGTTTAATGAAATACTGAATTTCCTGCAAATTTCAAGATATTTTTTAAATGAGATGCAAAACAGAAGCTTAGAAAATTTCAGAAAAAAATGTAGAATCCTGCAATAATAAGGGCAAAAAAGCAAAACCTAGTAAATTAAAAACAGTAAATCTTGCCCATTAAAATAAGTAGCAGTTTCCTGATTAACATATGATATTTTCTCACTAAAGAGCCAGGTACTCCAGTGATTTTTGCAAGGGGCATTATGAAGGCTAGGCTAGGAACTACCCTACTGAGATTAAGGTTTCAAACATGTATGTAGCTCCACAGCAGTAGAGCCTGTTATTATAGGCTTAGACATAGATGTTCATATTCATATCAAAATCCTTCACCTGAAGGAAAATCAATTTGAAAATACCAGAGCCCTAATAACATATTTATATAATCTCAACATCAGATGGGAAAGACAAGATGGCTTTATACAAGTAGGAAAATTCCTGAACATCAATATTGATAGCAATGTCTCCTTTGAAGCAACTGTAATTCTATAGATAATTTAAAAATGTATCAGCACGATGCCATTAACATTACTAGCAAAACTTCCTTGCAATGATGTGTCAAGGGCAAACCAGTAGCTACACAGGGCTTTCCTGCACCTCCTCACACAGTTCTAACACCACTAATCCCTTATTATTGAATAAGGCGAGAGGGGCCATCCAAGTTTTACAAGTTTATCAGGTTTAAAGAAGAACTACCATAAAACATACACACATTACTTGAAATTGCATTCCTTCGATACTCTGATGGAGACAGCCGAGTAAGAAATGCTTTCTCAATGCATCTAATCCATCTTTCTGCTACCGAAAGAACTTTCTGTTGCATGACTCAGCTCTCTCTGGATCAACTGTTTGGATTACAGCTCAAAAATTATATTAACAAAACTGTCACAGTTTTATGCTTTTTTTTCCATTGATTCAATCCTGCAAATATTAACAAAACGAACAACTTTGCCAATCTCAGATGGAAAACTTGCTTGAATACCTCAAACTTACGAAAAGCCAAAATCAAACAGATAACATTGAGCAACTGACCTGTGAGCCTCTGGATCCTCGTTTGTGATCCCATTCAGAATGCCCCATGAGCTGAAAAACAAAGAAAAGCATAGCTAAGTGAGAAATTGCACTCATTAGCTTTAATTGAAACATTTATGTTTTCATATCCATTACAAATTTTCTTTGAGAAAACAGGTTTGCTTTTACGATTTATTTCACCCAGCTTTTAGTTTCTTAATGAGGGTGAGAAGACTTGGGAGTTGTTACTATAACGTTGCACCTTTACATTCAGAGCCAAAACACATCTAGCATCACAACACTGCTGATGCCAATAAAATTCCCACTGCCAGAGATCAGCTTTAGTCAAATGTTTAATACTGATCCAGCAAAAGGGGAGCTGATATATCAACAGGAGATTACCAAAACCAGGGGACGTTTGATTAAATAGCAATGCACGTTTTATACCAGGCATGAAAGTTAGCAACAGTTTTAATTCTGTCTCACCACTGAGTTATTCTCAACATGATAAAAAAGTAGAGGTACGTCCTCTATAGGAAAACAGCTTGGGGTCATTACATTGCAGAGGAAAGCAAAGAGAGAGGGAGTTTAGAGAGGATAGGTTCTCATGGAAATAAAGACTTGTGATGGCACACAGCTCCTCAAGTTAAAGAGAAGGCAAGCATTAATTATAGCCGAAATTCAGCTCTCAAATCCTCTGTGCAGCCTTACAGAAGATTGTATTGTGAGACAAGATGGTACAGATGGACTCCAGCAAAAAATAATTTGCCTTCTCCCATCTTTCTTCTACTGTACTTCATAGCTGAATGCCAACACAGGCACTCACTCTCTTTATTTAAGCAACATACAATTTTCATGCAGCAGCTCATTCCATGTATGTCACGGTGGGGGACAAAAAAAGAGAATACCCAGGAGGCTTTATCACTGCTTTACGTATCCAAAGATTATGGGCAAACGTGAACTGCTGACAATAAAGCTATCCTCCACCCACCTAAAAACCCCTGGAAAGCACCAGGGAGGGCTCCGGTGGAGTCCGAGCTTTGCAGCACACGAGGCAGCTGCTGTGGCTAATCTGCCTCGGAGCACTCAGCTGGCATGTGTTCCAGCCTGGGAGCTGGCTTTTCTTCTACAGCTACTCAAGAACCTCTTCTGGGTAATGCTTTTTCTTACTCATACAAGCATAACTTAGTGCAAACATAAAATATGTGAATGAAAGTAGGAGGGTTAACACGATGTGTAATGACTTATAGTCACAAACATTTTTCTTGCTCTTTTTTTTCCCAACATTCTTTCCCAAAGGAAATGCCTTCTCCCAGGTCAGAGGTAGGCAACAAGATTACAATCTACGTTATTGCAGAACATGCTTTTGAAACACTCATCCCAGGACAAGAGATTAAAATGACTTCAAAAATGAGGAAAGTAACACACATCTCATAAGAAGTCTTCATCTTCTCCATCAACTGTTCCTACTTATCCTTTCCTTCTTCAAGGGCCCCTTCATTTCTTTAAGTTATTACTTACGATTACCTACCCTCATAACTGGAGAAAAACTGCACATGCAGATAGGCATCAAAGATCAGAAATTTCACACCATTTCTTTACCTGATACAGCCTCAGGACTGACCCTCTTATTTTCCTGTAGTTACTTCCTTTTTCCATATACTGTTGGTGGAAATACTGGCTGTGCCAGGTTTCTCTGTTTCTCCATATGAAAGCTGGTCCCTCAGCAAACAATTGGCATGCAAAAGCTACGAAGAGATGCATCTACCGAAGATTATGTGCTTCACAGAACCTCTGCCAAAAACTCTCATACCTGTGCTTTCTCCCTGGCTTCTGCCACTCTGGACCAAGGAAACCTCCTCAGTTTTAACTCTTCAGCTCCTATGCCTTGTGGTGAAGCGCTTTCTTAATTTACTTGGCTAAAGAAAAATTAATTTATCACGAGTCTAACCACCTGCGATTCCCAGCATGATAAGGGGTATCTTTACCTACAACATCCTACCAGTGAAATTAGCAAAAAAAATAGCCTTTTATTCACAGTAAGAGAAAAGGATTAATGTTACAGGTCTGGCTATAGTTGATGTGGTTCTCCAGGCTCTATAGACATTTGGCAGCGCACACCACACCCTCAAAACCAAGTGTAGCATGAGATCCCACTGCCAGGTTTTTCATGCTCCTACCCTCCCTGAACCACAGTTTACAGAGAAGTGAAGGTTGCATTACTATTGCCACCAGAATAAGCAACGCAGTTAAGAATCAAGCTTGGAGTTATCATTCCCATCAGAGGAGGTACACCAAATGTAGGGATTCTCCAGTCAGACAGTCCCAGGAAACCAGATCGACATGTGCCAAGGGTGGTTACTTGTAATCACTACCAACCCTCAAGCCAAATCAAGTCCTTTTAAACATTCATTCTTCTTCAGGCATGGTTGTCCCCACCCTGTTCCTCAGTTCCTGCCTGGTGCCTCACATCTCCACACAGAGTTTTTCCAGCCCCTCCAGTGCTCTGCTGTGCTTCCGCAGCCCCACAGCCAGCCTCTGCTCTTCTCCCATGCTCCTCCTCCTTCACAGCTTGCAGATGCCTTTTGGCCCAGGTCCGCCATCACTGACCCTATTCTTACCAGGTGTGGGTAACCCTGGGGTGCTCCACAGACTGCATGTTGCAGTAGAAGCTAATGTTACAGTGAAAAACAGTCTGAAGGCTACAACAACTTATCCTTGCTCAATTTCTCAGCATCTAACTATCAAAATCACTTACAGAAGAGAGGCCAAAGGCACCAATGAAGCAACCAGTCATAATGCATTGGAACCAATGGAGTGACCCCTTGCTTATCTGGTACCATTTTATTAGCAAACTGCTAACTTCTCTTAGCACATTACATGATGTGCATTTCATTTAATTCCTCTACAAACGTGCCTTTATAGAATCAGCCGCGTATGTATTTTTGCTGATAGATCCATCACCCCTAGTGTAGAAGAATTTCAACACCATTGTTCTGTCTTCGTATGTCATGTACTATGCCAGGATGCTCTACTGAGGTAACTCCGTGGTTATCATCTGGTAAAAAGGTGAGCACAGGAAGCAAAGGAAGAGTTCTAGGATGGTTAAGAGAGCTTGCCACTTCTAGGCAGTTTTCAAGCATGCTAGTAAAATGAACGTTCCTATGAAGCCAACCTTTTCCTCACATTCTATAACCTACTAAATTTACTTGTCTTTAAAATTTATTTCTTCCTCACAATCTAGAAACAGTTTTCATCTAATGCTAGAATGTTCTTGGCATGTCTGCAATGGTCCAAAGTAACCATGGAGTGAAAAAGGAAAAAATTAAATAAAAAGTATATTGTGTTTACAAAAGGGCCTCAAGCTTTACGACAGAAGACAGAAAATGAAACAAATAAACAGGCACAGCAGTTGTAACACAATCTCTGCCAGGCCAACATCCTACAGAGGGATGATTGCCTCAGCATGACAACCTTAGCTCGACTAGCCACACTGTACTAGATTATTTCTGAACCTGGGAAAGCATTTCTTTGAATGGACAACAGTTAAGTGCTGGAGTACAGTATGCAGGAAAGGAGGAAGTAAGTATGCCTGACCTATCGGGCTACTTGGAAACTACAATTTCCACAAGCTTTATAGAAATCTAAAGATGAAGAAAGCAATATTTAAAAAAAAAAAAATCAATCAAACAACAAACCAACCACAAACACTCAGAAACATAGAGAATGTGCATAAATCCACTTGAGTCTGAGTCAACCTTCTGAAACCAGAAGAAAAAGGTATTATTTAATTGGTGAATGCATGAAAACAGAGATGCAGACGCAAAAATGCATTTGGAAGTAGAGGGGTTTCTGTTTATCACTAACAGAACGGTTTGTTCCAGACCCCACCACCTCCTCTAAAAATTACTATGAATCAATTTGGTCCAGAGTGATGGCAAATAGCCTCACACCATCCAATTACTTTTCTTTATCATTCTTACTGACCAGGCTGCTGAGGCTGAGTGTATCAGCGGCAGAAAAGGAGGGATAAAGCCGAAATCAAACTCCCACACAGCTTCTATGCGTGCAGTCTCTCTCGGAGGAAAATATCTACTTTACATTTATCTAAAACTGTCCTGGAAACCCAATTCTGACAGTTTTAACACTTAAAGATGAAGGCAGCTTTCAGCAGCAAGAACAACTCTTGCATGTTCAAGAAAAAACACGGGCTTCGCTAAAGCCAATTGGCTTGCTCTACCCTTGTAATTGACTCCCAGGTCTCCAGGGAAAACAGCCTCCCCCAGCCCAGCTGAGTGTGAGGACTGTGAACAGAAGAGGAGGCAGGAATGGAGAAGACCCTAATACCAAAATCACAGTCACAGAGAGGAAAAAGTGAAACAGGGCTAGCTCTCTCTAAACACGTAGGGTGATAGCCTGTCCTCTAAAACTCAGGCTTTCACTATAAACACTATCAAGTTTCTAGGGCTTGTGGTTGTAAAATCAAATTTTAATGTAAACCAGATGTTCACTAACGTAATGACACCTGCAAAGGGACAAGGAATGGTATAAGGAACTGTCTGTACTAGATATCTGAGACATCCATGCCAAAGTAGAATAGAGACATTTAAAAATTAGCATCTTCAATTCTCACCTCTCTAAAATGCAGTTATTCTCCTATGCAGTGATTTAATTAAATCCCTAGCCTATGATTACATAATAATATCAACTTTCATTAAAATTCATAAACCATAACTCTAAACCTCCTCAGTATTAGAGAACTGCAGGAAATGTGACCCACACATACCTATAAAAGATCTAAATAAATAAAAAGACAGAAAGTAAAGAATGACAATTCAAACCTTTTAGCTGTTCTAGGCCTTGTTTTTCCCTTAAATAATCTTTCCGGCCTAGGTTTTTGTTTTGACACCCTTGAACCAGCAATACTGCTAACTATGTCATGGCTGAAAAAAAAAACCCCAACTCAACCCACAAAACAATTCACAGAAATAGAAAGGGCATAATCTTATTATAAGGATCTGCCCAATTGGCCAGAAATGGGAAAAAAACCAACACTTAGAATATGAGCAGTCTTATCTATATACTTGGGAAAGGGAAGGGAGTCCTCAGTAGCAGAATGCAACAGCATTTTGAAACCACAGGGTTTTTTTATTTAACCAAATACAACACTCAGCACAGTTTCATTAGAGGGAATGAGCAGATCTTTTCATGGTAAGTACTTAAGAGGACTGATGAAGCAGTTATACTTAGTGTTTAATAAAAGACTTTAAATCAATTCAGGCCCTACTTTATTTAGATTATAGTCTACTACTCTGGAATTTTATTTAGATGTGTATTTACACATATACAACACTTTCACAGTTATAAAAATAATTAGAAGGTGATGACAAAGGCGAGCTAAACCAGCCATAACTCACCAAAGCTAGTAAATGGGTTTCAAACAGACAGAAGCGGGATCATGTAGTCCAAATGCATGTGTCAGGACCTTGCTTCTTCCCTTGGACTTCAAAGATTTCAGACTGCGGCTGGACACCGTGTTTCCACTACAGTCAGCAGAAGAGAGCCATGCTCTCCTCTAGTGAATAAATAAAAGGTGAGCACACAGCAAAGTGCAAGAATGCTAGGAGCAATTACTCCTCTGCCCCATCTGTGATTGGGAGCCAAACACTTAGCATCCAATATTCTCTCTTGAGCTGGCTGCTATAAATGAATAGGATACCCTGAGCTCCCCCAAACAGTTGAGAACCCGTAAAAAATGCCTTTTTGCCACTCCCACAAGGATTTAGAGCATTTAGTAGCAGCAAAAATTAATTACCAATGAGATTCTGAGCAGTTTTGGCTGGGTGGTAGCCTGTAGTTTTGAGTTGCTTATATTTGGGATAGATAGATATAGTAGAGCCAGGTAGGAGCATCCAATCTGGCTGGCACCTAGTTTCAACCTTCACCAAAATAGCAGAGCCTGTATTTAAACATGAGCATAACATCTTCCCTCTTGGAAGAGATTTGTTGAATGGGCATGTTGAGGATGTGGAACAGTGTCTCACTGTTGAGTTCTTCGACACTGCCTCTTACAGCTTGTGCTGAATGGGGCACAGTATGATACATATTCTCTAAGTGAATGGGTATTAGCTATGCTTCAGTCAGGATCATATTTCCACTGGTAAAAAAGAACCGTTTGTCACCAGCATGTAGGCACAAAATGTTCCGGTAAATTTCTTTTTCAGTAACAAAAAAGAACAAATTATTTCCTTGATTACATATTAGAAGAAACACTTATTTTTACAAATATGCAGGAGTCAGGTCATGCAGAAATTGACATGGTTTTTTTGCACATGCTATTTGAGGAGGATACCTTCTATTCGATAGCCTGTTCCCTGCATTTTCATGGTAATCAAGATAAACGAGGTGATTTACTGACTCGACTGGCTGAGGGAGTGCAGTTTTGGTGTGGACACCATCAGCAGGAGAAGCGAAGTGGGCTGTAGCTGCTGAGATTCAGCCCTGCCAGATCCTGATAACGTAATGGGGGAGCAACTGCTTGGCTGCACTGGCCACCACCTCCATCAAATGGCACAGCCGCAGCTTGCCCTGTGGGCATCCAAAGCGTCAGAGACGTCTTCTTTGCTGTGTGGTGAGTGTGATCATACACAGGCACGTGTAGGCTATGACACACAGATAGCAAAGCGCTCCAGTATTTGGAAAAACAATCCCTTTTCCACAACTCCTTGCCAACTCCCAGGGTCAGCTTAAAGCACGAGATGTCAGAGCTGCGCTGTTCAGCCAGATATGTGAGCTGCACGCTCGCCCCATCGCAGCCTCTGGCTGTGCAAGTAGTGGGGAGGAAACTCTCCACCCAAATGCTCCAACACTTTGGAGCCCTGCAAATCATCTGAGACTGGTTGAAAACCAAAAACAACCCCCCCCATCACCAAAATAAGCCAACTAAATGAATAAATTGGGTGGGATGGGGGGGACGTAAGAGCCTTTCTGCTGCTTCCTAAATAAGTGTTTCAAAGGTTGTGGGCTGCTGGACAACAGCTGGAAGCAGAGATAAGATTTTTAAACCAAGGTACAGGCAGAAATGCTTTGAAACTTGGCATTGCTTTGAACTGGAGCAGGGGCAGTGAGGTAGAACGGCAGGTCTGGAGAGGAGCTGCAGTGAATGGCTTCCTGCAGGATGAGCCCCATGTGGGGATGGAGTTAAATCCTCTGAAGCTGGTACCCTGGTGAAACTGGAAGCCCGGGAGGGAGCTGCCTCCTCGATCCCAACAGCCCTCTCACAGCCAGCTGGCGAGGTCAAGCAAGGAACCACTGCACTGCCAGAGGCTACACAAAACAGAGGAAAACATATACATCAGGCAGACCTCCGCTGAGACAGGGAACATGATACTGAGCTGCTGTGGCAGAAGGGAACGGAGAAAATACGGCACTTAGCGAGGTGAGGCTGAGGGGATGCAAACGGGCGCTGCGGCACAGGCGGACAACCCAAAAGGCACCAGCAGTGACTGTCCTTCACGCACAGCGAAGAAACCGACCCAAGCACTTAATCAGGGACTCAGCTCCAAAGGAATAAAGGAATGAGATCATATCTGGCGCTGGGCGAGACGGCAAAAGAGAGACTACATTTTTGAGGACTTTTCTCATGGCAGGAGATGACCTTTTAGAATATTTCCAGACAATAAACTGCATCTGACTCTTCAGGATCCTGGCTGCCTTGCACCAAGGCAGGAGGCATGAAGACATATGGCACGGCAAACTGGCAGTGTTGGGTTCGTGCACAACTGTTATGGTCCCTTGCTCCATGCTACCTGAAACAAGCAGATTTAACTTCAGATAGTGTGAAGGTACTGTACTGTGAAATAAAAAAACATAGGTGGGAAAAAAAAAAGGCAGGGGAATATCCACCTCCATACCCTGTATCTGTATTATATAAATTTTGTCACAATTACTTAAACAGATGACAGTAGTAAAACAAACCTCTACACGTTTCTATTATTTTCAGTCCTACCATCAATTTCTCAGGGCCCTATTAATCTTTCACACAATCAAACAGGATTTTAAACAATGGGCTTTGGAGGCAGAGCTGTAGTGAGTATGGAAAAAGACTGCATTTTTTAAAATTTATTTATTTTTTTAAAGAAAAGCAACTCTTATTCTTCAGCGATCCCCAAGGATGGATGTCACACAAAGAGCTACTTGCAGATGTGGAGCAGATTTCTTTAGCAAAGGCTTCCTAAGTCAATAGTCTTATCTTAATCTGGAGATTTAAAAGATTTCCAGAATAATAAATAAAACAATTAGCTAATCTTAAATAGATTTCTTATCCCCTTAAACTGATCTGGTGGATTAATAATAGGCACGTTGATCTGCTGGACTAGGATTCAACAAGCAAAAGTGTTCACCAAATTTTCCATCTACTGACTTTTCCATTCTGAGCATAATCATGAAAAGCAAAGCCCTAGGAAAAAAAATATCCATACTGGTGAGATAAAAAATGTAGGCACAGATACTCTGATATCCTCCCACTTTAGCCATGGCCATAATTTACAGGACAGTAACCTACAGAAGAAGATGTCTTGGTATGGGAATGCCAGGGCAACATTGCAATATCAAGATTCCTAAATTAACAGCAAGCTGACAAAAGAAACAAATTCAGATTGTTAGAAAGAAGGAAAATGACTGTTTAAATCGTGCTTGCTATTCAAAGTGGACACGTTAAGTTCCTGGATTTCAAAGCTACAACGGTCGAGTCCATTCTGGTGTAATTAAGTTCCTAGAAAAAGTCAGAAAGCTTATTACTTGTTTTCCATTAGGATCATTAACTATGCATTAAGAACCCCAGTCACAATACCAAGCCTGGCACAGGCTTGATAAACTAGTGAGCCACTGCAGCAGACAAAGTCAGCATAGTCTGAAAGCATGTTTAGGTATCTAAAGCCTGTTATTTATTTTTTAGAGGAGTCTAAAGACTTCTACAAAAAAACCTGCCCTGCAATGTATGTTTACAATACTGCTGTCCCTTTAGTGCATAGTTTTTCTCTCACTTTCCTTCTTTTCAGAGATTCCAGGTTTATGTATGGTATTTGCACTTTCTGTTGTTACTCAACACAAGCCTTGAAGATGACGCATGCTCTTTTCAGCTGGGTTATCAGTGCAGAGGAGGGGCTCTGCTTCCAAAGAAATTAGTTCCTTGAAGATACAAGGGATGTCTTCTTGCATAGAAATTAAATCCCCACTGAAAGAGCAGGAAAACTTTTAAGAGATTTTACAGTCAAGCTCTGATTTTAGTTGAATCACTACAATACTAGTACACAAAACATGAAAGGTCATGTGGAAGGCAATTTAGTCTGATTAGTTTAGTAAGTGCATCAACTAACAGCTCACCACTCTCTGGTAGTCTGCATAAAATAGGAATTTCCCAATCCAATTCCCAGTGGCTAAATGTCTACCTCACAGGAAAGAAAACTCCCAAACCAAAAAACAAAACTTTGTCAAATTGACATCCTTACTGGCAGTCTCAGCAGAAAAAAACCCTTAGGACTGAGTAGCATGGAGGTTTCACCAACATTTAACCTTCCGAGTGGTTCCTCCTCTGCAAGAGAGCTGAGCCACGGCGGCGGGCGTAGTGACAAGCCTGATTTTATTTGCGTCCCCGTTGCACTTCCCTTGTGCGCACAGGATGGCGTTTCGTCATAGCTGTTGACCAAAGCCTCTCACCAGAGCAAAGAGTCACTTATAAAAAGGACGGGGTAGAGGGTGAGAGAGTGGACCCCCAAACCCCAACCGCTTGGTCAGAGAATCGAATAAAGGTTGCAGTGCTATTGCCCTCCAAAATTGGAAATTCTGTAGCAACACAATGCAGTAGTTTGAACAAGTCAGATCTCTTCTGCTACCAAATACACTTATTGAAAAGAGAAAAACAAACTTTGTTTTTTTAATATGGCAGCTTAACGTCCACCTGGTGTGAACCACAAAACACAGTGATTACAGGAATCAGCCCCTGGTTGAGGCTAAAATACAGTATGGCAGAAAGCCAGAAACATAATTTCTTACAGTTTCAGCAGCTCATTTTCCTGAAACCCATTAACTTTAATGGCAGCACACTGAGGGATAGCTGAGATTCAGTAATGAAAATTTAAGATACTGAGAATTTGGCCTTCCTCAAGCTAGTGCACAGATCAGGCTGACCCACAGTGCCTCTCTCACCGTGAGAGAAGCATTGCATCCAGTCAGGTGAAGCCTCAGCTTCCAGGGCTGGCCTGGAAAAGAAAAGAGCATCGTTCTGCTAAAGCTCCTTCCAGCCTGACACCCACACAAACAAGCTACTTCTTTCATTAAAACCCCATTCTCCTGGTTTTGAGGTTTCACAATGCAGAAGAATAGTACTAACATTGCAATAGCTAGATCCCAGCTAGCAACTGTCCTAAAATTACACTGTAGAGCCGTGGTGGCTACTAAAAAACCCTCAATGTCAAACTCAAGTACATTCAGTTTAAACACACCCTTGGGGGGATTTTATACTAACTACTTTCTAGTTCAGACTATTCACTTTAAGCTCAACCAGCAATGCTTCATCACTCATCCAGGAAAACTTCTCTCTCTGCCACCCAAATCGCAATCCACATGCCAAATTTAATTATCACTCTGCATTTGTCTATTGCTAGAGGGGGGAAAAAACACGCAAATAGATGAACGTAGCAGTGACCCGAGCAAAAAACGAAATCCTCTGAAACAGAACTAATTAAATCAGTCAGTGATTCTTCTTCAGTACGACACGTTTCACCCACCCCTTCCCCAGGCAGCCTAGTTCCCGCATCTCCTCCAACTGTCCTCAGCAGGGCCTCAGATGGGGCTCATGATGTCTATCCAGCAGCAAACTAGGATCTTTTCTACTCATACCTTGTAACTGCACGGGTTTAAAATAAAAACAATCGTCTCAGAAAAATTCACCACGATAATTTCACGCTGACATTTACATGCAAATTCCGGCCACAGAATATGTGTTCAGCCAGACGCAGTGGCATTTGATTACTACCTCAAATTTATGGGACCAGTAGGCACCAACTTGGTGCTTCGCTGGTTCTTTGAAATGAGCAAAGCTCAGAGTGCTGGCAGAGCGAGGCTTCCTCTTTGGTACCCAGTCAGGCCTTACAGGAAGAGCTGCAGGACTAATACACAGAGAAATTACAGATTTTGTGGATTTTAAATCACTGCCATGAGTCCATAGACCAAATCTTGCGCTAACTGCATTCCTCATCTAGCAAGCATATGTGCCGCACGACCGCAGCATGGGTGACCCTGCTGACTATAAAGGGACATAGTTCAAGGAAGAGAGCTACGCACTCATTTTAGACTTCCCTGTTCTACAAGTTTAAGTGAGACTCCAGCTGAAATGCATGCAAAAATACATTTGGGTCACAAATTTCCCCGTCACTGGAAATGGCATCATGTTTATTGCTGCAGTCATGCTGCCAGACAATGCGTGAAATTCTGTACCAGCTGATAACGGCGTGTCTGTGCAGCGAGAATATCGAAAGCTACAGGTGCAGGACCACCACAGAAACACTGACCGCTCCTCTCTCGGTGCACTTCGCTCTCCATCACTTTCTCTTTATTCAGAACACGTTCAGAGCAAGAGGCAGGAAAAGCAAAAGGCAACTCAAACAGGGCAAGAAATGCAGGGTGACAGGCCCACTTGGGAACAAAAAGACACCGAAGTGGGATCTCTCTTACTAGGAAGTTTGAAGATAAAGTCAATCCCACTTTGCTAAACTCCTTATATGATTTTTAATACGGTCAGTGCTTCCTTAGACAGAAGGCCCATCACGAACAGACACCCGTACTGAAAGGTACTGAATTGTGGATGCCTGCACAGGATCCCTGTCAAGTCAGGTAAAGCTTCAGACGCGGGAGCCCTGACAGTGCCCTCTTCGATAACAGTGCATAGGAACAGAACAACAACACTCAGAGACTCTGAGTAATCTCGAGGTAGGTGCCTACACAGGCAACAGTTTGTCATTCGCACCCATCTGCTGCTCCAAATCACACAGACACACTGTCACATGCGCTTTTCCCCATCTGGAACGCAGAGCTGCTGGGTATAAATGGGCAAAAGCCAGGAAGATGAATACCGGGCTCGTGCTGTATGGGGGGGAATCAGCAGTCAGCTTCATCTCCTCTAACAGGAATAATTTCAGTGGAGATTTGTAGAAGTCAAAGTAAAAACAGATTTTTCACAATGGCTGCAGGTTTTTCCATGGTTTAAAATCCTGACTTTCAAACTAGTATGACTCTTTCTAAAAGCTTGCTTCTGAGATTTTATTTTTAAAGTAATAAAACCACGCGTGTTGTCTTAGAGGGATATCATAAAATACATTCCCCTGCAACATTGTCTGCCAACATTTAATTCCACGTGGTCATGTAAGCCATATTTCCATAGTGTCACAGTGCTGCTAACAGCAAAACCAGAGCCCACAAAAAGTGCAGTCTCCATCGTGGTGTAAAGGGATGCACAGAATAGATGTTACTCAGGGGTGTCGCGGTGCAAACGGATATACCAGGTGGTGTTTTAAAATGAGAAGAAGAAAGGCAGTACTGAGCAGAGGGGAGAGGAGCTCGTTCTGGAAGGGCTGAACTCAAAAAAGCTGACTTGAGAGACGTGCGGCTGCCCTTTCCCCTTTGTTTTAAGACCTCGGTTTTGGTTCAGTTAAACTGAGTCACACGAAAGCTGCTAAAATATTCTTTGGCAGAAGAATCTTCCATTGAAAATATGTTATTTTGACTAATCTGCCTTTCAGAAACAAGCTTCAACAAACTAAAGTAGCATTTCTGTGGTCAAAAAAAAAAAAAGAAAAAACTCGTGTGTCAAAAAGGTCCATCTATTCAAAACAGAAAGTTCTGAAATTTGCTTTCTTTTATACGAGCGACTACTTCCCCCCGCCACCATTGGTCCTTTTTCCCCCAGAATTTTCTTCTTTGCATAATTTATCTTTGCATGCTGCTGAAATATATTTCTAAAATCAACTTTATCAAAAAAAGCAATATTTCTTCTTATGACGAGCTGTTCAGCACTCCCTCAGAAACGAGAGCTTTCCCTTCGATTAATCTCATTATGATATCTTTAGCCCCTTCCTTTTTTTGCTGAAAAAGTAATTTAAGTTCCTTTTTCCTGTGTCCCAAATATTTTTCTGTCTTCTTCTTATGTTCAACTTGTGTAAAAATGCTATTTTGATTCAGCAGAAGTGTTATTTTAGTAGACACTAGTATACATCACTTTACCCTAACCAAGAGAGTTCAGATGGAAAGGTATTTATAGTCCTAGCTACCAAAACAAGAAAAACAAACAAACAAACAAACAAAAAACCCAACCCAAATAAGCACTGCTAAGTGCTAAACAGCTGTGTGGATCTGGACCTATGACTATGAAAACGAGATCTCCAGATCCGTATTGATTACAGATACAATCCTGATCCCCTAGTGCTAACAACATTTGCATCAGTTCGGCATGGCCTGGATGTTGTCCTTTGCTTTTCCTCTTGCACCTGGGAATTGGCCTGATCTTCAGGAGAGACAGTTGAACACAATTAGCCTGAGCCTCTGTAAGACAGCTTTGAGTCTCTCCCTGCTATTACACAGCAGCTGCAAATCAGAAAAATCTTAGTAGTAACCACTTCTAAAGCCCTTATTTCCAGACCACCATACAAACTTGTTAACTCAGACAGGACCTTTGTGAGAAAAACAACCTGATTTATCTCCATTTCACAGATAGAGAACTGAGGCATTTACCCAGCACAGTACTGCAAAACTGGGAATAGAAACTAAATATCTTCAGTTCATGGGATCAGACCATAGGCTTCATTTTGATAAACTATTTATGTCCAAGTTCTTTTTTGGGAGAGTCGAGGGCATACACCAAGGAACAGAATCGTTCTTGTTTGCAGCTGCCAGGCGATCTTATCGCTCTTTCTGAAAATGAACTGTTCAGCCCTCAATATCAGAAAGAGGACAGGCTCCAAATATCAACAACCTTTCTTTCTAAGAAAGCACTAAAGTGAAAGAGGAAAGATAGGAGACGTCAAAGGATCAAGAATAGTGGAAGTTTTTCCCCTGTATCTGTGGCCGAACACCCGGGCATCCTGCAATCCTCTTTACTCAGTTAGAAGGACTTTAGTTAGAGAAGACAACTTGAACGAAGTGAAAAACCAACGACTGTGCCCCAGACCTGAACTGAACATTCCTCAAGCTTTAAAGTCATTGAGTCCACTTCAGCTCCGCACCTGGATGCAGAGATGAAAAGTGAGAGGAAGAGATGAAGAGCTGAAATGCCAGCAGAAAAAGCGTTCTCCTGAAGCTTTTCGATTTTTTCATCAACATGAAGTGATCGAGGCATCTCTGGCATGAAAGTGTTCACCACAAGAGCTCCCTGAATTGGACAGTATTTTTTCTCTTCCACTTTCCGTTTTTTCCATGTCATTCCTTTTTCAGAAAGAGAAATCAAAGATAATTGCAGTTTACCTGGTTTATTAGTATCAAGACCCATATTCCACAAATATGTTGTCAGGAGATAAGTAGTTGCATGCTGAATGCAGGGTGCCTGCGCATGTGTGCCTTTAACATTCTCAATGGGTCCCTTTACCAGGACAAAGCCTCCTTGAAGCAAAACCAGGGCCACCAATAACCTAGGTTCAGGCAAGAACGACAGAAGCTGAGAAACAGATGCTTTATGAGCTTGAGAACTGCAGAAGAAAAAAAAAAAACACCCTACCCTTCTCACACCTAAATATAGAACATAAATAAAAATGTATATATCCTAAATATTTTTCCTAACCTAATACTTTTCTTCCCACACATCCGTTCCGCTCTCCCCAACACATGCAGTGTGGTCCTGGAACCAGCGTTTTCATTTGTTTTCAGGGAAAGACAGTTCATGTGCTGGTTAACGAGAAAGAAAGTTCAAGGTGGACTGAGGAGCTGCCTACGTGCAGCCAGCCTGACGAGAGGGAATTAATTTCTTACCAAGGAGCCACCCAAAAGCAAGTACCAGCGGTGGAGAGAAAATGCCCTACTAAAAGCTTGTCATGCCATACTTTGTCGGTCCTGCGATTAAAAAGTGGGATTCAGCCTCCACATGTGTAACGTTACCAACACCTTCGTAGAATCATAGAATGATTAGGGTTGGAAGGGACCTCAAAGATCACCTAGTTCCAATCCCCCTGCCATGGGCAGGGACACCCTCCACTACACCAGGTTGCCCAAAGCCTCATCCAACCTGGCCTTGAACACTTCCAGGGATGGGGCATCCACAGCTTCTCTGGGCAACCTGTTCCAGTGCCTCACCACCCTCAGTGTGAAGAATTTCTTCCTTATATCTAATCTAAACCTCCCCTCTTTCAGTTTAAAGCCATTGCCCCTTGTCTTATCACTACACGGCCTTGTAAAAAGTCCCTCTCCAGCTTTCCTGTAGGCTCCCTTTAAGTACTGGATCAAGAAATAAGGGGATGGAAATACAGGTAGTGCCGATACATAGGACTCACGATAAGCTGAAAGCATTTGGAACCTCTTAAGACAACAATTCTAAACAGAATCATAGAATGGTTTGGGTTGGAAGGGACCTCAAAGATCATGTAGTTCCAACCCCCCTGCCATGGGGTGGGGTAAATACTGTTATTGTAACTTACAGAAGACACACATGCTAATTTTCTGCAGTTGTACAAATTATATCTGAATTAACAATATTTCTCACAGCATTTCAAGTTTTCTTAGAAATTTCAGTTCCTGGAATCCGAAAGGAGGAAAATAAAATTAAAAAAAAAAAAAAAAAAGAGAGATTTCCTCTAAAGAGAGAAAGGAGGTTTCTAACTACCAGGACTGTGAGGAGAGGGGACTATTAATACAAGGATTGAAAACTGAGGATTCGTGGCTGATCCACAATCTCCAGAATGCAGAGGGCTGCCCCCTTGTTGGTGGGAAAGCTGCCAAAGGGCAAACCTCAGCTCTGCCTGGTATCAAAAGCCAGCACAGTAGATATGGTAAAACATAATAAACCAGCTGCATCATTCCACTCTGCGAGGAGGATGGGCAGGATAGAATAAAATGCCAGAACTAAAGCAAGCAATTGCTAAAAATAACTTTATCTCTCCTTCTTTATCTCAAGGGTCAAATTATCTCAGTTGCTACTTCAGAAGACTAGGCAATGTCAGCATCAGAAAGGTCAGAAAGCATGTGAAAATTTACTCAGTAGCTTATCCACTGCCTAAATATCTGCTATTGCAACAGTACAGATTAGCATGAAAATTCCCACTGTCTTGCTGCACAAATATATGCAAAGTCTTTATTTGAAAAGCATGACAGTTAAAAATGCACTACATGGATACCAATAGCTCTAATGTCATCACATACTAATACATGAGGTCTTCGGTTTACTTTTTGTTTTTTTTTGTTACTATTTTATTCAATGAAATAGACTTCTGATTATTTATTAAAAAGTCCTTTCAGGCTGATATGAAGCCACTCATAGTGGGACAGACTAATTCCTCATATCTACAATGCAAGGAGCATCCGCATATAAGCAAAAAACACGACTAGTTGACCTGACTGTTAAGAATTATAACCAAGTTACTTCAAAAACTGAAATGCTTCACAAACTGAATTCATTAAAGATTTTGTTCTGGATGCAGGTACTGGAAGTGAGAAAGAAGACATTTTTAAGGTGCCAGAACCTCCTGTTTCCACATCTAGGGACAAGAGCATTTCAGTTT
Source organism: Tauraco erythrolophus (assembly GCF_009769465.1). Classification (NCBI taxonomy): domain Eukaryota; kingdom Metazoa; phylum Chordata; class Aves; order Musophagiformes; family Musophagidae; genus Tauraco; species Tauraco erythrolophus. The sequence continues at coordinate 81,808,177 of NC_141468.1, forward strand.
TGCTTTACAACAGAGTGCTGAAATTAAAATTTGAAAAAGGAAAAAAAAAAAAAACCCTAACAAAAAAATTGGGGAAGAAAACCTCACTATTGCTTCAAGCTCTAAAGGTTTTACTGACCCAAGTGACTTTTTCTGCTGTTATGGTGAAGAAACTTCATTCACAGAGTATTTCAAATTATTCAGGCTGCTTCTGCTTGGGGAAAAAAAAAAAAAAAAGCTACATTTGGAAACCTTTCCTGAAATGCTTCCACAGTCCTCCTTGAAAATCTGGTTGTTGGGTATCTCTTGATATAGAAAGAGTGGCCAGATTTCCTGACCTTACAGACCAGTCAGTCTTTCTAAGGTCAAGAGGCACAAGATGCACAGGGGAGAGGGAGACAGGAGAGGTTCACAAGCAGGAGACAACAGCAGCTCACCAGGCAGTCTGATGCCCTGCTCGGGGACACCTCCCAAGGCTGTGAGTGCTCAGGCTCTAGGAAATCTCCCGACACTGAAGCCTAGTTTCCTCCTTCCCCCTGCTTCCAGGTCTGGATCACTCCAGAGTAGCCCAGACGTCCCAGGGACCTGGTACACAGGAGCAAGTCGAGCTCCTTGTGAGCTGCTCAAAAGCCACGCTTATGCCACTGCTCGTGCGCAGCCAAACAGCTCCCTGGGTGCAGAATGGTAAAGGAACACTTATAAGGAGCAAAGCCGTAAGGATGAAGGACCCAGCAGACTCCAAAGGATGTAGACGTCAGAGAGCAAAGACAGAATGAGGTCAGAGTGTGATCTACAACCTGGGGAGCACAGCGAGCTATATCTAGAATGAAAACTGGCTGTAATCTTGTCACTTAATGGGAGGCAGAGGGAGAAGAGGGAATATCCTTGGAGCTCACACAGCCACCAAGTAATGTGTGCGTAAAAGCAGGCTAGACCAGGGGTACAAACTCAAACCACTCCGAAGCAGAGCACCAGCACTTCAGCTCGCTAGCTGGCACTGCCCATCATATAGCAACGCCGTGCTGTAAAACGACTTTGGAATTACAGCTGCATGTTCCCCTATTTGTGATCTCCACCTTGCCAGATATCTTCTGGCATCGGCTGCACATCCTCCCGTGCACAGACTCACCTTGCTTGGGGACTCAGGTCTAAAATAGATTCCTTCCCTTTTGTCTTCACAACTGGGAAGGGACAGAATATAACTGTGTTTATTCCTGAAGGAGCCTTTAATTTTCATTACCATCTAGGTTAATTTCCTAGTAGGAGGAGGCTGGAAGCAGGATGTCAACTTTTTTGGAAGAAAGAAGGAAAAAATCCCAACCAAACAACAAACCCAAACCAGAAAAAAACATGGCAAGCAGATGGCTGATCTTGTTCTGCTGTTTGTGGGGGGGTCATAGGTCCAGGATACTATACCAGGGAGGAATTTCATTTTTACAGATATCAGCAGAAAGCCTTTCTAATGCTGCTTATGTACTGACTTTGAGCCAAACACATCCTGCGTACCTCACACGCTTTTGATGTCCTGGCTACTCTGCTGAGTGCCAGCCCACCCTGAGCAGCTGCGCACACCTCGCCTGGCTGGACACCACCATGGCTCCAACACAAACATGGAGACGAGGGCCGCCTTGTAAGGACTTGTCCAACATAAAAACATGGACTCCCTCTCTGATTAAGGTGGGGCGGGGGGATGAAGGATTCAGGCAGGGAGATAGACTCACTAGGGAGGAAACACATTTCCTCTCCAGCTTTTAATAAGAGCATGGAGAGTCTTCTGACTCGCGGACTCTAAATTAACACATATCTTACAGATATCAATCTGCATTTAATCATAATGGAGGGCATCTCTGCATGATTACTAAATAATACTTATGGAAAACCTCAGGCTCAACCACATCTCCATGATCTAACAGGGATAACACTGGGCATGCCAGGCCACAATGAGCCTTTTGCTTTTGCTCTAAAGTCAAGAAAATATGAGGAGGGACAGGGCATACAGCTCACTCTTTTGTCTAGTTGATATACTTAACTGCTCGGCACATCAAAAACTGCTTTTTTTTGTTTGTTTTTTTTTTTTAAAAGACCACGCTGCTACCAAGGGATGCAAAATCCATCCCTAAATTAAGCAAGTGAGCAAGAGATAATGATTAATTGGCCAATGTAGCTGCTCCAATCTTCTTCATCAATCTCCTCTAATTGTCCCCAGGTCCTTGTGGGAACAACACTAAGCAGTAACTTCACTTCAGAGGAGAATAGACCCACGGGACTAGCTGTACCACGGTGGAGTTAATTCATGATTTTTGTCAGATCCTGGCCAAGACGAGAAGAAAAAGCCAGTCCCACTGACAAGATAAAAACTAGTTTGAAGAGAGTACTGGTTCCTCAACTCAATGAGATAAAAATGACTCTGTTAAGAAAAATTCCAAGAAACAATTGCACAGTGACTCAGTTGTACACAGTCGCCTGCTTGGTTCACGAGGTGCGTAAAGCATCGCCCACGCTCCGCACACCCAGCCGTTCTGCCTTGCGCTCCGGGTGCTCCATCGCTTGCGTAGGGTATCCCACCCGCTTCAAGAGAACAAAGATAAAAACCACCCTGCGTGTCACTCATGATGCACCAGGATTTGAAATAACATCCACAACAACTCAGCAATTTCATCAGCAAGCACAGAGGAACAAAGTTGTTTTAATGCAACTTGAAAACTCTTTAGTCCTTTATCGCTATGCAGGCTGTTTCTACCACAGGGCAGATAAAGCTAAAAAAAAATAAAACATGGTAATAAAAAAGTTCTTTTACTGCCAAGGATTTTTCTGAACACAGATATTTTCTGTATGTATTTCAGACAGTTGTAGACTTAACTGCGGGAATCTGAGATATAGAGGAGGTACGAGATAAGAGGTAATTCGTATCTTGAGGAGTCAGGAAAAAAAGTGGAAAGAGTCCAGACTTCTTTTTATGCTTTTGCTGTTTTTTAATTTTGTTAGCATCTCTCCTAAGCTGTAACTACTTATTTTCAGTTTTTACTTCACACAGTGCACTGCCTAACAAGTGCTTGAATGCTAAAACGTTGCACCAAAGTGACTATGTACTGTTGGAGAATTTTTATAGCCCTAGGAGGACGCAGTCAGTACAGCACCAACAGCTCAGCCTTCAGCAGCCAAAGAGTCGCTTTGTCAATGAACGCAGTTGCAAAAAGACAGAAAAACAGCTCACTGCATTTTAGAATACGAATTTCCCAATGTGAGGGCTATTGCTCTTATACTCTGTGTATCCTACGGGGGCTGGGTGGTATTAACTCAGTTCAAGGTAAAACTTTCCTCAAGCCAAAACTCAGTTTGACTGCAAGTTCTCTGGGGCAGAAGAAAGCGTCTTCCTGTCCTGGTTTTGTGCAGTTTCTAGAACAGGGCCAGATACCCAACTGGAAATCCTAAGGACTACTGTCCTGAAAATAACAAAACCCCAAACCAGCAGTCACACTCGACCAAAAATCTGTCTAAATACCACTGTAAATATGGATTTAACTAATTTAATCAGCCTGGAAGACTAATGAAGGTCCAGGATGATCATTTAAAGTACCAGTTATCATAGTAACTGATAGACGAACAGTATGATTGTGCAGCTCTTACACCATAGACTAGATGCCTAGATCTAGGAGAAACTTATTACTGAGTTTGTTAGGCTGCAAGGACACACACTCAAATAGCAACACTCCCTGAAAACAATCATGCTTATACTATCCTGTAATAATAAACTAACATAAGGAAAAGCAAGCAAGCAAACAAGCTTGAATATCAACATGAGAAACAACAACAACAACAACCACCAAAAAAACTCAGGCAATATTGAGACTATTCTGAGAAGGTTCTCAAAAATAAAACTTCCTTCTCATAACAGAAACAATTGGTCCTGACAAACTTACTTCTCTTTATACATGAAACAGATTTGAGTCTAGGCAGTTACAACAGGATAACTCCAGTCGGAGAAATCTAAGGAAAAAATAATATCAATATCAAGTTTCTGCTTCTCAGACTCCTCAATCTAAGGGCCGATTAGGTTTAAAAAAAAAAGTTAAACAACAATATGATGAAAAAAGAGGCCATGCCCTTGGCATATGGTATTATAAACACAGGAAAGTGCCAGTATAAACCTTTATCGGGAGACTGGGTTCTTTGTCAAGCCGTGCCTTTCTTCCAAAACATCCTTGCTGCCATATGTCTGCGTCTCGCCAGCTGCAGACCTAATAAGAGACTTCTTATTCATGCCGCATAATGTTTTACAGGTTTGCCACAGGGGTCACTCACTGTGAGTCATTTACGTCACAACTCCAAGAGCCTCGGAGCTGACGGGAGCCAAGAAGTGTAGGTTGGTGGAGGGGAGAGGAGGGGGGCGAGAGGAAACGGCACATCACGCTCGGAGCTCTGCGATTTCGCCTCCTCACCATGCTGAAAGCTGGGCTTTCTAACTTGCTCTTCTGCTCCGAGGGGCTCTGTGGCATTCCTCCTGTTTTTACACTTAGGAGAAGAGGGGAAATTGAATACACATATTTAGATGAAGACTGCTGAAAGATTTTATTCCCCCTACTCTTGTTCTGTGCCTCATTATTTCCAATAACTCTACAGTTCTAACAGGTCAATCAGGAGTTTTTGCAACCTATTTCGAGTATTTCATGCAGTTATAAAATGCAAATGAAAGACGCCATGCATGTGATGCAGTGGGTAAAGGCATTTATCTGAGCAGAAATGGAGCTAGCTGTCTGATGAAGCCAGTTTTGAAAAAGAAAAACGGTTATCCCACCCTCACGATTTATCACCCCAGTCTGGCTCTCTGTAGCAGTTTTGGGTTTGGTTTTGAATTAGCATTCACTAATTGCAGGGAAAATAGCTTTTCAAATCTGTGTGTTATTATGGTGCTGGAACCACAGAGAAGAGAGAAACACTCGCTACAGTGAAATCTAAAAAGGCAAAGGACCAAATCTGAAGCTGTGACTGGAGTGACCAGCGCTTCTCTTCCATCTGCCTGCAATCGTGGAGGCAAGGAAATATTTGCCTTTCCTCCTCACCCCCTTCCCATAAACAGAGAATGACAGAGGTGGGTGGAAAAACGAGGGCATGGTAGAAATTTGCTCTTTTTGCTGTTGGAATAATTTGCTCATTTAACGGCCAATGAACTGAGCATTGAACAATCGGTCCTGCACACCCGATTCAGAGCCATGTGCTCGGTAGGCAGCAGCAAAGCTGCCATGGAATTGCCCAATAAGTCATGAACAATAAATTGTTCGTTTCCAGTCGAGTCAACATTTCAAGGATTTTTGGTTTTACGTGCAGGTAGCCTGTAGGTGCAAAATGAAAGGGGAGGTGGCACTCTTGAAACATTTCAATTTTTGCTCCGCTTCATTAAGTCAGGGCTTTTGCTTTCCTTTCTGTCTGACTTGGGGGACAGGAAGCTTTTTACTTCAGTATTACCCCATCCTTTTAAAAGGTTTCAAACCCTCTTACAAGTGTGAAGTCCACAGGAAGGTGAGACTTGCTCAGATGCTCACCTTCCTTTTTTCTTTTAAATGCTAGCAAGTCACTAACAAAGCAGGACGTTTTACTTAGTAAGGAAACAGCTGCAATGGAAAATGACTTGGAAAATAGAAGGCAGGTATTTCCATGGAAAGTTTAATAGCTACAACAGTTAGCTTACTAAAATTTTAAACATTTAAATGTTTTTGGTTTTGGTTGTGGGTTTGTGGGTTTTTTTTTCCAGACAAAAGACAGCAGGTTTCTATGTCACCAGGTCCCTGTACAGTCATCATTTGAACATGTGTATCGGAATACAGTGTGCTATAAGAGCTCCAAGTCTTGATGTCACATAGCCATACGAGAACTGCAATTTGTACTTTGGAAATACCAGCCTTCCAAAGTGAGCCCATCACATCAAACAAAACTTAGAGAATCACCAAGGACAGCAGAAGGTGAAAGCAATAACCAAAGATGTGAAAGATTCTGCAAGACTCTTTGAAATCATTTTCTCTGTTCAAAATTATGCATGTCTAAAGGACACAGCACCGGTACTTACAGGCTATAAATGCACCATCTGCGTAAGTCCAACAAAACCCTCTGCATCTCCCCCATCCATAACTTCTGTAGGAGGGGAGAGAGGTGGAAAAGCAAAGTACTCTGGGCAAATCCAGAGAGACATTTATGAATTCAAGAAAGCCTCTCACTAGAGAAATACAGATCTTTCAGGTCAGTAATCCCTAATCAAGGCTGAAAATAGCACTTCAGAGCTATGACACGTTTTATAGCAGCACGTTAGAATTAGTATTGTGAGCACTGAAACTACAGTAGCTCTGCTGAGAGTCCTGTTAATGAGTGTACGGGAAGTGTAGTACTAAAGTCCTGTGGCACATACACATGCACACACTCCTGTCAACTAACCTATAAACATTATGTGCACTAAATCCAAAGTCACGGTCCTAGTCTATTTTTTGCCATTCTTCCCATAAGAGAAACTAAAAATAGGCCCATGAGAACCATGCATGGGACTCTACTCGTCAACTGTTTAACTCTTGCAGAAAAAACTGCCTAGCACTGTTTTTTTAAGAGATTCTTCAAGGACTTTGCATTATATAGATGAAGGATATGGTTTTTATATATATATACACACACACATACACACTGAGCTAATGATAACCCTAAGAAATTGTGGGTGCATACTACTGTCTACTTATATATATATATATATGTATGAAGTTTATATATATATTATTTATCAATATAAAAATAAAGACCTGGGGGCATGACCTCATGCAGCTCTGAGGTCCCTACTCAGGTGCACAGAGGAAGGAAGGAAAAAAAAAAAGGCAAACCAAAAAACTTCAATCTTGAGAATCACTGCTATGTAATCAAGCAAAGTTACATAGTGGGTGTCAAAGAACCTTGCTGATACCCTGGAAAAAGGAAGAGCATGTTAAATTTGAAATAAAGATAAGCCAGTAAGACAAACAAAAATCACCTTGCATATTGCAGCACCTGCGGTCTTGTTACAAGGCCTTTCCACACAGTATGCAAGGCAGCCAATTGCAGGAAGACTAACCCTCAATGGCTGCAAGTGCCAAACAGCCACAGAAGTACGCTAAAACCAGAGAACCTCCACCTTGCCCCTGTGCTCCTCCAGAGAAATGCTACCCTGTTGTTAGGATAGATGTAGGATAGATCGTCTTCCTGTGGCTACGCCTCAGCCATCGGAAAGGGCACGAGCGGTCTGTAGCTGCAGCGAGCCCAGCGGAGCAGATGGCAGCAGAGGCAGATGGCAGCACACGGCTTCTGCCGGGCTGGGAACGCACAGTACCGCGTCTTCCAGTGAGGAAAACAAATGTTGGGAGACACCAAACTGAGGCTGAATTGACTTCCTCCAAGCCTATGATGTTTATTTTCAGGGGCCAACACTTCAAAGGAAAAGAACTGCTAGGATTTTTTTGCCTCAGCCTACCATCGCGAACTCCACTTCATTCATTGACGGCAGTGTTTTGTTGCGTACAGATTGCTGAACTGCTTCTCACAGATTTTTACATACTTTTGAGGAACTAAACAGCCTTATCTCCTTGGTAAAATAGGGGAAGAGAGGGGTAAAAATTCCCTTTGTCTTCTAACTTACTCTGGCAGCTGAGAGTCAGTGCCAGGGAAAAAAGCCTCAGTGTCTCAGCTTGACAGTCCTGCTTCATTCACTGCAAATTACTGCAAAGTGATAATAAGGTCATGCGGAACTGGAGAGAAGGGGGAACGATCCTGGGAAGAAAGCTGCAGTATTGATGAATAGGGACATGGGGGAGTTAGAGATCCATGGCGGAACTCGGCAAGGAGCTGGGATTAGCCAGGTCATGGTGGGAACCGATGGAGTGAAAGAGATGGGGAGCCAGTGTGGTACAGAGGGAGACAACAGGATGGAGTAAGGATGTGTAGACTGGGATCTTCAACAGAACATGCCACCAGTGAACTCCCTAACAGCGAGAATTTGGATTGTGAACTGGCTGAAGGATAGAAGCCAGAGAGTAGTGGTCAATGGGACAGAGTCCAGTTGGAGGCCTGTATCCAGTGGAGTCCCTCAAGGGTTGGTACTGGGACCTGTATTGTTCAACACATTCATCAATGAATTGGATGAGGGAATAGAGTGCATGGTCAGCAAGTTTGCTGATGACACTAAACTGGGAGGAGTGGCTGACACACCAGAAGGCTGTGCTGCCATTCAGAGAGACCTGGACAGGCTGGAGAGTTGGGCGGGGAGAAATTTAATGAAATACAAGAAGGGCAAGTGTAGAGTCTTGCATTTGGGTAAGAACAACCCCATGTACCAGTACAAGTTGGGGACTGAACTGTTGGGGAACAGCACACGGGAAAGGGACCTGGGGGTCCTGGTGGACAGCAGGATGACCATGAGCCAGCAATGTGCCCTTGTGGCCAAGAAGGCCAATGGCATCCTGGGGTGTATTAGAAGGGGTGTGGTTAGTAGGTTGAGAGAGGTTCTCCTCCCCCTCTACTCTGCCCTGCTGAGGCCACATCTGGAATATTGTGTCCAGTTCTGGGCCCCTCAGTTCAAGAAGGACAAGGAACTGCTTGAGAGAGTCCAGCGCAGGGCCACAAAGATGATGAGGGAGTGGAGCACCTCCCTTATGAGGAAAGGCTGAGGGAGCTGGGTCTCTTTAGTTTAGAGAAGAGGAGACTGAGGCGGGACCTCATTAATGCTTATAAATATGGAAAAGGTGACTGCCATGAAGATGGAGCCAGGCTCTCTCACTGGCATCCAACGATAGGACAAGGGGAAATGGATATAAGCTGGAACATAGGAGGTTCCGCTTAAACATGAGGAAGAACTTCTTCCCAGTAAGGGTAACAGAACACTGGAACAGGCTGCCCAGAGAGGTTGTGGAGTCTGCTTCTCTGGAGATGTTCAAAACTCACCTGGACGCGTTCCTGTGTGATCCAATCTAAGTGGTCCTGCTCAGACAGGGGGATTGGACTAGATGATCCTTTGGGGTCCCTTCCAATCCCTAACATTCTGTGATTCTGTGAGAACAGGCCAGGGACCATCAACAAAAATTAGAAATCTAAGATGCATCAAGAGCGGTGAGAATTGGGAGAAATGCGCCAAAGCATCCACTCAAAAGGGCACACACACATTTCAGTCTTGGGCTAAGACACACGACCCTCTTATGGCCAGAAGGCAGTCAGAAGTCCAGTCCCTCTGAATTACTGGTTCACCTGAATAATGAAAAAAAAAAAAAAATAAAAGGTTGCAAAGAAACAAAAATCCACAGGGAGATCTTTAAGTCCAAAGTCCAGTTCTACTTCACTCTTTCTTCTATTGCACAGCATAGAGCTTAATGAAGTGGCCACAAAGTATTTCTCTGCAGAGTCCTGTCTCATTTGGCACACAGAATGGGTGCTGCCTACAAATGCTTTTGAATGAGCAAGCTGCATTTTCTTCAATGTATATACCGCTAATATTTCTTCACTCCAAGCTACAGAAACTCTCATATCTGTTCTTTTTTTTTTTTTTTTTTCCTGGGAGCTTTTAACATTCATCACCACAGTATCTGAAAGCTTCAGAAATACTTATTTGAATAAGACTTCCTTAAGGAAGAGACAGCCAAGACAAAGAGTGTCAGGTCAAATATACCTGCTAATTTTAAAGGTACAGTATGAAAAAAACCCACAAAGTCTATTTCTGAGAATTTCTCATATTATATAAAACTTTCCATATTCAAAACAGTTCCCATTGATCTCTGGAAGCATTCAGTAAATAAGATAAGGAGTCAAGCAGTCATAAAAACAGGAATTCACTTATAAGAATCTGGACTTTAAACCAATTGCCTCGTACTGCACAAAAAGTCAGCACTCTAGGGCATCATTCACCTATCTTAACCCTGAAATTTTTCCTTCTGCAATCTCCTGACTCATTCTCTAAACGCATTCTGGCATCCTCAAAAATGTGATTTAAGAAAACACTGCTTCCCTCCGTAGAGAGCACAGATTTACACCCAGCACGGGTTTGTTCTGTGAAATGAATTATTATTATTATTTAAAAGGCTGAGGACATGAGGGGAGAGGGGAACATGAAGAGGATAATGGGACATAGGCTAGTTAAGCTCTTGCAGGCTACTGCAATTTTAGCCTTCTTATTTCTGAAAACTCAATAAATTCTTTCACAGTGTTTTTTAGTGGAGTTTTATGAGGTATACAGTCAGAAAAGTGAGACCTGTCTTCATTTCTGCTTCAAGTCTCATGAATATTTAAAAGATGCAGCAAGTGAAATCATCCAGTGTGAACGTGCTCAGAAATTGTGTCTCATTAAAGTATAATCAAACATCATTTTAGGCTCAGATTTATTTATTTTTTTCAGTTATATAAGACAGCTTCCATTTACCTGATTCAGTAGAAACATTAGTCTCTATCTGAAAGAAGAAACCAGTCCTTCAATCATAAGCTTGGGTAACTACATGCTGTCTTTAAGAAGAAAGAAAAAAAAAAAAAGAAAAGGTTAAACACCTCTCCTAGATTCTAAATGTACTCTTCTGTATTCTTCATTTAAGACCAATATTGCTTTGCTAACACAGTCTATTTTCCTGAGACCTTGCTCTTTAACACAATAATTTGTAAACTTGAGCTTTCAATAGTGTTCTTCCAGATGGGTTTTGTGGTATGCACTGTTTAGTTACTAATGCTTCTATGTAATTTACTTAATTTTGGAAGAAAGGGGGAAAAAAAGTGAGAAACAATGTTACAATGAAGTCTGGCTAAAGATGAATGGGCACTTTGCATTTTAGACTGCTGCTTTATCAGATGTCTAACTTAACCGAGGATGTTGGTGCTTGTGTTCAGGTCAGGGGAAAGACAAAGGGAATGAACATTTGGTTCAATTGGTACAGCGGCAATTAGCTAAGTTCATATGAACTGTAAAAAGAAGAGAGGTCTCAAAGTCAATTTCCTTTCTAAGCCCTCAGACAATTGACTTTTTCCCCTCATTCACAGAGTTATTTTTTTGTGTTTTTTGTTTCCTCTAGCAAACAAGTCTGTACGGCTGAATGTTTACATATTCTGAGTTCCAAGAAGGAAAGCTGCAAAATATTAAAATAACTAATTACAAAGAGGATCTTTATATTGAAACATAAAACCTTCCTACAACAGCCCTACTGCTTACAGTAGTAGCTCTAGTGACCTGGTCAACATGAAGAAATCTGCTTTATCAAAATATTAACATTTTGATATCCCATATAAGACCTTTTATTCTCCCTGCCACCCCTTACCATAAAAAGCTCCTGGACTCGAGTTTAAATCAGCTTTTGCTTTGTGCTGGGTTTCAAAGATTAGTTGTATATACCTATGCAGACGTTTAGCACAAAACATATGCTTAGTATAAGCATAGTTCAAAAAACCCTAGGCTGCTTCGGAAACACTGATCTTTGGCTATATATGCTCTAGTGCCTAATATTACCTACACATAAAAATTTAAATGCTATGAGAAAATTAAGCTTCTAAAAAATAAAACCAAACAAACCTTGCTCTCGTTTCTCTAAACCGAGATAGTTAAATTAACTCCACATAATTTTGCTGGCTCACTCAAGACTGTAAACACAGAAACATCAGTGCTTCCTACAGAATCAGCCTCTTCCTCAGCAAAAGGGGCTATGGCACCCCACAGATGCTGGCTCTAGCCTACTACTCCCTCTGGTCTCATGCCAGTATCACTCCTGTATGCTCAGCACACAGCTTACTCCTTGACATCACAGGCACAAAAACTCTACCCCGTGGTCACAGATCCTCTGATGCGGGGTGCTATAGCCATTGTGTTCAGGTCTACTGAAGTTGGCAGGTCTCAAAAACTCAGGGGTGGACAAAACTTCAAGTAGTATTGAAAAATAAAGAGGTTGGATTTAAAAATCAGAAACGCATATGAGAAGGACAAGTACCACAACGAAAGTAATAATTGCTTTTTGGACCAGAAGGGGACATGTTTAACATGTTTACTGCAGTAACAACCACGCATATGATCACTTTGTAATCAGAAACATCTGACTAAGGAAAACTTATAAAGTCCAAAACATGATTGCTTTCTCCTTTTCTATGCATAAGGGGGATCCATGTTCAAATTTCAACTTGTCCCCATCCCTTTCTCCCAAAGGAATAAGGAAATGAGGAGAAACGCTAGAGCTGGACAAAGGACAGAGCTCCATGCGAGAAGCCTGGAGAACAGGCAGCACCTTTTCCTGATTTCAGGCGGTCCTTTGGTGGCTCTTCGACACATCCTCTGATGAGCTGACAATCACAAGGAGGAAGGCCACTTGTCTCATCTGAGCTGCAGTTCTTCACAGGGGACAGAGAAAAATGATAATGAGGAGAAGGAGAAAGGTCTGCTTTGGAGCCAAGGAACTGAGGAAAGGCTGGCCATGCCAACCACTCAGCCTTTACTGCTGCATTCAACTCCCCCCTCACAGCTGAAGCCAGGGCAGAAGCCTCCGTTCCTCTTCTTGAAAGGTGAGGAAAGGCAGTGGAGAAACTGAACAGAAATCTGCCCTGCCTGTCCCTCCTCTGTCCCTGCCGGGGTCAAATTCTAGCAAGAAGCACAGAATGAGAACTGTGAATGAGTATCTCACCTTCTCCGACAACGTTATTTAAAGTTCCATCTCGCTTTCCACTTGGCTTTGGACAGCTTGAAGTACTAAAAATAAATTAAGCAGTATCTTTTGACTACTGCCATGGGCTGGATGACGCCACAGAAGTCACATCTGGGTTGCCACGGTCAGCTTGCACATTTTCATGTAAGTTGCAGTAAATTCTACAATGTGAAAAAACCTGTGAATTTGTTCAGGAGAGGCCACCCAAAATTGTTTCCTTATGTGGGGCAATAACAAGACTGCGTAAAAGATACAAAGGGTCTTGACTCCCGATAATTATTAATTTGCTGGAGAAACACGGAAATTATTAAAGGCAGGAAAATCTCTCCATGCTGAAGACACACAGCATTTTATCTTCCTGCATTAGACTCACAGGAGAGGCTGCAGCAGGTACGTGAGTACTGCAGGGCTGCCACTGCAGTAATCTTCTACAGGCTGTTTTAAGATTTTTCCAATGAATTGCTGTGTGCTGGTGAGGGGGAAAAAAATTCAAAAACCACCAAAACCCAGAAAAGAATCCAAAGCAGCCAACCACACATCAGTACCTCTCCTGTGAGGAAAGGTTACACTTTCCAAAGTCAACATTTTTCTTCCCTCTCTGGTTTGGGGGGGGCAAAAGAGAATTTATGAAGAGTTTACAAACCAAACCAAGATAAAGCTGAATGTTTTTTACTTTCATCTAGACAGTGCCAAATATGGGCTATAAAAAGTCCTTCATTTCTTTTGTCTAGGCATGAAGTTGGTTGAGAGTGAGATTTGAAAGATACCACTTCCACATTTTTTTTCATTACATCACTAAATATGACTCTACAAGCAAAGGAGCCCACATGACGCAAGCTAAACCTCTTTGGAGAGGAACACTGTTTCTTTTGGACTTCCTTACAAGTTTCTGAGGCCAATGGCACAATTGAAATTCAACCATTTGAAAATCTAAACACAGCATTTTCTTCCTCAAATGCTCTATCTACCACTAGTCCCCTGAGGAGCAGGAAAAAGGCAGATTCTTCCTATCCCCCTCTCATTTCACATTTTTCATTCCTTTCTCTTCGCCCCACCTCCCCCCCCCAAAGAACAGGAGAAACCTCCTCCTTTCTCTCCTTTTTGTGGGCAGAGATTGGGAAATAGGAACCTGAAGCAGCTTCCCAGCCTGTTCCTAAACATGTAGGCAGCCTGTTCACTTCTCCAGCTCTCTCACTGGCTTCTTTCCATAATGAGCTCAGAAAACACAGAGCCATCCCCAAATATTACAAACACCAGACTGTTCTGCTTCTGCAGATTTCATCAGTGAAAATGATGAAGCAAGACAGGAAAATATCCCACCTTCCCCTATCTTTCATTTATAATTGACCTCTTTGATCCTCTACCTGAAAGGGTCAGAACTTTTCCTTGAGGTAGGCCAGCCTAATGACAGGAAAAACAAAACCTCAATATTCACTTCAAGAAACGTCAGAGGTAAAAGAATGAAGTCCCTGAGAGAAAAGTGAAGGGGAAACTTGGGAGCAGCAAGACTACCAACCTCCTGAAACAGGAAAAACCCATGACCACATTCATTGTCTTTCTTACAAGCAAGCAAATAAATCTGTGAATTTCTAGATTACTCAAGCAGTGCTTTCAAATACTACTTGCTAGGGAAAAAAAGTAACAAATTAAAAAGAACACCAAAAGTAGTACACTTATTTTTTTTAATTATTATTAAATGTAGCTTGATGTTTTTGTCAGAAGGAACAACACCTGGGATCCATGAGAAAAAAGCCTGAGAGTACATAATGGCACCTGAGATACAAGGAACTAGAAAAAAAGAGAGTTATTCTTCCTAGTTTCACAAAGCCTGAGAAACTCAATACATTTGTCTAATACATTTTACCATCTGGGTTACAGCAATAACAAACATCCCAGAGAGACACAGTTATTCCCTTGCCATGTTGGCCTTTCAGAGGTTTGGGGTTACCAGGCATGATGACAAAAGACTAGAAGAGAAGCTGGTACATCACCTGCACAGATCAACACTGAGGACGTACACTCCCAAAGGAATAAACATTGCAGCATTTGGTCACAGCCTGAAGCCAAAGCTCAAATCTGCACAGTTCACACTTTTACAGTCTCACTTCCTGCAAATTTGTTCTTATTTTCCATGAATGCAAAGAAAAATCTTGATCTCCAAATCTAGGGAAGAAGCCCTCAAGCTGAGAATGTCCAGCGTTAAGAAACCAGTATAATTAAAACAGTATGGGTCAACCTCAGTTTGGATTAATTAAACTCTGATTGAGAACCCACTTTAACATACAATTTTTTGAATCATGAATGATTTAGGTCGAAAAGGACCTCTCGAGATCATCTAGTCCAAGCGCCCGCAGGGCTCACATCAATGTTAGATTAACTCTGGGTGTTGTTCCATCCTCAGAGTAGATGTTCCACAGCCTCTCTGGGCATTGTTCTGGTGTTTAAACTCTCCTCATTGTGAAAAATTCTTCTATTTAATCTGACTTTCTCTTGCCCTATTGATTGCCTCTGGACCTTACAATATGCATCCTTGAGAGAAGCCTGGCTCCACCTTCCCCATATACCCTTTGAGGTAGTGTGAAAAGAGCAATGAGATCACAGCCAGCTCCTGAGTTTCTCCTCCCAGCCTTGGTGGCCCCGCCACTCCACTTACTCCTGCTTGGCACAGGAGTAAAGCACGCACATCACCTCACAGGATGCCTTAGGATGCTTGGGGCAAAGGGAAGGATCACTTCCATCAGCTGGCCAGCTACTCTATGGCAAGGGCAGCGGGCTCGTGGTGAGCCCCCATGGCCAGGTGGGTGCAGCGCTGACTCAGGGTCTGGCCTGACTCGTTGCTGACTCATTTCCCTGGAACTATGATTGCCTTTTGAGCTAATCAGTCAAGAGTGCTAATGGACTGCTGAAAAGGGTAATGTTTGCTACTTTTGTCCTCAGTAAGGTATCATGATTCACAGTATTCTGTCTAACACCAGAGTGCTTTGACTGAGTGCAACAGAACTGACTGGTAACTCTATTTGTTAGACAACTGTCAAAGAAGTAATTTTCTTGAAAAGACAAAAAAAAAATCAGTATCTGCCTTAACAATGTCACCTATACAATAAAAAGACCTTCCGTGGAAGAACAGGTAGCCGTAAGGCTGACAGCTGTTCAACAGAGATTGGACTAAGGCCATAGTCCTATGAAAATCTATCCTTTTAAATTAAGGAGTTTCTTAGTGCTACAAAGCAAAAGACAACTAGCACTCCAAAATAAATCTCCTTCCCTCCTACTCCCTGCAATAAAACAAGAAAACCACAGCAACTATTCATCAAACAAAACATCTGGTTTCCGCACAAAGCCCTCAACTCTGCACTCAACAACAGTTTGGGACTTGTCGTACCATGAATCAGGAGGAAATACTTTAATTTCAAAAGCAAATGCAATTATAGTAAAGAAAAAAGGCAAGTGTTCAATCTGCTGGTATCATAGCTCCATCTACCTTTCCAGCTTCCAGAGCACATCCAGCTTGCAGGGCAAACTGTAATGCATTTATGTTTCCAGGTGTCTCTTCTGAGAATAGAGCCACACCGCTTCAGTAGCACGCAAGCAAGCACCTGTTTGTGCTACGTAGAGGACGTGCATCCAAGGCTTCTGCATCCCCCCAAAGAATGCCTCTCTTACAGCAGGTACAGTATAACACTATCTTAATTAAGTCCTTCCCTCCAGCATGCCAAAAATCTTCTGAGGTTCTGCCAAAAATATTTAACTAAGTGCTCCCTTAGAAAGGTGGTAAAGGAAAAATATCTAATGAGGTTAAAGAGAAGGTCTTTCTTTTTCCCTTCTGATAATTATACAGAAAACATCTCAGTCTAACACAGGAAAAATGTCATCATATAAGAAAAGAAGTCCTGCTGTTGTTTTTTTTTTCGTGGCAAAGGCTTGGGCTACAGCCTATTGCTGTTGTCTTTTTCCATACAGTGTTACATGGAGAGAGACTTGTAGGATGAAAACGGCCCACCATTTTCATATTTCCTTGTGTATGTGAAGTTATTATTCTAGGTACTTTCCACTGACAAAATCTACTCCAGTTCCATTTCATGCAGTTTTCTTACTCCTACATTACCTGAGATCAACTATGAGCAATACATTTTTCAAATCCTACCTACCAACAGAAAAAAAACCCCTATCTATCTGGATCGCTCCCTTGCAAAGTCCAAGCCAAGAGACTATCCATGGCTTTCTTGGCGACTACTTTCCAAGCCTCAGTGAGATACAGGCCCTTTATCAGCCAATAAAATAATTCGCCAGTCATCAAATAGAAGACCGTAAGAAGTTAAAATGGTATTTTTCAGACAGATACAAGCCTCTTTGCTCATGCCTCAAGGCAAAGGAAAGACAAATGCAGTTTCTTTTAGTGTAATGTCAAACCCAGGTAAAAAGGAGGCTTAAATTAATATGGTTTTCTTCATACTAAAATGAAACAGGAGCTCTCTGACACTATATGTCTCAGTTGAGGGAGAAATGAGGAACAGTTCAGTGGTGGTACTTTTTAAACTGGTACAACTGAGCAGTGAGCAAACATCACACTATGTCCCAATCTCAAAAAACTCCTGAACACCTTCGGTATCCAATTAGTATTTGGTCTTCTGGACTGGACAGTAAAGAGAAGTGCATGGTGGATACCACTTAGCTGCATGACTGCCATGTAAAGCAACTCCTCAATATGGTAGAATCCACATGTGGAAGGTCAACTCATTTAAGTTTTAGACAGGCACAGTCTGATGGTCAGCTGGATTCTTTCTGCAGAAGACACAGGAAGGTGGACACATGTAAACATGTCCATATTCTTCATCTTATATAGCAAAACATACGACAATCTTAAAAGAAAGAACTGATGATCTACTTAAAGTAAGCAATGGCAACATGGCTATCTCCTGAGCCTAACGTGCCATCGGACCACGCTCGTGTGGATCATAGAATCATAGAATCATAGAATCATTAGGGCTGGAAGGGACCTTCAAAGGGTCATCTAGTCCAACCCCCCTGCAAGGAACAGGGATATCTCCAACTAGATCAGGTTGCTCAGGGCCTCATCCAACCTGGCCTTGAACATCTCCAGGGATGGAGCATCCACCACCTCTCTGGGCAACCTGTTCCAGTGTTCTACAACTCTTATGGTAAAAAAATTTTTTTCCTAATATCAGTCTGAATCTACCTCCCTCTATTTTAAAACATGAAGACCGCTATAAGGTCACCCCGGAGCCTCCTCTTCTCCAGGCTGAACAGCCCCAACTCTTCAGCCTGTCCTCATAAGAAAGGCGCTCCAGCCCTCTTATCATCTTCGTGGCCCTCCTCTGGACCCTCTCCAATTGGTCCATGTCCTTCTTATGTTGGGGACTCCAGAACTGGACGCAATACTCCAAGTGAGGTCTCACGAGGGCAGAGTAGAGGGGGAGAATCACCTCCCTCGACCTGCTGGCCACGCTCCTCTTGATGCAGCCCAGGACGCGGTTGGCCTTCTGGGCCGCAAGAGCACATTGCCGGCTCATACTGAGCTTCTCGTCCACCAGTACTCCCAAGTCCTTCTCCTCAGGGCTGCTCTCGATCCATTCTCCGCCCAGTCTGTATTTGTACCTGGGATTGCCACGACCAGATGTAGGACCTTGCACTTGGCCTGGTTAAACTTCATGAGGTTGGTACGGGCCCACCTCTCCAGCCTGTCGAGGTCCCTCTGGATGGCATCCCTCCCTTCCAGCGTGTCGACGGCACCACACAGCTTGGTGTCATCGGCGAACTTGCTGAGGGTTGCACTCCATGCCACTGTCCACGTCACCGACAAAGATGTTGAAGAGGGCCGGGCCCAACACGGACCCCTGAGGGACGCCACTCGTGACCGGTCTCCACTTGGACATTGAGCCATTGACCACTACTCTCTGAGTGCGGCCATTGAGCCAATTCCTTATCCACCGAGTGGTCCATCCATCAACCCCATGCCTCTCTAGTTTAGAGAGAAGAATGTCGTGCAGGACAGTGTCAAAAGCTTTGCACAAGTCCAGGTAGATGACATCCGTTGGTCGACCCTTGTCCACCGATGCTGTCACCCCATCGTAAAAGGCCACCAAGTTGGTCAGGCACGATCTGCCTTTGGTGAAGCCATGTTGGCTGTCACCACCACCTCCTTGCTCTCCATGTGCCTTAGCATGGTTCCCAGGAGAATCTGCTCCATGACCTGCCAGGCACAGAGGTGAGGCTGACAGGCCTGTAGTGCCCGGGTCCTCCTTGTTCCCCTTTTAAAAATGGGGGTTATGTTCCCTCTCTTCCAGTCATCAGGACCTTGCCAGACCTCCACGACTTCTCAAATACAATGGCCAGTGGCTTGGCAACTTCATCCGCCAGTTCCTTCAGGACCCGCGGATGGATCTCATCAGGTCCCATGGACTTGTGCACCTTCAAGTTCCTCAGATGTTCCCGAACCTGCTCTTCAAGTACAGTGGGCGGTGGTTCATCCTCACAGTCCTGCTAGTTCTTTCCACAGCTTGGGTGGTAAGACAAGAGGCTTTATCAGTGAAGACTGAGGCAAAAAATTCATTGAGTACCTCAGCCTTCTCTATGTCCCGGGTAACCAGAGCACCAGTATCCTTCCGGAGGGGGCCCAACATTCTCTTTGGACTTCCTTTTGTCCCCTACATACCTATAGAAGCATTTCTTATTGCTTTTTAATATCCCTTGCCAATTCAATTCCTTCAGGGCTTTAGCCTTCCTCACTTGATCCCTGGTCACTCGTACAGCTTCTCTGTACGAGGATGTTTATTTCCTTCACATTTTATCCTTAAACTCAAATTCCACTTTACCAGATATTTTTTCCCTTCAGTCTTCTACATAAACCAGTGCTTTCTTATAGGTGAGGTAGCAATAGGACCTGATAATTATTTCTTTCTCCATATTGAACAAAATAAACAGAGCTTCTGAAATCATTCCTTGAAACCTATCAGAACCTCAAATAATTCTTAAAGCTTTTTTTTTGGTGATGTCACTGTAGTTTTTAAATACAATGCTTGACACCACAATAGTACACACACTGTTTTGGTATAGATTTTTTTTTTTTTTTTTTAAATACATCACATGCATCCCGACATCCTAGAATCAACATGGGTGATGGAGTATACTTCCTGCTTCAGGTAAAGCAGAGAGAACATCACTGATATGGTCATCCAAAAATTTATTCTATGGTCAGTCTAAATACCAAGAGGAATTTGCTGTCAGCACA
Source organism: Tauraco erythrolophus (assembly GCF_009769465.1). Taxonomy (NCBI): domain Eukaryota; kingdom Metazoa; phylum Chordata; class Aves; order Musophagiformes; family Musophagidae; genus Tauraco; species Tauraco erythrolophus. The sequence continues at coordinate 81,828,061 of NC_141468.1, forward strand.
GATGCTCCGTTTTGTCAGGCTAACTTACCAACCAGCTGAAGACAGATGCTGAGACTACCAGAAAGAAATCTGATAGTGGTGAAAGTACTAGCAGAGACAGAGCTCTTCAACAACTTCTTTATTTTGGGGTGTGTCACGGTTTGATTGGGCGGGGGGGGGGGGGGGGGGGGGGCGTGTCTGGTGGCAGGAGACGGGCTTTGCTCCCTGTGACCTCTCTGGTTTTGGAACCGGGTTAGACTTGGTTCTGGCCACCAGATCGGACTCCATCCCCCTCGGGGTTAAGCCATCAGTGCCTCTGTGAATTGCCCTATTTAAGTCGGGACAAAGGAACCGGAAAAGGTGCTTTGCCCAGGAGTGAGAAGGGAGGAGGGCACTACCCCCGCTCCCTGGCTCACGGCCGGGCGGCTGCCTGCGTCGTGCCAGCGCCGCCCACTGAGGGTGGTGGTGGCGGAGCCGGCTGGGGAACTCGGGGAGCATCCCACTCCCGGGGTGCCCACTGGACTGAGTTCACCCGGAGAGGACTGAGATCTGAGAGAAACAGCAGCATCGACACCAGGTCAGTGAGTATGGAGCAGGAGGAGGTGTGCTGGAGCTTGAGTTTCCCCTGCAGCTGGTGGTGAGATGGCAGGTGGCCCCCTGCAACCAGGGACAGCCTCAGTGGAGTAGAGACCCACCTGCAGCCCGGAAGAGAAGATGCCTGAGCCTGAGGACATTCGTATTGGGACACACGACAAGGTAGAGAGGCATCTGGAGTCTGCGTGACGACCCACGCCAGAGCGAGTGGCTACAACTCCCTAAGAATCGGAGGACTGTGGTAAAGCCTGCACTGGGGCAATCTGTGGGGAAGGATTGCACCCTGTGGGCTGGACTCACACTGGAGAAGTTTGTGGATTTTTCCTCGTGAGTAGGGGATCCACTGGAGCAGGGGAACAGGGTGTAAGGACTCCCTCCTTCCTTTAAGAAAGAAGGCAGCAGTAACAGCACGGAATGAACTGACCTGCACTCCCCCAGTCCCTGCCCCTTGCGCCGCTGGGAGGAGGAGGTAGAGCTGGGAGGAAAAGAAAAAAAAGGAGGGGGGGGAGGGGGGCAGGAAAGGAAGGTGTCGGTTTTAAGATCTGGCTTTGTTTCTTTTTATCCTCTCAAGTAACTGGTTTTGTTTCCCCTTTGTCTTTTTAAGTAACCATCAATAAATTGTTTTGCTTCTAAGAAAGCCAAGTCTGTTTTGCCCAGGACCGTGGTTGGGGGTGCTCCCTCTGTTCTTGTCTCAACCCTCAGTCCCTTTACTATATTTTCTCCTCTCCACTTCACTGGAGAAGGAGCGACTGTGTGAGTTTCAGTTTCTGGATCGGCCTAAAAACCTTTACAGGTTTTAGAGGTGCAGGGGGTTAGAGTGGGTGGGAAGTAGGGAGCTAGTTACTCCTCTGGAGAAGGCTCAGATCTGTTTAGTGCATTGTATGGACCACTGATACTTTCTCTTTCCAACAGCATCTAAGAACATCATGTTGATATACTTAACACTGAAGTATTATGTAGTTACTCTACAGTTTATTAAATTATTCAATCTATTGTTTGGCATGGCACATAGCTCGTAAGTGGCCAAGTAAGGGTTTGTTCCAGAACTGACTGAGCTGTTGCAGACACTTAATATGCAGTGGCAGACAGATGTATCTGACAGGCAGCAATAAGGACTCAGCATCTTTGATTTCCAGTACTGACTATCTCCACAAGTACAGCAACTGTTCTAAATGAGATAAGGTCAGAGAAACAAACTTTTCTAGAAGTCTAGCGTATAAGGGAAAGAGAAAAGCTAGAAAATGAGTATTTTTTTAATCTGACTGGATGACATTTTAATACTGCCTGTGGTGCCAATAACTGGAGTATCAAAGATTTGTTGGATGAGTAAGTTGAATTACAGCACAAAGAAAATAAGTGCTTTAATAGAACGGCCCATCAGGATTTTACTGATCTTACTGCACACAGTTGGACGATCAGAGGGCTCAGACTGTGTGTGCACGTTCATGGACATGCATATGGACTAGCAGAGGCTTGAGAACAGAAAAAGCCACTCATACCTATATATGGCTCTGTTATATGGCACTGCAAATAAGTGCAAAAACAAATACAGGAAAATATATGGAAGGACTCATATGGCGACCAAAATAAAAGCACAGACAGACTGGAACATTTCCCACTAAAACAGAATGCATTCCTGGGGTATTCATTTCAACGGAAATATGCTTTTTCTCTTATTGAATTTAATAAGGAGATGTGCCAGTTATTACAAATGCAGAAGAAACAGCTACCCTGAAAGACTGAGCAAGTCAAGAACATTAAATCCTACAAGTCTCAAAAGGTTTGTCACTTTTATTAAAGGCTCAAACACTGTATTAGTAATCAAATCAATTCATAATAACTATTACACTGTACATTAAAGAATGTAAAACCTCTGAAATAGGATATGAACTTGTCAGCTCACACGTATCAGGTCAAATCTACCCCAGGTCAAAAGCAGCCAAAATCATTATCTGTCTGATTAACCATTGGCAGGCTTCTGCAAAACAAGTTAGGTAAGACTATAGCACAGAATTAAAACACTGTGCAAGGCTGCAGGAAGCCAGCTCAGGTACGGGAAGCTGCCTCACCACATCAGCACCGTACAGTATCCAGGCTAATTAGTGGCTACTTGGGGCACAGCTATGCTGCTTCCAAGACCACAGCTGTACTCCTGCATGGCTGTTCGCTGTCTAGACACACGAGGCCATTCAAAGCCAGTGCTGCCTGCCAGCCCTGTGCGGCTCGGAACAGAAAAGTCTCCAGATCAGCAAAAGCCATCGCTGCCCTCATGCTGGCTCTAATCAGGATCCCTCATCTGAGCAAACGTGCCGAGGACAAAGCAGATAGGAACCCAATCTGCGATACTTCCCAAAAATGCCCTCTGCCCAACCAGGCATGGGACAAAGTGATGAAAACGCAGCTGTACAAACTTGCTCCAACTTCCCTGGTCTCATTGCGAGTAGGTCTGTGTACCTATCCATCCAGCTCTCTCGTGATGGGTAGACCTCCAAATAAGACTTACAAAAGGCCTGCTAACTTTCATGCTGAAAATTTAAAGAATGTTTCTGTTCCACTTTTCATTGTACAAGAAACAAAATAGGTTGGTGATACTGTGGCAATACAGGAGTGCCTCAGGCACTTCCAATTAACCTATGTATTGTGATACCCACATGAGAAAAAGAACAGCTCTCTCAATCACTCAATTGGTAAGAAACCGAATGTTGTGGTACGTAACTGGTAGCAGAGCCCTGGTCAGCCTTTGCTCTGGCCAATTTATTATTTGCTGGATTTCAAAGCAAAGAGCAATTTTCTTCCTACTCTCTGTTGGTGAAGCAAATGTGGTAATGAATACAGTGCTGACTGTTTCAACTAATGAGCCCTGAAAACTGCAGAAGTGCAGAACATTTGCTCGCTCTACTGAGCTGTGAAGTAAAGCAACGGATGACAACCTTATGCCTCAGTGTCTTGTGGCATTTTTCTTAATAACAAGGATCAAGAAGACACTCAAAGAAAAAGCACATATTTAGGCCATTAAAAAAATCTCACATCTGATGCTGTTTAAAACCAGTAAAAACTCAACATTATTGCAAACGATGAGTATAGAAAGTCAGGCAGTACTGTGTGTCTCCTGCTCTAATAACAGAAGGCATTTCTAAATTGAAGCCTAAAAATCCATACATATTGTAGCCACATTTTAATGATTGCTTTCTATAAGGAAATTAAAATCATAGCACACCTTTGAATTTTTGTAAGGTATTGAGCTATCATTTTAAACACATATTTATGGCTCCTAGTCTCAATGAAGTTATTCACCTTTGCATTTACAGTTTCAGAATTCTGTCTAAACGAAAACACCTATTTAGCTAATGGTCAATGTAATAGAAATAAAGCAGCAAATAGGGCGTAGAAAAAAAGACAGAGAGAGAGAGAGAGAGAGAGAGAAATAACTAAGGATCCAATAGAAGCTTTGAGAGGGACTAGGGTTTCAGAAGTTTTAATCAGAAATGCTAGTTATCGTCTCATCTCCCAGTATTCCTACAGTATTTTTCTGTCTTTGTTTCTTGAACAGCTGCTTCTAAAACTTCACCTGTTTGTTTTGGGTTGGTTTTGGTTTTTTTTTTTTTTCTTTTTTTAATGGCTTGCATCCCTCTTCCCAATTTTCAGCTCTTCCTTCATCAATTCTAATTAAAATGAAAACACTAAACTGCACTTCTTAACGCAACTGTTATGGCAAACTTCACTCTAAAGCAAACTTCAAAAAGGTCAAGCTACAAATCCTTTGCACTGATGCAATCAAAAAGAAAGACAAAGTAAAGTACACTTATGAATTTGATGAGTTGCATATGTATGTATGAGCGTAATTTTCCCAAACTAGCTTTGATCTGGAGAACGAAATCTCAATATAAAGAATTTTAGGCTTTGGTCATCAAAACATCTATGTGCATAATTGTTGCATGAGACTAAAGTAAGTTACAAATTGCCAGTAAATCTAGAAATGGAAAGCAGCGGGTTCATTTCAAGCACAAGGCTGTCAGGCTGTCACCTTTCTTCTCTCAACCACTCTTCCCTTCCCCATATATTTCTCTAGCAAAACTTAAGATCTATTTATGCATTGAACAGAGAAAAAGCAAACATCATCTGGAATTAAATTCAGCGGTCATGGCTGCCAAAAGTTATGCTGTTAGCTGGGGATCAGAGTATGGTCACTGCTGAATCAAATGAAGACTGGAAGAAATCTCTAAGTTACCTAAGGTCATACCCCTGCCTTGAGTCAGGATTGCTTACGGTGGTGACATTCCTGACAGACACCAGTTACACTTTTTGACAGCACTGGTTCCAGTGCCAGTGCAAGTAATCCTATTCTCTACTAATTTACGCAATAGATGGTTATTTCCTCTTTGTGAGAGCCTTTTAAAGACTCATGTTACTCCTCCAGCTTTTTTTTTCACTCAGCTCAAATTCTGTCAATCTTTCTTCAGAGGTCATGTTTTCTTTATCTCCAGTCATTTTAAGTACCCTCCTCTGGACTTGGGTTCATATCTTTCCTGGAGCGTGGGGCCCAAAATTAGAAATGGCCCAATTTGAAGCCAAAGAATTTCAGAGCCAAGTAGAAAGGTTGTGATTCGTCTTGCTGACACAATAGTTTAGTTTAGGTATTCATTATGGCACTAACCTTTTTCATAACCACATAACATTATTTTTCCAAGCGCAGGCTGTGATCCACAACAAACCCAGATCTTCTTCTAAATAGCTGCTCCAAGCAAGTTTTTCCCCGTCCTCCTCAGGATTGTCTAGCTGCAGTAGTCTGCATTTATCAAACTGAGCTGCAGTTCATTTCCCGCAATGCAACCACAACTTGTCCATATAAATCTTGAAATTTAAACCTGTTCTGCAAGGTAGCGAGAGTCTCTCTTAGCTCTGTGGGGCCTTCATACTTAATGAACATTCCCTGAAGTCCATCATTTAGCTTGCTAGTAAAAATACTAAACACCAACATCAGCTGTTAATTTCTTCCTTTTATTCTTCTAGGTGCTTTCTAGGTACATCTAAAATTTCCTACTTCATCTACCTTCTCCCTCTTCAAAAATAGATTTTAACACTAATCTACAGGTCTGTCTCACATATGCTCTCAAATATGCCTACTAACAACTCCAAGATGTCAGCCACCAACTCTTTACATGTCTTAACACGAAATTCATCAAGATTACCCCAAAACATCTGAATGTTCTCTAACCTTCCTCATATAATGCTGTCGTCTGTGGTCTCATTCACATTGTCTCAGCCATCTTCCATGCAACCAACATTTCCATAAAGACAGCTACTAGACAGTCAAGAACAAATTTCAGAAATATTCGTGTCTATCACCTGCTCTCCCATTCCATGAAGTGGATTAACTCTTACTCTTCCTCTGAACACTTACATATGATGACTTCTTGTTATTTTGTGTCTATCTGGCTAGTTTCTTCTTACATTTTGGCTTAGCTTTTCTAGTTTTGTCCATGGGTACTTCTAGTACATCCTCCCTATTTGTCCTTAGTTTCTTGACTCAGTTTCTATGTCCTATATATGTGTATACACACATACGAACATACACACACAGAAAAAAATCCAACATTTTTACTTTGCTATCATTCCTTTTCACTCGTGTTTCTTTCCCACCTGGACATACTCAGCCCATTAATTCCTATTGTTTGGAGTCAAATTTGAGAAGTTTGTCTTCTAGTTGTGTTCTCCATCTCCTGAAATAAAAGCCGCTTTAACTGCTTGTGTGTCCCCTCATGCGCCTAGGTGTAACAGAGCTGGCATTCATCTAACATGTTCTACATTCTTTTGTTTTGCTGTCACATAAAGATTTTGGGCAAAGACCCTTCCCCTGTACACAGGATCTGAGAACAAGTACATAATGGTTATACAAGGATATAGCCCTACTCTCTGCTTGCTCTTCTTGAGCCAAATAACCACTTCAATATTAATCTTCTGTTAAAATTACTTACTAGGTCAGGTGTCTGTCCCAGGCAACATTTGGAAACCATGGAAACCATCCATGGTTTCTTTTACGGTACTCCCCCTCCTTATATTAATATGCTTATGTGCAAAGCACCTCTTCCAGTTTTTCTCTCCTCCCACTTTTTTTTCCCCGTCTGTTTTATCTTTTTTCCTTTAATAATTGAAATATGCACTTAATTTTTGTCCAACAGGTCAGAACTCATCTGGGAATTTTGATTAAACTGATTCCCTTCTCTTAACTTCATGAGAAAAATGATGCTTTACAAGATCAGTGTGTGCCACTTGCACAGTTATCGTAACAATTACTTCAGAGTTAGAAATGAACTGATAAGTAAGTGCTACAGACAGCGTGCAGTGAAGAAATGAAATCAAGAGGCTAAAGAGAATGAAACAATGAGAGAAGAGAAAGCCATGCCAGAAGAGAAGCCAGACATGCAGACCAACATCCTAACAGTGATGCTCTTGTTTTATTCTCTATAGCAATGATGAGAACCACCAGTATCATCAACAGGATTATAAGCTAAATGTATAATGTGTAACTGCAGCAGTTTGGAACGGGCTGATATAACACCTTTGAGAGTTCATTGTAACATTCAGCTTTTGATGAAGTGAATTTAAGTTAGGAAAGATTATTGAATCTTCTGAATTATCTATGTTCCCATCCTTCTCAATATATCACTAATGGCTGTTCTTCCAATAGCATCTAGTTTATATTACATGGTACTATATCACAGCTTTCAAGAAACAGTGGGTAAAACAGCGTGCAATTTTGAATTACCACATAGATATCAGTGCAGTGTCTATGACCTGAAAAACAATGAGCCAGTAATTCCAGATCAGGAAGGCATCATCATTTCCTGTTAAGTCCACAACATGGATGCAATATACAGCTCTGCTCCTAAGAGATTATCTTTCAAATCGTTCCCTTCCTGCATCATGAGTTAGTCAGCAGTCCCACACCATAAGAATAATTAGCCACAGCTTTTTGTTCTTCAGTGAAGATGTACAGGCTAACAGCTTGATTCTAATTCCCCACTGGAACAAGTAACTAATTACAACCTGCATTAAAAGTTAGCTGCAATAATTTAATAGGGTAATTTTAGAGATCTGACAGACCTCTAAATTATGTGTAAATAGATTGTTATGAATGCTTGAGAAATTAGATTATAAATTTAAAAGCCTCCTACAGAGCAAGATGAAGACCAACTATGCACAAGTCACTTATCACAGCAGTTTCAGAGATCCCCATCACTGAATTTAATAATGCTAACAGTTCCCTATAGCTTCTGGCCCAAATAAATCATTAACTATCCAGACGCAAATTCAACTTTCCTGAATGGAAAAGAGTCACTCATAAAAAAAAAAAAAAAAAAAGATGTATGAAGTGAAAAGAAGCTCTTAAAGTTTCAGACAAGAAAATGGTAATTCCGCATCAGCATCTTTTAAAACTATAGACCTTTATCATCACAGGAGGGACAAGATAAAGAAGCTTTAGGTTTTGTCCTCAAAGGCTGGTGGCCAGCTAACATAATAAATATCCAACAAGTTGGAGTGATTGCACTTGAAGTGCGTTAGTACTATTGCTTAAAAGAAACAAAGGTGCCAACAGTGCCTGTTCTTGGTGACCGATGTATGCCCTCTCCCTGGTCTTGCTGTATGCCCTCTCCCTGGTCTTTGCTTGTGCCTGTTTTTCCCGGAGGGCAGGTTAAAGCCTGTTTCCCAGAACAATGAGATTGGTGGAGGGAAAGGAGAAGCAGATTCCCTTACTCAATATTGTTTTCAGAAATGAAAATGGGAGGGCATTACCTAGAGAATCATCAAGAGCAAATACATAACCTGCCAAATTTCCTGGTTCAGCAGAAACTCTTATTTCAGTTAACAATCACACTACCACACATTGTGATCTTAACAAACACAATGGGAAGATGAATCACTCTAGAATTCAGCCTGAAGATGTAACAAGACTTTTTACTCCTGCAGTCAACGTCCACTGGTGCGAAATGTGAGTTTCAGATCAATTTTGTGTTCCTAAGAGCCTTAAACACCTCTCCTTTCACTTACGTGGCTATGTGACAAAAGCATGGCCAAGGCAAATTTCACCTTTAAATTCAACGGAAAACTTATTTTTCTCAACAGATATGCACAGCATGTCCCATTTCCCACGTTTTATCACAGAAATATTTCTATTTCTTTTCTATCTTCTTTTTCACACTTCTCTGTTGTGCCTGTTCCAACCTACTTTCTCCTTCCTCAGTACTTCAAAAACAATTGTGAATGCCATGGGAAACGCACTTGAGAACTCTTGGGTCTGAGAGGCACAACCACCACAAGCTATCCTTTTAAAGAGCTGAGCACAGAGCATTCCCTGAGCTCTAGGGACTTCCCAGCTGCCCTGCTTGTGGCACTGACGATTCTAATGCCAGTGAAATCAGAATAGGATTCCCCAGCTAAACAACTTAATCCAAGAATGGAAAAATTAACTGAATGGTACAATAAATTAAGTATTATAAAGGGCACTGACATAGCTACTTTATCAATGAATAAGGCTGCTAACATGTCTAAGATAATTATTATATAGCACTTTGACATTAAGAGGCATTCACACATTCAATATCAACTCTTCAAAACAGAACACGCTCTGAAATAAGACTGCTACGTTTGCTTTCACCACATGAGGTAAAGCTTTTTTCCTGTCCTATTTTCAACTTAGACATTTTCTGAAACAGATCTTCCAAAGTTTTCTCAAAGTATAATCTGTAAATAAAACATATTTTCATTTCTAGAACAATCCTACTCCCTTAAGCCCCCGACTGTCAATTTGAAACTTAAATGCTGTATGTTCTAACAGAGTTGGGTAACATAAATGCTAAACAACATAGCTGCTGATGTGAACAAAGGAAAAAAGAATGAAAAATCACTACCAGTTCCTCACAGGTCTTTTTTATAAAACATTGGCAATTCAGGAATGAACAGCGTAAAACTCCTCCCATACTGTAATCCTTTCACGTTCACATGCATGGGGGTAAGAACATTTAAAGTTTCTTTTGTGAAGAGCTACATGGATCAGTGGATGTGGTTTAAAAAGGTAAAACAAACACCTGGTCAAGCAACCTTAGAGAGGTTTTTTTGGTCAATGTAACACTTGAAAAATTAGACAAACATGTTTGAAAAATATTTAACTTCATGGAACATAATTCTCTTGCAAGGTTTGATTAAGGTAACTCATGCCTAAACCAAACTGAATTGACATCAAAGGAGACCATACCACCCATTCACTGATGTGGAGGAATATGGTCAAGTTTCAGTCATCCTTTGGAGACTTTGGGTTTCAGGTGGCAGTGCCTCAGATGGAGGGACACTAGAGATGGCTCTGAATAATCCAACAGAATTGTTTGCCAGGCAGACCCAGAGCTACTTTTTAGGGTCCACATTTGAGCAACAGGCATCGCAGCCCTCCATAAGGTGAAGCCCGAGTTAGTAAACCCTATACATTTGAGCTAAGTCCACTTTGAGCTGCTCCTGCACCCAGCACAGAGCATCATTAAGGTACAGGAGTTCAACCGGTGGGTGAGCAGGAGCAGGCTGCAGGCACTGTTTCACCCACACCTTCTGCACTGCATCTGCCTGGCCCTCATCACCTCCCTGGGCAACTCAACAGGCATGTGCAGGTCAGGCTCTTGCTACCAGCCCCATTTCCCCAGCCTCCCAGTCCTCAGGCTACAGCACCTCCCATCATGCTCAGTGATGAAGAACTGGCTGTCCCCTTCAACCAACATTGGGTACTGGGATGTTTACTGCATGAACTGCATTAAGCAGTTGAGAAAAATAAAATTAAAAAAAAGAGATGATGATGGAACAAAGGCTCTAGATAAGAGACCTCTGTTCTCTCCTGCCCTGTCGCTAGGGGCTGTCACAAGGCACTGATGAAGCAGTGTGCTCCTGGAAAGTGCTTAAAAAACCTCCAGGTACACTCAAAATGGCTTTGGACAGGAAAAATGCAACTTAAGAGGATTCCTGAGCAAGTACAAAGCTAAAAAATCTGTGAGAAAAGGAAGTTGCTGCCGATAGGCTGCCTTTTATCTCTTGTAGGCATGAACTCTTGTTTCTGTTGGGTGAAGTTCTTCCATAAGCTTACACAAGGAGAATAAACTTCAAATAGGAGATAGATAGATAGATAGACAGACAGATAGACAGACAGACAGATAGATAGATAGATACAAAAATAAGATCTTCTGCTTTGACTTTTTTTCCTAGATGTGTTAAATTTAAATAGACACTTTGTTACTAGAAGCCAGTCTAGTTGCTTTATCACTGGTCACAGACTTCCTAGAAGGCCACACCTAGACATACTAAGCTCCACTGGACCTTCTGGCTACTCTTTCTTACACACGCTGACACATTGTACTGCTACCTGTAGTTCTCCTCACACTGCCGCGGAAAAGGAAGAATACAGCACCTGATACACGGCAAATATGCTCATGATATCGTGGAAGTTTCGGAAATGCAGTTTCTTTTGGAACTGTTAAAAAGTTGCATTCTTCAAACTATGTATAAGCAATTACTCTCATTCATCAAAATTATAGCCCCTAAAAACTGTTCAACCTATTATGTGTAGCTCAAAGTCAATTACTATGCATACAATTGAAAATAAGATTTAAGTGTCCTTCAGCCTCTTGAAAGGATTTTTAATAAGTCCCTAGCTTATTTAGATAAAATGGATTTCCAAAAATTCACCTCAGAGCACCACTTGGAAATCACAGTTTTATCAAAAACTCTATGATTAGATTGGCTCAGATTACTTTCTTGAAAAAATATCCTTATTTAATTAAGTGTATAAATCAGACTGAAGGAAAAAGAAAATTTGTTCCCTGAAGATGCAGCCTATGCTATCAACTTTTAGCCAGGAGTTAGCCATACACTATGTCATTTCACTTCATTCAGCTTTCTCAGTCTGTGCTTGTTGCTGAGTTATCAAAACATACTCACCACCTATCACGACTTCCTGTATCTCTCCAACTCCTACGTTCTTTCCAGGACACATGCAGGTGAAGACTCCCATATACATAAGAATCATCCAGACTGTTGCCACTTTCACTTTTTCCACATCAGAGCATCTTTCTGTGCCATGGTCTTGCGTGTTCTGGTTTTAGGATCAGGCCCAGACTCTCCAGGAAACTTCCTTTCTGCATGGTTTCACCTCATACACACAATAGCTAGAGGTGGCAGAGGTTATTCCTTTTAGGCTTTGTAACTCAAGCTAGGATTGTAATTCAAGTAATCCCAGGAGAACATGGGACAGGAAGATGTATCTACCGCCCCAGCATTCTCAGTAGGGCTGGGAAATCAGTGCTGGCCATATCAGTCATTTTCTTTCAGTGAAAGAACCCAGGGAAAATCATACAGCCACATACTGCCACAATTTTTGCTTTTCCATGCTGAAAAGCTATCTCTGTTCTGTTTTGCTGGAATGCAGTTATTCCAGGCTACCTTGCCTCACCTGTATGCGGGCCAATTTACCCACTTTCATCCTAGACTCAGGTAGCAAACCCCAAACAAATTCCATCTAATCAGCTTCCTAAGCTTAAGTTACTTTTTGTGTTCCTTTTAATTATTTGATTTAACTTGTAAAAATACCCTGTGGAATGTTTTTTAATACTGGTCTCCAGAGACAGTTTCCCCTTTGCTGCCTCTTTCTATTTGCACGAAGCAAACCTCAACACTCAGACTCTGCTCCTACCACGTGCTGACCTTGGCATGCTCAAGTGACACGAGTGAAAGGAGAAAGCTTTCCCTTCAGACACGCCAGAAGCCGCCGCATAAAGGATGAAAAAAGGTACTTACCCTGCAACCGGTAGCACTAGACAGATAAGGGCATGGTCAGACTCAACCTGCAATAGTGCAACCGATAAACCTGCTACAGCTACCAGATAATACATGAATCCAGTCTTTCAGCCTCTCGGAAAAATATGCAGGCTCTGCTTGTTGAATTTAACACACTCCAGAAATCATTCAGTCTTCGGTTTCTTTACAGATGCTCGAATACTCACCAGGCTTTGGACAATGACTTGCTACCATTAGGTTATCGGCAAGGACTCCACCCCGGCCTTCTCTCAAGATGACTGCAACATCTCTGCAGTCCAGTAATCTTGAACAAGTTATGTGAGGAATGGAGATTCTCTTTGAGGACCAAAACCATCAAATTAGTATCTCCACAACAGTATCCCTTGACTGAGATTGTCATACAATTCAGTAGATAGAAAAACTCCCTAGAGCAAACCATTGCTAAGCGATATAACCTTTTGTTTTACCAAACTGGAAATTGTCCCATGCCACATCTAATGAAAATACTGTTCACAAGAAAGACTTGGGGCATAATTCTATGATGGGAAATTGTCTTCACTGAATTAAGATACCATATGAAGCTTCTGAGGTAATTCAGGAAATAAATTTTATTTCATCATTGTCTGGATGGCCATCAATATTGATATACAAGGAAACTGTTTTTAAATAAATTTCATTTTGCCTTTTATAATATCCCTACAAAGAATATTCTTGAAAAAGTATTCAAAACAGACAGGTGCCTTAAACTCATCCTCTGTCCCCTCAAACTGACTCTCTAACTCCCTTACAAATCCACTCCTCTCACAGCCCCAGAAAAGGAACTCACCCATTTGACTGCAAAAATCATAAAGAATAAACCCTCAACTCACAGTAAAATAACCACTAAGCTCCTTTGGTCAGGGCTAAATTGTGACTTAAATCAACAACCCTATCAATGAGGTAAAGGAAAAAGCTTAGTTCAGAGGGTCACTGCACAATTATCTCAACAACCAGACTAATGGACATTTCCAGCTCAAGTTCGTTTCTCTTTCTTTCCCAAGACTACAGGGAATTGCTTTAATTTACATGGAGGAAGGAGCCCCCACACTCTACTCACGAGTTTCAGTAATGGATGCGATGCCCACCCCCTCACACCCCCATTCCCAATTCCCTGCTCATTTGCTTGAAGGTGAACCAAAGGGGAAGATGACTGGTTCAGCAATTTGTTAAGTATGAGCTCTAGGACTTAGAAGATTTCCTACAGAACGCTAAGGGAAAGTTTCCATATTCTCAAGCAAGTCTGTGGTCAATTCACAGCTAAGCCTTTATAGCGAGGGCCACATGTTACTGGGCAAGCAGCAAGCAAAAAGCACAGCACTGAAATAGGCTGAGACCTACAAGTATCTCACCAGTAAAGGTGATGGTATTTTCCTGCATTTCCTGAACTCATTCCAGGTATCTTACAATATTACCTGTCTTAAAATTACACTTAGGCTTCAGTGTCTTCTGATGCTGCATCTTCAGACTCTGCTGCAGGCCAACAGCACTTTCAATATGATGGCTTCTGACTTGTCTCAGAAATAAGTTGGGGGAAAAACAAATGGAAAAAGGACTGTCTAGCTCACAAAGCTCCCACTCCTGCTATCATAACAAGCTAAGCCATAGCCATGACAAGTAGCAGGAGGACTGGTGAAAGACTGATATGTGTAGAAAGCTGAAGAACAGAAATAGTATCATGGGTACCCAATCTCAGGTTGTTTCAAAGGACAGTGAAAGAAAGCGATTCATAGAGCGAGGTTTCAAGCATTTGCACATTCCAAGCCAAGCACATAACCACTTACTGGTGCAAGTCTCTTCATTAACATAAACAAAACCATACATCATACACACACATATGGAATAGTTTGTGTGTTTAAGATAATTTTTGGTTTCTCTTTAAGGGAATTCAATCGCAGTTGACACTTTGAAGCTGCTAGTAGGTGACCTTACATAGCATCTGTGTTGCAATGCCTAAACGTGTTGCTAGGGTGAGCTAAGGATAGGAGTTAAGCCTCGGCTCTAAATTTCCTGGCTTTTTTCAGCTCACGTCAGCCCTTATTGCTATTTCCACATAGGGAGAGGAAGGTGCAATTAAGAGAATACTGTTGCTCTACTTGACTGTTTCTTGGCAGTTGGTGGATTTTGCTAAAAGCCTTATCAGAATAAACCTCTCTCCTGCTTCTGTGCAATGCAATGGAAGCATTTTGATCTACAGAAGAAGATATGCTGTAACTGAACTGTTCCCCACTCCAACATTACAGGCAACCCCTCTGCCAGCACTGGCTTGATCCCTCTAACCTGCACCCAGGAAAGGAAAGGAAGACCCAAGTTGACTCTCTCTGAAGTAGCCCTTTACCTCAAGTTCAAGTACTTATTGGGAAACAAAGCAAACTAGCACACTCCAGCCAACAGATGATTCACTCCCAGCTCTACCACTACCTTGTTTTACCTTTCCTGGAAACACAGCCCACCCAATATTTTTTTCTTCTTTCTGTCCTCCTAGAAGCCCAGGTAATACTTATTCAATTGCAGACGCCTGTATTCCCCAACAATAAGACGTGCAAGATGTATTCTGAACAATTTCAAAGTCTACAGATGATGCCTGTTATTCCTAGTAGACAATAAAGAAGGTTAACAATTAATCACTGTCTGCTATCTGCACTTAAAAAGTGGCAATTATTGATAAATGTGTTCCCACTTCAAGCACATTACTGAGAACAGCAGCTGGTGAGAAGTCTGGACTACTACAAAACCTGAAAACATTAACTGGTCAAAGAGCTTTTGAGGCCAGAACACAAATACCAACTTCACTAATTGAAAAGATGACGTCATTGGACTGATTTATGAAAGGCACTGCTGATGTTTAGATTAGGAAAATTTACTTGAGATGGCCAAAGTAAACTTCATGGCCTTTGTTTTGGATACTTCAGTTTATGAAGCTGTCATTTAAAAGAGCCATTAGAAATAAACATGTGGTGATACAACCTATTGAAGTGGTCGGGGCGGTGGGGGGCGAGTGGCTCTGGGATTGTTTTCTTTTCAAACCCACAGACAACTGGCACAGCAGCGTTTCCTCCACGCTCCCGCTCTTGTCTCCTCTCTAAAGTGAAAAGTTTCCAAAACAGCTTTCTGCCTAAAATATCATGAATGATAGCATATGTTGTTTATGATATGGGTCCACTCAGTGATCTAACAACTAAAAAGTAGGGAATATTCTATATTCCCAAGAGAAACAGGCTGAAAATCTTCCCTCCAAGTCACAAATATTCCCTAGGCCACAATTCAGGTAGTTTTCACAGACCTCAAGTTGTGGCTGAAGTGATTTATAGTCAGACTGGTGAATTAAAACATTTGTGATGCTTGGAATTATGATTGGTTTACGGTATTTAATTACAAGTTGTTTCTTTTCTTAGCAATTTTATTTTTTGACTATTTAATATATTTGACATTTACTACTGTATCTCAGCTGGAGACTAGACAGCAAGCATGTTTTAAGGCACTCTACCCCAAAACCTCGGAGCCTTCGTTGTTTCCTTGTGCAACAACAAAACACATGCCCACCCATACACTGCAAAACAGACTGCTTTGAAACAGGGCCAGGAATACAAGCAACCAAGTGGCATCCATCCCCACAAGAAGGAGCAGAAACTAATCCAACATCTGAATGCCAGACAGCAGTGTGCATATATGAAAAGAGAGACTAACACAGTGAACTCTAATTTCTCTGCATTTCCATAGGCTTGCCTCCTCCAAGCTCAGGAGCGGTGCATCCCAACAAAGAGAAAGTCAGGTAGGAACACCAGGAGGCCCACATGGATGAATAAGGAGCTCCTGGACCAACTCGGGCACAAAAAGAAAGCCTATAGGGAGTGGAAGCAAGGACAGGTAGCCTGGGAAGAATACAGAGAGATTGTCTGAGTAACCAGAGATCAGGTTAGGAAAGCCAAAGCCCTGATAGAGTTAAATCTGGCCAGGGACATCAAGGGCAACTAGAAAGGCTTCTATAGATATGTCAGTGATAAAAAGAGATCTAGGGAAAACGTAGGCCCTCTCCGGAAGGAAACGGGGGACCTGGCCACCCAGGATATGGAGAAGGCTGAGGTTCTCAACGACTTCTTTGCCTCAGTCTTCACTGGCAAGGGCTCTAGCGGCATGGCCCAAGTCACGGAAGGCAAAGGCAGGGACTGGGAGAATGAAGAACCGCCCACTGTAGGAGAAGACCAGGTTCGAGACCATCTAAAGAACCTGAAGGTGGACAAGTCCATGGGACCTGATGAGGTGCATCCACGGGTCCTGAGCGAACTGGCAGATGAAGTTGCTAAGCCACTATCCATCATATTTCAGAAGTCATGGCAATCTGTTGAAGTTCCCAGTGACTGGAAAAGGGGAAACATAGCCCCCATCTTTAAAAGGGGAAAAAAGAAGACCCAGGGAACTACAGGTCAGTCAGTCTCACCTCTGTGCCCGGCAAGATCATGGAGCAGATCCTCCTGGCGACTATGCTAAGGCACATAGAAAATAAGGAGGTGATTGGTGACAGCCAACATGGCTTCACTAAGGGCAAATCCTGCCTGACTAATTTAGTGGCCTTCTACGATGAGGTTACAGCATTGATGGATAGGGGAAGAGCAACTGACATCATCTACCTGGACTTATCCAAAGCATTTGATACTGTCCCACACGACATCCTTGTCTCTAAACTGGAACGACATGGTCTTGATGGATGGACCACTTGGTGGATAAGGAATTGGCTGGATGGTCGCTCTCAAAGAGTTGTGGTCAACGGTTCAATGTCCACGTGGAGGCCTGTGACGAGTGGTGTTCTTCAGGGGTCGGTACTGGGACCAGTGCTATTTAACATCTTTGTTGGAGACATGGACAGTGGGATTGAGTGTACCCTCAGCAAGTCTGCAGATGACACCAAGCTGTGTGGTGTTGTGGACACGCTGGAGGGAAGGGATGCCATCCAGAGGGACCTTGACAGGCTGGAGAGGTGGGCCTGTGAGAACTCATGAAGTTCAACAAGGCCGAGTGCAAGGTCCTGCACGTGGGTCGGGGTAATCCCATGCACAAGTACAGGCTGGGCGGAGAATGGATTGAGAGCAGCCCTGAGGAAAAGGACTTGGGAGTGCTGGTGGATGAGAAGCTCAACATGAGCCGGCAATGTGCGCTGGCAGCCCAGAAAGCCAACCGTATCCTGGGCTGTATCAAAAGGAGCATGGCCAGCAGATCGAGGGAGGGGATTCTGCCCCTCTACTCAGCTCTCGTGAGACCCCACCTGGAATACTGTGTTCCGCTCTGGAGTCCTCAACACAAGAAGGACATGGAGCTACTGGAACGAGTTCAGAGGAGGGCCACGAAGATGATCAGAGGGCTGGAGCACCTCTGCTATCAAGATAGGCTGAGAGAGTTGGGGCTGTTCAGCCTGGAGAAGAGGAGGCTCCGGGGTGATCTTATAGCAGCTTTCCAATACCTAAAGGGGGCCTACAGGAAAGCTGGAGAGGGACTTTTTACAAGGGTGTGTAGTGATAGGACAAGGGGCAATGGCTTTAAATTGAAACAGGGCAGATTTAGATTGGATCTAAGGAAGAAATTCTTTACATTGAGGGTGGTGAGGTACTGGAACAGGTTGCCCAGAGAAGCTGTCGATGCCCCATCCCTGGCAGTGTTCAAGGCCAGGTTGGATGACGCTTTGGGCAACCTGGTGTAGTGGAGGATATCCCTGCCCATGGCAGGGGAGTTGGAACTAGATGATCTTTGAGGTCCCTTCCAACCCTAACCATTCTATCATTCTATCTGTTTCAGTCATTTCACAGGACAGCAAAAAGAGAAACTATCTAAATGCTGGTTTGGGAGCCAGAAGCTCTTACATACGGTGGGACACAAGACTCTGTTAGTCATGGCTGGAGTAAAAACAAGAGGAATTAGATGCCTGACAAGTATCTCATGATTAGATTTAACCTGGAATAATCTATTAAGACTGCAATGACGAAATCAAAGCAGTGCTCTGAAAATGGACTGGTTTATGTTACATACCACTCCACTGGCTTCAGGAAAAGTTTCAGGTCTACCGAAATCCTTCCCTGTCTAAAATAATTAGATCCATATTGATTCTAAATGGTCTCTATGGTCAAAAGTTTGTTTTTAAAGTATTAAAAAAGTTTTGCTATTTTGAATTGCCAAAGACATTCACCTGTTCTTGGTGGATGTTCTCTTCAGGCAAAAGGGGAAGGGATATTCGTGTAAGGGAGTTTCCACTTAATTATAAATGCAATCAAAAAGCAAGCAGACCTCAAAATTTCCAGCTTTTATAATTCTTAGTAGAATTTAAACCACCAAACAAGTAATTCCTGGGAATTTTAGTTAAGCATTAATTACTAAAGGGAAAACAGACTTGTCCAGACAGGACTGCTGTGTTTTCTACCCGTTGAACCACAGCAGTGCAGACACTGCCCTGTAAGAAGTAAAAGTAACTCTAGTTGGCTTCAGTGGTTTACACTGAATTTTTAATCAACATATCTATATTAACCAATCAGTAAGCAGCTTGCCAAGTCCTAGTACAGTAAAAGAAATTTCATATACGTTATTCCAAATAGGAATTAAATAAAAGTGAGAAAACTTAAACAAAACCAGACAAAACCAACCAATCCCCCCACACACACACGCTTCCTAAAAGCAAGATCTAAAGGCATACTGAAAGCAATTTCAAATATTAAAAAAAAACCCAGTAACACACACACAAAAAAATCAAAACAAAAAAGGAAAAGCCCTCAGTTGGAAAGAGACAATGTACCCAAGTGTCTGATCAGCTTTTTTCAGTACTAAAACCTGTGTGGCTGTTGACAGTAAATGTTACTGGACACAAGATGATTTTTCAGCTATCGAAAGCACTGGTAATGCTATACCACTGGTAGCTGTTATGCAGTGACATCTCAAAAGCCTCCCTCAGGGCCACAATAAACCGAGAGGTTTGTCAGTTCCAGTACCCAGGAGTAAGTGACAGCCCAGACAACAAATCAGGGTGTAGTTAAATTTTCTCCTTTAAAAATACATATATCAACCAAAACCCCTGTGAGAACGGATGAGATAGAGCCGCCTAGCATTTGGTTCACACTTTCATTTCACACGACTCTTTAAAGCAGAGTCAAAAATCTAAATCTAATCTAGTTTAAACTTCAGTTGGACACAAGTGTGATAAAAAAAAAAAAAAACACAACATAAAAACCACAAACCAAAACCAACCAAAAAAAGGCATCACAAAACCACTGAGCAGCTGTAGCGTTTCCTGCACTCAAATGAATACAGCGGCATCTCAAAGCGCCTAAGCAATGCAGCAAGTTGCTTCCATTAGAAAATTATGAGAAACATTTTTTAAAGACGTGCTGGAGCCAGAAAGCCTGATGTATCACGAAGCGTAGTCACAGGTCAAACCTGGCAGGGTCCCTCTGAAATGAGGAAACCTGGTTCCCCTCGTGTTTGGCTCCCAAGAGCCTGTTGCCTTTGCTGCCGAGGACAATCCAAGTGTTTACTGAAGGTTGTGCCATGGGGCTGTTTAAAACACCACTCGCCTGTGGATCCTCTGCTGTGGGATAAGAAGTGCGCTTCCAGTGCTCCTTCTTCTTCCCTGTCTCCAAACTTCAAACATAATGTATATTTCCCTCCTTTACCTGGCCACCTAGATTTAAGAAACTGATAGAAATCTAAAACCTTTACCATTCTCTCCAGGGCAGCTAAAACTGCCTAACAGATTAAGAGACAAGCTTTTGTTTGCTTCTTGGATGAGGAAAGGGAAAAATAATCAGGCATTTTCATTCAAAGAAAACAGTGCAATGCTATGGCTTTATTTGGAGTAAAATTATCTGTATTATTTACAGAGAAAATTAGGTATTTAAAAATAGTACACAAAACAACTGACATGCATAATTAGAGAAGTTACTTATCTTCTAGAAATTGTAGTGATTTATATAAAACAAGCAACCTCCTTCAACAAGCTCCACCTCCTGATATTTCAGCTTGGTTTTGACAGAAGGTGAGCAGCAGTAGTGTCTTCCCAATTTTCACTTTTGCAAAAAGTCCTTAAGATGAGGATCTAAAGCTCCAGTATTACCTAAAAAAGATTATGCTGAAATACCTTAGCATGCACCTATAAAACGTTTTTGTAGATATTTAATAATTTATCCCTACCAACAGGAAGACAAAGGCCTTTTCCCAGCCTCCTCGGCAAATCGTCAGCAGAGCTACAATGAAAACTTTCACACTCTCCTAATCCTGTGAATATGCGAAAGTCACTGTTAGAATGGGATAGTTAAAAAAAAAAAAAAAAGTCTCTTTCAAAAGAGACATGCATACTCACTCCCATGAAAAAAAATGCCAAACAGCATTCCATTAAACTTTCCAAAAAACCCTCTGGAGTGAGAATAAGGAAAAATTTCAGCTCTGAATTGCCTGCAAGTTCGCAGCTCCTGTTTTCACATACTTCTGACAAAAAAGCTTCATTACATAACGGCGGCGTTGTTCTTGCCATCGGAAATCTTTCAAATGACTTCCACGTTGGATGTGGCAGGTCATGCCCTCACTGGAATAAATGGAGACAGCTCCAGCAAAGCTGTGCTTTAGCTAACGGCAAAGGATAATCGACTTCCGTATCCCTCAAAAGCTTAGGCAGTAACGTCACAGATACGCTACAGTTGTGTCTGCTCCAGTCGAACAAACTTCAGCTATTTCAAAAGATTTTCCTCACTTCCCAGTAAAAAAAAAAACAAAACAACTCTACTTGATTGACTACACTTACCCACTACAACCAATACACTAAATCATGAAGCAATTGGTGTCAACGGACACTGTGGTACAGCTGCACCCATTTCAAAGCACAGCTGCTCTAGAAATAAAAGCACATTCTTTTCATCCAGCCACAAAACTTTCAGAAACATGAGTGACAAATCTGCCTAAGTGGATATTTATTAGCAACACTAAGGGCTCCTCCTTAGATCCCCAGTGTTTTGTTCCAGGCCCAATTCTTCTCTCAGCATAAAATTACTCATTTTGTGACTGTCCCGGCTTCTATGAGCAGCTGCTTTTGCCAGCATTAATAGTAATTATTTGTATTCTAATTCATCATATACTAAGTGTTGACCATACACATGAGCGTGCTGTATAAGGCCCCCAAATGCCAGCTGCTCTTTATAGCTGTTCTTACGCCTGCATGGAGTCCACCTCACCGAGACCTATGGTGCTACAGTCTGAAAGCCCAACTTTACCGTGAGCATCCGGCTTTGTGGCAGAGGAGGAGATTTTACTTTTTCCCATGGCCTCTGTGTCATATCCTGTTTCTCAGAGTCCTCCCATTCCCCTAAGCATGACTTATCTCTCCAGCACTTCTCTTTCGCAGACTCCGAGCTGACTGTCCTGCTGATGGTAGAGCAGCGTGAAGGCCAGCTTTGCGTATAATTAGATAAAGATTTCAAACCATGCTCCACCATTTCCTGGCTTTCGAGTACAGTCATTCTAAGAAATAAAAATTTGAGAATTTAAGGTTCATAAAGGGTTTTCGCTATCGTTAAGACAGAAAGTATTATGCAGAAGTACTATTTATGTTTATTTGTTGTAACAGAATTTAATTCAAATAAACCTTGTAAGTGATGGAACTGAAAAAGTATTTGTTTGCAAGACTACACTCTAAAATGACTAAAATATGTTTCCAGATTTAAAGTTACAGATGCATAAGCACAAGCCAAGACCAAATTCTGCTGTCCTTTACCAAGCAAACTGACCCTAAAGCTACTGCAAGTCTGAGATGGTTTACAAGAGGAAGAAATCGGAGTGTTGACATGTCAGTGTACGGAAACTGTACGGCAATCGCCCCATATAAAGGCACCTACCTATGAGTCTGAGAACAGATGCTGCACCAGTACCAAAGCTGGGGTGAGCTTTGGTGGTTTTGGTTTGGTCAGAATTTTTCTGGTGGTTTCTTCTCTTCCCTGGAAATAATCCAGGGACAGCATATGGAAAGCAGAACAGAGATTACAAAAAGGAAGGATTGTTCCTGAGAAAAATAGTATTCTCAACAGAGCTATGCATGGCTCAGGAAATGGACAACTGACCCCTGCTCGGGAAACATTTTATCAATGAATAGCTTTTCGGTTTTACAATCAACATTATTGCAGAAGGGTGGAGGAGGGCGACACAGATTATGATACCTGCTGTATTATTTCTCAACTTTACACAAGAGATTTAAAATACCACTACCTAATGCTGACCATTAGCACGCAAAAATCTTTTAAGGAGGAACACAGAGCAGGGGTGAGTATCTGTTAAGCAGTTCCATCTGCTGAAGCCAATGTCCAAGCAGCCTCTGTGTAAATCGAAGCCTTTTCCAAATACACACTTTGCCCTGCTAGCCGAAAAATAAATACAAGATGTGCTCATATTTGGCCCCAAATTAAAACCTAGCAATTATTAAGGGTTATAGTGAATATTAGTAAAAATAATTCACACACACGCATACTTTTTTTTTTTCTTTTAAACAATCCCCACCCAAATACCCCTCAGGAACAAAGGCTGGAGCAAAAATTGTAGCAGTGTTTACTCAGAACCATGCAAACAATTGTGTATAATAAGCCTACCAAAATCAGGGGATCAGGCAGTCCCAGAACAGGGGAACCCAAAAGCACTACTGGGTGAAGTCCTGGAAGAGAGAGGATGGGGCAGGGTGGGGGGAGCACAAGTGACTGAAATCAGGGCTCAATATCAAGTCTGAGCTCAATTCTGTTCTCTAGCATGTAGGTACATATCTTCACTTTGTAAAATAGACTACTGTGTTCACACATCAGAGCCGCAGTAGCTTCAGAAGATTCATTAATAAATATGCCGGAAGATGCATGCAAATTTGATGTTGATATAGAGCCCTTGCTGGACTCAAGGGTGAAGTGAACAACTTACTTTCCACTAGAACAGTTATATCAGAACTGCACAGACAGCACACAGAATAATGGCTCCATATTTTCCTATTCAGAACTGATGGAAGAAGGTGTTGGCTACAAACTTAAG
Source organism: Tauraco erythrolophus (assembly GCF_009769465.1). Classification (NCBI taxonomy): domain Eukaryota; kingdom Metazoa; phylum Chordata; class Aves; order Musophagiformes; family Musophagidae; genus Tauraco; species Tauraco erythrolophus. The sequence continues at coordinate 81,851,527 of NC_141468.1, forward strand.
ACTCATGTTATTGGGCTCAGTTCAAATATTCCCCAAGTTCAGTCCACAGACCTCAAATGGGTCTCATTTTTCTCTTCCTCCTTTTTGAAAGCACAAGGCAGTGAGTCAGACATGCAAACATAAGAACTAGTTAACTTTTCACAGTATTCTTCATACCACAAGAGGTTTCAAAACTGCTTTTCCACCACACATCATTCTCAGCTTTCAGAAATGTACCATTTCCACAGTGCTCCAGATCCAGAGGTAGGAGATGATGCACACTTTTGTAATTGGATGATCTGATGCAGTGCAGGTGTTGAATAAAGAAACAAGTAAGCCTACAGAATGGGCTCTCTCTAGGACACACAAGTCCTTTTACATCCTTAGATCACCATAGCTACTTCTCCAACCACTTTGGGATCTCTTTCAAACACAGAGATCCACTCTAAATGCATTTGCTACCTTTGCAAATTAAATGAACTCCATTTGCCAAATAGAAACCAAACAAACTACAACTGAAACACTGAGCATGGAGACTGGATAGATGGGTAGCATGTTTAATCAGAAACAACTGCTTATCTAATCAATAACTTTTTTCTTCAAAAGAGATCCTGGTTTGTCCTAGGATAAAAATCAGCATATCAGTTCAACAGCAATTTTACAGATACTGCAATACATGCGTATTTCAATGGGATTGTGAGGAACGAGCTCAGAATCTAGTGTTCTTGAACAAAGACAAACACGTGTTTGCCTTGAAGAGGGATCTAGGAGGAATCTAAAAACAGGCAGAACAAGGCAGTTAAGAGGTAAACAGTAAAACATACATTACCCCATCTAATTCTTTGAGTCAGTGAAGAGACACAAGCCATTACTGTCACCGGCACATTATATATAAATTTTTTTGTCACCTTTGTCTATCAACTCTAGGATAAAATTCTTTCTTAAGGACATTCCATGGTTAAAAACAAATTTTTCTACACAACAGCTCCACATAGGTAGAACTGGGTTCAGTCATCCCTAGGCAGCATGAAAAGGCTGTGGACCTTTATCATCAGCCCACTTTATCCAAGCAGTGGTTGCAATCCTCCGAAGGTTTAAAATTCCCAGTTTCAATAAAATTGTATCAACAGCCATTCAAAAACTCTTAATGAAGATGTTCAAGCTCTCTTTGTTACATTTACTTGGGTTGTTGTTGTTTAAATTCAGTCTTCAAGGCTTTGGCACTCCAGGGACTCAGCGGAGTCTGGCATGGGGTCACTCCTGCTGCAAGTGGCTGCCAGAAGCTCTGCTGGCGAGCCAGCCCGGGGAGCACTGTCGTTGTTTGGAGAGAGGCAAACAGCTGAAACCTGCACCGGCCCACTCATGCATTTCAACGACAACCTGGTTAGCTGCCATTTTTTGATGTCTGAACTGAAACTTTTGATGTTTGAACTTGAAGTCAGAACTGACTTTTGGTCAGTCTTTGGTCAGTCAGACATTTGGTCTAATGGTTTTACCAAAACAAAAGCAAAAAGCTGTTAGTCATGTTTGACACCAACAGTCCCACAATCTGAGACCACGTACTCCGTTGTTCCTACTATTTGACATGTTTTCCTTTTGCCCTGAGACATTCTTTCCATTGAATTTGCAACAGAACGAACATAAACCAGACCTTTAAAAAAAAGCAATTACTCTGAAATAATAACAGACAAAGCCATAGTAATTTCTGTTGGCATAAGACAAATTAGTGAAATTTAACACGTAGCCTGATGAGCACCTCCCACCAAAGAATTAACCATACACAGATGAAAAGATAAGGACTAACTATTGCCAGATAAAAATTCTTATTGAAGCTAAAAGAAGTCAAGTTTCAAGGAAAGTTTCAAGCAAACACTAAAATCATCGTAACGCTTGCTGAGTTCCACACTTCAGTAAGTTAGGAATTAGAAACTTGTTTGGTTTATGAAGAGGAATGCATAACATGCTTGACCATGATAGGGAAGAATTGGAACAGATCACGCCATATGTCCTTTCCAGACCTAAGATTTTAAGACGACTAGATACTGAAAGCAAGATGATCCAGATGGTTATTTGTCAGCCTGCTATCCAGCCCTCGTGATTCCTCCTTTCCTTCCCAATTTAGAGTATTTTCTTCCAGCTTCTATTGTTCTTTCAATCTCAAACGAAACATGGTCTCAGGGAACAGTACATTATTTCAGTGCTTTATGGTTCATGTAATTTGTTAGTGAAACAGGATACTTTTAGTGATCGATTAATCTACTTAGCATTCTGAAATGTCCAATTATATGGTTAACATAAGCATGTTAAGAGCTTAAAAGCAGTGCTAAACGAGTAATAAAATTCTCTGGCTTGGTGGCTAAGTTAAAATAAAGAAGGGAAGTGGGGGGAGCAGAAATCACCAAGAAACAGCAAAATTTCAAATTAACCTCGAGAGTAGGTTCACCTCAAAATAAAGTCCTATACGTCACTTTTAGTTAGCACGTTTTTTTATTAATCTTTAAAAAGTGAAACATAATTTAACATCTAAGCACAAATGACAAATTCTGTTCTGAAATAAGGTCTGACAAATTATTTAACTAGCTTAGTTTGATATTTATAGAATTCCTTCTATTGTCATGTTTAATTCTTTGGCTAAAACTATTTGAATCATGTTAGTCCTCTTACCTTTCTTGAATCTTTGCTCCCCATGAAGGAGACATAATGAATGTGCCACTTGGTGGTAATGAGCATTTCTGTGTCACAGAATATAATATGAAACACTGAACTTAGAAGTACAGAAGCAGAATTCAGAAAGCTTCTGAGAACTTGCTACACTGAGCTATGGATCTGTTTTACGGAACAAAGAAATGTATTTTTTTGACAGGGTCACAGAAGGGATGTGCTATTCCACTAACCATACTTTTCTTTGCATAAGTCAGCAAACATTACTAAGATGACACATAAGTCTTAAAGACTTCATTCCCAGAACTATGCACGCACAGTTGATGATGCCAATGTACAAAAACCAGCAGAACATGAAAAGACAGCTCATCTTGTATTCCAAAATGGCTTCACACAAAAGTGCTGCAAGGGAAAACTACAGAGAGGGAAGTTCAAAGGAAAACATGAATCTTTAATTCAAATATTTTACAATAATACAATAACTTAGCTTGCAAGGGACCTTCGGAGGTCATCTGGTCCAGCTCCACCCAAATCACAGCCAACTTAGAAACCTCATGTTTTTCTCATACTTTTCTTTCAAAGAGAAAACAAGAATAAGCACAACTATAATCATTTACAAAAGGATATCAAAAGTCTTTGTTACTTACATAAAAATATAGTATGTAAGTCAACCACATAAAATAGAAAAAGGAATAGAATGCAAACCTTCTGAGGTGCCTTCTAGGCTACCTGCTGTTGATTTAACACTTTCCCTTTACAAAACACCTTTAAAGTCCAAAAGGAGGCATGATATAGAACCTAGACAGGAAGATAAGATGATGGCAGATTAATTAAGGTGCCTCAAAATTACTATTTTCTCCTAATGTATTTTTTTCACTCTACTGAGGTCCAGAACACAGACATTTTACACCATTCTTTGATAACTGATAAAATAAACCAAAAAGGGAGTATCTTTAAATGCTAAGTTCCTCCACGTTGGGAATCTCTGGCAGTCACACTCCTGGCATAGCCAAGACACTGAATGGTTCATTAGTGTTTCAGTTCAGTGTCTCTCACCCAGCTGGTATTAGACATCGAAGAGGATGGTGCAGGAGCTCCCTGACAGGCAGATATGGTACTAGCTCTAGCCTCTGGGAAGGTCTTTTCCTAAGCCCTGAGTGTTGGATGTAGCTCTCAAGAATGCTGTTTTGCACTGCTTTCCAAGACTCTTGCTTTTTTTTCTCCTCTACTTTTTTTTTTAAAAAAAACCTAAACGTTCTTTTTTCTTATTAAACTCAGACCACCGTGGTAGAGAGAGACCAAGAAGCTTAAACGTAACATGGTAAATTTATCTGTGCATCTCAAGGTCAACAAAGGTACAAATAGGCTGAAGTCTGAGATGCATGCACCTGGGCTTTTGTCCGTGCACTGTGCCTGCAAGTCACCCACGGGAAAATCACAGTCCTCCTGTGTGACCTTTAACAGGAATCTCAAGTGGGATCCTTTCATACGAGTTGAGCTGACTAAGCAGCAGGATTAGATTAAGTCAGACAGCCAAGACTCTTCTATAATGAGGAGAGAGAGACAAGAAACTCCGGAAAGTAACGCACATTAATGTAAAACAAGGAGAGAATTGAGAGGAAAAGAAAGTGGAAGAGACTAACAGAAGTTTTCCAAATAGGATTTCAGAAAACACCACACCTGATTTTCCCTGCAGCCTTCTAAACTCTTTAAAAGCAACATGACTAAAACACACATATTTAAGGAACCCTGAGAACAAAGATAATACGGCCCTAAGGAAACAGTAAGGCTAGATCTCAAGAACTGTTCTTTCTGAAAAATCCTCTCTGCCCTATGAGAGACGTATATATATTTTATTGAAAACAAACAATACTCACTGTGTAATTTCATATTCAGTACAACTTGAGAATTATTTCCAGTGTAATTAATTTTAAATACCGGGGAAAAAAAATTGTGCACTTTACACTCTTTCTCCTTTTCAAACATATCTTTACACTTCACTTACAAATGTAGAATGGGAGCATAGTACCTCATTCATTGCTAACAGCGCTATGAATGAAAGGCTCTCCGAACATCTGTTCAATGATATTTAATGCATGGTCTAACAAGCATTGGCATTTCCCGCTCACAGATTTGCAGGAATTACATATGGGCTACAATTCTATTGACAGATCCTTGTTCTTCTGAAAAGACTCTTTGCCCAGTCCTCAAGGCTTTAGTTTAATTCCTTACAGACATTACCATATGCTTGCAACTCTAGCTAGTTATGCTGAGCCAGGTTTGATCATGGCATTGGATACACATTGTCTAAATACCATACAGCATCAAAAGCCACTTCCCAAATTAGCTGTTGCTAGGAGAGAAAGGAACGACAGAGAATCACAGGAACGGAACACGAACCAAAATGAACCAGACTAAGTTTTTCAAAGGAAACAGAAACATTGGGGTTTCTTCACAGAGCTGGCATTTACGAAGTATTATCATAGAGTTTATGTAGTCATGTCTGCATTCTCTTCCCAGCCACAGTCTCTTTAACTCTGCTATGAGTTAAAGCAGCTATCACAGATAAACAGCAAGGAAGCGCTGAAATCACTTTCCTTATTCTTATCACACAACAGAACACAAAACATAACTTGATTTTTTACAGTTCTGTACTTGGAACTGCAAAGCACGTAAGTTAGTTTTGACTTGTAAATGAAAGTACACTCACTCCCTGTTTAACCTTTTAAAATCCAGCAGAGGAAGTTATTTCAAAGTTTTACTTCAGGGTAACGGAAGGACAAGCAATAGAGAAAGCTTTTCAATGCATTTGAGCATACATGGAGACGAACAGAAGATCTGAAATTTGTGCAATATTAGTCACACTAAAGAGGTCCAAGATAATGACAATGCAAGAGCTAACACAACATCTGCATGGAAAGAAACCTGACCCAGCATAAGTAACATCTTTCTTAGTTTGTAAAGCTCCTTATGGACTTCATCCAACATACTTTGCAGATCTGCTCTCTTTCTATTCCCCTGCTACAAACTTTGCACTCATCTCAAGCTGGCTGCCTTCTCTGCTCTCCACATAACCTCAGCACTTCTGCTACACAAGCCAACTCCTCTGCAGTTCTTGCTATCTGGAGTAACCTTCCTGTATATCTACACCTGTACAGCTCTTCTCCTCCCCTGTCCTCCCCCTCTTCAATTAGTCAACTTCATAAATGGTATTACACAGCCTTGCAGTTTTGAAACGCAATTCAAACCAAGAAGAAGAAAAACCCTTCAGTGAAAATAAAGCCATTGGAAACAATGTGGTATTATCCAGCATACACAGCTGTATGTAGAAATGACTGAACAGGAAAAATACAAGGATGAAAGCATGAGTGCATGCAACTTTCAGAATAAGGAAAAGCTGAGAAATGAGCCAGCTGAAAGTCCTTACCAGACGTAGAGGCTGCTGCATTAATCTGCACTGCTCAATGCCTGTTATCCTGTTAAGCCCTGGATATAATTTCCAGAAAACACCCTTAGAAACTTTCGCTAGATAAACACACCATTTAAACATCAGCAAACTATTCTGCATACCTAATACAGGAGATTTTTTGATGGTGACTGGCTGTCTGAACAGCCTGGTACAAGGCCATTCAGCTTTTTGCTCAGAATTGCAAATCTGTGTGTGCCACCCATGTTTACTGCTCACTGACCAAATCTGGTTGGCCACTCAAAAGCAGGTAAACTGTTGAGGACTGCATGGGCAATGAAGAAGCACCCTACCTTTTAAGCAACAGTCACACTATGCTTAGGTCAAGCTTGAAGCACAAGGAGAAACCTTTGCACTTCCCCTCATCCATACGTGAAATTACCCCTCTCAATTAATATCTCTTCCTGCTAACAATTTCTTGCAAGGTAGGACATGTTTTAGCACTGCCTAGCAAAGCCACTCCCAGATCGTGTACCTTCTAAAGAGCAATGATAATTCTTGGTACTTTCAGGAAAATCATGACAGGATCTTTGGGGGTTTTCGGGTTTTTTTGGTGGTTTTTTTTTGGGGGAGTGGGATAATTAAAACAACGGCAGTTACTTTTTAGTTAAATATATAAGGAGAACGCTAAAGTTGCACATTTAAGCAAATCAGAAAGTGACAGCCTGAATTACATTCCTCAGAGGCAGGTTTGTGTCAACATTTCACACCATTCCTCAAATACAGTATTGTTCATTTTTCCTACAGCATCTTGTAGCCCTGTGCATTTATTAAATGAAGAGATCCCGCAGAAATTATCCATAGGGAAGCATATGACAACCACTACTTACACTTAGTCTTCCATATACACTACAAAGCAACAGTGAAATTTTGGGGAGATAATTCTCTTGCACAGACACCTAATGAGCCACTTCGAACCTCTCGCCTCTGTTCATCACAACGCTATAAAGTGGAAATAAAAAACAGTCGTTCTTCAGTCCTTCCTATGGAAGCCAATATTAATGGAGAATATGAAATAACGCACCAAATAACATGACCTGACAGTGGAAAACAAGCTGCAAAAGCAGGGGGCACACAGCCAACTCAGCAAAGACCTGAGGAACCTGGCTGCGATACCACACTGTGCACATGTAGTGATCCTGAACACAGCAAAGAGAAAAGTAATTGAAAATGTTGACAAACGTCGCCCCAGTTCTGCCTACTCGGAACAAATCTGTACTTTCCTGCTGGTGAGATGTTTTTCACTAGACAGCAATACAGATTAATAAAAATGTGCCTTTCAGAAAACATCTAGATTATGAAACACATTAGACAACTAACCTTGGTCAGAACAGTGGATTTTTACAAATCAGCTTTGAATTCACAAAACTCATGTCACCTAATTAAACTGTAGCCTCTGGTTTATTCCAAGCCACCAGGTATGAGAAGAATGGTAGAAACCTTAAATATTTGGTCACTGGGCCCTGCACACTTTATAAGCAGCAGGCATTTCCATAAGCCTATTAACCTCTTGACACAGAGTATCACTTATGGCATGTAAGAAGCCTTTCCAATCTGTGTTTTTAATTTCAAATTAAATTTAAAAACAACAACTAACAAAATGAAAGCGATACAGCAGTCTTTTCCCTTTACACTTGATATTCATGTGGTGATCAGGACACATTGAAGAATGTTTTGCTTTGCAGAGGTTGAGCAACTAGATGCCTTACAAGGAGAGGTAAAACACCAAGCCATTCATACCTAAAACACGAAAATAAACTCCACAGTTGCAACAGTAAAATCTGAAAAATGGAAAAATGCAAACACTTGCTGAATATTTCAAACAAGGAGATGGAAAAAAAAAATCAAACAAATATATACTCTGGAAAGTGAATGGTAACATACAAGAATCAAAATACTTGATTAAATATTTTAACATTATTTGGCCTAATCCAATTGCTATTACCACATTGAAATATGTCTTTTAGACAATCTACAACTTCACCCCAGTTAAAATGAAGTGAACCAAACTCCCTCAGTCAGCGCTACAACGGACACCTCACCAGACCCTCATTGCCCTGTAGCACGAACGCACCACCAAGACCTTGATCTTGCAAGAACCTATAAACATCCTGAAGCCATAAGCTTAAGCACATGTTCTCATGATAGCCTGGAGAACTGAAGCTAACTCAATAAAGCAAATACGCTGTTCTTATAGTTGGCTAGTGAGGAACTGCTTGTGTCATTCCGGTTCATGTGACTTTCCTCTCAAAAAAATTGTTTTGCTCGTGTCCAGATCCAAAGTTTCTGGCAAAAGAGAGAGAAATCATAATCTTCCTAAAACCAAAGTCTTGATGCTGTTACAAAGGCAAGAGCAATTCAGAAGGCAAGGCAAAATACCGGTTAAATGGAGAATATGAACAGGACTGAGTATGCATCAGTCAGGCTTAATCACTATCTAAATCATTAGAAAACTGTAGAAAGGAGTCGCAGGAAAGAAGGTTGTGTTCACAAATAAAGAAGACTGAATATCTCTCTCACTGTTCATATTAGAGACATGAATGTTAACCCCAAAACACGTAGCACCTCATAGAGGAGAATGACTCCTACCAAACAGGATGACTAAAACAGCCCATGACACTGCTACTGTGTGCCTGGTATTTGCTAAGGCACCTCTACATGATCACCATCAGCTCTTGCTGCAAATACTGCCTCAAAGGAAAGAGGAAAAGCAGGCAGCAGGACATACAGTCATGGTTACTACTGAAAATGTGAACAGAATGAAAACTGTATGTAAAATGGAATGGAAAAGTAAAGCCAATAGTATTTCTAATTAGAAAGCAGTTGTTTTTTTTAAAACAACAACAACAAAAAAACAACCACAAAAAAAAAAAACACAACAAAAGAAATACTCCCACACCAAAACCTTTGACATAAACAGTGAAGAGATTCAGCGTTCATTTAAAGGTTTTATCTTCAACCATCTGTGACTTAACTGTTATTATTTTATAGTCATATATCACTTATTGCTACATATTGTGAGGAGTAGGGGAGGAGGGCTGGGGGAAAGACATTTAATGACAGTAAGCATAGTACTTGCTAATTTAAATAACTCCCAGAAATATTCTTATCTACTGAACAAACATTCCAGTGTTTTAATTAAGTCAAGCAGACAGAGATCAAATGAACATGTATAGCAACTTAGGAGCAACTCACAGCAGTGTAAGAGGCACTTTTGTTCCTGAGGCCAAGATGAGCCTTTTTTTCCCTTATTTAATTTAGAATACATGGGGAAAAACATTCTAGAAAATAGTTGCATGGAAGCTCTTTAAGCTACTTTGTTACTTACTCTAAAATTAAATGTTTTCAGCATTTAGTTGAGTAGAAAAATCATTAGAAACACTATTATTTCAAAATAAATCTGCTGCTAGGGAGGCAGAGCATTCAGTAGTACACATTGCAAAGATTTAGCCAGAATTACCAACAATTGATAAAAAGGAAGCGTTAACATCATAGGAATCAACGTCTACTTACATTGCTTCTGTCCATTAGAGCAAGAATCATAGAATCATAGAATGTTTAGGGCTGGAAGGGACCTTCAAAGGTCATCTAGTCCAACCCCCCTGCAAGGAACAGGGATATCTCCAACTAGATCAGGTTGCTCAGGGCCTCATCCAACCGGGCCTTGAACGTCTCCAGGGATGGAGCATCCACCACCTCTCTGGGCAACCTGTTCCAGTGTTCTACAACTCTCATGGTAAAAAATTTTTTCCTAATATCCAACCTGAATCTACCTCCCTCTATTTTAAAACCATTACCCCTTGTCCTATCACAACAGGCCCTCCTGAACAGCCTCTCCCCATCTTTCTTGTAGGCCCCCTTGAGGTACTGGAAGACCGCTGTAAGGTCACCCCGGAGCCTCCTCTTCTCCAGGCTGAACAGCCCCAACCCTTTCAGCCTGTCCTCATAGGAAAGGTGCTCCAGCCCTCTTATCATCTTCGTGGCCCTCCTCTGGACCCTCTCCAACTGGTCCATGTCCTTCTTATGTTGGGGACTCCAGAACTGGACGCAATACTCCAAGTGAGGTCTCACAAGGGCAGAGTAGAGGGGGAGAATCACCTCCCTCGACCTGCTGGCCACGCTCCTCTTGATGCAGCCCAGGACGCGGTTGGCCTTCTGGGCCGCAAGAGCACATTGCCGGCTCATACTGAGCTTCTCGTCCACCAGTACTCCCAAGTCCTTCTCCTCAGGGCTGCTCTCAATCCATTCTCCGCCCAGTCTGTATTTGTGCCTGGGATTGCCACGACCCAGATGTAGGACCTTGCACTTGGCCTGGTTAAACTTCATGAGGTTGGTACGGGCCCACCTCTCCAGCCTGTCGAGGTCCCTCTGGATGGCATCCCTCCCTTCCAGCGTGTCGACAGCACCACACAGCTTGGTGTCATCGGCGAACTTGCTGAGGGTGCACTCCATGCCACTGTCCACGTCACCGACAAAGATGTTGAAGAGGGCCAGGCCCAACACGGACCCCTGAGGGACACCACTCGTGACTGGTCTCCACTTGGACATCGAGCCGTTGACCACTGCTCTCTGAGTGCGGCCATTGAGCCAATTCCTTATCCACCGAGTGGTCCATCCATCAAACCCATGCCTCTCTAGTTTAGAGAGAGGAATGTCGTGCGGGAAGAAGCTGGAGACCAGACTGAGCTGCAGTGGCCTCCCTGACACAGATCTGCACAACCATAAATTTCACAATGCCTTTGAACCTGCCTCATTATTCTTTTGTAAGAAGGAGTCGCGCTGATTTGTTTAGTCAGCATGTTCAACACTAGAATCATGTATGGGTGCAAAACGCAAGGCTCAGATGGGCCATCAAATGGTTCTACCAGTCTGCCTATACAGGAGGTGAGGAAGAGGAAGCAAGCCAATGCCAAAGTTCAGATGATCTTCCTGACTGTGATTTTGTGCTTAACTAAAGACAAAGCAGTTTAGGTATGAGGATACCATGGATTTAAGAACAAGTAAGACTGACAGGTATGCCCACGCAGTTGCTGGACGCTGGGTCACTCGATTAGAATAGGGCAGAGACAGGAGGAATGTCTGTTTCTGAGATGGGAGAAACAAGAACAAGATCTGGGCCTCTTGGACTTCATCCCCAACTATACTTCTGTCTTATAACTATACTTCTGTCTTATAGGCAAGTCACAAACTCTTCTAAAGGTAATTCACAAGTAGATATAGCAGCCCTTGGTTGCTCGAGCATTTATAAACACTTTTGACCTTCTACATGAATTTGCTCTCTGAAAATACTATTTCTATTGATTTTTTTTTTTAAGAGAAAAAGGTTTATCTTTAGAAAGCATACATCATTGGTCACAACATTTCATGACACCTTGAGTCTCGAGTCAAACTGAGACAACAAGCAATGCATTACAGAAGATAAACGTGGATGGGTGGCTGCATCTTACAGCAACTATTTCTCCACGTCATGGAAAAACAAATTAACAGGTATTCTGAAATATGGGCAAAGAGCTGAAGGTGCAAAGAGGTTGCAGTAAGATCATAGCCACACAAGAATGGAGAAATGACCTTAAATGACAGAGTAAAGAAATGACAGAACAAGTCTAAGTATAGAAATATTTTTTTTTAAAAGTAGCCTTCCAAGTGATCTGTTCCTCATAACGTAAAGGAATGGAAAAATTTTCCATCTCAAAAGAATCTAAGAATTTACTTCAGAAATTGACTTCAGCAAGAAACCAGGATAGGATAAAGAATAGTGCTGTCAAATAATGGAAGAAATACACAGTTCTTTACGCTTCAGAGCAGGAAAGAGTTTTGCAAAACCACTCCATTACATCACAAATCTGTTATGGAATACTCCACTTCTTAGATACACGTCTGCTCTCTCACATCAGCGTAATAATTTCAGTTGAAACCAATGCAGACATCCCATAACCAGCAAATTTATGTCTTACAGATATCTTTACCTTATCACCAATCACGTAAATATCTGAGGCCTTTATTTCAAAATAGATTTTAAAATACTTCAACCAGTCAATCAAAAATTTATAGGACAATGCTCACTATATATAGATCAATTTAAAAATCACAGCTCTAGAGAAATTTCACTGTGATTACTTCGAAAGTATCAAAATGCTGTAGAATTGGTTGGCTGTATACATTCAAAGAGGAGGACAAAACCAAGCCAAACCAATTTCAGAATGCATCTGGAAAATGGATACTGGTGACTCATGAAGATACTGCATGTTTATGTTTAAGATTCAGGAATCAAGAATAAGCACCCAAACTCTTTGCATTTAAGTCTAGGCTTAGGTAAAGGATTCAGAAAAGGGAGACAGGACCACAGCAACAAAGAAAACACACACTGATGACAAACAGCTTTCCCTGAGTCTATGATCTCAGGTTAACATCAGCAAGAGCTACTAAATGCTCACTCCCTTAGGTGTTGACTCCCATTTTGTACTGGCCCTTCATTTAGGTTCACCTATTCTTTTTTTAAGCTCCTAAATTCATGTGTTCACATATTGCCCATTCTCAAGAACTCAAGAGAAAAGCAAACATGAATATAATTGTTAAAATTACCCAAAGTTACACATAAAAAGTTTTCAAGCAAGAGACTCAAGCGACCATCTTTTGAAGTTTGAAACCAAACAGATCATGTTATTCCCATTCCTAATAAGTATTTAGAAGTCTAAAATTAACATTATTTTAAAAATAATGTTTAACTGAAAAGACTGGGCAAATCAAACAGGAGAAAAAGCGTATATTAATCTTCACATGTAGAAACTTTACATACTTCATGATGGCTTTTGCCTTTTGACTAGATAACTTCTCATTTCTCTGCAATTCTAACCCTTCATCTCTCAGTCATCCTCATTACAAGCCAGGTTGCTATAGGGAAAAGAAGCTAGTAGATTACATACCTCAATTGGATCCTTGCAATCGAAAAGACAAATCAGTAACCATTTAAGATAAGCATGTAAGTAAGCATGGAGATAACCTTGTGCAGGAAAATTTACAGATAGTCAGCAAGAGGCAGTAGGAAAAGTGTAGAAACATCTCTTGGTAGAAAAAGAGAAAGGAAGTAGAGCTTTTATTGGGTAAGGATAAGAGAAGAGGTGGAAAATGAGGATTTTGAAAACCAAGGGTTAAAATAAGCAGCTTAAAAGAAGCGTAAAGTCAGGAAATAGCTACATGAGAAAACAGTAGCAATGACGCAGCTCCTTCTGTTTGACCACCCAAAAGAGCAAGCTACATGCTGAAGTGTAAGTCATAAAATGACTTTGGGGAGTTCAGCAGATTCTAGTCTCTCACATGCAAAGTAGGAATTTATGATGGGGAACAGATTTAACTGCGGGGACCAAAGAGAAAGCCACAGAAAGTATGATGGTGCTCAATATTTCAATGCTGAAGATATAGACATTAAACAGAAACGGAGCTAGAAAGCTCCTAGGAAGCTGCTTAAAGCACAGCAAGAAGAAATCACTTTAAGGGTCCTTCAGACAAAAATAAAACACCACCTTCAGACAACAGAAATATCCGAGGCACACTAAAGCAAGCCCTCCCTTTGTGGAGGGCCCAGTAAGGTCCATAGAGGTATCTAGAAAGCACGTCACCATTGCTGTGAATCTCATCCTGAATATCTTGCTCACTGTCACACCTAAGTCTTGCCAAGACTGAAAACAAAACAGATTTCCCCAGTCCCAGTTGTGTTCTCCAGAAACTAGAAGTCAACTCATCTGCGTGTTCTCCTTAAAAACCTTCCAGGAAAACAACAGGTTGTTAGTTTACACAGTAGCATTGACACCTCTATCTTCTCCTTCTCCCTCTCCATTCTGTGCCTAGAAGGCTTTTTTTTTTTTTTTTTTTTGTATTTTTCTCTAAAAAAAACAAAAGAATTACCACTTGTATGAGATAGACACAAGAGGAAAAAGGAAGTAAAGGCTTTGCTGGTTTTGTATTTGTTTTCATGAATACACTACCTTTACAAATTAAATTTCACTGCAAGTTTTCAAACCTGCTGTAACATTCTCCATTTACCTCAGCCTTGATAGGGAGGAAGCATGGTCTCTCTCCAGGGGACAGAATGATCCAGTTCCAGCCAAATCAAACCTTCATGAGCCAGAAGGTCCCAATTCACGTGCGAAATTGTATGTAAAGATTTTATAATGTGAACTCCCAGGGTCAGAGCTGAAACTGAAACACTTCATTTGAGAGTCCCGAAGAGGAGATAACACTATTAGACCCACCACCTCCAACACATGCTTATTTCTATTTCTATTTCTGATTGCTTCTATAAATTTTCTTTTACAAACGCACCCCCCAGAACAATCCTAAGCAGAAATGTCTCCTGCTACTACAGTTTTTGCTCATAGTATCTAAAGGCCATCATTGATTCAAATTCCACTAGCTGTTAATTCCCTCTAACATTCATTAAATCAGTCCTAAAACTACAAAGTATCGAAATAAGTGCACTACAGAAGCACACAGCTATGGTTTGAACCAATCCTGTTCAGACCCCCTATCCTCATAATTTTTTTTTTTCCAAGGAGTTAGAAATGCAATATATCTGGCTACCCCAGCATCAACTCAAATACACTAACTCTAACATTTAACCCAAAAGGTAAAAACAGTAACACTCAGGATTAAGAATGGGAAAGGTTGATAGTTTTATGGTTTGATAATATTAATTTCAAACTCATTTATTTCTAGAGACTTGCTCTACGATCTCAGTTTCACTGTTCTCATCATTATATCACACACTTTTCCATATTTCTACAGCAAATCTAGAGCAGCACCCGAAAGCAAACAAGTTTCGGCACACAATCCTCATCCTATCCTGGTTTTTAGGACATACATATTCATTGCAAAGCTTAGTATGCACGTGTAGGGAAGTAACTAGTGTATTAGAGAATACAAAAAAGGACCATTTACTAACCTGAAAGACTTATTTCCAATCCACTCTGCCTTTTTCTCTATTGCACTCATGAAAACTTGGGGTTCGGTTTCTTTCAGACTCCCCAAACACAGAGCTAACTTGCTCGTAATTAGGGAGAACTGGTAGAACTGATATCTTCTTATCCATTACCTGAAGGAAATTATGGAGGGCACTATCAAGTTTGTAGATGACATCGATTTGAGGGGTGGTGGGAGGAGGGAAGGTTGTTCAATACACTTGGGGGGCAGGGGCTGCCATCTGGACCCAGACAGGCCAGAGGAAGGGGCCACCCAGTGACATTCAGCGGGGCTGAAGGCAGAGCCCTGCCCCGGGGAGGACGTGCCCCGGCAGCCACACCAGCTGGGGCTGCCTGCCTGGGGAGCCGCTCTGCTGAAAGGCCCCAGTGCCCCCTGGACAGCCAGCTGGGCATAAGCCTCCTGGACTGTACCAACGGGGACATGGCCAGTACCTCAGAGAAGGGAGAGATCATTCCTTCTGCTCAGCACTTGTTAAGGCCATCCCTGGAAGACTGTGTTCAGTTTAGTTGCTCCCCAGTAGAAGAAAGAGATTGATAAACTGTCACAAGTTCAGCAGAGGGCCACCAAGATGGTCAGGGGCTGGAGCACCTGCCCAGTGAGGAGAGGCTGAGGGAGCTGGACTGGTTCAACCTGGAGAGGAGATAGATTCGGGGGTCCTAACAGCAGCCCGCCTGTATGTACAAGGAGGGTATGGAGAGAATGAAGACAAGTTCTTCACAGTGGAGCATGGCCAGAGGTTGAGACACAACAGACATGAACAGAAACCAAAGAGGTTCAGACTGGACATTTTTTCCATCTCTTCTGGAATTTGGTTCATCAAATATGGCAACTGCCACAAAGAAGAGGAAACAGTGTCCTTTCTGTGAGGAGGGAGCCATAACCAACTCAACTCTCTAGAGAAGAGAGGTGTTCAGGACCTAAACAAACTGTCTGCGCACTGCAAACAGCTTTGAAAAGAGCTGAAAATGCAATATAACTTCCCTGAGAGCTTTTAAGATCACCACCTTAGCTTTGGATCTGACTTTGGACTTCTTCCTACAGTTCCAGTCAACTAAATTAATTCCTGATTTCCAGGAGGAGAGAGCACTGAAGTTGTTTTTATGGAGTGGGAGTGCTTTGGTCTTTGTTTTTACTAAGCTAGCTAGGTACATCAGTAGGTAGTAACTGGGCTTTCCAAATTTAATTCCTCTGTTAGCGTATGTTAACATGAATATGAGGTGAGATGGATCACTCCATGTACCTAGTACTTCTCTCATTTTTCCTCTGATGAACAAGTCAGTTGGCATCAGCCTACTTAGCAAACGCATTCCTTAGTAAGACTAGCACATTACAACTACCAGCTCTCATGAAATCCCAAACGAAAAAGAAGAACTTACTGATTGTTTCTGATTAGAGGGAAGGAAAAAAAAAAATAGGCTAAAAAAGAAAAAAGCAAGTCAGCAACAACAACAACAACAAAATCCTTCATATCAATCCCCAAAGGCAATTTTCAGAGGGATTTGTTCACAAACAGCTACAAGGACAGGAAAAGCAACACCGCCCTGGCTCTCTAACATCCAGGTTGATGTCTGCTAGGAACAGCGCGCAGGCACTTTTCAAAAGCTGCATTGCATAACTGCGTAGGGCTCAGCACTAGACAAAAGGGTGGGACTGGGAGCTCACAGGGAGTATTTGGACATAATTTGAGAAAACAGATTTTCAAATAGGCCTTATTAAACAGGCCTCCAAACTTTATCAGCCCCTAGAGCAGCCATTGTTTTATCCAGTCTAAACCAGAACAACTTACTGATTGCATTTTTTTTTTTTCCCCAAGAAGTAAAGGAATCAGTCTGGCACACTGATTCATGGTGTTACTACACTGGCTTTCTTCAGCCGGAACATTCCTTCGGCATCCCATGAAGGGCTATTAAAATAAGTAAATCACGAGAACCATCTGTCCTCTGCAGAGAGGAGGGAATGGGGAACTGCAGTGGGTTTCCTTCTTGCTGCTCAGTGTTGATCCCTTCCTGCTTGTGAGATCAGCTCATGTTCTCCTGAGAACTGAATGTCTACATCCAATATACAACATTTTGTCTGTTTAAACTTTACGCTGCGTAGGAAGAAGGACTAGACCCGGAGCCACATGCGACAAAAAACAGCATAACAGTATACTGGGAGAAGGGACATCATCTTTCTCTTCCCTTGCCAACAAAACCTTCATCAGTTGTTTTTTTTTTACGTTACACTATCTTCTTCCACTTCAGTTGACATCCTTCCTTTAGGTTAAAAGCCACTATATGCTAATGAATATATATACACACACACATATATAAAAAGAACTCTATAACTGTTCTTATAAGAAGAGAAAAATTGTGTTTTCATGAAAATTCACTCCTTACAACAATGTGTGCTTTCAATTTTTCATTAAAACAATGCTGTACTGAATTTTCATTCACACCGGCAGAATATTTTTCTGCCCTCTGAGCAAAACTCTTTATTCCTCTGCTATCACCAAAGCAGAGGAAGAGCAGGACACAATTAAGCCAACAGAGAGGTGATGTGACATACACCCTTAAATGAAAATAAAAAAGGAAAAAAAAATAGGCACTTTTAAAAGTATCTTTTAAGAACAGTATGTTTTTGGTTTTAGATAGGCATCTAATCCTCTGTGCCTCATCAAGAGGAAACACCACTTGTCATCAAAGGAAGTTATTGTTCCCAGTTAATTAATGACTGTAACACGCCTTGGGATCTTGGAATGTAACATATCATTGCTATTACACAACGCTGAGGTCTTTTCAATCAGTTAAATATTTCTATTAATGTGTATAACCCAAGTGTGTTTCGCTGTTTACTTCGAGTGTATTCTTTCTAAGCAATTTCACAATCTTCCACCAATCCTGTGAAATATGGTTTCCAAAACCTGCCAAAAGCTGTAAAAATATCAACCCTTATTGATCCTCAAATAAGATCTACATCCTACAAATGTTTTAAAAATGCCACTGCTTACTCCAGCCCTTTCTCCTAAACGTGGGATTATTCAACGGGACAAAAGTACACAGCGTTACAGCATTTTGCAAACCGAAAATGCTTTTGTGATCCCCTGTCCTGAACACTGCTCTGGTGAACTTGCAGAGGCGCATCCAGCAATTTCCTTTCCAAGTGCTGCTCCTGCAGCAAGCTCTCCACTTGCACACCTCTCCTTAGTGCAGACAACTCCTCCTGACTTAACAGAGCAACGTGCTGCATGTGAATGCAAGAGTCTTTGCAATCAGGGGACTTAAAGTGGTCCCAGTCATTAAGCCAGGAAACATTAATTCCATTCTGTATCAAAAGACATGCACTGAAGATTCAAGTTTTACTTAAAAACCAAAGAGCAAAATGGAAGACAGCATCTTTTCTGATTTAGAGTGTGGATCCCACAGGAAAAGAATAAGTATTAGATGCTGCAATACTTTTCTAATACACATATAGCCTTTAACTCATCGACCTCTTTTAATTTCACATTTTCTTTGGTAATCGCCCTTCTCTATCTCAGGGTTTGAAAGCGGATTTTATAACTTCCTTTTTAAGAACAAAGGGAGCTTAAACCAAAAGAGAACCATGCCTGTCATTGCTAAGTGGTGCTAGACACAAAAATATTATTTATGGCAGCCGAAAAGATAAAATGAATAAGCACATACACATAGAGTGCGCATCTAAACCATTCAAGTTTGGAGATATGGAAAATCTTCCCAAAGGCTTAAGAAAAAAAAGGAAAACAACATATTCCTATTCACAGATATAGAAAATTTCTGTTGTGCCTTAAGCATTTGCCAAGAACAAATTGAAATTTGATTGCTAGAACCACACAGCAATAAAGAGCACCCCAGTCAGAACCAGCATAAAACCACAAATAAAAAGCAGTCCAGTGTGCCAAAGGCTGCCTGAAACCAGGAGGAGGCTAAAGTTTTTTATTTAGCAAAGATGAAAAAGGAAAAGTTCTGATGTGGTTGTCAGAGGAGCATGTTTCACAGCCACTGAGCTGTGGAAGCACAGAACTGCCCTCCCAGAGCTTCCCAGCCGCACGCAAACAGCCTCAGCTCCTCACAGCAGCACTGGCTTCTGGCTCTAAGGTCAGAACAAAAACTCTAATGTCAAAGAAACGTCGCAGGCAAAAGCCCTGGCAGGAAGAATATGTAAGAGCGGCGCTGCGGAAAAGTTGCTCTCCCCTCCACATCTCATGGTTGCAGAAGACAAAATTGTTAATGAGTTGGATGCGCACTAAAAGTTAAGTTTAGAAATTAATTTAACTCTCCGAAGCAGCAAGATGCTGCATCTCTTCTGGCCCTACAGATGTAGCCAAGTGGAGCCCAACAGCAGTGGGCTTTCAGACCATGAATCTTAACTCTGCTAGATCAGGAAAACCCATAGGTTTTCTGCTGAGCACCAAGACTCACCTTTTGGACCATGTACAACGAAACTTGTAGCTGGTCAACTCGCCTCTTAGCTTAATTTCCAAAGCATAGACCTCACAAAAATTACTTTGCCTATACGTGCCATTGACGATCTATAGGGATCTCTTCATTCAAGCTAGGAAAGTATTCACCAAATCACTCTTGCACTTCTCAACAGGGTCCATGGCCTGAGAAGGCCAACTGTCAAAAAAAAGCAATATTTAATGTTATGATATATTGCTTCTTCAACTATTTTCTTCTAGGAGAAAGAAACAAATCCTGTACAAACAGCAGGATTAGGGCAACAAAAGGTCTCTGCAGCCCTGCTGCGATTCCTCCGGGAAAGAGCACAAAATGGTGAGAGGTATCACCAAGGACCACCTATGCTGCCTGGTTCAATAAGTCATTCCCTTGAAGGTCACCGAGGTTTATGTATTGTTCTGAACAATCACATACATCAAGAGTGCATTTACACAAACTAATTAAAAGTCAATAACACGGTAACCAGGATGAGGTCAAAAAACAGTGTAAGAGACATGTAACACAGTGCTAAGTGTTCCCAAACCTTTACTGTCACTATATAAGAAAGTACATTTTAAATAGATAATCTAAACACGTTTCACTTTCTTGAAAATTGATTTCTTTTAAACGCCCGCCTCAAGACAAAAATTACTGCCAAAATACAAGAAAGCAGGAACAACTTTAAAATATACTTTAAAAAAATCTAGTTGAATTAACTAACCTCTCCAAAGTACCTTCTAGCTATACAATAGAAAATTCTTATGTATAGTCTTCCCTAAGGTGAAATATTACTCACAAGCTTCCTTAGTTATCAGGTATTGATTTAGAAGAAGTCCCATTGTTTGTAGTAAAGTCATAAAATGAAGTACAGTACTTTTGACCATTAGGAAGTTGTATTTTAACCAAGCTAGTAAGTTAAAACAATGGTGTGCTGAAGTCTACTTCCACACAAAGTGCTTTTTTGGAATCTGTTTTAATACAGAATTCTTGCCCCCCCAAAAAAAAGGAGTGTAATGTGATACTATTTTCTCACGTAACACTGGCTGCGACCTAAGAACATGAGTGTGCCACTTCATGGCTACGGATCTGCATCCTCCCAAAAAACAGATCCATTCACTTACTCAAATGTTTTCCTGCTCTGATTTCCTCACAATACTGTTTAAAAGCACAAAACTTTCTTTTTTGATACATTTTTGATGCACTGGGATTATTTTCCATTCCTCAGGACAGGAAAAAAATAGAAGAAAACACAAAGTAGGCACAGAATATTTAAATCTAGTAACTCACGGCCTACCAAAAAAATAAAACAGGTTCTAGCAGAAACGTGCATTTCTTGGCCTTATTTGTTATAACAAAGAACAACATTCTGGTTGATTTAGGATACACTACATAGCAGAATGTTGAGTATTTCTTTCAAACACATCTATCAAGTCACAGCTTAAAACAATTACAGACCCTTGTTCACTGGCGAACTTAAAGCTGGCAGAGTCAGATAAAAAATTCAGCTGCAGTAAATGTCGCGTCAGTCCTAAGCCAAAATAAGCTCAGTTTTGTTTTACTGGGTGCTTTTGTTGGGTTTATTGTTGCTTCTACACCAAATAAAAATACACCTGAATAAAACACAAACATAGGCACTGAGTCAGATTACGGTAGCTCCCTGTTATCCAGGTTTTTCCAGACAAATCAGAACTCACCTCAAAACTTTCAAGCATGTTTCTCTTGACTAAATAAAATTCTACTTCTACTTCTATACAGAAAGAAAGATACCAGAATTAGCATAATTTTAGTTATTAATAAACTGACAGGGTCTATTTAGCAGCTGTTAATGCAATTGACACTGTCTCCCAACAGCGTAATGTAAAAACCTATAGTAGTTTCCAATCACACTAGTTGGGTCTACTGGTTGTCTTCACCTGGAACACTCAAGCCATCATGAAGTAGTAGCTATGAACAGGCTATGTTCACACTCAGAAAAATATTTTCTACTTAGCTATCATAAAAAGGGATTTTTTTTTTCTTTAAGCTATATCTTCCAGAGCAGAACAGAAAGCAAATCTGCTCATGACTAAGAAAATTTAGTAATGAATCTGGATGTGTTTATCTAACTTCAAAGAACAAAAATATTGAAATTTAGAAGCAGGAAGTTCCTCCATCTTCCTCCAAGTTCCTCCAAGACAAACTATCAAGTTTCATAATTTTGAGCAAAATCTTCAGTAATTGACATCGATTAATTCTGTAAAGATTTATTGATATCTTTTTATTATTTCTCCTTAATAATGTATTCCATGATCAAATGCCTATTATAACAAGCAGTTAAAGATTACATATTTGGAACTGTAATATCTTGAGAAGGCATAAAATATTGAAATGCTATGTACATCTGATTAATGGATCTCTTCTGCACTTTCAGGTAATCTGTGCTATCCCTTGGAGCAAGGTATGAAAAAGAATCTGGGTAATATAGATAAGTGTAACAGAAAGCCTTTTTCTTCCTTCATCTGCTACAAAAATATCTCTAAATAGTTAGTCAAAGCAACCAGAGTCAAAGCAAGGTGGCACATGGCAATTGAGGCTTTTTCTGGATGAAGAAAACAAAGCTGCTCTACTCAGGAGTGACAAGGGGAGATTCAAGTCTACATCTTGTTTTCTATCTGTCTTTTCAGGATTCAGCTGCATCTGGCTTACATTTCAGTATCCCAGAAGCTGGACATATTTTAGAGTAAAGCATCATCGTTTGTAGGTCCTGCCTGGAAAGGCAGGCAAAGTCTTCTGCCTGACTGAGGAGAGAAGAGCATGCAGCACAAGTTGAGGGACAGCCATTCAAGCCCTACCCTTTGGTTAGTGATGAAGCCCCTCTTTATATTTTTAGGGAGAAATAACAACCATTTTCTTCCAGTAAGATAGCTGGTTCAGGAGAAGAGATGCCTCGAGAAACAAAACCAGGCTTCTTTTCTTGCAGAAAAATAAACTAGTTTGTTTCCCTTGTCCCATAGGGTTCTCCATATGCAGACAGCACAGTGGAAGCCCCGTAAGAGCCGAGCGACTGGCAGAAGTGGCTGCCAGGACAGGACTTCACAGCTGCTTCCACTTAGGTTTTTGGCTTGGCAGAGGTCAGTCTCTCACCAAACTGCCGCCTGGGAGCCTGCGGCTCTCCCCAGGAGCCCAGCTGAAGCCAATGCGCCCTGGGAAGGGTCACACTAGCTGCAGCAGGAGTACAGGTTCCCACCTTTTGCACCCAATTATAAATGCTCCGTACTATTAATGAACTGGACCAACAAAAGTTCATCTTCCATTGGCCACTCACTTCTAAATACAGTAGTGACATCCAGATGACTCGCTGGGTCTTGCTAAAATAGAAACAAACAGAACAGTTTCCTGCAGCCACTAAGCCAAGTTCCAGAGCAGAAACTGAGTCATCACATGGCAAATCAGTCTTGAATACTTCAATGCTTAAGTGCTCTCTTTAGGACAGTAAATAGGGAGACTAAAAAACCATCTCGTCTCATGTTGCTTAATTCACACTTTCTCGTGCACTTTCTTAGGATCTCTTTTGACTGTTTAGATTTCTTTGGGAGATTCCAAGACTAAGTCTCATCTAATCCTCTGTAAAAAACATGATTCCAAGGAGTGTATACAACAGCCACATGGAAACAGACTTGATTCAGCAACAAGGTAGACCAGTGATTCTAACCATGTTTTTCCACACTGTTCATGGTGCTGTCCTCGTGTTGCTACTTTGCTTTCAAACACTTCACAATACAGCATTTTTACCCTTAATAGCCTGAAATTCCAGGTTCATGAAAGATTAAAAGAATCATGCCGAGTATGATGGTGAGGAAGCAGCAGGCACAAAAATCTAAACATCAGCCTTTATACGATGCTACTTCGACAGGAAAGCAGAATCAGCAGGATATAGGATTTTACATTTGTTGTTTTTTCCATTTCAGTTATAATCAAAAGACTTCAGCCAAAGGAAAAAAAAAAATAACAGGCAGAAATAAAAATGGGACCCCCTAAGGTCCAAACATGAAAGCTACAGGTGCTAAACCCACTATTTATACAGGTTTTATGAATGCCCATGGTCTTCGGTGAGAGAAACAGAGCACACCTCACAACATCCAAAATTTGACCTGCAGCATATTTAATTTAAACGCCATTAGAGTATAAGCAAGCTAGTTCTCATGAATGCCGAGCACATAATAGCCCCCCTGAAAGTCAGTGGGAGGCAGACTGGGGAGGGTGAAGACATGAAGATGAACACACTCACTAGTTTCCCCTTAGCACCATGTGCATCAATGGCACGGCATGTATTTTCTTCCATGAAAAAAAACTCATTTAAGGGACTCCTAACCCTCAGTCCAGTTCTCCCATTGCAGTCTATCAGCTCTCCTTTCCACTCCGCCAACATAAAACTCTTTGTAGAGCCACGATGAAAATTGAACTGCTAAGATGATCTAGATGAAAAATATATCCTTGAAAGAATGTCAGATTCATCTCAACTTCAAGGAATTACATAAAAGCCAAAGCAGAAACAAGCCTTAAACATAAAGGCCACAGGGGAAAGTCAGTGGTCTATCACTGAACACTTTCACATTGCCTGTGTATCAATAGGCAGAGCCTGCTGACATACTATAATGATAAAATGTGCCCGAATGAATACATGTGCTCTATTGAGACTATGTAAATCCAACTCAACTTCAGGCTGGTGGCAAAGATTAAAACAATCAAGGGGGAAAAAATAAAAATAAAAAAAAAAAAAAATCTACCTTTTCAGCAGGATCAGTTCCTGACAGCTTACTGTGCAACAGATTTAATAGCAGTGCTGGTATAAAATGGAGAAAAATGGTGAGGAAGCAGCATTCCTCCATCAACAGCCACTTGAACTTAACAAGATTAACTTAAAGTAACTATGAAACCACAGCCTGTTAAGCACTTTGAAAACCATGGTTTTAGAAACCCAGCTTCTAGGTTTTTTGTTCAAGAGAGTTGTACTGTGATTGGAGGGAGGGAAAAAAAAAAGTCCAAACCAAAAAAACCACTGAACACTACCACAAACTAGTAAGGGAATGAGGCAGTAAGTTATCTTTATTTGGGAAAGAAAGATATTTGTCTCTATTTTGTTACAAACAAAGCCTCACATTTCTGTATAAACACAGTATCAGCTGCAAAGCCGATTCCACTTCCCTTCACTGTTGTGTTTTATCTAATAATTCATGCAGCTTTCAAAATTATTTTCACCCTCCAAAATAAAAGGAAGTCATGCAGCTTCTCCATTGGCTGGAAAAATTAGATCTTGATTAAGTAACAAATAAATTCCTTTTTACAAAAAAAAACAAACTGGCTTGCTCATATTACAATGCAGACATAGTAATTTATAGATGAGTTAAGGTGAATCTCTTCATAATGTGCTCTCCAAACTGCACTGCTTTTTTGTTAATGCACTCAAAGCATTAGGAAAGAGTATACTTGAACTGAACATCTGGAAAATGGATTCTGTGATTGTGAAATCCAGTTTGCAAGCAGAAAAATCCCTCTTCTGGGAGAGAAAAGAAAACGGACAGCCAAAGCGCTTCCAAAGGAGGAAGATGATGGGATTTTTGCCTGCCTTCAAACTCAGCACTGATGAATAAAAACAGTTAAATAATTCATCCTTCCAGTGTACTTCACAGGAAAAACGGTAAAACCCCAGAACCAGAGGTTTCACTCCCACTCAGTGAAAGCCAAGTCATTTGTGTTCCTGACAATAAGGGCTTTTCTAGATGGAGGGAGGTGCATGGAAAGATTGAGAATTAAAATAAGTCCCCAAACTGAACACTGCTACCCTTGGTGTTGGCACTCAAGAGGAGGAACAAAACATCAGCAATCATTTCTATAAGTCAAGAGCTGGGTTTTTTTAGTTTCATAGGAGTGGCTGAATCTGCAGTGTGTTCCAACTTGGTCTGGCACGGAGCAGCTCCATCAACAAAATGCACGGCTCATCTTTTAGCACAGCTAGAACTGCCTGCACACGCAAACTCTCCAAAATGCAGTTCAAACCATGCCTTAATGTGCAAATTGCCCATTCCATCAAAGCCATCTGGAAAACAACTCATATTAGGCAATAAGGTCCAGCCATCTACCTTGGTCATATATTTGGATGTCTGTATTAAACAAGACAGTATCATGCCAATGTAATTCAAAGCCTAAAAAGTTTTATATTAAATAGCTGCAGTGTTGCCAAAAGAAATAATGTTAAAAACTGTAGAGATACAATTAAAAAAAGAATAGAAGCAGCAGCTTCAGAATTGCCAGAAATGCCACCAGTCTTCAGGGCTATGCAAATACAGTAAAAAAAGGAAGACATTTATTTGACCTGTAGATTTACCGAGGAAGAAGGAAAGCCAAGGATCGGATAACTTTCCGATACACCAAAAAGTATCTGCAGAAACTGCTTTCCCACATAAGCCAACATGAATGCTCGGTTTGCAGGCACGAAGTTGTCCAAGTGAAGTAGCTGTGGCACCACAGGAAGAGGGGAAAAAAAAAGGCATCAGCTGTTGCTATGAGAAAAATCACAGGAACTACCCAAGACAGACTGGCTTGTGGCTTGTTTTGGGTTAGCAGAAATCAGAAGAGTACTTTGCACATTGCCTTAGAGTAAGGATTTGCCAGCAAATCACCACAACGGTTTCCTCTTAAGAATAAAGCAGGCGCTCAGATTATAATCCTACATCACTAAAATAGAGAAGTTCTGTTACTGATTTTGATGGTGGTTAGATAAAATACAAACCAAATCCTTTGTATCTGATCTCTTTAGGAGCAAAATCGTAATGGAAGTTAAAAGGTAGCAAGTGCTTCGCAGCATCAAGCTGAAGGAAGCACAGCGCAGTAACTTCTGGCAAATGCTGTCGTTGTAAACAGCGACCATGGAAACGAGCAGGATTTTTTTTTCCTCTAGACCCTGGGGGTGGGAGGAAAAAAAAAAAAAGACATAGACGTTTCTCTGTGTGTACATATATTAGTCTTCGTACGTCATTACAGTGTTTGTGTGTCAAGACCTTGCCTTAGAACAGCTGCTTGTTTAGTTAGGCTAATGTATATTCACATGGATTTCCTGCTAAAAAAGGAAACGAGACATGCACAACGTTTCTTTCTTATCTCCATCAGTTGCCTATAACGGCACATCTCTAAAAGGAGAACTAAAGAAGTTTTCAGCTGACAAATGAGGGGCAGGAAAAGTAAGATGATGCTACTTAATAAACACATAACAAAATGGGAACTGTCTTTTGATGATTTATTTCTGGCCAATATTTTTTTCCAAGTGTATCTGTTAAGAAACCACAACTAAATTACTTTCTCCTGCAGCCAGCATAGGGAGGAGAGGATAAAAAAAAAAAAAAAATTAAAAAATCAACTACTAAAAATCCTGATAGCTAAAAATGGCTTCTTTGGGAAAGCAAGAGTCAATTTCTTGAAAAAATTACAAGGCTACAAGTACTTAACAAGTTATAAATTGCTGTTCAAGTATACTGTGGCATAGGAAAATATTCTGTGCTGAAAAGTAGTGCCTAGATCATGTACCAAAGTGGCACCATGCTACTCAAAGCAACACTTGTCATGTAAAACTGACGCCTTTGAAATCCCACCACTTCAACCTCCTTTCAGCAGATGCAGCAGAACTGCCTGGCCTGGCCCCCACCTGGCTCTAACCCACTGGTTAAAACCAACTCCTGTTTACCTACTTTAAAAGTGTGGGCCACATGATTAAGATTTTCAGCTTTTAGTCTTGGAGCATAGACTTCTGCATCACTGTGCTTTGTACGTAAGTGCTTAAGATATACATAGTGCTCCCACCCTATTTGGGCATCACTAGTTTGGCTAAACAAAAGCATCACAGAATCATTTTGATCGGAAGGGACCACCAAAGGTCATCCAATCCAATCCCCTACTCTAAGGAGAATGAGATGTCAACGTGAAATACAAGAGAAAACATTCATATTGAAACAACTTTATTTTGAAGTACTCAGAAAAGAGGTCTTGAGGTGATTTAATCTCTCACTTGGAGAAATGCCAACAGACTACTAGAAACTTGACTATTTCTGCTGGATATTGAGCAGCGAATGCACAAAGAGGGCCATGAAACCACAAACCTGTTTTTTCAGTCAATGGGGAGATCCACTCGGATATAACTGGTAGATACCCATCAGCAAACCCAGTTCTCAGCTACCAAAATCCCATTAACTGCACTGGAATCACATGAGCACGTTTATAGTCTGACTGTATGAAATGAAATGAAAGTTAGTATCATGATTTCCTCATGAAAATTCACTTTGAAGACAACTCTACCATATACTCATTGTTTTTGTGTAATATCTACCACACTCTTCAGTAAAACTTCCCAAGAACAACCACAGGAAAAATAAAAATTAAAGAGCCCCTGCAAACTCACCATCATCTATGAATCACTCCTAAAAGTAAGAATATTTTTAGATAAATTAGGACATCTTACAATTCTGAATCAAATTTATATTTTCATTATTCTGTACCTCACTGCCATCCTGCAATGCGGCACTGCTTTCAGCTGCAAAAAATTCTGTGTTCTTGAGCACTGTCACAGTGTTTAACAAAAAAGTGTGCGTGTGGGAAACTTTGTGACCTAGAAAGGAGATGTACTGTATGAATGATGCACAGAGCCCAGAGAGTAAGACGTCGTTATTCTATTTATATCTATAGGCAGAGGAAAAATGAGTCCAGTATAAAGACGATATACTTCACGCACTGCAAGAATTTTTATTTATATGAACAAATTAAAAAAAAAAAATCACAAAGACAAGCATTCTTGTGGTACAAAGAATAAATTATCAAATGTTGATAAAATATTGTAGTCTTAGCCAATTTGTTCTCTTGGGCATTTAGTTTGCCAGATGTACAGTTGCCCAACATGAATGAACAATACTTCAAATCTGTGGTTTACAAGTATGCTATCAACTCCATTTAAAAATTGTGTTGAACCGTTTCTAGTAATCTCACCAGGTACTTCAAAATATAGCTTTTTTCCCAGCTTTTCTTCAAGGAACATATATTTTCTTTCCTCTCCTTGTGGCTACATACTGAAATGGGCATGTGAGCCAGAGACACCAGTACGGCTGAGAAGTGTCAGACCAAAACACCACCTGGACAGTTTATGTAATGACTCCCAGAGTTTACAGAAAACAATGCAGATTTCACACCTCTGATTTTATTTCAATTCAGATTAGATAAAGTGCAAGGAGGAACGACAGGAGAACCTATCACTTCCAGGAAGTGCTAAGTGCTTTTCCTGTTATGTTCCACTTATGTCATCTACTCATCAAACAGCATCAATGCTGAGTGGAGGAAAAGCCCCCAGAAATTACTACTTGACATCACTGGAGTCCATTTGTAAGAAGTAGTTGTCTTGATAAAAAGAACCTCTCTCTTCTCCTTGCTCTTCATTTAAGCCTTAATTCATACAACTGCCTCTCCCATTTTCACAACGTTTTGCAAAATCACTGGCAAGCACAAAAGAGTTCAGAGACCCACTCAAACACATTTAACCTACGTACAAAGAGCTAAGGGAGCTATTTCAGCCCTGCCTTCCAAAAAAAAAATAAACCACATGCAAAATCAACTACTAGTTCTGCCTTTTTGAGCCTCTGGATCTAACAGATGTAGCTTACAGACTCCCTCCTATCACATGTTTATACGACAGCCCTAAGAGTACATATTTTAGTCATGGAAAAAACAAAACCATTGATTGCTGTTTCAGTTGTCATCAAAACAACTAGAACCTTGTTTGCTATCATTCTACATTTCCTACATTTCCTTTCCTATTCTCCATCGACTTGCAGCATCCTCTAGAAGACAGGCTCTCAAACTACCTTTCCTAGAGAATTTCCAATTTGCAATAAAATGAGAAGCTGCAGTGGTTTTCACATGCAAGTTTCCTGACAGACACCTGCAACACATTCCCCCTGTATTATTCTTCTAAGCAAAAGGAGCATGTTCTCTTGGCAGGCTACAGCAAGTAGGTCTAAGCTTGGGAGAGAAGAAATGCACCGGTGGCCTACTGAAACATAACTCACCACTCACAAAGTAGTAACACTTGCAGGATAGAGATATTAACAGAGAAAAGACACAACCTTCAAGTGTTTCACTATAATGAAAATGCCAGTAAATCATCGAATCATAGAATGGTTAGGATTCGAAGGGACCTTAAAGATCATCTAGTTCCAACCTCCCTGCCATGGGCAGAGAAATCCTCCACTACACCAGGTTGCCCAAAGCCTCATCTAACCTGGCCTTGAACACTGCCAGGGATGGGGCAGCCACAACTTCTCTGGGCAACCTGTTCCAGTGCCTCACCACCCTCAATGTAAAAAAATTTCTTCCTTATATCTAATCGAAATCTCCCCTCTTTCAGTTTAAATCCATTGCCCCTTGTCCTATCACTACACGCCCTTGTTAAAAGTCCCTCTCCAGCTTTCTTGTAGGCCCCTTTAGGACTGGAAAGCTGCTATAAGATCACCCCGGAGCCTTCTCTTCTGCAGGCTAAACAGCCTCAACTCTCTCAGCCTGTCTTCATAGCAGAGGTGCTCCAGCCCTTGGATCATCTTCGTGGCCCTCCTCTGGACTCACTCCAGTAGCTCCATGGCCTTCTTATGTTGGGGACTCCAGAGCTGAACACAGTATTCTAGGTAGGGTCTCACAACAGCTGAGTAGAGGGGCAGAATCACTTCCCTCGACCTGCTGGCCACACTTCTTTTGATACAGCCCAGGACACGGTTGGCTTTCTGGGCTGCCAGCGCACATTGCCGGCTCATGTTGAGCTTCTCATCCACCAGCACTCCCAAGTCCTTTTCCTCAGGGCTGCTCTCAATCCATTCTCCGCCCAGCCTGTACTTGTGCATGGGATTACCCCGACCCACGTGCAGGACCTTGCACTTGGCCTTGTTGAACTTCATGAGGTTCTCACAGGCCCACCTCTCCAGCCTGTCAAGGTCCCTCTGGATGGCATCCCTTCCCTCCAGCATGTTCACAACACCACACAACGGTGTCATCTGCAAACTTGCTGAGGGTGCACTTGATCCCACTGTCCATGTCTCCAACAAAGATGTTAAATAGCACTGGTCCCAGTACTGACCCCTGAAGAACACCACTCGTCACAGGCCTCCACGCGGACATTGAACCGTTGACCACAACTCTTTGAGTGCAACCATCCAGCCAATTCCTTATCCACTGAGTGGTCCATCCATCAAAACCATGTCTTTCCAGTTTAGAGACAAGGATGTCGTGTGGGACAGTATCAATAGTCTTATTTACCTTTTTTAGTAATCATTAAAAGACCTTCTTAATGCTTGCAAAGGTTCTGTAGCTTCAAATACAAGCAGTTAGTAACTCATCGGATCATAAAATAATTCAGGTTGGAAGGGACCTCAGGAGGACATCTTGTCCAGTCTCCTAACACGTCATTATTATGAACACAGAACAATTCTACAGCAGTGTACTCTAGTCCTAAATCCATTCATATAATCAAAATCAACTTCCTACAATCAAATGAACACAAGACTGACCAAAGGAGTTAAACACCCAATTTCATAAGCTTCCAACAGCAACAAAATCTGTTCAACTATTTTTCTCACCTTTGGTTTGCCCACATTTTTCAGTGGAAGCTCCCGTTTGCCTCACATGCTGGTAGAATCCCAACTAGAGGCTGCCAGCTCTGCACCCAGCCATATGTTGTCTTCAGCATGTTGAAAATGTTTAGTACAGTCAGACCTAGGAGTGCCAACTCATGGCTATGGAAAAATATCAAACAGTTATTGAGGAGAAAATTTAGATAAACTACCAGTTGTTCAATAAGTGATTTAGTCTTCTCTCCTCTTCTTC
Organism: Tauraco erythrolophus; assembly: GCF_009769465.1. Classification (NCBI taxonomy): domain Eukaryota; kingdom Metazoa; phylum Chordata; class Aves; order Musophagiformes; family Musophagidae; genus Tauraco; species Tauraco erythrolophus. The sequence goes on from NC_141468.1 coordinate 81,882,931, forward strand.
TCTGAATGTCTCCATCTTCTCCTAGAAAACTGTAGCTTTAGAGCTAGTACACTTTGTACTTTCCCCTCATATTACTAATTACTGTCATTAAGCCATGAGAAACTACCTCAAACTAAGTAATTTTTCTTTCAAAGTCATCAAATTCTTTGGTTGGCGAAAGTGCTTCAGCGAAGAAGAGGTAACTAAGTTGTAATTGTTCTTATCTGTTTTCTATACATACAAAAATAAACCAGACAGCACGTCATTCACGATAGGTTTACTTTAATTCAGGCAATGAAGTTAGCAAGTCCAACTTTTTTTTTTTTTTTTCAATTCATCAGGTTTTAACACCAAATAACTTCTTTTACTGAGCAGAAATTTAGGACTACACGTAAACAGCAGCATGAAAATAGGTCAGATTTTGACAAGTCTATGAGTTACCTCACAGAAAGTCTATGAGGAAATTGGAGATTTTCTGGGAAACTTACCCACATCGTGTTTCCATTACTGAACAAATAATAAAATTATGAAAACAGGAAGGAGGTTTTTCACCGTAGCCTACTGTACTTGTTTCTTTGTCTCTCATTAAATTTCCAATCCTCTGGATACTTCTGAGTCCATTTATTCCTGGAATAAGAAACTCCATACTTGATATTTATTTATTTATATGCACAGTGATACAAATCATATGCTACAAACCAACAGACAATTCCACCATGGAAATCTAAGTTATTTCTTTCCAATGAGCCAACTAGCACACTTTATGGCAAAATAATTTATTTTTCAAGGAAGAATAAGTGGCAAAATCTAAATGTTCAACCTCTCATGTTTTTCAACTGAGAAAGCAAATACGGGTAGGTATGAGGTCACAAATGACAGGAATGCTATTAAGAAAGCATCTGGGAATGAGTAACTTTGGTACCGATTAAGCACACAGGAAGATCCCCTGACCTACCAGAAGGACGTTAGAAAACATCTGGTGCAGCTTCACCCTTTGTGGAACTCCACTGAAGCATGACGAGGAATAAGATCCCTGTCTGCAAACACCAAACTGTTTCACCACTTCCAGGACTGATTTGTTCAAGTTAGGACATGGGGACAAAGCAAGAAGTCCATTTAGGATATGAAAAACAGAGCAGAGACCAATTTCAGAGAGGCAAACAGAGCCAAGTGCTGAGGAGAGGCTTGCAATTTCCTATCCTTTACCTCCACGGGCTCTACCCAAGAGTGGTCACGTTCCACAAAGCCATGCAAGCAGGTGCTCAATGTCAGCAAGGAAACAAACCTCACTGAAATCACTGCAGGTCTTCACTTTTTACTTTTGGGCTCCACGCTCACAGTTAAGAGCTCTTCTGGTTCAAGGCCAAAGTATTCAGTGTTTTACTCCATCATGCCCATAAAAAGGATTATCAATGACCTACTTAAAACATTCCTTTGCAGCGTTTCCATCCTTCCGACTGCTTACCTATCTGTGTTGAAGATAACTTTTTTTACAATGTTTGCAAGTTAATGATTTTCACTAGTGTACAAGGTGTACACTATGTGCTTGGCAGAGATAAAGGCTTGGTGTGTCCCATAAAAGCCTTCCATCAAAGCATTCAAAAAAAAAAAAAAAGGGAAATATGGGAAGTAAAATCAGCGTATTTTTGAGCCCTGCCTTAACACAAGACTTTAAGACCTCAGCAGAAATATAAGGAGGACCAAAAGAAGCTGTTATATTTCTTCTGTACTAGCAATATTAACAAAATTCAGAACAAAAGCAAGCAAGACCAGAACTACAGTATTCCAAGGAAACCTCATTAGACCAAGCTGGGAAGGGAACTCTGTCAGCTGAACATGCCATGATCTCCAGAAGCACAGTATACTTGTGCTTTCGTATGACCTTCACAGAGACTGCCATAGGCTCTACACCTTCAAAAACTCCACCAGTGCCTAAAGACAGAGATGCCAGTATTTACATTTCTTTTGTGATTGTTTCATAACGGAAGACCTTTAATTTACTTCAGATTTTTTAGGCTTCACTCGCATTTACGCACCTTGTTCAGTTTGAATGAAGCAGGATGCATTTTGTTTTAAACCCCTCAATTTCCTGATCTGCTGCCATTTGAAATGACCATTTTGTAGGGACACATACAGGTCTCATGACGATCTGTTCCATTCTTCGAACAACCAACACTCAATGAAACTCAGGTCTGCAACTCCTTGGCCCCAAAATGTAACCTGTTATGAAACTGAAAAAAATCTTATTTTGTTCAACTTTCAGTGCTTGCAAGCCTACAACTTTTAAAATGGCTGAGGTTCTCTCCCAAAAATGCTCATCAGCAGCAAATTCTGAACTAAATCAAGATCTTCCCTTTGACTTGGAGGAGAAAAAAACCAACTCAACCCAAACGAAAACCACTAGCTCCTAGCCCTGTGAGGGACATGTGTGAAGAGAGTTTGAAACACACAAAACCTGAAGTTTTTTATTTTTTGTTTTTTTTAATATCTGTATTTACTTAAATGAAATAAATAACCTCAGGACACTTATTATCACATGATTTTCAAATTCCTCTCCAGAGCTTAAAGATGTGACACTGGCTTAGAGTTTTCTGGCTTTTAACACTGTATCATAGAATCATAGAATGGTTAGGGTTGGAAGGCACCTTAAAGATCATCTAGTTCCAACCCCCCTGCCATGGGCAGAGAAATCCTCCACTACACCAGGTTGCCCAAAGCCTCATCTAACCTGGCCTTGAACACTGCCAGGGATGGGGCAGCCACAACTTCTCTGGGCAACCTGTTCCAGTGCCTCACCACCCTCAATGTAAAAAAATTTCTTCCTTATATCTAATCGAAATCTCCCCTCTTTCAGTTTAAATCCATTGCCCCTTGTCCTATCACTACACACCCTTGTAAAAAGTCCCTCTCCAGCTTTCTTGTAGGCCCCCTTTAGGTACTGGAAAGCTGCTATAAGAACACCCCGGAGCCTTCTCTTCTGCAGGCTAAACAGCCTCAACTCTCTCAGCCTGTCTTCATAGCAGAGGTGCTCCAGCCCTTGGATCATCTTCGTGGCCCTCCTCTGGACTCGCTCCAGTAGCTCCATGGCCTTCTTATGTTGGGGACTCCAGAGCTGAACACAGTATTCTAGGTAAGGTCTCACAACAGCTGAGTAGAGGGGCAGAATCACTTCCCTCGACCTGCTGGCCACACTTCTTTTGATACAGCCCAGGATACGATTTGCTTTCTGGGCTGCCCGCGCACATTGCCGGCTCATGTTGAGCTTCTCATCCACCAGCACTCCCAAGTCCTTTTCCTCAGGGCTGCTCTCAATCCATTCTCCGCCCAGCCTGTACTTGTGCATGGGATTACCCCGACCCACGTGCAGGACCTTGCACTTGGTCTTGTTGAACTTCATGAGGTTCTCACAGGCCCACCTCTCCAGCCTGTCAAGGTCCCTCTGGTTGGCATCCCTTCCCTCCAGCGTGTCCACAACACCGCACAACTTGGTGTCATCTGCAAACTTGCTGAGGGTGCACTCCATCCCACTGTCCATGTCTCCAACAAAGATGTTAATTTAGATTAGATTTGTAGCAGTAGATTTCAGGTCTGATACATACAGGTTGCCTACAACTATTCGTGCCATAAAAGTGACATTAATGTAAGCTGCTCCAGTTAGAAGCTGTAATACCAGTAGAGGGAGCAGTTATTAAGTCTCAGATTCAAGGGCATCCCTTTGAGGAACTTCCATAAACTTTAACTGCAGGGGCAATAAAAAAGAGTGCCAGCTCACGTTAACTGGAATAATAAAACAGTGAGGTGATTTCTCCATAACCCTTATCACAATTTTATCTCAAGTAAATGATTTATAGTACCAGATTCTGTCAGGGCTGCTCCTCTTTCTGCCCCATGTAGCCAGACTATCCTCTTAAGGAGAGATACCTTTTAAAAAGAGGAAGAGACAACCTTCCCTCGATTTGTCAATTGACGTTCTTCAATAGGATACGATAAGATAATGTTGCAAGCAAACATCAACTTTCAAAAGGTCTGTTTTCCCTCCTGATCCTAGACACAAAATAAACGAAGTGCCTGTCGATACACTATCTGTGCCGATTCCCACGATGGTGTAAATATGCCCTTTCAGCACTGTGCCAGGGCTTATTGGGTAACGATCCTCTTCATTTGCACTCAAAAAGAAGTGAGCCTTTGGAGTGTCATCAGCTCTGTGTTTATTTGTCACTCCACCCTCTCTTTTCTATTTTGAAGGTTATAAAGGATGCAACATGCTCCTCTTTTGCTCCATGGGCCAACAGGCTTCTCACTGCTCTCCAGAAGAGTGACAAAGACAGGGGATAAGAGAGAAAACCAGATGATCTCTCATGGCCCATGGGATTTGGCTTCCTGTCTCAAGAGACCAAACTAAACTTCAGCTCCCCTCCACCACTACCTTTCTGTTTCCTGCAGGACCCAGTGGCAGCTTCACCTTCATGCGCTACTGATCTGAAAACATGTAAGACATTCAAGAGGCTAATTCTGCATTTATGAGAAAGTGGCAGAGGTACCATTTTCTCTCTTAGAGATTCAACATGTGCACATCTGCATGAAAAGCACATGGGTTTTTTTCTTCACCTTCTTCAACGTCTGGCCATACTGAGGTCAGAGGCCACAGCCTGCTCATCCTCTCCTGCATCCCTCCAGCACTGCTACAGGCTCTTTGAGAATTGGTTCGTTCAAACAGGGATGGTGGCTTTTCAGGTAGAGAAGGGAAACTAAGCGCAAGCAGTCTGTAAAATACTTCACAAATTTAATCCCAGATTCTGAAAAACTCCAAGGTTTTTTCTTGACATTCAAATGAACTGGGCCACTGACTTCAACCGCAACACTGAACCGGAGATCGCAGCGCACAGGATTGCGCTTCCTCAATTTGTGCAAAGCTCAAAACTCCAGATTATTTTGAAAGGAATGCAGGGTTACCGAAGAATGCTTGCCCTCAGTAGCAGTTACGTAAATTTACCAAGTGTTGATCTTTTCTTGTCTAGGATGAAGCTTGTCATATGATACTGCCACCAAAGCTACTTCTTCAAAGTAAACTGTAATTTGTACCAGCTGTCTAACAGCTTAGCTTGTTCATTTACATTTTTCTTTAATTATCTCTTCCTCTAAGATTCTATAGGCAAAGGAATAAAAAAACCTCAAACAACACCACCACCACCACCACCCTGAATTGCACTTCCCTATCCTCTCCTCCCCAGCCCACTGCACTTTACCATGAGAAAGGAAAGATCTATTTCAAAGCGGGAGGGAGAGGAACAGAGAGGTTAGGAGACATACCCGTGGTTGTGCAGACAGTCATTGCAGAAAGCAGCGTAAGAACCTGGCTCTGAATACTGCCACCCCCACTAATTAAAACATTCAAATGCCTACACTTCTTTTTTCCCCTCTAATGTTCTTCATTATTGACACTATATGTGAAGCTACATTTAACAGTCCTTGTGGGTGGGCACAGGTCATTTTCTGCTTCTGCATATTCTATTTTCCCCAAGAGAGGCTTATGCAATATCCTGATCTTCAAACAATAATGGAGTCATGGAAAATGTGCTCTTGCACGAAAACTTAAGGAAGGGGATGGGAGGAGATGGAGAGTTGTCCCAAAGTTTCAGTTTAAACCAGTTGTACAATAAATAACTTCCTGCACTTTGCCACAAACACACTGAAAGGATGCTCTCTGAAAACAAATATTTTTGGGTCAAGTGTGTATATCCACTATAATGACAACACCACGAGTACTTCCTGCTAACTCAGCAAGAGCCGCATAGGATTCTCCACGATTTCACTGTTTCCAAACTCTGCTTCAGAACCAGGACTCAGTTTTCTACCTCTCATCACACCATTTCAGCCTGGGCAAGTAGTTTTCCCCAACACTAAGACAATGTGCTTCCCTAGGTAAACCTGTCTGCAACCTCCTGGACCTGGTCTGTGCCAGCGGTAAAGCCCAAGCTTTACTCCATGATCATGGTACACATACATCCCTGTTCCACGCAGACGTTCTCATGTGAAATCCAAGCTGAGGTCATCTTAGGTTTTTCCCTTCAGTTCCCTCTCTTTCACAACTGAATCGAGTCCCTTTCTGTCACCCAGCCATCTTTTTCACATAACTTGTAGGAAATAAGTTCCTTTCATCTCTCTGTATCCTCTGAGAAATCTGGCTGCAAATAGCCAATGGGTCAAAAGCTCTTAGAGGACATGGCAAAACACACATTTATACAGCCAGCAAGAAAACAGGATTTGTGTAACTGTAAGAAATTCATACTTCATGATCTTTCATCATAAATTTAATGCATTTTGCCAAAGACAGCCACCACCAAAATTCACTAGCAAGATACTACAATGCACACAAATTCTGCAGAATTTGTATCTATTTTCAGATCATTTAAATAGTTAAGAATAAATACTACGAATTTTCATTTTATTAGATAATGCAAACCATGGTTTGGCTTCTGTATTTCTGCATGGAACCACTCAAAGTATCGCCAGCTGTCACAATCCTACCCCAAATCTCAATATTTCCTATTTTTCTCTAGAAGTTTTGATGCCTACTGCAAGGTAATAATAGAGAAATATCTGCTTTCATTTTCAAGGAAAGTTTCCCATTACAATAGGCTAGGAAAAGTTTGAGAAATGTACCAGAAAAAAAACAAACACGAAACAAAAAAACCCCCCACCAAAACTCCTCCAAAAGGCCAATAAAAACTATATATATACACTGTTTAATATTAATAAGTACATACACCCTAACATGAAGGTCGTTTCTATGTTTTTATAACTTGGGGACAACATGGCTCGTTCAGGTGACTATCACAATAATTCATGACATATTTGGTTGGAAAAGCAGGGCTGTATTTCTTTTCAATCAAAATTTTTTGTGTTTGTTTTGAGACTTGCTGTCCAATTTTTCCAGCTGAGGCAGCTGGAAAACGTGCCTGATCAAACAACCATGCAAAATATATATTGCATATCTGACCTGAATGTATCTGTCGAGTCTTCAAGCCTTCAACAGCTTTACCTATGAGAGACTGACTTACTCTCCTCAATATCCTTTATTACTGCTGAAGGCTTTTCTAGGACTCTTACATAGAGCACCAGTGCAAAAGACCAGTCATGCAGGGGCAGATCAAACGTCTTCCTAGCTCCTGTGGATGGCAGGATGATGCTTTGCTAGAAGACATCAGGCACGTATGACCTCTAATGACCCAAAATAGCTGTGCAAGCCCGGCACCTCAGAGGCCACATTCCCTTTGGACTTTTAACCTTGATCCACAAAGCATGGCAATTTGTTGCTGATCCAGACAGCTCAGTTCAAGACATCACAGTAAAGAAATGTACTATTAAATTACTTTTCCATGCATGGATTATAGGTGCAGGTAGTCCATGCTCAGCTGGAAAAAACAGGGGAGGCTTCTTCCTTACAAGCTTTGTACAGACAGCCTGCGTGAGCATCAGGCAAACGCCAGAGGAGCTGCAGTAAGAGAGTAAGGATGCTGAAATAAAAGCATCGTTCCTTACCTACTGCCATCCACTCTGTGGCCATAGAAGTTCATCACATAGTAAGTCTCGATCTAAACTGAGAGGTTTTTAAACCCACTACTCACTGTTTTTATATTACAGAACTATTACGGGGAAAACAGATATCTAGATTCTCTTCCCCTTCATACTAACTGCTTGTACCAATTACTACCTTATCCTCCTTTGAAATGCAGCATTTAGACTATCTTCTTAAAGGACCAGGTCACCAGCCACCCTGCTTTGGCCCTGCTATACAAGTCAGATGCCTTTTCATGCTGGTTGTTTTTTAAAGAGCCTCCATAAGTAGAAAGTACAACCAACAGTAGCTACAGAACTTGTCAGCATGAAGACTAGAACTATCCCAATGGCACACGGCTTTTGGTAGCCTCACAAAAGTCAACCTCTGCTCTCTTGCTCAGCTCCTGTTCTCCAAAGCCACCACTGATATCCTCTGCAACTTGTCACTCCATTCATTTTTCAGCATTCAACCTCTCTCAGCACTATCATAATGAGAATAGGTACTGGAGACTTTCCTACCAATTCATTAATAATCACAACCCCTTAGTTGTTAAAATGATTTGAAACAGTAAATTAAAAAAACTCCCTCATTTGTTTTTGGCAATTATCTCAGCATCACAGTTTGGTGTTTTTCTGCTGCATGCAGGCCATTTATCTTTTCTGTTCAGTTGGGGGCAAAAAGTAGAAACAGAACAGGGCTCACGTCAGCATTGCCAAAGACGCACAGAACAAAGCCACAGAAGTCCTGGGGCCTGACTGCTTCAGTGCGATGAGATCCAGGCTCCTGAAGCCCTACAAATTGATTCCTCTCAGACGAGATTCAGTGTGCTGGCACTTAGCAGTTCTCTGCCAGGGGTTTAGCACGACTGCTGGGAATAAACCAGAGCCATCCCTGGGCTTAGCCCCAGCTGCCCAGTCCCTCCTGGCCTCTCCCAGCACCTGAGCCTCTCTGGCCATGGGTCCCTGCACATCCGTACTGTCTGCAAACATACCACTCTGCTGGCTTCCCCCTGCAGTCTGCTTTTCCCATTTAAGGGGAATTTCCTACCAATGGGGCCATTAAAACATTAACATTGGCTTAGCCTGATGAAATCCTGATGGCAAAACAGACTAGGTTTGCTGGCAAAGCATGAGAAGATAAACAGACATCAAATAATCAGTGTAAAAACTGTGTTTTTCATTCCGGTTTGATAAAGTCTGCAAACTCAACATATCAAACACTCAGCACAGCAAACATCTGCAACACAACCAGGACGAGGAACACACATGGCTTTTTGCAGAATTTACCTTAGAGCATTGCAATAGAACTCATGACAGAAAGCACTTCAAGACTGGATATAAAAGATGATACATCCAACATGTTGGAAATAAAACCATAATAAAAAGTTAATCTGAGAAGTTTAGTATTCCCTCTACCTTTTTTTTCCCCCCATACAGTCTCCCCACATCTTTCCTCATTCATGCTTATAAACATCACCTTTAAAAACACTATGGTTTTAACATATTTTTTTATCTCCTCCCTTGCTGAAACTGAAGGCTGAGGTAAAGCAGAAAGAAATGATAATTATTAATTCACTGTCCCCCACATAGCAGGATCAATCATCATCTTTGGATAAGAAGACATATTAGAAACAGAGAGAGAGAGAATGTGTTTGTGTGTGTGCATATATATTTACGCGCGCACACACATACATATGGTAACAACTGGTTTTTCGCTGTTAAAACTATTTGCTTTGAGACTGGAACATACTGATCCTGGCAAAATGACGCAACTTATTAGTGGCAAGAAGTGACTCAGTGCCTTGCATTATTTTAGAAAGCCAGATGAGACGATCATTAACTCTGCTACTTCAAATTCACACACATTTCCAAATTCAAACTTTATTATGGGAAAAAGAAAAAAAAAAAAGTAGTACAATGGAAAAAACCTTCAAAATAAACCCGTAAGAAAATACAAAGAACACTACAGAGCTTTCAACTTGTTCTTCATAAAGAGACCACGAATGAGAAAATACAAGTACCTGATCAACTATATATTCTAATTAGCTCTTCTTTAGAAAAAGAGATGACTACATGTCAGAAAGAAAAAGCAGTTTACCAGAAATCTCAAGGTTTTCTCCAGTTATAGCTCTTCTAACAAGCAAGAAAGAGATCAATTTAACCTAACTGCATCTGTATTTCACACATACAGTTATTTCCCTCTGCCAGTGCACCAGTATTTCCCTCTACTGCACCAGTAAGTGTGAAGAAAGATCCTCAGAGGCCTCTCCTCCAGGATGCAGTTGTCTCTGAAATCCACGCTGTGTCACTGGCAGAGCACACACTGTATCAGGCCAAAAAGAACATCCCAATGGCTACCACAGATTCGCAAAAGTAAAGATGGGAAGTTCACTTTATTGTCGATCCTATTTCCCTGTACTTATGAACAGCAATAGTTTTGTCTGGTTAAGCAAATCTTCAGAGGAAGCATTTTAGATGGTTTATGTATATATGTAAAATACTGTAAAGGTTGTGAGATATGGTGGTCACAGTATTAGAGTGAGCTAGAAGAGCAAGCTTCCATTTTGAGCAACATAATTTACAGACACTGAAATATGAATAAGTTATCTCCTCTCTGAGTTCGCGCATCCCCAAAATGGAACTCCCCACACCTACCTGCTTTGAGAACAAGGCTTGTGAAGTGCTAAGAAAGATCAGGTTAGATCTGATGCTCCAAATGTGCCAGTCAAGCCTTCTAGGGCAGGACCCAGGCACCAGAACGTGGGTTTGTTCACACCATTTATGACCGGTCTGTGCAGCGAAATAGGCTATGTTAAATAAAAGCAGTTTTAGCTGTAACAGCTTTGCGTACACAGAGACTTGTAACCATTAATACAGGAGAAAATAAAGTTCCCTCCCTAAATTCTCAAAGTTTGTAGCACAGATTTAGCCTAAGATTCATTAAAACATTTTATGTCTTGTTTACTTAAAAAAAAAAGAAAAAAAGAGAGAAAAAAAAAAGAGGGGGAGGGCTTAACATTTGACCTTTATTAGAGAATACCATAATGTCATACTGAGTCTCTCTGACCTTATGCACACATTTGACGTAGAGACGCAGGCATAACACCCAGAATGACAGGACACTCCTTTCCACATGAACCTTTCTAGCAAAAAGTCAAAAATTCACCTAAGCATTTCTTTGCCAGCTATTTTCAAAACTGCAATTTCTATGTGGATTTTAGAGTCCAGTATAGATGATTTGTGTTTTAAAGCCAGAGCAGACTACATAAGCCTATCATTGCATGTACTGAAGCTTTTGAGTTCATAGTTGCATCAACATTATGTGCAAACTGTGCTACACCAAAGTTGCTAGTAATCCTGTTTGATAACTGTTTATGAAGAGATTGAAACCAAAGTGTACCTAGAGAGCAGGAAAAGTTAAGAGTAGGGGGATGAAGACAGAGATGGAAAAAATCCAAACCCAAAGTTCGGAGGAGAAAAAAAAAACAAAAGAGAAAAAGAGAGAGAGGATTATTGTCTTACTTAAGTCATCTACTGTATGGAAAGGAGATTACAATCAGAAATCTGTCACTCAAAAAATTAGCCTGACTTTCAAAGACATCCTTTAGCAAATATGTGCCATGGAGTAATCAGTGCACACGAAAAGCCCTTTATCACAGGAAGGAGGATTAGACTGAATCAAGGAAACAAAACCAACTCTCCCTCCAAAAAAAACTTAATTAAAATCAGGCAATGTATTGTTTCAGACAATAATATTTTCAATCTGAAGCATCATCAGGTATGAAATATTGAGATTAATTGGAAGACTAGAATTCAGGGATCTTTACATCCATTTTTTCCCAGTTTAAGACAGAAGGTTTTGGAGTAAGCTGACACACTCCCTAGAAGAGACGAGGAGGGTGCTTCATGCCACCTTCAGTATCAGCCTCCAAGTTCAAGGTTGTGTAAACACACGAATTCATTACGCACTGCCAAAACTTGATTTCTCAGTAGCCAGGGCGATGAGGGGTTTACTCTCAAGATCTTCCATCGGCCTTGGCACATCACATCCCCTTCTGCTCCTCGCATCTCCCCAGGCAAGGTCATGGCCTGAGGGCTGCCTGGGCCCTTCAAATGTGCTCAGTGAGCCACACATCCACATGCACACCCCAGAGCAAAATCAAACAGCGGCAGGAAAAGAGCTGAAATGTGTCCGTGTCCACAGGCTCTGAGAGTTGTGGACCATATCCTGTGCATCAGCCATAAATTCTTCACTCCAGCTTTCCTGGACTGCAACCACCACCAAAGCCTTCCAGCACATACCACTTACTCCCAAGAGATTACTAGCTCAAATACAAGATCACACATACGAGAGAAAACATTACGATCACTCAGTACTAAAATAGGAAAGCTTTTCGCCTCATGCTCTCAAGGAACCACTTTGGACCCACACTGTAGCAGAGATGGTTAGCATGCTGCGACCTTCTTCCCATTCACTGTCCACGTCTGCTGTCCAGCCAGGCAGCACAGCTTGTCTTTAGCTCCCCAAATCTGATCTGGGCACTAAGAAGCCACAGACAAGGAATGCAAAAGCACCAATCACTACAGGCAAAGAGAGAAAAACAAACACAAAACAAAAATACCAGGGACACACTTTTGATTGTAGTGTCTCATTCCACAGCTTATCATCAGCCTAATGATTAAAACAAATTTATGGGAAATGCCCCTCTCTCTCATTCTCAATTGCAGCACTGATTCACTGCATAACCCTGGTCAGGTCATTTCACTTCTCCCTTTGTTTTAACCTGCTGTAATGGGAGGATGAAGATCCCTTGAGGTCTGAAGAAGCTTTTTTTAAAGCTAGGAGATGCTTTGAAAGCAACAGAAACAATACAAAGCATAAGTGAACGGTGGTGAATCAGTAAAATATTTCTTTTTAAGAACAAAACATAAGATTTGAAAGTCAGCTTTCTAAGAGGCAGCAAAAGAAGTGGACTCAGATTCTACTACATCATATTACATTGCTGAGATGCTCTGAAAATTAAGTTCACTAAGCATTCAGTTTACATCCCAAGGAAAGCACTGTTTCAAAAAAGTAAAGTTTCACAACTAATGTACGTTTATAAAAGTGTGCAAGTCTTCCATATTCATTAAGGTTTTAATTCTAGCTTCTCTAATATATGTGCATTTTTCGCCATTCGTACTAATTAATTCTTTGTGCTTATTTGCTCAAGCATTCAGCAAATGCAGGTACAGAACATGGGAAGCCCTCGCCTGCATGCCAAATATGCTCTAAAAATCCTAAATGGTTTAGCACAGACAAGTAAATATGCAACACTATGTAATATGAGCTTTTGTATATTTGACCTGGTTTGGAAACAAACACCTCTTTTTCCAGCTGCTTTCTGTTCTTTCCATTTACAGGGACAATGCTTAACCCTCCCAGTTTGTAGCTTCTCTGGTTAAAGAACAAACACCAGTCATACTCTGCTCCAGAAACCTACACGCACCCCCTTTTATTTAGCAATACATTTGAATGGAAGGATGAGCATCAATGGGTGAACTCCTCATCTATGCCACAGTGTCCTCTTGGCATTTCCAAAAACATTAAAGAACAGAGCCATGGTCTTAGTAGCTACTTTATGGATAGCCTTTTGACCACTCACAAAGCAATGGATAAAACGCATCTGTAATCAATATGTTTTATTCTTTGCATTGCTGCCATTTTCTTGTGATTTACAACGCTGGTCATTCAACCGTTGACCACAGGCGTTGCCAGAACATCCAGCATCTGAAATAAAGCATGGAACAGCTCCATTTACTTTAAACTCAACTAAACCTGTTACACTAAACAAGACTGGAAGTAATGGAAAGCCTGTAGAAATGTAGATAACAGCACTTAACTCTATTGTCAATTCAGAGATTACTTCATTCCAAAATTCACAAAATCTGCAGTGTATGCCTGCAATCAACTCCACCCTGCATGTGCAATGACACCACGCTCACCCGAAAGTCTCACTCTGGAACATTTTGCTTACTCAAATGCATATTGCACCAGGACCCCTTCTCTGTAAAGTGTACACACTGCAACCTGACCTCTTGCCATCAGTGGATTTTGCACACTATACTGGTTGATTATACAGTTTTAACAATTCAGTTTCTCAGTCCCAGTTAAGAGGGAAATTTCATTGTCTCAAGTGTTTTCTCGCACCGGCCTCTGCAAACATGTATCTAAAGTACCATCTAGTACTCTTAAAAATGATGACATTCCAACCCCTGCCCCTAACCTATACTTCTAACAGTGAGGCAGCAATCAGTCTGGACAAAAGCCCATCTAACTTGCTAGCACCAATCTCCTTGTCACAAAAAAAAAATATTTTATTTTTTTGCTGTTCACTCCCTTAATGGCTCTCATTAATTGCCAGGGCCCACCTTTCAAGTAAGCAGCTCTGGCGTTTAACAACATACACAATTAGCTGGCCCTGTTACTGTTTATCTCGGAGGCAGGCATGGAAATTTCCAAGTGCACAATGTCTGCCGTACCCATTAGAAGGAAGAGCAAGGGCATTAGTCTTTGTGACATATGGTATTCGGATGCACCCCACTGACACAGAACGTAAATGGCCTCGAGGCACTGATGGTGAACACGTAACTCCTGAAACCATCATGGTCCAACTGTCCACCAATTTATCATTGCATTACAAAAGCCATGTGTATTCACTCACTTCTGTTAACTATCAATTCAAACGGGGCCAGCATGTCACTGCGAGAGGGACGGTCAATAAAACTGCCAGTGCGCTCCAAAGCTTTTTCCATGCTGAGCGCTTTGTTGCACACGGAGTTTCTCATTAGGTGGAAATCACCAGCAGAAATTCTGCGTGCTTGTCTCTCCCTCCCACCCGCAAATGTTCATCCAGGAGCAAACATTAAAAGAACTTTATGGGAGGCAATGAAAAACGAAAGCCAAATTCATGCTTTGTGAGTCCTCTCAAATTTCCTGTAATACTGCAAATGAAGAGAGATGCAAATGCAAGCAGAGGAATGAGTACATAACGCGTTGTCTGCTCCTATGCAGAGCTCATTTTATAATTACGAGAAACTGCACATAAGCTATGTAGCTCTATGAATGAATTTTAAATCAACGCATTTAGGGGAAAAAAAAACAATACACAGAATGACATTTTCTACACTATTGCCCCTTTTGACTGCCTCCCTTATTTTGAGCTTAATATATCTACTGCTTCACTTATTTTGAGCTTAACAGAGACATCCAAGTCAGAAGTGAATGTTTCAGCTGCTGCATTTAAGAAACACGAGAATCTTGCAGTAACGTCCGTCCTAGCACAGCTCATAAAATACAGATCTTGTATTTCTTGTTTATCTTAATCTACACCTTTACAAGATCAGTTTCCTTTCAGCTACATACAAATACAAGTAGAGTGGCTGACATGGGAAAACAGCCTATGTCCAGCTGCAAAATTACTTAAAAGATGCATTTTACAGTGCCCTTAAACCAAAACAATCTCCCTTGTTACTGACTACAACAGACAGTGGAAAAGAGAACTCAAATAATGGAGGAGGAAAAAATTAGAAAGTGAAAGCTGAAGAAGATGCTATGCTTACCAAAGCATACAAATACTCTTTCCCTCTGTAGATGTGTGGAGCCCTATTGGAAGGCCCTCTGCATCTGCTCTCCTAAATATCTTTCATTGAAGTCAACAGAAGTTACTCCAGCAGCTAAGGCCCCTCATGCAGGTGACTGATGGCAACTCCAAGACAAGGTGTGCCTGTATCTCAAGATCTGTTGGCTTAGGTCTTCTTAAGTCACCAAACTTGTGCAGACCAATTGAAGAATGGTTCCCAAGAGCTTCTGTCTGAATTCAATTGGGTATTTTTAATACTAGTTTGTAAGGACAAAAGAGAACTACATTAATACAAATATAGAACAGAATAACATTTTCAAAATCCCCTAAAGCCAATAAAGGGCTGTCACTAGGAGGGAAGAAAACCCCAAACATTTAAGTTGAAACATCTTCCCTCCCATGTTCAGTGTGCAAGATGTAATGCATTAATAATTAAAAAATTAAAGTAGATATGTTTCCTGCCTGTTTCTGTCTTTCCACCCCAAAAACCAGTCTCACATAGGCAGGTAAGAATTCACAAATGCTTCCATAACCAGCTTACCAAGACATTTTGTTAGAGAGGCTGAAGGGCCAAGAATCCTGTTTTAAGTGGTCAAACAGTAAGCATGGGAGAAAAAAAAATAATGGTGGTTACTTCTATGACAGTATTTCAACATTTTACATTACATAAAAAGAATGGAGTAGAACCCTAAGTTCTTGCTCATGAGTTTATCCAAGAGAAAAAAGCAAACAAATAAACAAAACAAAATAAATCATGAAGTTAAATACCAAACATTGACAGTAATGGAAAGACCAAGTTTAACTGGAGTTCACATAACAACAGAGAAAAAGAAAAGCAAAGTTATTTTGAAAACATACACAAACAGATTTAGATTTAGAAAATGGGGCATTTTAGCATTCAAATCCTCCCTGCTTCTATTAGATGGAATCTGAAGAGATGCTGAGTATTTAAAGGCCTGAATTTGGAAAAATACTATGCAAATGCCCAAGATACAAGCACATTAGTAATCATTTGTGCTGGCTAACGCCACTGCTTGAATTTCCAAATGGAAGATATCACAGCCAGGACTAAGACCAATTGCTTTTGTTGTAAGGTGTAAAGACCGTCCCAAATCCCCATTACTATTAGCAACAGGACGCACAACTACGCACTTGGTGATGAAAACATATCAACACAACAGAGGTAACACTTAAAGAATGCAAGATATACGTTGTGCTCAGTTATCGCATACAAACCTGAACAAAAAAGTATCCAACACCTAAATAAAGTAACTCTGCAGACCGATGTGGTTATTTCCAGTACCTCCCTGCTAACTCTCCTTCACTCAGCACCCCAGCCTACTAATATTTTTCAGCCACTAAAACGAGGACTTAACTGCTCTCTTCTTTCCCAGATTTCTTCCTGAGCAGAGGCAGTAGTCTTCCCTTTTCCATGCCCTCTTCTTTGGTACCAAATGTATAAACGTGAAAGTTTATACTAAAGTACCCAAATGTGGGTATCAGTGCTACTTTCCAAAAGTGACATTACAGGGGCACAAACACAGAGAACTGGGACACCTTAAGCCAGGTCTCCTCAGAGACCAACAGCAAAGCTGAAATAAGACAGTAAGAAAATACCTACCAAATAACTGGGAGGCTACAATGAAATCTTCTACAGGATTTTCTTTTCAACTGTTGGCACCTCTACTAGAAGATGGCATCTTACAAGAAGCTTATGTTGCTTAGCAGTGTTCAACGCAGTTGTTCAAACTGCCATGTCATAAAGCTGCACCTGACCACAACTCTACTGCCAAAAATGTAACATTGATGGTAATCATCCCTACATTTGACAGTCTAACGAATACAGATTTCAGTGATGTTGAAAACCAGAACACTTCGTCTTCTTTGGAAGTTACATGAACAATTTTACTGCAGTTCTTATTTACAGACCAGAGTGGGGAACCTGTCACAGGAAGCAAGAAGGAAGGAGGGAAGGTAAGAAAATTCTCCCTTCAGTAAGCCACTGGAATCTATTTAAAATTCTGTAAAATTAACACAGATTTCGTTATACATTTAAAACTCATAATGTCTCAGAAAACAAAATTAGAATGTCTTTTTACATTTGTTTATAGCAAGTCTGATCTGCAAGCATGAGACCATTTCTTCTACAAATCTAAGACCTCACCTTCTCCAAAAGTGACCCAGGGGACTAGATTACAGCATTTTAGTCTGGATGTAGATCAAACATTTTCACAGCTGGTGGACAAATCTTGATTTGTTCAAGGCTTTACTCCTGCATCAAAAAAGGCTTTGAAGCAGCATTTCAAAGTCATTTAGAAGACAAGGTCTTATCTTCAAAAAAAATAGATAAAATCACTTACAAACTCAAAATGTAATTGTGTAGGTTTGCAGAACGAGGATATCTACCCTAAATATTTTTGCACGACTTTTAAAAGAATAAATACTTTTTTTTTGGTTAAAAAAGTATTTATTCTTTTAATATTAACAAAATGGAAAGAGCTTTCTATAAAGCTGAATACAAAGTGAGAGGACTACAAACGCCTTTGGCTAGGCGACTTAAGAAACCACTTATACTTCCTGAGTATTAGTATACCTGATTTTTTTCCCTTAAACATTTCTCAAGGTCTTGCATGAATTTAATCCATTCATTTTACTGAGCTGGACTGAGAAGTTTTAACAATTTCTGCTAATTTTCCGTAGATGAGCTTTGCAGAAGACAAATGTGCCACAGCCCAGCTCCGGCAGCCCAGCCAGGTGCTGATGCATACGGTGCCTGCACAGCCAGAAACCATGGCTCTGCACTTCAGCAGCACTCCAGACACACTGGAAACAGTTTTTAAAAATAATAATAATAAATACAGAGATCTCCCACAAGACAAGCCGTCTATAATTTGCGCAGCCCTAGAGTATCACAGAGACGAAGTTGAAAGCTGCACGTGGACAGCACTACCAGAGAAGAGTGGGATTGTGACTGACACAGCAACAGCCTAGTCTTCATGAAGAAATGGAAAGCACATGTGTCCTTTCAGAACTCCGCATTCAGTCTCATTTAACAATGCCGACTGCAAAAAATACATCTGCAAACGGTTTGCCTGCTGACAAATGGGTACCAAAGCCCTGAAAAATCCTGCAAATACTGGCAAGGTCTTTTTGTGCTAAATAATATGTCTGCAGTGGAGATGAATCCAGTTCAAGGGTGATTAGAAGCAGGAAGTAATAAAGAAATAGAGTCAGCATCAGACTCAATAGATTTAACACCCAATTATCATAACTATAAACAGCAGGAAAAAGTTTTAAAATTTATTGAAATCAGGCTAACAGTGCATGCATCCCATCTAGGTACTTATTTTTCCTTATGAAGTTCCCTAGCATATCAATCAGCTTTAAGGAATGACCAACAAACTTTAATATTGCTTTTGAAGTCCATATTAAAGCATTTTACAGCAGGAACTATTAGGCTTGAAATTGATTTGTCATAATAAGGTTAATGAGTATTCATTACTTTATTAACTTGAAGACAGCAGAACTGACAGGAAACAAACATTAGAAAATATCTTTAATAAATACTCAGTATATACCAGACTTTGAAGCTCGACCTTCTCCTTGCAAAGGGAGGGAATCCTAAAAATGTCTGAACTCCAATCCTAACTTCACTTGCCATTATCATTACAACTGGATCAAGCAGAAAGGAATGTTTCCTTATCAACCACAACTACAGGTGAGTATAAAAATTACATTAAAAGACAAGACTTGTGAAAATATGCTCGTATTGCAACACATTCAGCTGAGCTGCCACCTATCAAAACGACAAACTGCAGAACTCAGAAAGCCTTTTTTGCATCACCCTGAGGAAGAGATAGAGAAGGGATCCCATAGGTAAAAACTTAGGATGCTTTAGGGCTGAAGAATAACTAAAAATGTGGACAGGTCATTTGTGGGCTACCCAATAAGATTCAGATGACTGAAAAGCTCCCGAGTACTTTTGTGGGTCCTGCCCAAAAGGTACCACTATAAAGCATTCATACTCCCCTAGGCTCCAGCCATGAAAACCAAGACATAAATTCAGTTTCCAGCAACGGAGTCAACAAGCCTCTTTATTACCAATAAAATTGTTAGTAGCAAACGTATAAACATATTTCTAAACTATTCCCTATTTTAAGTCAAGCACTGCAAACTAGTTAGATTGATGGTAATTATTCAATCCTGAAGTCTATTTTTTCAGCCTTGGCTGAAAAAATAAAGCAGGAGCTAAAAAAAACAAATAATCTTAAATCCCAGCCTTGCAGTAAATGTGGATTTGTTTTCTATTATAGTGCGTGGGTTTTGCTGATGCAAGTATCACCAGAAGAAAAAGTCTTGACTCAATTGTGTACTTCACTCACAGGCAACTGTAGTATAGACAGGGCTAGCAGCATCAGCTTTAAAGTAGTCCAACGCTTTCCATGATACGGCTCATTTGCAACATTTGATTGTTCATTATTTGGCCTGAGATTACGTATATGGGTGGCTGAATGCTCACTGTGCAAGATGACAGAGAAAGACATTATTGTACCTGTGTGAAAACCAAAATCTTCTTTCTCCAAAGACTTGTTTCAGATGATGAATTTGAGTTTGGAGGGGGCTACGGTATCAGAGACATGTCATTTGCTGTCCCTCTCACAAGCTCCCTCAAATTGGCCAAGTCATAAGACAATGAAAATATAGTACTTCAAAATTACTACTAGAAAGACCCATTAAACACTGCTGCTAAGATCTCACCCACATCTGACTTGCTCCAGAGCATGGAATTAAACTGCTGAGGTGCCCCAAAAGGTTAAAGCTTTTGTGGACAAGGCAGTAAACCTTGGACTACACATTAAAACACTTTGCTTCACCACAGTCAGTTATGGAAAGCACATAAAGGGACAACAGTTTTCTTTATCTGGGAGAAAGCAGTGGGAAAAGCTTAAAGAGAAGGACACAAAAACAAAGACAGGAGAATCACTGCAAGGCAAAAGAGGGATGGATACTGGCATTACAAGATACGACAGAGAAGGTGGTAAAGGACTGAGAACACAGGAGACAAGAAACAAAAGAAATGAGGAGGGAACACAGACGTGGTGGGAAGCTGTGGAGCCATACAGAAGGAGTATGATGGCCAGGGACAGAAAACCAGACTTCTGTCCCCACTTGCTCAGAGTGAGGGAGCAGAAATGAGAGGCAGTGGAGGCTAGCAATGAAATAGGGATGGACAGAGCTCATGTGAGATGCGGGAGCAGAGGAGATCCTGAGCAGAGCCTTAGTTCTGCAGCTCCTCTCCTCCCATGAAGCTGCCTGCTGCCAGGGCTGGGGCACACAGAAAGCAACAGCCAGCAGAAAGGACTTCACTAGCTCACCTTGGCAGAAGTTTGTGTTCACTGTTTAGGCACCTTCAATGCCTGAACAAATCTCTACCTCATTTAATCAAACCTGCAAAATCTACTTTAATAAAACACCTATGAATTCCAGTTTAGACAACACAAGCAAACAAATCTACAAACCTGGGATGGCCACACAAATCAATTCAGAAGTTAGCAGAGAAAGCAATAAATAAGTTGTGATTCAAGACATCGCGACATCTGAACTCTCTCCTCGGCTTGCTGCGTGACCTCAGACAAGTAATGCCACTCGTGCTCTCAGTCCCTCTGTTTGCTTACAACTTCCTCCCACAGAGGACATCTTGAGAGCTATGCATGAAAGAAGAGATCAAGGATAGGATCTCGTTGTTCAGGCTGATAACGAAACACGTGAAAAAAAGAGATTCACAGGAGAAAGTGAATCAAGGTTCTTAATGTTGCAGTCACTAGGTGAAAATTAATCATGTTTAAAATGGAGCTGATGGTGATGTCTTTGATAGTATACAGCCTCCAACTACTGTATATGTCGGAATTCCTTTGAGTGACAGAAAATTTACAGCCCTACATATTTTCCTCTGGGTAGCTGGTTATTTCTCCTGACACTCACACGGTTTTATTTCCCTTTTACACCAAAGAAAAGGTACCTGCATTTCTTCAGTCATTTATAATATTCAGATTCTGCTTTTGAACTTTCCTTTGCCCCAGTTTCTTGTCATCACTGCTTAGTTATCAGCATGGGGAAGCAAGCAAGTAGCTTTCTCTCTTCCCTCAGGCAATACCATTGCTGCGCTTTGATTTGCGTCACAGACAAAAAAGTAGAACAGCTGCAGCCCTTAATTGCAGAAACCACGTACATGAAGCTGTAGCTCAGTTTCACTGTTGCTCTTCCAGCTAGAAAAATTATTAAAGGCCCAGTCCTGCTTGCCCAAAACACGCTTACCGGGCCACATACTAGACCAGCACACAATTTTCAGGGACAGTGCAATATGGTAAAAAATTAAAAATACCAATAGTTTTAAGCAGAATAAAGGCAAGCCTAAGAAAACACCAGGCTGATCACCTGAGCGATTCCCACAAGGATGTTAAGGCAGCAAAACCACCATTGCATGTTCCAGTTCTCCAGCCCTTTCCTCAGAGAGGATGGATGGACACTGGCAATTTATTCTGTTTGCTAAAGCAGGTCACTACAGTGGGAGGGTCAAGTGCCCTGGTTGTTGATTAGGTGTAGGTGGCACATTTACGTTAACGAATACAAGATCCAGGAGTCACACCTGGCATTTGCAGCAAGGGGAGGATCAGAAGGTTTGTTAATACACCCCAAGCTCCTGGGGACATCTTTCTCCAGATGTGAGCCACAACTCTCTTTCACACATACATACCCTTCTTTACACAACCACAGGTGCGTTCCCACAGCAAAACCAAGACTGGTTTCCATTACACAGGTATAGGACTGAGGAGCTTGTCTCGTTGGACATTCCCAAACAGAGAAAGCTGTCACTGTGATCCAGCCCCAGCCAGGAAAACAGTGACTATGGCCAGACCAACACTCATTCGGACTGGAAGACAGACACACAAGTTTAACACCTTAAGCTTCAGCATATAATACTTTTTTCCTAAGGAAACATTTTCTTTCAGGTATATAGCCCCACTGGTTTTGAATGGCTGTGTTTTTTGAGGTTTTCATGAAGACATTGATCTGTTCACATACTGCTCGAGTTACCAGATGGTCCTACGGAGTATTTTAAGATGTAGTTTTTTATTATGAAGTGCATTACAAAGACAATGTTATATTGAGAAGCATCATCATCTAAAGATGATCTTTTGCTTCTAAAGAAAAAAGATCCAATTCTCAAATTGATAATACACTAATACATTAATATTTGAGGGAAAAGGAGTGAGGATAAGGTGGGAGGGGGTTTTTTCTTTAAGCAATACCAGAGACTCATTTGATCAAACCTAAAAGCATGTTTAAAAGTATTTTTCCCTGTAGAAGCCGAAATGAAGTTTAGAAAGCACCCAACACACTAAGAAAGAGAGGACCATCAAGTAGAATCATAAACATCATATTGATTTATTACATTAAGAACAAAGCTTGCAGTACCTCAAGCCTTCAGCAAATCACTAGACACATTCAGATGTAAAATGCGTTCAGACCACTCAAGAGTAAGTTCCACCTGCACTAGCCACGTGCTGGAGACAAAACAGCGGGATAAATCTACTCCTCCATCCATCCTCCACCAGCTGACTCAAGAACAGCAAGGAGCATGATAAATTTTTCACTGTACTGTAATCTGATGCATGTTACTGATGCTTACACAGCCCTGCTTTCATAAGGAAAAAAGCTTAAAATAAAAATGTCCTAACTTAAAAGAGTTCCCTGTTCTAGTTGTATTTACAGTGCTGCAGAAGTGTAAGGTTTGGATTACTAACTCAGATTATTCACCACCAAATTCCCAGGAAAATGCAAGCTGTAAGACGTTTTGCTTGCTCCAACTTCTTGGACAAAAGGTAAATCTCTTCTAGATAACTTTGCAGTCTTGTTTAAAAATGTTTTGATGCTGTAGAAATTTGCATTTTACAAAACCCACACTTACTACCTTAAAAAAAAAAAAATCACCTTTCAACTACTGTTTCATTGACTCAAAGTACAAACATCCACTAATATAAAAATAAGTCACAAAGATATGTTTTTGCTGGAATTTCCATCATTTTCTCTACATTACTTGTTTGTACTGGGTGAACGTGCTGCAGGTTCTTGTCTTCACTGTCTTGTTTTCAGCGAGTCCAGCCCTTTTTTGGGGAGAGCTCAATTCTGCCATTGGTGCGTGACGGTCAGTCAGAAATACTGTGTTTTCCATATTCAAGGTACGTTTAAACACACCAAATAGCTTTGGCTTAAATCACAGATCTGTCCGTTTTTCTGAGTACTCATTTTTGTGCCTCACAATCAAGCTATTTCCTCTAAGGGGTTACAATGACTTCTGCCCATGAACATGCTTTGTTCCTGAATTTCCTTCCAGAAAACAGGAAGCAACAGCCTGACAGCAGAAAGGGAAAGAGGACAGAAGAAACCTCTGTATTGGAGCTGTTCTCACAGATTTGCTGCCAGGTCTAGAATGTACTTTTGGGCTCACAGTTGCTGAGTTATTCTAATCAAGTTTGTCATGGGAAATTTTGACAGAGGACATGGAGGATAACAACGTTTTCCATCTACAGTGAAACGTTCTGAAAGACAAGATGGCTGGTGTTCATTTCCTCCTTTTGGTAAATATGCATATAGCCTGCCTTTTGGTTTTGATATTTATATCGGATGATATTTAAAGCATTTTCAGAGGCAACCACTGGCTAGACCAAACATTCTTCTCCTGAAATAGTAGCTCTATTTTACAGTCCTGAAGCATCCCTACTTTCTCTGTCTACCCTCCAAATGCAATTTAGTTCTGCTGATCTGCTTGATCAGAGCTCTTCCCCACAACTTCAGGGACGCTCGCAATTCTACACAGCCCATCTCAGCTTTTGGCTACCAAAGCAGTATTTCAGTGAGTAGTATCACCTAGACGCTTCACATTCTGGTCTTATCTGGACAGAAGAGAAAACAATATGATGGCATCTCTACTCATCACAGATTTATGGACAAGAGAGGTGGTCCTGGACCAATGGGATCACATGCAGAAAAACAGGCCTGTTCTCAAACACAACTAGCAAGAAGAGATGCATAACAGGACAAGTTCATTCCTCCACGGACAGTGAAAATCTTATACCAAGGATGAACTTGACTATGAAGAGCGCTGGCTGAATTCCATGTCTATCTTTCAGATGAGTACCTAATGTACCTTGATTTCATTCAAGTTTAGCAAAAGCATCACAGAAGAACAAGGCGTGCGTGCTGGAAAGGCACCAAATGGTGACATGTTTGTACTGCTGTTTGGCTAGAACAATACAGCATTTATCAAAAGTTAAACATTTACTCAAAACAGGGTTTCTGAATACTTTCTGTCACAGTGTAAATTGCTGTAATTCAACATGAAGTTCCATACAGAGGAGCACACACAATGGAAGAGGGAAAAAAATCTTGTTAACTTGACCCAACCCTTTTCTTTCTATTTTTTTTTTTTTGTGAGCATGGGGAGAGTGGGATAGGACTATTCCATGTTCATCTTCAAGAAGATAATAAATTACAACTGAATCTTTTCTTCTTAAATTTCACGTTGATCTAACTTAGTTAAGGAGAAAAAAAAAAAACAACACACAAAACAAAGATGGTGGTGCAAAAAAGAAAGTAATTGGCTCAGGCTTTGTTAACCCCGTGGCCTTGTTCCAGTTTCGACTTTTGTGTCTAGCTGCCTAAACACAACAGAAGAGCCAGAAAAAAATGACAGTCAAAACACTTGTTTGTACAGCATGTATCAGTACAGTTTCAATCAAATTATCCTGCTCCTGGATGACAAGGAATTTGCCCTAGGGCAGCATACTGACTTGGGTACCAACAGCTTAAGGTCCTGGGATAAAAATCCCTCTGCTCCCACTTCTCAGTTTAGAAGGGCAACAGCCTGCCCCATGAGGGGTCATCAGGCAGCTCTGCCACACAAAATCTTACCAGCTTTTTTCTAGCATGTCAACTTTTAAGACTGGTATTGCTTTCACAACCTATTGTCAGTTGAGTGATGTTGATTTTCGAGATCACTATGCTAAGCACTCCTGGAATTTAGGCTTAGCTTTACTTGAGCCAATTCCTGAGACACATGCTCCCAGACTCCAGAGGCAAGGAGTTGGCCTGAAGTCTCTGGAAAAAAAAAAGGCTACAACTAGCATACTCCTCCTTACCACCACTCCTCCAATGTTTATGTATTTATATACAAAACCAATACACATGGACAAGTCATCAGACTTCTCCAGTGAGAGAAATGACATGAAAGCCTCCCCCACTCACCAAACAGTACAACTTGGTAGAAGGACAACCGTAACTGAGATGAGCATACAGCTGAAGGGCTTCTCCAAATGTACTACCTGTCCTGTCCTACTGCCAATAAGTGTGTTTCTACCTTTGAATCATAGAATCATAGAATGGTTAGAGTTGGAAGGCACCTCAAAGATCATCTAGTTCCAACCCCCCTGCCAAGGGCAGGGACACCCTCCACTACACCAGGTTGCTCAAAGCCTCATCTAACCTGGTCTTGAACACTTCCAGGGATGGGGCAGCCACAACTTCTCTGGGCAACCTGTTCCAGTGCCTCACCACTCTCTGAGCGAAAAATTTCTTCCTTGTATCTAATCTAAATCTCCCCTCTTTCAGTTTAAAGCCATTGCCGCTTGTCCTATCACAACATGTCCTTGTCAAAAAGCGTCTCTCCAGCTTTCCTCTAGGCCCCCTTTAAGTACTGGAAGGCTGCTATAAGATCACCCCGGAGCCTTCTCTTCTCCAGGCTGAACAGCCCCAACTCTCTCAGCCTGTCTTCATAGGAGAGGTGTTCATCTGAATTGTCATCTGATGAAGACTAGAATTAATTACTCCATCCACAGAACTCAGACAGCACAGAAACGCATTTAAACAGGCGCCACGGAGGCATTTACGTAATTACCTAACACGCAAGGTCACAACGTGCTGTACTAAATCTTCCACGTATTGTAAACAGGCAATTTCTGCAGGACAAAAGCATGGCCAACATTGTTTTGCTCACCTATTATAGTGGCCTCATCAAGAATAGCATTACAAGAATGGGATATGTCATAATACAAATTTCATCCTCCCCGGCGTAACTGCAGCCATGGTGGTGGCCCTGCTTTTCATTACATCCAACAGATCTACGATGGTTTTAGTCAAAGTTTCTGTCACAATTAGCTGCTTTCAGAAAATGTTAAAAAATTTACACCCCCGTATCCTTTGCGGTACGCTTCAGGACATCAGGCTTTCACTGCCCTTCAGCAGGACATTCCTCCTCACAAGCCATCAGCTCTCCATCCCTCAAACCTTCTCACAGCGAGCACCGTGGTTTCATTTACACAGGGCTCATGTTTCTGCTGTCTGCCCACCATATTGGTGGTATGGTTTGGAAAAGCACAGAACAAAGCAGAGCTTGTCTCTCTCCACCAGCCAATATGAAGCTCGTACTGGCACCCAGCAGGCAGTCTCTACATCAATAACTAGCCAGTAGTCTGTGAAGGCTAAAAACAGCAAAAGATCTTCTCGTTTCTAAGAAAGAATTTAAACAGAGTTGAGATTATATCAAGAGCTGGAAAAAGGCCTATTGAAAAAGAAGGAAGGGGGAAAAAAAAGAAAAAAAGACCCCATAGACTACATGTGCGATAAAACTAAGGCAGCACAAAAATCTGACATGCAGGAACCAAAGATTTATTCATCCCCCTTCTGTGAAGCTCCTTGACTTACAGCGACTCTAGAAGCCTCTCCTAATTCCAGGTATTGACTGGCTGTGCTGGCACCACCCCTTGAAGCAGACGATAAATTTACTGGTGCCTGTATTTCTGGGTTGGTTGCTGCACATACTGCTACAGGCAGCCCCGATGTTCAGAGAGCAACAACCAGTTCCCGGCGGTGCTGCTACAGCTGCTGGAGCAGCGAGGCTGTTCAGGCTGCCCTCAGGACCCACGCTCTGTGGTCCAGGTTTGCAGAGCTTAATAAACGTGCTGTCTGATTGACTGTTTGCTCTTCACTGATGCAGTTGCATCATAGACCTGCTAATGGCATCACAGTGGAAGTTTTGTCACAGTCATACTTTCCTGCTACAGCAAGCAGGAAGAAAAGACAGCTACTGGGAAGAAACCATAATTAAAAAGCAAATACGTTTGTGTGAAATGACTTAACACAGGCAAAAACTATGTAAGAGGAGGAGGCAGAACTTCAATATGGTCAAAAGCTTTTCCAGAAATCGAAATTCTTTATTGGGAGCTCGGGGGAGGCACTCAGACAATTATTATCTCCTATTCCATTTGAGACTGTGCAAGCAGCTAGGACTGAAGACACTGCTTTCAGCCAGTAAAGTCAGTTGCTTCATGATAGGAGATACTGCAGTGATAACAGGTGAGTTGGATGGCATTAGTGTAAAATAAAAATCTTTGAACAGACTAAAAGGAAATTTCCAAAACTAGACCTTATGTCAATGAAAAACAAGAACACCACAGGGTGCTCCATCACTCCCTCAGCTTGGAGTCTACCTTATTTTCCAGTAAGGAGAGCCATAAAACAGTAAAAAAAAAAAAACAAATCAGATCACACAGAATGGAGCATTTCTGAATAGGTGCTACCAATCTGAAGATGAGTCCCAGTCAGATGTTTAGTAAACAGCTGCTGGGATAAAAATCGTATGTAACACAAACCAACCAGAATACACACATTGATCTTGCCATCTGAATGGGATTCATAGTCTACTACTGCATTACACAGCTCCTTTATCAGTTATCCAAGATGGAAAAAGGAGGTGTGACAGCAGACTGGAAAGAGTTAATTGTTAAAAAAAAAAGGCAGATAAGTATTAAAAGAAGCAATCAATTGGAGAACTGAAACAAATCTTGTAATTTTCAGATTAAAATAAATTAACATGCTCTGAAAATTAAAAGCATCCCAGATTAAAATTCAGTCAGCCACGCCATTAGTACATTCCTCTCAGAACGAGTGGTCTGAGGAATTTATACATTTGGCATCGTATAAAATGTGCTATTCCTGGCAGGACTTCGAAACAGGGGAAGTGAAAGGGCCAGCAAGACAGGCAGAGCAAGAGGGCCAGCCTCAAACGAGGTGGGGGAAGGAGCCGTAGGGTGGCCCTGCCAGATTTTAATCACAGGCTGGCTGTTGTCTTTCACTGCTAAGACTAAGTAAAAGCACGTTACACCGAAACGCAGTATTCACCTCTCCAAGTCAGCCCCCTTGCTGCTCACTTGCTCTTTTCTCCTATATAAGTAGCTGATCAGCTTTCAGTTACTTTTAACGTGCTCATTAAGGACCCCTCGACATGATCCTCAGGAGTACAGGTGCTAATAAACTACCTGCACCATGCAGCCCCCTACTCCATGTCCTGGTTGCAATTGCCATTTCAGCTGTTTGCTATTGGGCTAACTGGGTCCACACTTGGTTCAGGTTTCTGAGCACCACTATGGGCTATTTGCTGGCATGAAATATTTTAGGTCCCAAACCCAGAGCATCAAAGAGGGCTAACATGATGCGCTAATCACCCTGCCCCTTGATTAACCTACAGTTCTGATACATGTTGCCATTTCTAGGAAATTCATAGCAAGTTTAGTCATGTAATATTTCCGGGTGACAACATATAGACTTTTTTTGTTTGTTTCATTAAAAAGTCCAAAAGCCATGAGTAGGCAGAGATATCCCTTTTATGAGGTTTAACATGGAGCAATTCTGAACTACAAAATACTAAATCTTTTCCTTTTTTCATGCTAAGGCAACACTTCTGGAAAAAAAACAAACCAACCAAAACATCAAAATTCTTTTCCCACAAGGAAAAGCAGCTTTATGCTCAAGATTATCTTCCACTGACTAAGCAGCTGGTTATCCTCAGGGGGATGGAAAGACTTGGGAGGTGTCTGTCACACACACCAGCAAAAAGGTAGAGGTCAAAGAAACTGAAAGACACGAATAGAAACTCTCGAACTACCAGGAGGGACTGGACAGAAAAACTCTTGTGAATGACCATGTTTTCCCACAACAGCAGCATCTACATAGGAAACACAAAGTATTTCTTGGTTGGGTTTGATTTTTTTTATGTTCTAAGCATTCACTGCAAGCATACTGCTCCTTCTAATTTTTAGGAAGAACTCCCGCATCTTAGAAAACAAGGCAACTCACGTCAAGTATACAAAAGAAGTCTTTTACTGAATTCCCGGGTGAAAGGAAAGAAAGACGACAAAGTTACTGGCATCTGTTCAAACAAGCTACATGGCAGGGGATTTTAAATGTACAGCCTCCATCACACAACTCAAATAATTCAGTTCACTGCCACAGATCAATCTTCATCAACCCAAGTGCTTAAGTCAGCCTTCATGAGTTACTGTTAGACATTGATCTGTGCCTCTACAACAGAAGGTCATTATAGCTGTCACTCATTAAGGACTGGAGAAGTGAGAGTTTGAGTGCACAGGAATCATTCATTCCATCAAAAGAGGGAGAAATGCTATACTGTGCTTGGGAAGAGGTTTGTTCTGCTTCTCTACAATGAACCAAACTGTTGCCCAAGATAACACGGGCCTAAAGACTTCTTACTTTTCAGCGTGTTATGCCTAAGGTGCTCGTTCATATCTATTCCAAAACATGTCCAAGAGACCGGAACCACCTCATGGCCATGGATCCTGCCAGTCCTGGGCTCCAGGAGGGAGGGAGAAGAGCTGTGGGTCATGAAATTAACAGAAACTCAGCTGCAGAAGTGTGATCATCAGAAGATATTTTGGAATCAGTTCTCCAGCTGCTCCCAACATAGACAGAAAAAAAAAAAAACACAAACCAAAAACAGAAACAAACAAAACAAAATAACTGCCTTAGAAGACAAACAAGGGAACCAGCACCATTGCAGCAAGAAACTGTTCTCCAGTTTCCTTCCACATCCCAACCACGTTAGCTCTGCTGACCCTTTGGCGCACCTGGCATCATGTCCCACCCCACTCCCTCAGCTCCCTGGCGGTCGTAAGAACAAGCCTGATTTGCAGAAGATAGAACAGATGTAGAAAGAAAAGTTCCTTTAGGTTTAGACACTAGGGAATCTATGTACTTTTCTATTCCTAAAAGCAAGGAAAGGCAAATGCAACATGATGAATCAGAGGTGCAACACTGATGTGAAAGCAAAGACACTAAGACGAAAGGAAGGGAACGATAACAATCAAAGAAAGAATTTCTCCAAATTTCACACATCCTAATGTTGCCCACTTCCTTTGTGCTCCCTTAGTTGAATTTTTGTCTGTCTGAATAAGCACGTGTAATGGGAACTCAGCTCATGACCTTGCTCCCATTACCATATCTTGCACTTAACTGAAATGTGTAATCCCTTGGAAGTCCAGACGTTAACCCTTTTGGGTGGGGTGACTATTATTACAAGCTTCGTACTTTTCCTAAAGCTCCAGCTGCTGGACTCATAAGATTCCATGAGAATCCAAGGGTCTCAGTTGCAGGATTTTTGTTTATTTTAAAATATATCTCAAGTTCTCATGCTTGTGGAGGGAAAAAAATAAAATAAATTTTAAAAAAAGCTTGAAAACATGCCTTGCAAGTTCTTTAAAGGCTCAGAAACCAAAGAGCAGCAAAAAATGCTTTCTGTTTTAAAAAAAGTCTCATGATTCTTTTAAGTGAGTTTCCTAACTGCTGACTTCTTGGTGGATTTTATTCTACAGCATTTTCTCTCTAATAGCAATTTTTTGCAGAACCAAACTATTCCTGATGAAAGTGATAGATTATAGGGTCCATTCTTTCTGTAGCTTTACAGAAGGTGATCATTCATTTGAAGACTTCAAGGTCATTTCTCTTCCATGCATATAACGAGATGTAAAATTATTTCACCAGTTAGTTTAGACCATGGTGCAGGAGATGGAGACAGACACGGACCTGCTATCCCAAGATATAGATAAAATATGAAAAAGGTAACAAACCATTTACATAGCTTCAGAACAAAGGAACCAGGCCACAGTTCATCTTCAAGGTTTGTATCTACTGCCTAATCCAACACCAACAACAAACAAATGCCTAAGCAGGCACGGAACTAAACTACTTTACTCTCCATAGGCATCTCTGCAGGAATTCTCTAGAATGCCTTATCTGCAATACCAACACCATTAATTTCAACGAAAAAGCCCAACACATTGCCTTAAAAACTGCTTCATTGCTTTCTAATGGTGATTTCAAATTATTTTCTGACTATGCTTTAAGTTTCATCACCTGGTTCATGGGGTTTATTTGGTTTTGAAAATGCCCTTTAGAATTAGAATATTGGCTTAATGATGCAATGTGTTTTGTGTGGTAGCACTAGATGACAATACAAGCATGGCAACACGCACCATGCTAGCAAGACAACCAGCTGCACCCCCTCCACTAGAAGAGTAAAATTAGTTGTCAGAACTCATTTTCTTCCTAGTTGTTATGAGAAAAGTTGAGATACACTTTGTCCAGCTCTAAAGTGTTTATGTTTGCATTGAGAAAAAGAAAACAACATTTTTCTTCTAAAGTTTGCAGCTTCAGGAGTCTCAAGTTACAGGATTGAAGCCCAATAAGCCACACAGGATCACTGATATAAAAGATGAGTGCAAGACCGAGGCAGAATGAAGTGCAAGCAAGAGAGCGTGCATGCGCAGGTAGGGATCATTATATTAAGCCATGCATAAGCACAGCTTGGTGAAATTAATCTTTCAGTTAAACTGACATTACTGAAACAGATATTACATGCAGTTTATTAAAAAATACCTTCTAATGATGCTCGCTGAGTAAAGCGTTCGACACCTATATAACGGTAATGGAAACATTTACCAAAATTCACTCAGACCACCGTGCTAGCTAAACAGGTTAACTAACAGAAGGCTGCACTGCCATCTCGCCAACATGCTGCAATCCCAGAAAGCCTGATTGGCTGAAATGGATCTACTCAGTTCACAGAGCTGCTTCAAAAAAAGATCCAGTCGTTTTCAAATGCAATTCTAGGTTTCTTGTGGCATCAAATGCTACTGACCACAGCTGGAAAAGTGATACAGAATGGGATAGAGTTCTGGCTTCTAACAGTACAAACCCTCTTATGAGAAATTATTAAAAAAATACCTTCTCCATTTCACCCGCAAGAACACTTAATGACTCACCCCAAAAATTTATTGTCAACATAGATCTTAGGCTGAATGCTAAAGCCAGCGATTAAGCCCAGCCTTTTCTGCATAGCTTGCAATACCACAGCATAATGCAAGAACTAGTATAGAAAACAAGAAGCACCTAATCTTGAAGCATCCTCATTTATTTTTTTTTTTTATTTTATTTTAACATGTCTAAGGAATTAATGATCAATTGCTTTCATCTTCAGGGTAGTGACTTCTCAGACCAAAGGAAGCAAGGAAGGAATTGTTCTGTTTGCCATTCAGAACATTTACCAAACAGCTCATACGTAGAGCTTGTCATGGTGATTCATTTTATTGCATCCAAGCCCCTCATACTGCCCCAGTAGATGGTCAAACTACAAATGAGTCATGAAACCCTTGAATGTGGTATTGCACAGGGAAAGCTGAATTCTCTACCAAAGGAGTTTCGGGGGGAGAGGGGGGAAGGGAGGAAAAAAAAGTAGGCCCCCATTACTTGGGGGTCTGGAAAAAGAAAAAGAATACATGACTAAATAATGTGCAAGTAAACAAAGTTCTTGTCGTGTTGAGCACAGCTGTTGTACAGCATTTACAAAGTGTCTAGTTTACATAGTTAGGGCCATTTCCCAAAGGAAAGAAAAGCACTGTATTGCACAATATGGGAATATGCACACATGGGGAATATGCATTGACTTATTAGCAGTGAGAAAAAACAATAAATCAAATCAGCATTCTACAACAATTCTAAGCAAACAACCAACCTGACACTGTCAGAGGGTTTGCACAGACATGGTTACACTGGAGTCAGGATTCTTACAATGTCAACATTCAACTTACCATGTCAGACATCTACCTATGCACAACAAATTTCACCTCTTTGAAGCAGTTAAGTGGATTAGAGAACAGACTATTTTAAACTGCAAACACTGAGTAAATCATTGCCCTTGCACAACTCTAAAATAGAGAACAAGCTGTTCCGCTTTGCTCTGGACTTCTCACCGATGTTCAGCATGTACATTGACTTTGTGTATGTGTCATCTGTTGACCCATCCATTCCTGCACAGAGATGTGAAGACAATAAGTTAAGTAACAATTATGCTGACATTAAAAGATGCCCAACAAAGCAAATATGTAGGAAAGGCTGGAAGCACAGCATACTGATGGAGCAGAGCCATAACACGGCCACAGGGTTTTTCAGTTTGAACTACGCTAAGTCAGAGAGCACAATTTTCCATTGAACTCGGAGCAATGCATAGGTCGTACAGCTCTCTCTTTTCTCAGGGCAACAATAAACAACCAAAACAGCAGCAAACTAAGCGGGAAGTCATCTTTTCCTGCAAGCATGACAGCACAGGATATTGGCATCCGTGTTCCACCTCTGAAGATGGGTATATACAAACACGTAGCTAAGGGCACACCCTTTCAAGACCCAAGGCTACATCTTCTCAACTGGATGCAGTGCAGTACAGAGCTAGTTCAAATACCCAAAACAATATAGCTGAAGAGCAA
The DNA here is from genome assembly GCF_009769465.1 of Tauraco erythrolophus. Taxonomy (NCBI): domain Eukaryota; kingdom Metazoa; phylum Chordata; class Aves; order Musophagiformes; family Musophagidae; genus Tauraco; species Tauraco erythrolophus. The sequence continues at coordinate 81,916,760 of NC_141468.1, forward strand.
GCCAGGGTTCATTTGGTCAGTCAGAGAAAAGTCAGATTGCTTCTGGTAAGGGAACCAGCTCAGATTTACCCACGTCTCAGTGTGTACATATATTTCTATGGCACTATATAAGTACCAGAAACAATTATCTTACTCCTGTGTCCAGCTCCTTCGGATTTATTCACACCCATCTGTTGCAAGACCAGGTTTTCCACCTAAGGTTTACAGCCGATCCCAGTGTGACAACTTCATTCTGAAAATGAAAAATTCCTGCTTTTCAGTTCAAGAAAGTAAACCATTAGTCAGAGCAATGTCCTGGCGGTAAGAAACCACTGATTGAGTTTTTACTCCACCCAATTCAAAGGTCAGAGAGTAGTTTTCCATCCCACATTACTCTGTACCAGGCAGACCAGGAAGCTGAACCAAGTCTTCCACATCTCAAGCCAGTCCCTTAACTGCCTACCACACATCTGCACACTCACGTGCACACACTTTCTCTCTGAATTTCTTTAGAACTCTCTCTTCCAAACATATTTCCCCAAAAAAACGTCCTCAAAACTGATGAGTCTTGCAAAAGACTCTGGCTTCAAAAAGAAAAAACATTTCAACAAAATTTCAAATCCAAGTTTTCTGAGTAATGCTAGTATCGTCAGCAATTGCCAAGATAACAAAACCAAAGTGCACTGGCAGAGCAAAACTAATAATACGAGACCATGAGCTAATTAGGATGGGAAACAGACTTCTGTGGTATTAAGTTTGTATTGCTCAACGCTTGTGAGGTTTCAGGTGGTGTTAGGTGGATCTGTAGTCTTCACTGTTATCCTGCCATGTGTCTAGAGCACATGCTATGCACTCACCAAAGTTGCTCTAATATTTTCAGGAGCACAAAGACGAGTTAATCAAAATTAGACATAAAATAAATTTTAACATAGCTTATTTTTTAAACCGCCAGTAGGAAAAGCATTCTGGTTTAGAAAGTCATTTTACTCCCATTGACTGTGGAGAGGGAAAAAGGAAAGAGAAAGGAAGAAAAAAAAGAATCAGAAGCGACATTCCTACTCCTTTGCCTCTTTGAATGAATCCATTATGAGGCTGAAAAGGAGATTTAATCAAATCAGTTCCACTTACCAACCAAACCCTACCTGTTTCTTTGCCAGAGACACCATTCCTTCTCATTCCCAAAGGGGTGTTGGGAGGAGGGAGAGCAGAGGAGCAAAACTGGATTTTAGGAGCAGGAAAGTAGAGAGGGTGCTTTTACTTTCTGTTACTCAATGAAAAAAACAGTGGGGAAAAAAATCGGCAGCGGTATCAAGGCATTCGTTAGTGCCAAGGCACCGCCGCTACAACTCTTCTCATGAGGATGCAGGATACCACATGCAGAACTCTTGGATACTAAAAATAAATAAATATTCTAAAAGGACTTCTGCTGAATTGTACTCTCACAGTAAAAGCTGGACCAGGTCCAAGAAGAACCATGAAACTGAGGCTTTCTGTGTATTGCAGCCATTAAAATATGCAGTAAATTAAATGACTGCAAGGAAACCCTGTACTGTGGTAGCTCCTGCTAAACCTCATAACCATCTTTTTCTCCTCAACTGTTGTACGAGGAGAAAAAAAAACACCTATTACCCACTGGAAATTAAGAATCAACTTTTTTAAACAGATGAGTCAGCAGATGCAAACTTCAGCAAAGCTGCTGACATCACCACACACATACAGAGACCACCTAGGAATTACTGCAAGCATGCTGCCCTCTGAAAACACAAGGAATATAGCAGCACGATCTCCATGACAGTAGGCGGTGGCTTACTGTGATTATACAGGGTAACAGAGCCTCTGGTTACCTCAAACATTTCCAGTACTACGGATTTTGTTCTTCAAAAGCTTTCATGTAGCATCAGCTCCCACCTAGTTGCTTTTGACAACATGCTTGGTCTTGCTGCCATACCCTGAGGAGACAAAAGCGGGCCCTGGCCCTGGCTGAGGCTCTGCAGCAGCTGCTGAGAGCAAAGGGGAACTCACATGTCCAGAGGCACAAGCCACCGCAGCCCAGCTGGCCACCGGGGCTCCGAGTCGGCAACAGCCTCCACGCAACGCTTCGAGGTGGTCATGTAGCACCAGGGATCAGCAGCCGGGGAGCCTTAACTGTGCAGTTGTATCACCCTCCATTTGGATTTTGGCACTGAACTAAAACAGCACTGCAGTCAGCCGGTTGGATGAGGAAAAGGAAAACACAATGCTCCCAACATGCTCACTGCAGATAATATTGAAAACGTGCAACTGCGTCATTCCCCGCATCGCAGAAGAAAAATACCATTATTAAAATAATTTGCTGACACAACACCTATGGTGTAAATTGGGCTTGACCGGAGGCCACATGTGTGCCGCGCTGTGCCAGACCCCCGGCACGGCCCGGAGCACCGCCGCACCATGACATGGACCCCCGCAACCTGGCTCTGCCCCAAGTTTCACTTCTGCAGGAGAAGAGGGAAATCCAAGGGCACCATCTCTGAACCTCTGTGGGCTGCCCAAGCTTCACAAAGCTCAACAGTTGCCCGGTCCAATAATAAATCCCGCTGCCATCTCTGCCCTGACATCACAACGTAGGCTCACATTCACTACTGGACACAGACCATGCCACAGCAGGATGCCAATTCTCACGAACAAAAGATCCAGCTAGTGAAACAGAAAAATAAATCTCAGCTGCTAATAGGAGAGAAGTGAATTTTCAGCCTAAATAGCTGCAACATTTCTTAGGAATTTTTTTGCTAAGGTTGGAATAGTTCAGAGCTAGAAGAGTCCTGTTAAGCCAAGAACAGTAAGTTAAATCCACAGCCACAGCCACACTGAAATAGGCATCTGGCTTAGTAATACAAGACTCTGCATTTTGCATTCTACCTAAATGTCAGGATAGAAGAAAATCTCACCACTGCAATGCCTACAGCCTTAACGAGCTCCTCTGTTGGTAAAAACTTAATACCCCCTTACAGGCAGTGAAAACAATGTAATATGAACAACAATATGGATAAACTCAGATGATGCCTTGACACGCTTTTCTTTACTTTTTCTATTTCTTTAAACAAAGAGGAGAAAAAGGAGATGAAGGAACTGTTCACTATCTGTTTTGTAGATTACGGTGACACTGACAAATGAACAGTCAGTTTGCCAAACTTTCAAAGAATTAACTTTGTAAAAGGAAACAGAGATCCTGAAGGTATTACAGCTTGTCTCTGACTTTGTAATGCAAAATACTGTGCTTAAGCATTAAAATCAGAAAGCCAATCTGACTTTAAAACAGATCAGTCTACATTTTACTGTAAGCAGTAAACAGAAGAAAGGGAATTTATTTTTTTTTAAGCATAGTATAATAGACAAATAGCAATTTTTCTCACTTGCCATTGAAATTACTATCTGCCTTTTGATATTAGTGCCTTTTACAACAAATACACTATCAATCACTTTCCTAATAAGCATTTAGTGCCTCCCCAGTAATTTTGTAGCCAGTTTGTATTTGAAGTGGCAGTGCAATACATGCATTAACTGCCTGAGATAAAAGTTCATCCCTGACCAAACAGAGCACAAATTAGAGTTTGACTATGTAACTACATAAGAAAAAGAAATCATCAGAAGATTCAGCATAGGTAATTATACATTCTTAACAAATGTTTAAAACAATTTCAAGTCCCATGGCATTTTAGGTTAGGACACTGATCTTCACAGTTATATGGGCATCTGCAAACAGAATGAAAACGAATGACGAGAAGAAAGCACTCAGCTACTCCAGCAGGGCTGTGTTGAAAGACCTATGCTGTATTTACATCCAAGTCACAGTAACAGATGCTGTTGGTCCTTTCAACTTTTCAAATACATGAGTATGAGCTTTCACAAGATCTCCAGTAAACTGATGTAGCCAAAATTAAGAACATTAGTTTCAATTTTTACTAATATATAAAACCCTAGACCCCTTTTCCTGATGCACTTTTGCATCCTGTCCTGCCAGGGGACAAAAAAGGGTAAGGAAACACAAAGTTAGCTAACGTGACTTCAAACAGAGAGCCTCTGTTCAGATGTAAAAACCAGGGAGTGTTTTTAAAATGTTGCAGGCTACCAGGACAGCTGATGGGAGAAACAGCAAGATTCACACTGAATGTCAGTGTCACTTCTGAGCTGTCACACCGCGTACCATGGAGATAAATATTGCACATGTGAAATAATTGTCAGTTACTTCAGTTTGTCAAACATTTCAATGGAACACTGTCATCTCAGTGGCAGACAAGCAAAATAACTGTGTTTATGCAAGTCTACATTCATCCAAAACACACCTCATGAAATCCCAGGCTCTCGAGAGGGGGTGGAGGGAGGACAGATAGAAAGCACCCTTCATTCGCCCTTTCCACACAGTGGAAGTTCATGACAAAGCCCTTAATGCCACCTTTTGTGCCCATTTGTGCAGCATACCTGCTGCAGGTTCATGAAGAATGGGTGTCCTGTGACTGTGCGATGCTCCCCACAAGGAGAAAAGACATCAGTGAGCCCTTCCCCTGATAGTTAATGAAATAAATGGCTTAAATTTCATCATGTTACATCAGCCACTGCAAACCAGCACATGACGTTCATAGATTTCATAGATTTCTTGGTTGGAAAAGACCTTAGAGATCATCCAGTCCAACCATCCCTAATCTCCCATTAAACCATATCCTTAAGTAGTTCATCCACCCTTTTCTTAAACACATCCAGGGATAGGGACTCAACCACCTCCCTGGGCAGCCTGTAATTCTCACGAACAAAAGATCCAGCTAGTGAAACAGAAAAATAAATCTCAGCTGCTAATAGGAGAGAAGTGAATTTTCAGCATAAATAGCTGCAACATTTCTTAGGAATTTTTTTGCTAAGGTTGGAATAGTTCATCCAGCCATCCATCATGATGGATGACGTTCATCCATCACCCTCATCTGTTTTATCAGCTACTTTATCTGTACGATCAAGATTATGTACCCTTAGAGAGAAAAACACATATGGGCCTTATACGTTTCTCCTAAAGGTACAAGTCTTCTTTTCAGGTAGTTAAATCATGACAAACCTCATAAAGATGCAGTTTCCCTGGTGTAAAAGATGCTTACCATGAATACACTTACCTTGCACAACAGCAGCTTAATCACCACTGATATTATTGCATCTACATTAATTAAATGCTTTGGTAAGAGCAGAGTTATTTATCTATAAAGGGAGAACTAAAGTAGTAAGACATATGTGTGTAGTCATTAGCTAAGCTCCTTCTCTTCTTCCAAACCTCTCCCCTGATCATTTAATTTTCTTTCAACCTTTTCTGTTTACCATTACCTCTCCCCTCAAAATACTCATTTTCCTTTAAAAGGTTTAAGATAAGAAAGAAACATTTTCATGTTTTACATGATGTGCCCAGACCTGGTTACTGCTCTGCTTCCATCCACTGGCAGTGTTCAACACAAAAATTAAGGTTACAAACCCTGGCAATCAGGAGGTTCAGTTTTTCAAAGAGCAAGTGCCCAGATAAGTACCACCTGCCTGGATCATTTCACACACAAGAATGTTAAGTATTGGCCAGTCTTGCACAGATCCTAAACTGCCAAAACAAAGTTATCTGAATTTAACTAGCTATTCTGCAAAAAATTGCTAACTTGGTAAAATCGCATAACTAATTTTGTTTGGGAAGCAATTAAACTGTGAAGCTAATAAACTATGACTTGGGTACTTCTGGAGTAATTTCAATTCCTGAAGCCTGAGCCAAACCTGCAGGCCTTTTATGAGACTAACTTTGAATAGGATTCACCATACTGTCAGAGACCATATAAATAATGAGAAAGCTGTTCCCCCTACACACCCTAAGTGCAGTTCAAAAATCAGATGGTGCACAGTAGTCACAGAACTAGTCCAGAAACCCTTCTTGCTTATCATCTTTTGCTGCTGTGCAGTGGCCACACCAGTATCTAAGGCTGTGCCAAAAAGCAAAGAAACGGCCTAAGTTTATGTAGTACTACCCTGCAAGCAACTTTCCCAAGACTTTGCAAACTCTAAGTGATTGCCTAAGTCTAGAAAACTGAGAAAACTGGAAGAACCTATTAAGGAAAGAGGAGACCAAGAAGAGACATGGCAACAGCCTTCATGTACATTAAAAAGATGGAACAAACAGCCTTGCGTGCCCCCTCGAAGCTTGCAGGCTGGGAGATCCTGGTTGATCATGCAGAGATCCTGGGTGGAGGAGGAGCGCTGAAGTGCTAGAACAGGTTCCTCAAATGATGCTCATTGCTGGACCTTCCGCTGCGTCACTGAGATAACCATCGGTTATGAACACGCTGGGTAGAGTCAGTCCTACCACCGGGAAGAGAAAAGACTAAACGAGCTTTCAGAAGTCCCTTCCAAGCCAATTTTCTATGATGAGGAAAACAGCCTGTTTTACTAAAGACTTCAATATAAGCTTTTATCAGCTCACGTCTCACAGAAGTGCTAATTAATGCTAACAGGGGCGGCGAAATGCTCTGCGACTCCCTTGGAAAGTCTACGCCTGGATTTCCTGATTTAAGTAGGGGCAAGTCACCTACCTGCTCTATGTCAGAATTTATCCATTTCTAAAAGGAAAACAATGCCATTTCCTCTCTACACCATCTGCTTGCAGTACACTGCACAGTCCTCAAGACAGGGACTTGTGCTATGAGTAGCACAAACCCTGACAGATGTTGTCTGGATGTGAGCTGGTACCTCCAGAGTTTTTCTGGTTATATCAGTACCTTGACATTTAACACAGTGAGTACCATGACTGCGTAGGTTAAGAAAGAACTGATAAATATGGTGTGCCGCAGAAACCGAGGGGGAAATCTGAGGTTGAAAGCAATGAAATCAGTCAAATGAAGAATTTTGGAAGGGCTCTCCTGCCCTGGAAAAGCTAAGAGATTTGCAACACGACCACAAATGGCCAAGAGCTGCCTCCTCCCAATACTTAACTTCTAAGCCACTAGCACTATTAAAAAGCAAATATTTTTGTGAACTAGAACAGGGAAAACAAAATTACTGATTTTAAAAAGTAAGCTAGTCTCTGTGTTTCTGGAGGCCTGATTTTCATTAATGTAATATTTCTGTTAACAGCCTTGTCTACGTAAGGCATCTGTAGAAAGTTTTTATTGTTTTAACTTAATAGTGAAAATCTAATACAGGTTCTATTTGAATTTTCCTATTAAACTGACGTCAATGGCAGTCTGAGAATCAGATTGTTGCAATCCAGACTACGAAACAAACATTCAAGTCAGATGCTATAAATGTAGCCATTGCACACTGGTAAGTGTGTTTTAACATTTTTAATCAGGTCTCTGAGTAGAGCCAAGTTACACTTGGCATTTGAAAGGAGGGGAAAAATTATAAAAATGTAGACATTTTTACTTGGAAAGTCAATTATAATTTATTTCCAGAAAGATTGAAACAAAAATAGAATACACACACACAGAATTGCACTTGCGCAAGTGTATGTACAAATACTGGAAAATGGTCAAGTCACTAGAGCTTGACGTCTTAGTCAGCACTTGCCACACAACAGAGTAAAGGTGAGACTTCATCTTCCCTGCAAGGTTATCTCCCCAGGAAAGTATGTGTGGCACAGGGAACCCAAAAAGGAGGGCAGAATGAGCAGGTCCCACAGCAGTGTTAGAGCAGCAGAAGCGGTACAGACTGCATAGTGGTACAGAAGTAAGAAAAGGAAGGAATGTGTGTAGAGAGAGGAGATTTTGGTTGGCGATCAGAAGAGTTGCTCAAGAACAAGATCACAGGAAATTTGAAAATTCCATCTGGGATTTCCATCAAAGGGATAATGGGGTCTTACACCTCATCAAAACCCTTACGTGCTTTGAAAGAAGCTCACTCTCCTCAAAGCTTCGGGTTTTTATAAAGAGACCAGCAGAAAAACAGATAAACAAATCGTGAAGTGTTAAGAGATCTGTGCTGGAAAAGAGATGGCTGGGACAGTCTTCCTGGCCTCTCCTGTTTCAGTCTCCGGAAATCTGCTGGTATTGGCACTGGTTGCCTGCAGTGGTCCCTGCACAAGGATGCTGCAGAGCCTCCCATCAAAGCTGGTGTGCCAGGGTGTACCAAAAAAGCACAGCATTCCAGTACGTGCTGATCGCTTCTCTTGCCAGAAGCCATGATAAGATCAAAGAGAGCTTAGAAGAGTAAACAAAAAGTCCACACAGGTAATTGCAAATAATACATGGCTGTATTATTTGCAATTGTTTACTGCTACCAAAGAGGGCCTGAACCCTACTCAGATACCAAAACCTTTCAGGCATGTGTGAAAGAAGGATGAATCAGAGTAGAAAACCCATAGTTTTGTTATTTTTTCTGTAAAGGTGGATTACATGGTCGCATTTTCACCTCAGACAGAAAGGAAAGGCACTGGAACTTTGTGCTACTTATGAAATTACTTTGAATATTACCTGAATCACAGATTCTTTTATTAACTAGAAAACCAGTTGGGCAAAAGTTTTCTCCTCTTCCAACAGAGAGATATTTCTAGGGCCTTCAATAATGAGGTTTGAAACAAGTTTTTTAAATTAAAACAGACTAAACTACTTTTAGAAAAGAAGATAAATTACAGTTCAGAGAACTTTAGGCTGTTCCTTATTTGATGCTAAAGAGGTTTTAAGTTACACAGGGATGTTAGAAAACTGATTTCTGTTCTCAGAAATATTTTCAGGACTCTTGGCAATACTAAATAGCTTGGGCTTGGACATCAGATCAAGGAGAGACAGCACTGAAGGGAAAGAAGCCCCGTCACCTACATTACATGTTAGGCTAAGATCAAGGAATGGCAATGCCAGTGCAGGCACAGGATACCGGCTGCAGACCTGATCTCTCTCTGGAAATTAGGGACGTGCAGTAATGCTGCACTGGAAAATGGAGCGATGCCAATACTGCAGTAGAGGATGAAGATGCTGAAGTCCCCAATCCATCTGTCTCCCTTATAAATCCACATCTGCAAAATGCAAAGCCCCAACATTCAGAAAGAACTATTTACTCAATGCAAAAATAAAAACATTCAACTTCCTTCCCAGTAACAACGTGCTGAGACGCTGTAGGTGCTGAACTGGTTACCCATCACAGCACACGGGAACGCAGCCTTGTTATGATTGCGCCTACGGACATTTGCTTTGCGCAGAGCACTAGGTTTCCTGTGCAAGGCTGGAAAGATCCCGAGCATGATTTATGGTATATTGTTACCACTGTCTAGACATGACTAGCTAGCTCAGGAACCGATAACAGCAAGCCCATGACAATACAAGCTCAACAGAGGCTAACACATCCTGCCAACCTCACAGTCGGCGTACTTCTCTGGGACAAAACCTCTCTTGCATACAACCACCTCAGGAGACTAGTCTCCTACTCCTGACCTGCTCGGTGCAAGGAAAATGCAAACTGAACTTTCAGAAGCTGAGACGCAGCTTCCACAAACTTCACTAGATCAGCTACGGGGATTTTACAGCCCCTTCATGCTCAGCTGCAATGGGCAAGGGCTGTTGAAGTTATGGCTCCAGCTAACAAACCCAGTCCAGGCTGGAGCTCATTCTGCAGTCATCTCATCCGTACACCGGGAAAATGCTGGGTGCCTGCTTCAGGGTCTTGGAAAGGATCAGGTGGCTTACTTTTGCCATACCAGTAAACGTCATTGCCTAGCCAAGACACAGCTTACTTTGGCAGAAGACTCTGCAGGAGGATTAGCAACAGCCCCAAGAGGACTTTCGTGCTTGGAATGAGTGCAGCTACACCTGGGCTTCTGTTGACAGAATTATGCTGGTAAGAGTGGAGCGGGGGGAAACGGCTTCCTGACCAACCCAAATACGCCAGCAAAATCAGTAAGCATAGGGTCAGGCTCCAGAAAAACACAGACTGCAATTCCTGGCACCCGCCGTTATAGTGGAAATTTCAATCACAATAACCTGCAGTAATTAAATGGACCACGGAAGGACTTTTGCCCTCAGGGAAGGGATAAAAAAGAATAATATTTCCTTCAACAAGCTGGAGCACATCCAGCATCGGCACAACTGAGCAGGACTGGGCGTAGCAGTATCAACATCTCACGCGACAGTCACTGGCAAGGAAACCAGATACAGAAGTGTGGGAAATCTGCGTGCTTTTTATTTTCCCTTCAGTCACATAGCTTTTCCTTGATAGCCGAAGCTCCTAGTCCAAGGTAAAGAAAACGAGTAAGCACAGCTGATTTGGTAGTCAGTTGGTCTGCACTGCTGCATGGAGCATGAAGCTCAACGGCAAATGTGGAGTGTTCCTGGGGGACCACTCGTCCATCCTTCCTTCCTTCCTGCAGCAAGCTTGTTTAAAATTTCACTTCTTCAACGGCAGGTCCTGGAGCAAGTCTGGCCAGCCAGGACAGCCCTCAGAGGAAATAAAGGATGGAAAATGGAAGGCCTAAATAAGGAGAAGCAGCTAGGAGGCTCCAAGAAGGATCTTGTCAAGATACTAACACTCAAAGCTTTCTTCTCTGCCGTTATTATTTCTTCATTTTGCTGACAGCAAAGATGCTAACAGCCAGATCTCTAAAGCGTACCAGAGATGCTCTGATGGAACCAAATGAGCCCCTCAAAGCGAAACCTTGACAGCCCAGCTGAGCAGCTGCTCAGAGAGCTGCTGGCACGCAGCACCAGAGCTGGAGCCCAGACCCAGAGTCTGGAGCCTGGCTCAACACCTGGATGCATGCGGAGGAGAGCACAGGAACACTGCGGCAACAAGGTGTCTTCCTTTTCATACTTTTGCCTTCTCAAGTATGGACAGAGAACAAAGCAATTTCAGGAACAATGCATAGACATGTAAAAGCTCAGTATTTTAAAATTCATCTTCATTTTGTGAAGATGAAAAGGGCTTCATCGTTCAATCAAGCATGGCATTCGTTTTTCAGCCGGGCCCACTTATTATTCAACATGCAAGCTCCTATAGCTGACAGGATGCATCCTTTTCCTATTCCATCATTACACCAGCATTTATGGAAACTGAATTTAAAAAGACAAACAGTTATCAATTCTCCTTACAATAACATCCATCCTCTTTTCAGTCATTCACTTGCAGCCTTGTTTAAAGACATGTATGATTATAAATGTGATTTACTTATTTCTGGTTGACTTAGTAAATCTTCCCCAAATTAAATGTTAGCCACGCATACATTCCCTAAAACTTATTGCTTAGTAACATCAAAAATAATAAACTCTACAGTATTTTTATGAGTCAACTCATCTACACTCCTGCTTACTAAATAGCACCAAACTTCCCCCTTGGATGAGTTGGCACTAGCATTACTATGGCTAACTCTGGCCATACTCATGTATTAAGCAGTTCTAATTCTACTTGAATTTTTAACACATCTAATGCATTTGCAAGCTTTTAAGGGGAAAAAAAAATCCCTGCATTTTTAAACTCTTTTTTTTTTTTTTTTTTTTTTGCCAGCCATGGTTCTTTCTTCTGGACAGTAAATTTGTAATTAAAGTTTTCACCCATGTTAGACTGACTCTCTAAAAAAAAAAAAAAGTAAATAAATATCAAGCCACAGTTACATTTTGCAGGTGGAAACCAAAATAAAGGATTACAAAGGGAGTCACGAACATCATGATTCAGAGTTATACACGGACCTCCTGATTGGCCAAAACATGCATGAAAACACGGTAGTCTTCTACTCCAAACAAAACCAAAACCATGGGCCTGCCCCAGAGCCAGCACCTCCAGCATTGCCACTGTGGGTTCACAAACACGCTCTGCAATTCCCTACCCAGAAATTCCTGAATTTAGATTACCAGGCATTAGGGAATCCTGGAACAGATTAATGCACCACCCCAAACGTGAATTCGGCAAAAGGGTGATGTCCAACAGCCCAGCAAGCAACAAAATACAGCCACTGATATTTCACAGGAGATACAAAACAGAGCAGATCTGCATGGGGGAGGATGCTCTAGGAACAGGCGAGTGTTTTGCCCAGCATTATTCTTGCATGCAAGCTCCCACGCGCAGAGCCACTAGCCACCCTGAACTAATATCCACATCCTCTCTTTCTCTTAGTAACAGGTGAGAACAGAATGCTTTTAAACCAGTAAGAATTACGAGAGCTAATGAAATCTTCCACTACACTGCAGTGCACATAGAATTGGTATCTTGTCGTCAAGTATGTAAGATACTGAAAAATAAAGCAGTCTGTATTAGCAGGGGCATAGGGGAACACCTGCATTTTCTTTGCTGTTACACTTATCTATTACTATGATTCAATACCTTAATGGTTTCCTGTTTCTCAAGTACATGACAAGTCAAATTTACAGGTCAGAGAGTAAAGGAAGAGAGGTAAAACCAGAAAGACATTTATTTACAACTTGGAATTTCATGAACCCTATTTATTCCTAACACAGCTATTCACATTTGGTCAGCTACTGTACGTGTGTGGGAAACTGCTCTGAAAACAGTCATTTGGCAAAGGCAGTAAAAACGCACAGCCAGGACATTTGCTGAATAGAAACATGCGTAAGCTGCATGAGGGGGGTTAACACAAAGCCAGGAGGGGCAATTTTCTAAATAGCAGTAGTAGCAGCAGCAGCATAAAACTGACGCAAGCAATCTAGGCAATCAATAGCACATTCTCTCTCTTCTCTAGGAGCTTGCAACGTACCTTTCTTCTGTAGAGCAGAGATGAAAATGATGGCAGAGCTCTAAGGAGCAAAAAGCTATTCTGTCGCTTTTCTCTTCTTCTTCCCCTTAAAGTACGTTAAACAGTCGGACAGCACAGGACCTTTCACAGCGCTAAGCTCACAGAAGATGTGTATGAACAACAGGCTTTCGTGTATCTGAGGCTGCTAAGAAACAGCTGAAATTCAGAATGGAGATAAGGGCATAAGATCGCTACAGCAGGCCTGACTCTGAACAAGGGCTTTTCTTCATGTAGGACAACCTGTAGCAGCGGGGTCAAGGGGGGCAAGAGAAAAAGAGAGGGGGGGAGAGAAACACCTACAAAGCAACTTAGGAAAGCAGGTTGAACCAAAGAGCTTTTGCCATTCTTTCCTTGGGAAAAGCTGCTCAGGAGCTCAGTCTGAGAGCTTACAGATGTCACAGCCATCAGTGACATGTAGATACACAAGCTGGGATTTTCGAAAACCTCCTCCAGTGCTAGTGCATATTTTCTTCCTCCTTCTGCTTACAGACTTCTCCTGGGACAGTTCCGGAAACGCACCAACTATTCTTCTAGTTCACTTGCAAATATCTCTATGCTTTCATCTTTACTTCAGAAGCACAACGGCAATAAATATAAATTTATTTATCAGCTGAAAAGCTGATTGCGACACACAGACAAAGTTCCAGGACTGAACTTAGTTCCTATGGCCTCAGGACAGGGTTGGTGGCACATACAAACCTCCCCTGCCCACCTCCTCCAGGAGAAAAGAAGCGAGCAACAGTTTCCATCCATCTGGAAAGGGAACATCACTGTGCCAACACCAACACGGACCTCCAGAAACTCAAACCTGCAGCACCAAAGGGAACATTAAAAACAACCTGAAAAAAGTATCAGTGAGCACAAGTCCTACTGAACTACAAAGCTAAACATAACCAACTGCAAACGTGTGCTTGACGGGGACGTAAACACTGTTCCCATTTACAATACCTCTGTCACTCCAGCTGCTAGACTTGCATGGTTTGAACCATGCAGGACCATCAGCTCCAACCAACTTAGCTCTCAGAAACAAGAAACAAAATTTCTATTTTCCCTGGTATTTTGATCTTTCTCAAGAAAGATTTTACAGGTGTGAGAACTGTAGAGAATGAGAACCTCATATTATGAAGCTGGGACTAGAAATAAACACTTAGGGCTTTTAACTGAAAACCTGTATCATATGAATCAAAATACCAGCAGGAAGAGCAGAAGAAAAGAACATGCGGTGGCCCGTGATTTCAAATCCATCTGCCCATCCCAATTTATTTAAGTTCCTAAATTTTTAGGCAGTGCTCAATTCCCATCCTATGACATTCAAGGTGCTTTGAATAGGACAATGAAAGAATTAAAGTGTTCAACTATCATTGCAGGAAAAAAAAAGATTCAGAAGCACAGCATAATTAAATTAACTCACTGTTTTTCAAAAGACTTTTTCCTTTAATTGAAAACAGTTCAGAAATCACACACAGAGAGATTCACAAAAAAAAACCCCAAATCTCAAATCTGCATTGATACACAGGTGGCCAGGAAGACAAAAACGAAATACCGCAACAAACAAATGCTTACAATAGGTTAATCACTGTACTGACCCAGGACATCCTTGGGCAGAGCAGCGCAAAGTGAAGCCCCGTGCTGGCTGGTGTGAACGGCTGCAGCTCTGACAGCACAGCACCAGGGAGCTACTACACCAAAGGAGTAGAGAGGAGGGACACAGGTAACCAGTATCACAAACAGAGATGGTTTCTAAGGCAAATAATATGAAAAAGAACTCATCTGACCTCGGAGAAGGAGGGAATTGAACACACCTATGAAGTTAAAGCTGAATCAGTATAACAATCTCTGACTCCTGTTGAGCAGGAAGGCTCCTGCTGCTGTTCTCAGGGAAGGGAGTGGGAAAGGAAGCCCACCATAAAGGGCACCAACGGCAGAGACTGCCATCAGCGGGCACTGCTGTCACCCCCACTTGACTTGGGTCACCCATAGACAGACAATGCCACCGGGAGATGAGCGGCCACAGAAGAGGGAGATGATTCCCCTTCACAACGTACGAGCCCCGATTCCCCCAGACGCCGGTATCGCAGGCATGCTTATCTCTAGGTTAGAGACCGGAGGCAATAATCACATTAGGAAGTTTGACTTTGCCCCATTATATCACTGTTTATTTACACTACATTTAAAAAAAAAAAAATCAGATTAGGATACCATCTCTTAAAACATGTATATGCTCACCATCAGGTACAAGGTGATCTTGATCTTCTTGGAGCCTCTAGATATCACTGTAACACCAGGAACAATTAAAAAAGATGTTTGACTCCTGATCCAAATAGAGTTTATTCACCAGAGAACATAGTAACTCAAATCAAGTACAAAAAAATATTATATTCTTAATTGCAAGCATACACTTCCAAGCTTCAAAACCAAAATGAACCCACAAATCCTCCTCCCATTCAAGTACGTTTCCATGCTAGCCTCTTCCAGTTACAGAATGAAATCTGCTACTTTCTAAAGCAAACCACCAACCTGCTTCAAAATTCGTGCTACTTAATGCTTTCATGTAAGGACCTACAAACTTCCCATGAGGAGGTAACAAAAATGAACATGTTTGATTTGCAGTCAATGCTTTCAAACACCCAGACAAAGCAGTCAAGGAAATTCCACAGGGATGAGAAGCTAGTTGTACAATTTGGAGATGCCCAAGTGTTGTTCTGGAGTTTTCTGTTTCCCACCGGACAAATCCATCCTCTCATTATAGCACAGCTTGTGCAAAGCGCTCAACTTCAGTCTGTTCTGCCTCTCAAAGTGCTTGACTGTCACCACGCAAAGAATTACTGTTGTAACTTGCAATCAAACTAAAGGAAAGAGGAAAAGATGGCACACAAATATCAAAGTATTCAAGTACGGAAGAGCGTTATATTCTGGATGCACATCAATGCAATTGAATATTAATACATGTTAAGTATAAAATATATGTCCACACATCATGTATACATGTATATCTAAAACCAGAAATATTTCCAGCTTTCTATGTTTCTACAGGTTGCCTAAATCCTCTACACTGAAAAAAGAAGTACCACAAAGCTCTCCACAAAGAAGAAAAAACAAACAAGAACAGAAATCCCAACAAACACGAGTTCCAGCAAACGTCTGTAAGGAGAAAAACTGTCCAAGAAATGGGCAATCAGAAACCAGTAAGGAGGGCAGGACACGCACTCGTGCTCTCTGCAGGAAGTCTAACCATCCTGAACATCGCTTTTGCAAAGACCAAAATCAGCTTGCAGTCAGATACCACTTCTGGATACATGTTTGAGATGTCATGTAAGGGACTTACACAAAACAAATCTTATGAGGAAAAATGAACCTGAAGGCTACAGGATTATTTTGATGTCGACGTACGCAACAGCTTCCAGAAAGCTGTAAAGGCAGAAACAATGCTGCACTCATGATCTCTTCAAGCAATTTGCTGCTGCAGTCAAAACATGCAATCAATAAACAGAACTTACCAAAGGATTCAAAAGCTTTCACATACGCATTTAATTCAGAATTTTTTTCAGTAAGAATCATAAAGGATACACATCCCGTTCTGTTAACATTGATAGTATTTCATTACACTCAATGCTATAGAAACATCTTCATTTTGAGTAGCAGACCATCACAATTTAAGTTCTTATTACTGACAAAGTTTCTTAAGATAAAAAGATTGTAAGTCCCTTAAAGCCAGTTAATGCCTGTTTTAATAGAAAAAGTAACTTTTTCCAGCTGAGAAGCAACCCTAAACTCCTAGAGGCCTAAACTCCCACAGCCAGATTTGACTTGCGAGTATTTTCAGGATTAAAAAATTGGTTTGAGCTCAGGGTGTACTGTCAGACCACAATAAAAGGAAAATGAATACAATATGCTGGAAATACAACACTAGTCACATTAAAAAAACCACTTTCTGACAGCATTAATTATGACACTGTGCCTCCCACTCTTATCATGCACAGCCCTCTCACAGCAGCTCTACAGACCTCCACCCTCAGCCATCCCAGTTATGAAACAACACAACAACAACAAGCCTTCTGCAGGACAGAAAAAGAGAGCTACTGCTAGTCCAAGTTCTCAGAAAGCACTTGCTTTCACAACTCCTTTTCATTTGTTTTTCAGTTCCCTCTGTTTCATTGAAACCTCCGCATCTGTCTTTGTGGAAAAAGGTGAAGGCAGGCAGGAAGGAAGGGACAAACACTAGCCAACCAAGGACACGCCACTAGTTTCATGTTTAGGAAAAAAAACTTGATTTAATATATTTCCATTTGAAAAGTTTTTTTAAAGGGAGGAGGGGAGCAGAGAAGACATTAAAAAAAAAGTGTTTAAAAAATTCTTGGGATACTGTATCAGCTACTCAAGGCTCCAACGTGACCTTTGCCAGAACATCCTTAGGCTCATGACCTGAAAGGATGAAAGTCATTCTTTCTTTTGTGCTGCAAAGCCACAAATGAGGAACTCGTACCAAGCCACACTACTTACATGACAATTTTCCGGACCACAGTTGAAAAGCAGTCGGTGAGCAATGCACCAGCCTTATCCATGCACCTCCAGCCTGGGTACGCGGTTGTGGGTCTGAGTGCCAGGAAGGGCTCTGTGATCCTGACTAGGGAGTGGTGGCAACTGAGGTGGGGAAAGAGGGAGAAAAGCCACTGTGACGAATAAAAAGGCAATACTTCACAATGGGACTGGTACAAGCTGGGAATGAAGTTACAGTCAGAGTCTCCTTTACCTGGAGCTCTCTTACCAATATAACCCTACACAACCCCTTGCCTTAGCGAGACGCCGCTGTAACCTATTCATCTTTGGAGTGGTTGGACCTACCACTTTGGGACCTGCCTACACAGATTGGTCTGTACACAGACGTAAGGCAGAGCTGTCCTGCAGGAAGCAGCAGCAAAGGCCTCCCCAGCAACAAACTGAGCATGAACAACTGGGTCCCCGTTTTTTTACAGTGGTAAAACGAGCATTTACTGTCATGGCAGCAGACCAGGCAAAACAACAGCAGCCACGTGCTCAAAAACAGAATGACAGATTTACTGCCCATCACATGCAGAAGGCAACATGTATGACTGCTCCTCAATCACAAAGCGGTTTGAGAAACAACACGTGTGCTATACGTAGGTAGTCCTACCTGTGAGAAACGAAGTACAGGAAAATGCAAAGCTGCAGAATCAATGACCAGTAAAAGCTGGGCAGTGACTGCCTGTGTGTTGCTGTTTTGGCGCCCACAGACTATTATCTATGGCTTCTGTCATTTTCCTTGGGGCTGTCAAACAACAATGGCACAGTAACCACCTTTAAAACACGGAGGATTTAAGTCTCACATACAGACATTTCAAACATGAGTTTTGAGATAGACTTTTTTTATTCCTACAAAATTTTGATCAAATTTTCCACTGGATCAAGTCCATTCATTTTCCTTGATAGTAAACACATCCTAATTGCACAATAAATCACTGTCCTACACAGTAACACTCCCTATTAACAGAATCCACATATGTGGCAGTCCTTTAAAAACACTCGCTTTAAAGAGACAGCCCCCAGGCACACACACGCCCAAACAAAACATCCAAATTATAAAATCAATAAGTGAAGTTAGGAATTGGCATTGTTCAAGGAAGCAATATATGTACCAGAATATTTATTCCAACTGTGCTAAAGAGATTAAATAATTATATAACTGGGTGCCTGAGATCATTGCAGTTTGTTACAAAAATATCCAATGCATCAGGTGCCTAGAAACAACCTGCTACCCTGAGAATGATGCACATGTTGCTGATTCATTTTCTGGCAGTCGCAATGTCTACTCCTGTTAAAATGTCCACTTTCGGGACTCTGCATGACCATCTTGCAATGCTTAGTTTTGCTAAAGTGTCTTCTGCTCTTTCCTCTTTGATTTTAAAAATACAGTTGCTCTCCTATCATCAGTAAATGTGTCAGTGTCGCAGTTCAGCCCAGCCGGCAGCTCAGCCACCGCTCAGCCGCTCGCTCCTCCCCTCAGTGAGGTGAGAGGAGAAAAATGTAATAAAAGGGCTGAGGGTGAGACAGGAACAGAGGGAGCACCCACCGACCGTGGTCCCAGGCAAAAACAGACTCGGCTTGGGGATAAAACAATTCATTAACAGTTTCTTGAGAGGACAGAGAGAAAACAAGGCCAGATCTTAAAAACGACACCACCCTCCCCCCTTCCCACCTTTCCTTTCTTCCCGGCTCTACCTCCTCTTCAGCAGTGCAGGGGGACAGGGGAATGGGGGAGTGCAGGTCAGTTCATCCCATGTTGTTACTGCTGCTCCTTTTCTTAAAGGAGGAGGAGTCCTAACACCCTTTTCCCTTGCTCCGGTGGATCCCCTACTCACAAGGAAAATCCACAGACTTCTCCAACATGAGTCCTACCCGCAGGATGCAATCCTTCCCCATCGGATTGCTCCAATGCGGGCTTTACCACAGTCTCAGATTCTTAGGGAGTTGTTGCCACTCGCTTCAGCATGAGTCGTCCCATGGACTCTAGATGCGTCTCTGCCTTGTCGTGCGTCCCATGCTCCAGACCGTCCTCTGGCTCAGGCATCTCTGCTCCAACGTGGCTTCTCCACGGGCTGCGAGTGGGTCTCTGCCCCACCGAGTCCATGCTGGCTGCAGGGGGCCGCTGTCATCTCACCACAGTTTGCAGGGGAAACTCAGCTCCGGCACCTCGTCCCGTTCTATCTCCAATGACCCGGTGTCGGTGTGGCAGTTTCTCTCAGATCTCAGTCCTCTCTGGGTGAACTCAGCCCAGCAGCACCCCCCAGCGGGGTGCTCCCCGAGTTCCCCCGGCGGCTCCGCCGCTGCCATCCTCAGTGGGTGGCACCGGCCCGGTGCGGGCAGCTCCCAACCTGAGGGCTGGGGGGAAAGGGGCAGCCCCCACCTCCCCCCTCTCCTCACTCCAGGTCCGCAGCATGAAGCGCCCCCGGCTCCTTTGTCCTGACTTAAATAGGGCCATTCCTAGAGGTGCTGATGGCTCTACCCCAGCCTGAGGGGATGGGGGTTCCGACTTGGCCAGAGACTGGTCTGAGCCAGTCTGCGAGCTCACGAAGGTACAGGGGGTGAATCCCCTTTCCCGCCATCAGAACCCCTCCACACAAATCCAGCACAGTCTGTAATTACATTCATTTCTTACACCTCTTCCTATTTCATTGTAGTGATCGGTCCATTTTGTGATTACAGAGTTTGACATATTCATGGTGTTACTCAACAGTCAAGACAGATTTTCAGAAGGTGCAGATACTGAAATTACACAAAAGCCCCTTTTCAAATTAGTAAATTAGTCTCTTATTTTTAGATTTTAAATACCAGATGAAAAGACCAGCAGTAATGAATCTCTGTTGGGAGTAAAGAAAGTAGCAACTTCTTGCTGTCTCCCAGCAGAAGAAAAAAAGCTGCTGCTTGATTTTTGCATCTCAAAGAAACTGAATTAAATAAATACTGTCCAAATTGCTATACCCACACACTACACATCACTTGTTTTTTGAGAAACATGGTACCAGGAAATTGCTTGAAAAGCCTAGAAGTTTATCACATAAAAGAACAGCTACAGAGAGGGGGAAGTTGCTTAGGCTTTAAGTATTCATGAAAATTTTAGTCTATATAAAATTGGTAAAGGTCCTAATTGTTTCTGTCACGGTTATCTGGGAAAGAAACAGTATCTAGCATGAACTGAAATGAAAGACTACCAAAAATAAGGTTAAAAGAGTAAAAGGCTGAATAAGCCCTAAGAACCAGTGTAGCTGTGCTTGATTTCAGACCTATTATCACACAAGTCATCACGGTCATTTCACCAGTTTCTTGCACTTTGTTTTTATACCACTGCACAGAGCAAAAAGCAAAATGTTGCATCAAACAGGCTACAGTAAAGAACTGAAAAAACTTAACCTCTGTCTCTGATACTCAGCTCTGCCTGTAAAAACTGCTTCCCATAAAATTTTATGCATCAGTCTTCTGATGGCTGAAAGCTTAGAAAAAAATAAAGCAAACCCTGGAATTTAACATGAAGGGAAGATGTACGGCACATTACTGCTTTTCAGCAAACAAAATCAGACCTGCTAAGCCACCTAAGGCAACAGTGCCCATCATTAAGAAAAAAAGAAGAAAGGAAAAAACAAACAATCTCAGTTTACAGAACTGAAGGGGGATGAGGGGGGAAGCATCCACATCTTAACCAAAAATCATTACGTGACCATAATTGTATCAGTAGAAGCAGAAGTCAGCTTCACGGACTCCTGTCCTGAACCTTCTACAGCACCTTCTCACATTTCGGCTCTTGAGATGGCCAAAGGACCCTTTGAACATGCGGATGCGTGTCACTTTGCCACTGTCGTGCAAACTGACCAATTCCTCAGTCGCTGGGATTCAGTGAGTGAAGTGTGGACAGGGCTTCTCCAGTCCCCACGGCACCCTTCACTTCACCAGGGAGTGACAGCAGAACTACCAGCACGGCAGATAATACAGTCATTAACAGTTTACAGAATTACAAGGCTCACAGAATAGCCTTCTTTATGAAGTTAAACCCTTGTATTGACCCACTGCACTGGGTTTATGCGGTGGGGTTTTGGTAGTGGGGCAGGGACCAGAGAGATAACCCCTGTAAGTAGCTGCGAGAAGCTTCCCTGGCTCTAAGTCGGACCCATCTCTGGCCAAGGCTGAGCTAATCAGTGACTCTGGAAACAAACATATCTAAGAAGGGACAAAGATGTGCCATGCAGGACTTGTAGCTGAGAGAGAAAGAGGTGAGGGGGCCTGGCCCCTGGCTGCCCACACTGGGCCACCACCACTTGACCAGAGACAGCCACAGCAGCACGGCTTAGAGCGCTCCAAAGCGCCTCACCCCCAGGTCACCCACTGGGCAGAGTCCATCCTGCTGAGACTGACGAGGTTCGTCAGGCCAGTGGGGCGTGGCGTGGCTGCAGCAGAGAGAGGACCGAGATCTGAGAGAATCAGCTCTGCAAACATCAAGGCCAGTGAAGATGGAGGGGGAGGAGGTGTGCCAGAGCTGACATTCCCCTGCAGCCCGTGGTGAGACAGCAGACGGCCCCTCTGCCACCTGTAAAGACTTTCCCCCACTACGGCTACTCCTAGATGTCTCCTCTTCCTTTTCCTACATTTCAATTCTGTAAAAATCAAATAACGCTCTTATAAAGTGTTTTTGAAATAAATCATTTGTATCAAGCAGAATAAAGTTTTACTAGCATTTTCCCCAACACAAACATTCCAAATAAATTTCAGTTTTGGTCAAAAAGCTATTCAGGGTTACTTTGATTAAGTATCACTTTCATAAATATAGAGGTGATCTAAAACATCTGGAACATCAAATACTTCTTTGTATGTAATGTTTTGAGTAGAAGTCCATTAATTTCTTGAAATTTCATGTGCTTCAAAGTTAACTGAGGTGACTGAACTAAGTGTTACCTCTGAACAGCTGAAGCACAGCTAACTGCTTGTGCGCAGAGCCCTGCTTCTACTCACACCAGCGGAATCCCCTGAGCATCCCCACGCCAGGCCTTTGGAAGCAATCTGAACACCACCAGCTCAGGGACACAGTTCAGGAAACAGCAATACAAGCCGCACCGTAACAGCCCCGAGCAGAACTGCAGCACCATCCCCTTAAGCAACCACAAAAGAATTTCCTTCACGTAGGAAAACACAATACTGTGTCGTGGGTTAGGCTGAACCTCCCCACACAGCCGGTCACTCCCCCTCCCCCACCCCCAGGAATGAGAGAATCAAAAGATAAACGGGAAACCCGTGGGTTGAGATAAGAACAATTTAATACAGATGATTTCATACACAGTGTAGATGCTCACCACCCCCTCGTATGCGAAGCCCGTCTCGTCCCGAAGCTGCAATCCCAGACGAACGCGAGGCCCCGAAACAGAGAGGGGCAGAGAGAGAGAGAGATAGTACTCTGAGAGTGGGAGTACTGGGAGAGAGAGAAAAAGAAAAACAATAGAGCAAAAGTGCAGCAAGCGAAAGAGCCAAAGCGCAAAAGCCCTTCTTTCCGGCTGACCCTCACTTTTATACTGGGCATGACGCTGCATGATATGGAATACTAATTGGCCAGTTTGGCCCTCAATCTTAAATTCCACCACAAATCACAAGGGGAATCGTGTCCCCCTTGTCCCAGCTATGCTCCCCCCTTATCCCGCCGTGTTTCTGCACTCCGGCATACTGAAAAGTCCTTGGAGTATCAAACATCAGCTTGCTATCAGCATTCTTCTCAGAGTGAGCCTCTGAGTAAAAACAAAACACGGAGCTCTTCTAGCTGTTAAAAACTCTGTCCCAGCTAAAACTAGGACAGACTGCCAGCAGGATAATCCACTACCGTAAAAGAAAGAAGTTATGTGCCTGACCTGATAAGGTGAGACAAGTGATAGGGCACTTTAGGGTTTTAAATCTAAAGCAGAAAACGAAACATCATGGAACAGATACTTGTACATCAGCAGTGAAATCAACAGCTTTATGCTCAGCAAGTACAGCAAAGAGTTGCAATTCGATTTCAACTGGCGGCTCCTGCAGCCCCAAGAAAGCCATCAGTATCAAGTGGGTCACAGTTGACCCTTAATCTCCACCAAAGCATTCAGCAGCATCTTCAGCGGCAGGAGAGAGGATGAGTGTTCACTAGTCAAACAACATAATTCAGACCTCTATGCTAGTAAAAAGAAAAAATGGGCTTGGAGAAAAAAAAGGACAGATTTAAATGTCAACTGCAAGGTTACTGCCAGGCCTCCAAGCTACTTTAATACACTTACCTACGGTAATAAAGACAAAAAGTGGTGGCTTTGCTGCTGTTTAACAACAAACAGAGGAAGTTTTAGCCACAAAGCGAGTGAAGTAGGATAAAGCAGAGGGGCATCACACCAACAGTATCCTCTGAAAGGCGTTGCCTGCAGGCAGCACATGAAGCAGGCTTCCTCCTGCTGTGGATGCACTGCGTGTGTGTGCCAGCCACAAATGCCGATACACTCGAGGTGCTGATGCAAGCTGGTTTCATCTCAGCGAGCTCGTCCAGCAGAACTTGCATCTCCTACAGGTTACAAATATCTGAGTGCAAGAGGAGAGAAGAGTCACAATTCTGGTCGTTCTTTGCAAGAATGCGTGGCATTGCAAAAGGAAGACAGACTTCTTTCAATCTTCCTGTAAAAATACATCCTCAAATCCCTCCTAGTCTTAGAGCCAGTTTCTTGAAGAAGTTTATTCACCACACATCTTTCTCGTATGGATGGCAGCCTACCAGGGGAGGTAACTGTAATTTGTATCTATCTGTATAAACAGCTGAATATCAAAAGACACTTAATTCTAGGACAAACTAGTCCCTTAGTCAATAAAATACTCTTCTATGCCTTAACTGCAGTTTGCCCACTTATACCTCAGAAAGAGGAACAAGCAGGAGTTACTGACATCATGCTGGAAACCTCATCTGGCTGAAGTTTCACTACAGCCTTTAGAAGCATCAGTACTTTTGGGGTTGATTCCTTCGCTCTAGCATCCAGTACATAATCAGGAATGGATCTAGCGGTCTCGGGTGAGGCTGGCACAAGGTGGGGTTTCCAGGTCTCTCTAAAGCCGTGTACCATGCAAGGCAGCACCATGGTAGAGATCTCTATACTTTGTCCTGAGTGAGCTGGCCGACGAGCACCATGCCTAGGCTAAATCTCTTCTGCTCTCTTTTAGTTCACTAAAGTTCTGTAAAGCAATGGCACTATCCAGAGGTATTTTCTTTTGTAATTTCCAGCAATTACAAACTCCCTGTGAGATCAGAGACCCAGATGTCAGATATTATCATGTGTACATCCCCTCTGACATCCTCCCTCAAAGCCTCTTACACCAGCGTTAACTTAAGATCAAAGTGGATAAAGCAAAGGATGGGGAAAACAACATGTTAATTCCATTTATGACGGAAGTCACAGATACTTCAACGCAAACTGCCAAAACCAGCTGAGCAACAGGCAAGAACTGATGTCAAGTCTGTGTACCAAACTGAAGTTTAGCCCCAACACCATGCAGGATGATGAATAAAAGCAACCTATCTATGCCATTCTCCAAACCTATTCCATCTCTGCCTGGAATTTCCTGACCTGTTTCCACAAAAAGAGTAACATCCTTTACCTTCATGCTGACTCCCACATCTACACAGGCAAATTACTGAGCTCTTTTCCCTCCCTGTCCTCCTTCCACCCAACCTCGGTAATCAACATGCTCCAAAAAGACTTTCACAGTGATGTCACTAGGATTCTGCCCACATTGAGATAACATGGCTCAACAGCCGAGCAAAGCAGTCTGTTGGCATACGCAGGGTCTGCTGTATCCAGGGAATAAGGGTTAGGGGCCCAATAGTCCCATGCCCCCTAGCAGTGTGGTTTTAATTATCAGGGAAGAACCCAAAGAAATGTCTTGGGCTCCCCATGAGACTAAATCACCTGTGACACAGCAGAAAAGGCCCCTTTAACCACAGACGCCTGCAAAAACCTTCGACTCTTTAAATGCTGGAGTCAAAGCTGCATTTCAACACTAAAGAAATGTTGTCCCTCACTCTTTCCCCTCTTTCCACAATTTAGCCTTTTGCAATATATGGAGAAGATAAACCGTTTCAAAATATGAATCTCATCAATTAAATGTTAAGATCACCGGAGAAAAACATATAAAGCCACAGCCTGAAGTCTTCTGCTTAGTCCATTCTTTTCCAATCTACATGCTCAGTACAGGCTAGAAAGGAGCTCCAGGTTACGCTTCTTGCAAATGCTTTTCTTACTTGTATTATCAGCCACTGTCATTACCTACAGTTTCATTCAGAAACAGCATTTGAATAGTTTTTCAAAGGGGAAACTCTTTTTAATCAAGTCAGGTCATGGATGATGTTAACCAGATTTGTTTTTATTTCTAGTCACTCTTCAAATTATTAATATCATTTCCTGAAGATAAATGGTGTGTTTGTGGTTTGTGATTAACATTGAAAGGGAAGGGCTTATTAGCACAAGGCATTCATAGTCTTTTTGCCAACAACAAATAGGAAACTTCTCTTTGCAGCAGAAAGTAGAGTATCCACTTCTATTCCTCCCCCCGCCTTTTATTCCTTTACACCTAATGAAGGCCTTTGGCTGCATTTCCTTAGTTCTCATTTTTGACAGACAACTGAAGCGGGAACATTATTACACAGAGTTCGGAAAAAATCCTTCCTAATAGCAAAGATAAAAATAATTAAGTAAGTGTAAGAGAGGTTTAGGGACTTGCACAGTCCTAAACGAAGTGTCGCACTTACGCAGCTGAAGCTCGACAAGATGAATCTGCAATGTTTTAAGAGCCAGATTCAACCCCTTGGACTACCAGGCGTTTTCCAGGTGACTTCGCTTAAACCACTTATCTCCACTTCTCTGGCCACATATGGTGTCTGACTATTCTTCTCCCATACCATTGCTAGGAGTCCAGATGTTTAAGAGTTGGAAACAGTTCTGATGTACAGAGAGAGGGTAAAGTTATTCTTTTCGCCTCCTTTGACCAGCTGTACAAAAGTCAGTGCTCTACCCAAACAGCTGTGGCAAACTCAGCAGGGATTGACCAAAACAGACTGACACGCACCTCCTCCACCACCGCTACATGGAGCACACCAGGCTCCAAACGTACCAAGTTTGCCCAGCCTTACAGCTCTCAGTGGAGGCAATATCAGGAGAAGGCTGGCAGAGCGCACTGAAAAAGCGACTATAGATCCTGCCATCCAGGCATACAAACGCCCAAAGCAGCACACACATGTGTCTCCTTCAGCTTCAGTAGATCTCACAGCTAAATGACAAATCAAATCCTTTCTCCACTCTCCAGCTGCACTTTATAGATGCAGTTTTATACACCACGTCAAAATCAGTTAAGAAGCATTTGACAAGAGAAAAGAAAAACATCTAAAGCAAATAATAAAAAAACCCAACGTCAACAGAAAGGGAGGAGGGGAGAAACAGTAACTTAAAAGTGACCCTCAGTGGGGGGCAGGGGGAGAAGTCTGTGTAATTTTCTTTGGATATAGTTGGGCAGGAAATCGTTGAGGTGCGTTAAAATACCTTTCTTGTACATGCCTTACAAAGAATTTCCTCTGATTACAAGAATAATATTTGTTTTCGTGTCAATCTTGATAAATCACAGCTGTGGTGCTTTATTTCCTCTCTCCTCATTTTCATCTATTAATAGGCCTGCATGTACCCACACATCAATTAAAAATATACATATATACCTATTCTATATATAAACACTCCCATTTTGCAATCAAATTCCCTACGTAACATCATCCTGGTCCTGAAATGTGTCATTTGCACTTGTACTGCTGAGCTCACAGCATGACCCTGCTCTCCCTCTTTTGAGCCCAGGATCCCAAGGACATCTTAGACTGCACAGAGCCCCATGGACCAGGAAGAGGTAGAGGTGTCGAGGAGGTAACTCAATTAGCAGCCCTGCACCCACTGCAGGCTCACGAGTGGAAGTGTCAGAACAAAAGAAGCATAAGCCTGTTTGGTTGTTTTTTTTCCTTTTGCTTCCCCGGTTCAGGGGAAAGAAGGTGGGACATCTGAAGAAGCTTTAGTATAAGTCAATTTTGCAATTTCAAAGCTATAGAAGTCTCTGGAAGTACATTTAATGAGGTATTTTAAGCCACCAATATGGTCAGCATCACTTCCAGACGACATTCTCCAGTATTACCACTGCTGAATTTTGAAGTTCAGCATAGGAGGGGGTTTATTCTTCAAGTTCGACATACCAAAACTCACATTTTTTAGATCATTTGACTTACATGAATTATGGAGAATTATGAAAATCTTAGTTCTTGCCACAGGTTATCTCCCCCAGGGGTCACCTATGCACTTAAAATGTAACTCTCAACTAGTTCTCAGGCCCAAACTCAACACGCTTCCCAGACTCCAAGGAGAAACTGGAGACCAGACTGCACTGTCATAGCCCACTGAGTTTCATCAACCGATCAAGTCCAGAAACTCTTTCCAATTTGAAGTTTTTCTTAAAGCCTCTGACAGGCACAACAGCTGCTTTATTTCTATGCTGAGCAGCATTAACAAGAGTTATTTGCTTTCTTTATGAGGATTTAGCACAAACGTAAAAGAGGACTTTTATTACAGGTCCCACTAACCAGTTAGTTCTTAACAAAGCAGGTAGACACAGTTTTGAAAACAAGACTCCCTTCACAGAAAGTTACCTGGAGGCATCTGACCTATTCCTACCGACAGTCAATGCATTCAGAGGAATCCCTCAGGAAAGATTATCTCCTGGAGTTGATTAGGCAATTTTACAGCTGGCATGCTGAGATTTTAACAGCCTTCAAGAAACATCCAGTTAATTCAGACTTCAAAAAGGAAAAAGAAAAAAAAAAAACAATCACCACCACCACCACAAACTGACAATGAGCATACTAAAACCCAAGCAGACAAGAGCCACTGGGCTGGGTGGTGGGGTGTAATGCGCAGAACATGCTGTACCCTACATGCACCCATCCCCAGTCCCGTCCTCCTGCGGGAGCTCTCCCCCAAGCCCAACGCTGCTAACTCAGGTGAGCAAGGGTCAGGAGGTCTGGCCCTCCAGCGCTCTGTCACGTCCTTCAAATTGCTGTCTCTTATCTGGCTGCTAAACCACCCTACACGCAAAGCCTAACAACTCCCAGCCACTTCATCTCACACTACACAGCACTCTTCGCAGCCATAAAAACATTAAGCTAACAAGTGGACTTGATAAATCAACTTGTAGCTTGGCCGACACAAAGAGCAACTGGGAGCCTACACAGGACTTGAAGAATATCATTTAAGGGGAAGAAAAACAAGTCTGCCACCAATAACAACTTGATAAAGCAAACCAAATGGAAACAGCATAGCAACTCCTCAACCAGAGAAGGGCAACCACAGAAGAGACACCAGAAATCTGATCTGTTCCTCAGTAATCCTGTCTAAGGGCAGGCACCTAGACTGCAAGCTCCTGGCTCCAGAGTAACATTAACATTGCACATTGGGCACCAAGTGGAACATTAACAGGGCTTACTGGTTGGGCTCTGCATCCCAACAGTGAGAGGAACTGGCAGTGCACGAGGCTGCTGGCCAGCAGCTGGAGAGACAGGATGTAGGCAGCAGAGGTGCGGGGTGGGGGAAAACACTGGCAGCAACAACGTTTGCCTAAGAAAAAGCAGGTATCTAGACCCACTTGGATAAACATCTAAAAGGCTATTCTAAAAGAACCTCTCATGTGCACACCTGAAATTTCCCTAGATAGCTTGTTGCAGTGCTTTACTACATTATCGTTAGAAAAGTTTTCCCTAATATCCAACCAAGCCTTCTTTTCCTACAAAGTAAATACGATGAAAAGAAATCAGCTACCAGCAGACATGAAGCACACTATTATTTTCTGGTATCTTCTGACATATCAGAAAAGATATGGGTTTTGTTCACAGTCATTTCCGCCCTCTAGTCCTCTCAAAGAATGTTGTTTGTATATACAAAGCAGGGAGGAGCTGTAAAGTACGAGAAGAATTCAGAGGGAACTCTGAACTTCCAGGCTTCATCCAGCAGAGACCGGATGCAATGCATTTGGCCTCCATGGCAAACAAGGGAAGATTGAGAACCACACTTCCCTTCAAACTGAATTTTATCCAAATACCTCTGCACACTCATCTTGCACCAGCTGAAGCTAGCTGGTCTCAGGTAAATCACACAGCTGAAGCAAGGAAGTTCAGATTGGACAGAAGAAGAATGCAGCACTAACTCACCTCACTTGATTTAGTACTTTAATTGCCTGAAGTATGGCCAACAAGACATAGTCTACCCAACAGAAAGAGCTCTCAGGCTTTCCCTCAGTCTCAGCTTCTTAGAAACCTATAGAGATACACAGCAACCCTTTAACTCAGAAAACAGCAGCTCACAGAAGCTCACTATTAAAAGAGAGCTAACAATTTCAGTACCCATTTTCTTACTATGTCTCCGGCCCAGCCAGAAATAACACTAGCTTCTACAGCTTTCCGCTGTAGTTAATAGGAAAGCTAACACAGGATTCATCCATCAGCATATTCATTCCTGTGAGGTACCAAACACCTCTATTGCCCACCCAGTTCAGCACAAGTTGAATACATGATACATCTCATAATGTCAGACCAGAACTCTACAAGGTTTTCTAAAAGTAAGAAGAACAATACAAATGCTAAGCAAGATTATCACACGGGATACCAGTTTGCCAGTTGATCAATCAAACACCAAAGGAATAAAATATTTCAACACTGGCATCTGATTGGAAACATCTGACTGACAAAGCCACTTAATAAAACCTACTAGCATGAGGAAGCATGTTTTCTTGAAGCATTAATGCTCTCCAAAATGATGCAAAAGTGCAAGAAGTAGAGGATGGGTGGAGACGGTAGTTCTGAAATCTTCACAAGAGTTAATAAGAAGAACTATGTCATCTCAGGAACCTGAGGAGCACAGCCCTGGGACTTCAAATCTAAGATAGCACCTCCACTTCCTGGTCAGTAAGCCATTTGCAGGGTATCAATCCCACCTACAACTGTTCAATGCAAGATGCTTCCCACTGCTACCAGATGAGGGAAAGGGACCAAAGACTAGTGCTTGGGAGCTGTCTCTCCAGGTCCATAGGCAACAGTTCACGGTGAAGATTTTCACCTTGGTGATCATCAGAAGATACAAATTATGTTTGCACTCAGATAGAGATTCTTTCCTATTTTCTTCTTCATTTTGTTGTTGCTTTGTTCTTCTGAAATGGTTACAATCTCAGTGGCAGTGATAACAGCAGGCCAAAAACTATACACATTCAAAAGCAGAAGTAAACAAATAAAGAATAAGATCTTGCTCATAAGCCAGCCCTAAAAGCTAATTCATTGCTTCCTATTTCAAATCACTACGTGCTCACATCAGAAGTGAGCTTGGCATATTATACTTGCCGGGAAAATAATACGCACGTGGAGAAAGTACAAGACACTCACTGGTACATGGACGAGTTAAAGAGCTAAAACACAATGTCTCAACTAACTACATGCCTAGGTCACAACAGTAACAGTTTAAGGGAAAACAGAAATTGTTTCAATTACACATTCAACAGGAACAGAGAAGAAACAGTGTTCTGAATATTAGAAATCCTTTCCAGGACAAAAAGCTCTGCCCACATGCAAAGAACACACGCAGGTATTTCATTTATAAAGTAATTTTTCCTGTGCATACTACATATTATAGCAAAAGCAAAAAGCAGAAAACCCTACTGCAGCTGCACAGACAAGAGCGTGTGTCCTAGCACGCACTGAGCATCACGGCACCTCTCCCAAGGCCGACACCAAAACTTCTCTGAAGACCCTTTCATCAGACTGCTGGCAAGTCTTGCCCAACAGGCGCTGAGCGAGCTCTCCTGCTGTAGCAGGTGCATTTCAATATTTACCACTCCCTGGGCTGAACGGAATTAAGACTGAAGGAGGTGTGTTGTTTTTTTTTTTTCCAGCAGTATGATAGAGGGACTTCTGCTGCCAACAGCAAACGTGAAATAAAAGTGCTGGGTGTGCCAAGCAGGGCACTGCTCTTGGGAGCCTTGACAGCAATGGCAGGGAATCCCAGAGACTCTCAGAGCTACAGGTTGGATGAAATTAATATATACACAGGATAGAACACACACACAATGCTCAATTAGTTGCTAACTTTCTGCTTCCAGAAAGCTGAATCAAAAAAAGACCCCCCCACCAGAACCACCTACCATAAAATCCATTACAAACAGCCAGACCTCTGTTACAAAGTTCAGACACTAAAAGTCTGGGTAAATTTAAGATCCAAGTACCAGAAAACTGAACTATGATTTCACATCTCTGATATAATTACTTTCCAGCCATGACACACCATAGCTGAAAAATATTTGCCCTTCTTTGTCAACTGCTTTGACTAGGAGCACCGTTTAACATCTAGGGACATTTGGTGGCAGTGAAAGATCTCACAGCAAGGCTACCATTAAAACTTTGCTGAGAAACAAGGCAAAACATCTGGTTTACATTGTCTTTGAAACAATTAACTGATTTGTGCATTACCAAAGTGAAAATTAATTTTATTCTACTGTGAGAAAGTTTGGGAAAAGTGGAAGTATTTAGCAATCTTTAAAAAAAAAAAAAAAAAAAAAAAAAAAAGGAGGGGGAGGGGGGAGAAGTCAAGATTAGGCCAGACAAAGAGCCAGTTCCCACAAAAGGCATGATGGAGCTGTGCCAAATGCTTCTAAGAACAGAGCATTTTTTGGTTGTTTATTTGGAGCCAAATTTCTTATGCCTTCATTCTGTCTTTTATGGATATTAATAAGATTTCCACATAAATCTGTCTCTACTTAGTCATCTTCACCACTGTCAGACTTCAGAATCCTCCATGAGGAAGGATTGCCAACACAAATGTTTATGATGTCACATGAGCCACACTATCACTCAGAACAAACAGTCCCAAAAGGTGAAAGGCCGCTACAGTCTATGGAAAGCTAAGGATTTAAAACATATATATATATATATCTCATTAGAATTAAGAGACTCCGCAAAGAGAGGGAGAGGGAAACAATAGTGGTAATCAATTAAATGCATTTCTTAATCTGGTGTTAAATGGAAAACCAACAAGCACCTTTTTCCAATTAATACACATTCTTAAGACAGACTTCATACACTAACTGGAAAATTTACCTGTGCTTATCTGAAACTGCTTTTCTTTGATTCTTCTTCTATTTATTTTACAAGCCCTTCACGTCATATCACATATTGTGACCAGAGCATATCTGCCATTGGTGCATGGAAATTTCCTCCAAGGCACCAATGAATTTTTGCACTCAAGCTTTTGCTTTTAGAGCCAGATAACTCTATAACTCTATCATCCCTTAAAATCTGAGATGGCATCTCCATAGATTCACACTCATGGATGGATTTTTCTGGCTCAACAAACATCCACCCCCCAAAACAAACAAACAAAACCAACCAACCAAATCACCAGATGTTCTTGAATCTGGTTGAAGAAAGAAGTGAGATGAGCTAAGGAAAACGTGTAACACCAATGTTTCCTGTGGGTCAGTCACAGACATCCTGAAACAAATCTAACGCACCTTTTTCACACGTGGAAGCACAACCAAGTGTCCAAAGCCCACCATTAACTTCTTTGGCCCATCTTCCATAAGAGAGGAAAGGGGGTTCAGATTTCCCAGACTAGAAGATAGGGAATGATGTGAGAATAATCAACTTGTTGATGTAAAAAGGAACATTTGACCATTCATTGTATCTCAGAAGAGTGGCACTAAGGAAGCTGTTAACTCAAAGCATGCGGGCATCAATATAATGAAATTTCTCTTAAGTTTGCTTTTTATTAAATAAACACTTGGGGGAAAAAAAATACATACATCTAAGAAGTTATATAAAATTTCATTAAAAACATCTGAGATTGCAAATTCAAGCATTCAAAAGATAGTGTACGACATAATTATGCTTACAAACACTGATTCACTGTTTTAGATAGCAATCCATTAAGATCACAGGCAAGATAAAAAGCAACTTTCTGGGCTATCAAGTTTCTGTCTAAAGTTCTCATCTCCTTAACCTGCTATTATGAATGATTAAGACAATCTGATCGTTACTTTTATCTCAGTTCTAAACCAAATAAAAGACCCAGAGGCCCCTACGCCAAGTTCTCATGAGTACATTGAACGACTGTAAAGGAAGCTGTTTTGTCAACACTCCCACTAGCTGAGGATTTTTTGGGCTGGGTTTTCTAAGTAGCTTTTGCAATACACTGACTTCAGTTTTAAAATCAACGTTTTCCTCAGCATCATGCTTCCACTTTCATTTGAGAAAAGATAATATATAAAGCAAATCAGAACATGAAATAAGGACATATATTTTTAGCTGCAAATTCTCTTCCATTAAGGAGTTGTACTAATTCATGGTCAAGAATTTTATCATTTTTGATCACAGATCAGTTGCAGTTCCCGATAGAATAATAAAATCTAAAGATCTACACACAATAGCATGTCCAGACACAAACACAGAATTTAAAATTCTGGGTTTCCAAAAAGTCTGCTCTAGTGGCAGATCACAGCCCAAGTCAGGAAATCTTAAGATTAATCATAAAGATCTTCTCTCTCGTCTATGTATAACACAAAAGGAAAAGAAAATTCTAGATCTAAGGACGACAACAGCTAAAATATTGGAATGAAAAACACTGAATATATGCCTCAGTCACTGGTATCCACAAGTATATACCATCCATCAATCCTGAATAAGAACATCACACATTTTAGGACTAGATTTATACACCACACACAGTAGAAGAGAAAGCTGAAATAAAGATTAGCTAGATTTAAGAGGAAGGAGATAGACTATCTATCTTTACTACTTCACTCAAAAATGTTCAAAAATTCTTCAAAAAACACTTGAGTTTGCCATCTCTCTCACCACATTACATGTATCCAGAGAGCTAGGTTTAGATGTCCTAAATTTCAGTTAAGCCCTAGTGCCTAGTGTTTCCTATTAGCTGGCTCTGGCTCCAAAGGTGCCTTGCCAAGAGGAAACAACAGGCTTGGATTCTCAAGCGGAATTTAAGCTGGGATATGTGCTTTAGTGCTGTCACCCCAATCCATCTAATTGTCACACTAGTATCCCATGCTCCTTTATTACATCGCTTAACACAAACACAGCAAGCTTTGGAAGAATTTAGCATTCCGTATCCTGCAACCCAGGAGTCAGTTTTCAGTGTCAGTATGGCAAACTATTTCTCTTTGCCACTTAACAGATTCTCAGTACAATCTCTGTCATGAGGCACGTAGAGAGCCAGTGCTGGCCAAAACAATCAAATTGTGTACACCTACTGGTATACCTGCCTGTTTCTGGGCAGTACTAAATGGGTTTGCTTCTCCACAAGTCAGGAAAGAGGAATGCTCCACAACTCTGAGCAAAGTCTTTTACTGGAAAGGGTAGGGCTCCCCTTCCACCCGTACCCCCCTTTTAACTTCTCAATCTCTGGTGGAGAGTTCCTCACAAGCACACGGGAAGTACAGCATTTTAAATCCTTTAGTACAAAATGTTTATTCATTTGCAGTTTTGTATAATCAGTAGACAATTAGGCCTGCATTTAAGAATGGCACTTGCATACAAATTAAGTTGGTCTTAAAAAAGGAAGGCGGTAATGGCATATGAATTATGTTGCAACATTTCACCTCACACAGAATTCAGAATCAATAGAAATGCAGCCAATTTCAGGAAACTGTTGTAATAAATATATTTTCAGACCTGTCTTAATAAATAACAAATAGCAACTAGTCTTGAGAATAGGTACATCACAGCAATAGTCTATCCATTACATATAACAGACCACGTTTTACCAGCTAAAGCTCATCATGCTTATTTGTAAAAATTCGAATCACCTATTTATTTCACCTGGTCTTATCACACTTCCAACCAGGCAGAGCTCCAAGCTGCACAAATCCTGATTCATGCTCATGTGAACAACACTGGCTTAGGCTGCACAGGGACCTTATCAGCTCCATCAGTCGAGCCAGTCCTGAGCTCCACATCACAGCTAAAGCTAGCGGCAAGTCAGTCTAGGCACCCGAGATACCATGTAAAGCACCTATACAGCTTTGTGTCTCTACAACAGAGTTGTAGCACCAAGTTCCAGTTCGAATATTGGAACAGCATGCATTAGAAAGTCACAAGTATTTATTTGTTCATCAAAATCACTATACAACTATTTAAAAATAAAAGAAGAAAGTTTTTGCAAAACTTGGCACACACATTTGCAAGTCAAGAGAGAAAAAGAAAGATTGAAACCATAACGATGAGACAGTCAAGCAACGGTTACTGAGGCAGGCATATTAAGAGATATGCCTGCCTGCGGAGACATCAGGAAATATTATTAAATATCCAGAAAGAAGAGAGTGATGCATAACTCAGGCTGAAGACTGTGCTGTCACAGTCAAATGGAGAATTCCATCCCTCTAGGCTACACAATACTAATTTGAGTGTGTATATATGTACACACACAGATATATATACATATATAATGATATATGTACGTGTGTGTGTACACATCTATAAAAACATGCTACAAGGTCTCAGGTCACATTTTGAGCAGCACAATCAACATTAGCTTTGAATTACCTACTTTAAAATAAGAAAAAGAAGAGTTAGCTGTTCTTTTCGGGGGGGAGGGCGGGGGGGAGCTATCTGCAGATTTGTGTATGGGAACACACCCTCCTCCAGCACTAATGATTCAACTGAAAGGACCAGCCTTGTCACCCTGGGAGGACTGAGCACTCATTGAAGTCAGCAGAGGCAGGGAGGAGATTATCAGTAATCACTACAAAAAGAATGTTAGAAAATGGCATTTTTACCAAACATTGACTTGCGGAATATAAATTTTAAACCATCACTGAACGATCTCCAGGAGAAGTTAAAGATATTCATTGCCTCAGAAGAGTAAGATGCAAAGCTACGTCTCGGCACAGGTATTCCTGTAACAATCCCACTTACAGACTTCAACTAAAACTCCAGCCACATGTAAAATATCTTATCAACTATTTTGCAATTATAAATGCACACAAAAACACTTAAGCTCCTTACCGACACAAAATTCAGTGAACAGACCTTGTCAAGAGTAACCTGTGATTAGCATCACCAGTAAAACTGTAGAGAAATGCACCCGAGAACTCTACCAGCATCCAACACTTTTTTTACCACTCACCAAACAAGTGTCGGGAAGGATTTCAGCATCACCAATACAGAAATAGCCCTGTCTGCACTGGGAGGTGTGGTGGAAATGAAGCAGCATAGTCTACTCTGCAAGGAAAACCAAGTTGCATCTGTTAGCTGGTGAGATCTAACAGGCTACAACAAGAAAAAGAAAATAGGAATCTCATAATAAAGCACTTGAAACTGCAATAACAGGGGCAAGGGGAGAACAGCACACAAGACAAGGTTGTGCAGTCCTTTCTATTCTACGCTTCTGCACAGAGGTCTGCGCCTTTCTACAACTGTCAGTTCAATTGAGATTTAATACATGAACATAGACAAGGTTTCACAAGTTTTACTCTGAGGGCAACAAAAAGCTTGGATGAGCATATCTAGATTATTGCTCATAGAAGTGGAGAAAATATTGCTTGGATGTAACTTCCCAATCCATACATCACCCTTTCCGATTGCCTTCATCCATTGCTGGTCAGACAGCAAACTTAAACGCTCCTGAGGGTGCCTTTGCAGACTGCCATCTGAGCAGCTTCATTGCCATCACAGGGCAGACAACCCAGCACTCCAGCCTCTTCAGCTGCTCCACATTCCCATTTTAAGGTAAATCTGTGATGTACATTTTCAATAAGGATCAAGATAATAGGTAACAAAACATATTACTGTTCTGCCTATGGTCCATGACATTAAACACAAACATACATCAGTTTACTTTTGCTATACAGGTTTAAATAAGTGCAAGAGACTAGCAGAATTATCTGTACTTCAGGGTGAGGAATAACTTTGGTTACTGCTGCTGCTGTGTCTGCAACTCCAGCATACAGAAATGTTAGCATGGGTATCATCAACCTGCTGGGAGGGCAACAATTAAAAAAATAGTTAACCTTCAGCATTCACTCAGTTCTTTCCCCTTCTGGAATTCATTTCCCAAACATGCTTATGGACAAATTTAGTCAAACATCAGTCAGACAGATGCTGTTCAGAAGAAGTTATGTTCAGTTTTGAAGCTGAGTAATTATTGCTCCCCTACATCATCATCATTTACATGAAGAAAACCAGTTTGTAAGCTTATTCAAAGAAACAAGAAGCTTTAAAAGAAAAACAAATCTAACTTCCATCGGTGACTTGATCCTCAAAACACAGCAAATGGTACATCTTTCCATCACACTTCATCACAGTCATTTTTCACAGAGCTTTTGATGAGGCTGAGACATTTGTAAGAGGACCAACCAGTCCAAGAGGAATGGTTGCTCTTAAACTGTCACCAGGGTCTGTCTCAGGAGTTCAGCAACCACCAGAAAAGCATCCTGAGTATGTCTGAAGAGCATCGCTCCTGCAGTTAAACACACACAAATCCCGTTTAAAAAAATTAACGATGCAGAAGATAATTTTATTTTTAAATTCAAACCAAAGCATAAATTCTTACCACAAAACGAAGCCAACTTAAGTTGCAAATAAGTCACTTGAACCCAGTATATTTCACTGGTGGGTTAGGGGCATTAAACAAGGTGGCCTAAGCTATAATCTGAGCTATTTCTGATATGTGAAGGTTTCATGTTTTTCCAGCTTTGTGCAGGGGGAGAGGGAAAGCCTTTAGCTATATTGATGCTCATAAGTACCTTCTCCCTAATTGTTCTCAGTAGCTAATTGTAGTAAAAATACACATACAGTCATGCAGTGATAGGTCCTAGTCAGAGGACACTTTAGGCAAAGCAGTAAGTTCACTAAAGCACACCACGAGAGTAACAAACTGGGAAATTTCTTCCTAACTAGTATCAGATAAAAAAAAAATAAAGCCATTTCTTCTAATCCTCAACCTGCTTGGCATAAGAAACTGCTAAACTTCAATAAACAATAAATACAAATGACTACGGATTTTAGAAATAGCTTCACTTATACCTTACAACACACACATTCCATGATTAAGTATTTCTATGTCACACATCCAGACCTCTTCCTAGTAGTTTAAAACTAAAAGGTTGGGTTTGTTGTTGTTTTTTTTTTTTTGGTGGGGGGAAGGTCTGGTTTTGTCTTTTTTTTTCAAATTCCCTTCTATTCTTGCGCTGTTTGGAAAACAGTACTCCTCAGTCAGATCTACTCTTACATATCTTTCCAGTCTCTTCTTAGATGATGATCAGAGGCTTGGGTTATTTGTGGACCCCAACCATCCATTGTGGCTGACCAAAACTCAATACAGCACTCTATGGCAGGACTTCACTAATCTAATTTCACTAGAACACTTCACACACACACAGACAGACTTTCTCGGTGACCAGCACTGCCAGCTGACAAAGTCTTCTCCCTGACAGTTTCTAAAACTAACAGTGTAATTTCACCAGCCAAGCTCTTATAACCAATATCTTTCCTGTGCTGTATGTTTTACCTTCTGTTCCACAACCCTTAAGATGGCATTAGGAAACCATCCAGCTGCCTCCTATGTCCAACGGTAACGAAGGACCGTTTGTCTCACCAGCACATTTCACTATTGCACTCTCCACGTGGCGCTTCCCATTTTATTTACAAATAGTTATACGTGTGAACGGAGTCGTGAGGTGCCACAATACACAAAGCAATGGTGATTTAGTCCGTTTTTCCGGATTCTCAACAGACCCGGGGGCAGCCGCTTCTTTGCATCACGATCTCCAATTCTGCTCATAATTGGCTTTTTGAAGGCCAAAGCCTCCGACCACTCTTTTTCCAATTATTTGTTTGTCAGCAAAGAGCTCCAGATTAGAGGAGCACAGTCGTGTCTTAGGGCCGGTTTGCTGATCCGGCGCTACCTCCCGGTGCTGGCCCAGGCGGACGGCTAAAGGGAGCAGGTTTGGGGTGAGGGTGTT
This sequence comes from Tauraco erythrolophus, assembly GCF_009769465.1. NCBI lineage: Eukaryota > Metazoa > Chordata > Aves > Musophagiformes > Musophagidae > Tauraco > Tauraco erythrolophus. The sequence goes on from NC_141468.1 coordinate 81,956,049, forward strand.
CCCACCCCCCCGCCAAAGGGCAGCAAAGGGGTTCGGGGGGGCGAGAAACGCCACCGTGATCGCTGCTCATCGGCAAGAAAACGTTTTTAAAAAAAACCCAAAACAAAACACACACCCAGAAGGCTCAGTTAAGTACCACGGACAGATTTGGGTTATTAACGGTTTTAACGGCTCCCGCGGGCGCGCAGAACAGGGGCTCTCGCGCCCTCTAGGGGGCCGCCCTGGCCCCGCCGCCCACTCCCCTTCCCGGGGGCTGCGCTCACCCACCCCGGCTTCGGCACGGGAGGGGGGGAAGGGGGGGGCGCGGAGAAGCGCCACTGCGTCGTAATCATAACACCGCCGCCGATGATGATGATAACGATAATAGGCTTGTAACAACGACACACACCCCCCTCGGAGAAGAAAAGCAGCTCAAGCTCTTCGTTAAAAAGAAAAGGCAAAGCCTGACGGAGGGGCAGAGCGGTCCTTCCTCTCACAATCTCATTTCATCACCAAAGACAGAGGAAAACACTGACGCTCCCCACAAGTTTCAACTCGGACAGACGTCGCATTTCGTTATCTAATATTTTTTTCTTTTTCTATTTCTCAAATCATTACCCCGATGCAGAACTCCCGATGCTACCACTGTACTTGCAGCAGGGCTTAGATCAAGCCACGTTGAAAAAAAACAAACCAAACCCCAAAACCTGAAAAACTACATAGTCCAAAGGAGAGGCATTTATCTCTGAGTAACACTCTGAGTAGCACAGAAGACACTTTAAGGAAATCGTTTCATCGAGAAACTTCTTCAAAACCAGCAGAGAATTAAAAACGCACACAAAGAAAAACTCAGTTTCCACTTTGTTATCTGAATCTTTACATTTATTTCTGTATCTGTCAAGTGGTATCCTATAAGCTGTACATCTCCCATTAGACTATCCAAGTAAATCACAGCAACTGACTCAAAACTTTAATTGCAGCAGCATTCTTTTTGTTCTCAGACCACGTAGGCCGCAGTCAGCTCTCCCCCACTTCAAGCCCTGCGGTTTGCAGGCACCAGAATCCAGCAACCTTTCCAGTTCCAGGGCATGATTTTTATTTTTTTATATATATTACTTTTTAAAGAAAGAAGCCCAAGCAATATTCCTTCAATTTGCAAAACACAGCTATGTCTCAGTCTCTTGCAAAGATGACTTGGAACGCAAGCACTGTAACAGCAGATCAGGACAAATTCATACAAATGTTGCAGTTAACATCCAAAACATCATGTGTCACTGTTTTTCCCCTCCAACCCCCAACAAGCTTCTCAAAACACATTTCATACACAGGGTCACTGTTCTGGCTGTTTATTTAATTAACATGACAACCCAGTGTACACAGGATTTCTTTCAGTTCCCCAGCTTTGCATTTTCACACTTCAGGCAGAAAGAGCAGAAAGTCACTACTGTATTTTACTTTTTTGCCAATACGCCATAATATAGGTTTCTCAATTTAACTGATTGACAAAAATAGATTCTAAACCAATCGTGAGAGCTTCAGCAGCAGTTTTTACATTTTTGTGAGGTCGAAGGAAAATAAAAAAAAAAAAAAAGAAAAAATCTAAGTAGAACAGGTTTGCGTAAATGAAGCCATGCAAAAGAAAATAAAGTATTACGCCTGGAATCCCTGGGTGATTTTTTCTGGAGCCTTACTTAAATATTTTGCAGGGTTGCGTTTCAGCAAGTCACCAGATGACATAACTCCTCGGTTTCTGGTGACCTAAATGGTAATGCCAGCAAGTCTTATCAGAGTAATTACAGCTCAATAATGCTTATTAGCAGGAGGTATACAGTACATAACACTGCATGCCTTCATAAAGTTCAGTATCTAGGTTTAATCTGCCTTCTCCTCCCTAAAATTTTAGATCTCTGTATGTTGCATTCTGATCTCTCCTATTTTCAGGACAGAGGACAGGATACATAATGTTAAAAATTGGTTATAAGATAAGGGTGCATCCGTCCTTTTTTTAAGACAGAACGATAGAGAGCTAGGAAAGGGGGGAAGCAACATATTCCTGGCACTTACAAAGCTCTCACTGTCAAACAACGAGAAGAGATAAAGTTCTAATTTTCCCATGAAGAAAAATCCCAACAAATATATTTATTTTTGCCCTCTGTTTCTTTGATCTTATCACTGAAGAGGTATCTTTGACCATGTGAACTGTTACCGTATTGTCTTCTCAACTCTGCAGACAGGCAGGGATAATGACGGTTCCGGCTCACAACTTTCCCAGGCTACAGACTGGGAACAGGCAGAGTCATCATGCAGAACCCCACAAAAAATGGTCAAATGGAGCAAAAACCCCTCCTCTGCCACTGCAGGAAGACAGAGAAGTCTGGCACCAAAGTTACCTATCTGAAAAAAAACCCAACTTTTTAGAGAAACAGGGAAAGACAGCACAAAACAGCTACCAAATCTCAAACCAATTAAAAGTAAGTGCAGACCCTCAGGTGTCCCTCTGCAAGTTTCTACTTTTCCAGCTGGCCCAGAAGCAAGAAAAAAGCAAAGAGAAAGAAGAGATGAAAATGGGTAGAAACTCTCTCTGCCCCAGGAGCCAGAGGACACGGAGGGAAGTTTGCACATGGAGCTGCTGGCCTTGCAGCTGGAAACATCCAAGCTGCAGGCAAAACTCCTCCGTCCTGGTGCTGCCCACCAGCAGCGCGGAGGATCGCGGCTTTCCAGCCGGGCAAGGCTCGGCACCTCCCTACTGCCTTCTCATACAAGGTTGTGTCACTCACTGGTTTGGGAATGAGAAAGTACTTCAGAGTACCCTGATGTATGCTGTACCTGTGACAGTCTTCCGACTACGAAAAAAAAAAGTCTAAAGAGGCTAAGCGAATTGAACTACTTGCAGCAGCTGCTCTAGCTCATTTAACACACACTTGTAATAAATCCAAGTTAGCTGAAAGCTTCCCATTCCACCCAAACAAAACAAACAACATGCAAAGCTTAAAAGCGAAATCGGGAGTCTTCGGCACGGTTTAAAATTGTCCAGCTACTATCTCCTGTGGAGTATTTCACCCGCTAAGGCAAAATTATCCCTTGGACTGTTGTGTGTCAAGACTAACACACATAGATCAGAGGCATAAGCTCCAGAACACACACATCATATTCTATTTTAATGGAAAACACCAAGACACAGAACACATTTCTGTCCCCTCCACCCCACCACCTCCTTGCCATGCTTTTAGGAAAAACTAAAATGCTTGCAAAAACATGAAGAAGAAACTCCAAAAGCCATCATCCTGGAGGTACTCACATGTTTATCAGAAAAAAAAAAAAAAAAAAAGAAAAGCCTTTGTTCATTCATTCACTGTCTTATCCATCCATTCACAATTTTTCTCTGCAGCCTCTTTCAAATCTGGGTGAGTGAGCCCTCAAGGAGCGGAGCATCCTCAGCCAGCATTGATGGAATCACAGGGAGACAACACTTAGCTAGGAGCAGGATCAGGCTGTTATCAAGCACACATTTCTCAATGAGATCTGCACACGCACCAGACTGGAAGCTTTTAATCCAAAGAATTGGCCAAAGTTGAGAAAGAGAGTGAATGTACACAAAAATCAAGCACAAAAACCAAAATTAAATGAAAAACTAGTAAAGAGCACTTTTAGCAACAAAAGAAGGTTATATCTTGGTGTGGTTTGATTTTGGATGGTGGGTTTTTTTAATGAAACAGTTTTTCTTTTTAAATTCTTTTGGAAAGTGATTAGCAACTAAGATGAGACATTTCAACAGAAGGAATAATTTAGCAACATATGCATTTCCAGCTACTCCTACTAGCAGCTTAAACAGAAGCATACTTTTAATTTAATTTTAAATATGCTAATACCTCCATCTGTGATGTGAGTTTGCAATTCCTGGTACTGTCCTTTATATCACGAGGCCACATAGATTCGATTCTGTATTCTAGGAAGGAAAAATTCAGATACCAACTGAGACGTGTGTGACTAAAAAAATAAATAAATTCAGAAACTCCGAATTTTGTAGAATCTCCTATCACAAACAGATAGGGAAGGGATCACACTCTGGAAAAATAAAAGCTTAATTAAACGCTCAGCAATAGGAAAGATACACGAGAGGCAGTGAGAAACATCTCTAAAACTTCACCTAATGTTATTCACCAAACGAAAGCATGTATTTATTTCAAAGCAATAAAGTAGATCCATTTCCTGATGAAAATTATTGGCAGCTCACAGATGTATTAACAAGCTATCTTTCGGACCAGAAACATTCAGGGCATGTTTTTTTAAAAAGAGGGGGTGAGGGAAGGCCTGGTTTTGTTTATAAAGCCCTCATCTCTATTTTTAACATGTTACATTTAAAAACTGTCCAAAAGAGAAACGTTTACCTATGGTTTCTTTAAGTCTACGGGGAGCTGATTTTTGATACAAACACAAACTTTGTTCACTGTAAGAGTCCCACTTCTCCCATCATTTCTTCAAGGTCCTTACAGAGCTTTGTTTCACCTCTTCCTTTTTTCTATCTCGCTAACGTTTATTTAAGAGGACAGCTTTTAGGGAGGGAAGGTCACATACACACAGCCACACCGTGCTAAAAAAAACAACAAAACACCATACCGAAAAAAAAAAAACCCACCACAAAAAGTCTCCTCGCACTCAAAAGCATTCATCCATTTCTAATCACACAGTGACGCAGGCAATACCAGATCTCACTATTGATTAATAGTGAGGGAGGACAAAAGAAAGAGAAATTTTCCAAAATCCTGCAGCGGGTGAACTGAACAGTCACCAGTTAACTCCAGTCCAGCTCCGCAGCCTGGAAGTGGGAACCGCTCGGGGCAAAGCTGACCGCCGTCCCCAAGTAACAGACTACTGGAGGGGGGAGAAATCTACCTGTTACCCATCACCAGTTTGACATCCTAGTGTATATATAGATGGCTCGAGTTCCCTCTATAAGAGCAGAGAAGGACCCAATTACAAACTAGTGAGCCCTATTTCCGAATTATTACACTTAGAGATGTTAACTGAAAAGCTGTTTTTATTTGGAGTGCGAGAGTGAGTGAAAATATGTTTAAAATCTTAAAACTTATTAATGTAAGAAACCATCAGAAATGCCTAGCATCATCAAGTAAGTATAAACAGTTTTAATTTCTTGCCTTAGATATTTTATTTACAAATTTTTCTTACACCCTTCTCTCAGTTCCTATTAAAGTCAGAACTGGGTCACCTTTCTACTTTTTCACACTGTATTTGCTGGGACACTGTGGTAAATATTTATTTTATTTAAACATAAGTATAAAAGTTAAATAAATAAGCACATTTGTTGTAAAATAAGCCTCAAATATATAAGGTTGTCAGGCCCTTTTCCAGCAAATATCATAACCAACTATAAAGGCATGTAATCAAACCATTTCCAGAAACAAACTAGCCACCCACACCATATGGTTAGGTGCCATCACTTGGAAAATACTCAGCTGCTTATCCAGCAAGCAACCTGTAAGAAAACCTTTGGTGTACGGAACACGCGCCAGTTGACCACAGCGCACAGAGTCACTTTCAATAGTAGTTGAAAAAGAAAGCTTAACGCTGTTTGCCACTTATTTTCCCCCAGGTTTCCCTTTCCAGCACCCAGAGAGGGTTGCACTGACTTTCAATACACTAAGTTACACTCGACTCGTCGAACAATTCTCTTGTAGGGCAATCTTAAATCTCAAAAAAAAAAAAAAAGAGAAAACGTTTCGAGCACAGAACTAAGCCGACCTTATGTCCGTGGCACGACTCTATACAGCTGTGCAGTAAAGCTAATGGTGTTTTCTTGTTTCATTCTCAATTTTTTTGAGGTGTGCGTTTAAAAGAACACATCACCGGTGACAGAGTGAGTTTTCGCTCATCCAATCAAATCATCACCTCTTAAAAGAAACAAAGTTGAGATAAATCGCGTTGTGCCTCGTATCGGTTCCCACAACCGGAGAGGAGCAGGAGCTATTGATTACACACGCACAGGAACAGCCTTGGAGAGGCAAAGTGCAAAGATGAGCAGCGCTCGGTGCGGGCCGGCCTCAGAGGACGCGCTATCGCCCTGATAAGGGACTTCTTCCACCGAGGACAAGCTGCTCGGCTCACACACATCTCCCCCTCCCCCCCCTTCAAGCTTAAAGGGAGTTTAACGGGGCTTTACGGGAAACTACAGGTTTGAAAAAGCAAGGCTTGTAAGTGATGCTGGGAAACCTGAGGGCAGGTTCCTACCAGCTCCCAGAGCCAAGCGGGTACCGTCCGCCTCAACTTTCTGCCAGGCTTAAGAAAAGCAAGCGCCGGTGACGGCTGTGAAATAATAGAAAACCCGAGCTCTTTCCCCACCGCCCGCAGCCGGGGCAAGTCAGGCTGGGTCCGGAGAACCCCACGTCCCCCCGGCCCCAGCCTCGTCCCGGGACGGCCGCCCGGGGCTCTCCGCGCCGCGGGACGCCGGGGAAAGCCAGCACCGCGCCCGGCCTCTCCACCGGGAAGCGGCCGGGAGGGCGCAGCTCCCCCGCCGGCGGGACCCCCACCCGCTACCCCGCCGCCAGCGAAGTTTGCGACCCGTCCGTCCTCCCCAGCCCCTGCCCTACCTGCTCCCGGGGGATGCAGGGCAGAGAGGTCCGCCGGTGGGTCTTGCTGCTGCCGCCGCCGCCCGACATCTCGGGGGAGATCATGGAGCTGGACCGCCGCCGCCGCCTGAGCACTGGGGCTTCGTCCGCGGCCGGGGGGGCGGCGGGAGGCTCCGCCAGCGGGGCGGCCCGCCGGGGGGGCCAGAGCCGGTCGGCGTAGCCGGCTAGGAGGATGCCCAGCAGCCCCAGCAGGTAGGCCAGGTAGGGCCGCCAGGACGCCGGGACCCTCTCCAAGGCGACAAGGGACGTGGTCCTGGCCGCGCTAGTCACGGCGAGCATGAGGACGCCCTGCCTCAGCTTCAGCACCAGCCATGTCACGGAGGCCAGGCAGCTCAGCACCACCCCCGTCGCGGCGAGGGAGAGCAAGTGACCCTCCCCCGCCGCCAGCGCCGTCTGCGCCACCGCTTCCCCCCCGCAGCAAGCGACCAGCAGCAGCGCCGCCGTCCGCGGCCGCACGCCGCCGCGCAGCAGGTAGCGGCCCGCGCCGAAGAAGGCGCCGGCCAGGCCCAGGGGCACGGCGCCGGGGGGCAGCCAGCCCCAGCGCCGCGGCCCCGCGCCGCCCTCCGCCGCCAGCTCCCGGCCGCGCTCCCCCCGCACCAGCCTCACCACCAGGGCCAGCAGCACGGAGAGGGAGCCGGCGCACAGCGCCGAGGAAAGTTTCCGGCGGCGCCAGCTCTCCCGCGGCGGCGGCAGCGCGGCCCGGGAGGCCGGCCCCTGCTCCGCCGCCGCCCCGCCGCCGCCCCGCGAGGTGCCGGGCTGCCGGCCCGCTGGCGGGCAGCGCCCGCTGCAGCCCGGGCTGCGCGCCTCGCCGCCGGCCATGGCCTCGACGGGCCTCCCTGCGCACCCCCGGGGCTTATTCCCAGCCGGCCAGGGACCGGGAGCGTCGTCGTCCCCCCCCCACACTCCGCGGCGGCGGTCAGCGGCGCACGGCCGAGGGGGAGCGGCGGGGGCGGCGGGCCGGGGGCGCTCCCCTCCGCAGCGCCGGCATTTCCTGCGAAGCGCGGTGCTCGCCCCCCGCTCGCCTTCTCCCCGAGAACCCAGCGCCGCGCATGAAGGGCTGGGGAGCGCCTCGCCCCCTCCGCGACCACCTCGGGCTCGGAGGGGAGTAGTAAATTAAAATCGGTTTTAGAAGCGGAAGAGAGGGGGAGACGCGAAGAAATCCTGAACAGTGTAAGGAACGGGGGGGCGGGGGGGGGAGGTGGATGTACCACCTCAGAAGCGCCGCTTAATTTCTAGGCCATCGTTTCCCTCCCGGGCGGGGAGGGAGGGGGCGCCCGGCCCGCGGTTATCCCGGCCGTGCCCCGTGGTCGCGGGGAAGGAGCCTCCCGGTCGCTGCGGACCGCGAGGGAAGGAGAAATAACCGAAAAAAAAAAGGCCAGAAAAAATGGCAAATAAAAGGCCAACGGAGCCCGGGGCAGAAGTTGCGAAGTCCCGCCGGGAGGGACGGACTCGAAGGGAAGCTGCTGGGGAAGAGAGAGGAGAAAAGCTTTTCCCCCCTGAACGCTGCCGGGGGAGTCCTTGAGTTTTGCACGGAAAAACTCAAGTGATGCGAGGGGGCCGCCTCAGCCGGGAGAGAGGCGGAAAGCCCAAAAGCAAACCCGAACGGAGCACCGCACCGAACAGGAGCAGCGGAACGGGGTGCGGGGGGATGTCGGAGGCGATAACGAAGCAGGAGGCTGCCGAGGAAGGGGGAGTTGCCACTTTCAAAACGGCCGGACTGACTCTGGACAAGGGCTGCGCCGGCCCTGCCCGCCCCCGGCGCGGCAGAGGCCCCCGGCTCCGCACCGGGGGCGGGGGGGCGGCACCGCGGCTCCGCCCGGGGCCAGGGCGCGCCCCGTGTCCCCGCCGCTGCCGCCCCGCAGGAGCTGGCGGTGCCACCCGGGCGGCGGAGCTCGCTGCCACCGAGAGCTGGCGGCAGCGGAATAGAGCCGCCTATCAGGGCGGGGGGCAATTATGAGGCCGTAAAAAAGTCAGAAAGATGGATGCTTATGAATTACTTTTAACTATTTTTGTTGGTGTTTCAATGGAAAGCCCGAACTGGAATCCCAAAGCCAGCGGGCTACGATTCTCCGAAGTGTTAGGAATCTCTAGGCTGTTGCTCCATCCCAAATCCAATGTTTCCTCCCCTAATGCCACATCACTCTCACGCCAGAGGGCTCCTCCGCCGGGGATCTGCAGCGTGCTGGACCCCTGAAATGGCTCTTGGCACGAGTGGAATCAGGTGTAAACTAAAAGCCCGTGCAAGATCGGGGCCTTATCCTTAAAGCCCTGGCTCCCACCGAAGGGCGTGGAATAATGTATTTAGCACATAATAGTACAAACCACAGAAAAATACAGTCACCAGCTGTGAAGTTACAGAACGTTAAAAGTCAGGAAATGAAGTGATTAGAAACCAGAATTTCCCGGCCCTCTTCCCCCTAGCAGATCCACAAATCACTGATTTGAGACAGGTTTATAGCCTTTACGTATTTATTGGTGTATCTATCTGGATATCACGCCTATTATCCAGGATCTGAGTATCTGAAATGGTAGCATTAGTGAAGCGTATTTTGAATTTTTACTAGAAATGGATCGTAAAAACTGAGTATGTTTTTAAATAATAGTTTTCCAGCCTATTATGAAATATGGATTTATTAGTCATTTTTATGTTTGAAGCTTGGTTTGAAAACAACCTAGATATTGTTAGCAAAGTTTGGCTCTGAGGAATGGAAAGCCTCTGGTTTTTTTAAAGGTTAAGGGTCCAGATTAAGAACAGCTGGAAAGGTTTACAGTTTGTTCTGGTGAGACAGCAATCAGCAGGTTGCCAAATACACCTAGAAAAACATAGCTGGGTTCCATTTACCCCAAGCATCAATATCCTAGAGGCAGAATCAGGGCCCAGATAGTAATAATCGTATGACTCCTAACTCCTCTTCAGCTTTTTATAGACAGGATGCATCTCTTGAGTATTTTTTAGTCTCGATGCATCAAAATGTAGTACAAATACGTTGGTATTTCAGTACTGGATGACAACATATGCAACAGTTGCAGATCAGATAGACCAGACCTTTCACCTAATCCTTCCTATCAAGTAGCATTCACTTACATCTTAATTTATCTCCACTTTGTTACTTTACAGTTAGATTTACTGATATCAGAAATGTTGACACTTTAAATATAGTCAAAAAACAAAACAAGCAGAACTAGAGGAATAAACACTCCCTACCTTATTTTGCTGCACACCCCCTTTAAATGTATATTACTTACATAGATCAAAGCAGATAATGGTCTATATTCTTTTAATTCCTTAAGCTAAAACATTAGTTTTTTACTTTAGACTAAAAGCGGCAGCATTTTTTTTGGTTGGACAGATTCTAGGTTAGTGTAAATAAACTTATATCCTTTGTAATCACTGCCATAATAATTGAGCCTAATAGCAAGGGTTTTTTTTCAAGAGTGTTTCATTAAATGCTTGAAACGCATTTCTGAGCTCAGCCTGCCTGGATCTCTGAGGTTACTGTGAGCCCAGTAACCTCAGAGATTTGGAGCTGGCAAAGTGGGGTTTAGAGGTGTTAGGCTTCACTGAGGATCAGGGCTGAAGCCATCAGTTGCTGAGCTTGCTTAAAGCTGGCAACTCTAAGCCAGAGACAGCGTCTTTCCAGTCTCACATGAAATGGACTAGACCTCCTCAAGCCATCTGCTACTTTCTGTGCTGAAGTTCACAGAAGAAAGTAAAATTTTGATTATTTTTTCCTGGTATCTCAATTCCCACCTCAGGGAGCTTTTAGATAACATGATGAAAGTCAAGGCTTGCCAAAACAATTTCAACAACTAGCACGAATGTGATAATCTCTAGATTTCCTAGAAGCACGACTCAGACTCTTACCAATTCATTCTTCTGAGCACTGGGGTTGTATACTGAGCAGTACATGGTGCTTTCTGCCACGTAGGAGTTGATAAATTACTTCTTCATGTTTCTGAATTAAGCAACGTAATTGTCTCTTATTCATCTACTGATTATCTAAGAGTGTTTTAAGCATTTCAGCTGTGAAGATCTTTAACAAAAAGGCAGCAGTCATGTGATTTACAGAAGTAGATACTGGAATACATGTCCCTTCAGAAGATATTCCAGAGGCGATGGATGAGGACTCTTCTTTGAGAGATTATACTGTAAGCATGGACTCTGACATGGAAGAACCATCTAAAATTCTCCAGGATTATGACATGCGAGTTAGCAATCACAGAGATCAATTAAGTCCCTGCCCCAGCTCAGTAAGTACTAAATCACAGGCAGGCAGCAATGCTTCTTCAAGTTCTGGGGTTAAAATGACTAGCTTTGCAGAGCAGAAATTCAGGAAGCTGAATCACACAGATAGTAGAAGCAGTGGAAGCAGTTCTCAGAAAACCACACCAGAAGGTTCTGAGGTGAACATCCCTCATGTGGTTGCTTGGACTAAAAATTTTACCCCTGTACTCAGCTCTCGTGAGACCCCACCTGGAATACTATGTTCAGCTCTGGAATCCCCAACACAAGAAGGACATGGAGCTACTGGAACGAGTCCAGAGGAGGGCCACGAAGATGATCAGAGGGCTGGAGCCCCTCTGCTATGAAGACAGGCTGAGAGAGTTGGGGCTGTTCAGCCTGGAGAAGAGAAGGCTCCGGGGTGATCTTTTAGCAGCCTTCCAGTACCTAAAGGGGTCTACAGGAAAGCTGGAGAGGGACTTTTTACAAGGGTGTGTAGTGATAGGACAAGGGGCAATGGATTTAAACTGAAAGAGGGCAGATTTAGGTTAGATATAAGAAAGAAATTCTTTACATTGAGGGTGGTGAGGTACTGGAACAGGTTGCCCAGAGAAGTTGTGGATGTCCCATCCCTGGAAGTGTTCAAGGCCAGGTTGGATGAGGCTTTGGGCAACCTGGTGTAGTGGAGGATATCTCTGCCCATGGCAGGGGGGTTGGAACTAGATGATCTTTGAGGTGCCTTCCAACCCTAACCATTCTATGATTCTATGATTTTGGCATCTCCATCAAAATCAATACCAGGTGGGACGAAGTGGTAGGTGATGAGTGAAACAAAGTGAGTTTCACAGAAAATAAGAAATACTGATCATTTAGGAGACTTTCCATGCAGAGACGCACAAAAAGAAGCAGGGGAGAATGCTGATGTTAGTTCATTCATCAGGATAGGGATTCCACCAGACTAGGCTATCTACAGATGATAGGTACCTCTTAAGTAGTATGTTGGACATATAGTTACAGTCACCTGAAAAATCCTGTTTTCCTTCTCTAGTAAAGAGAAATTCTGGGAAAACAGAATCTACCCCTGCAAATAGTGAACAGATCAAGACTTCACTGAAGTTCTGGGGACATAGGCTTTTCAGCATTTGCAGAATCAGGCTCCTTTTGCTGAATAGGCATCTATAGTAACCCAAAGAAAGAGAGAGTCATTACACATGATAAGGTAATTGTATAAATGTGCTAGAGCAATATCAGCCATTCACCAAAGAAACAGCCACTTGCAGAAGATCGCGCTGTAGTGAAAACCTAGCGATACCCTTCTATTTTCTATTTGGAGAGCAGTCTCCCATAGTACTGGTAGAGATTTCTTAGAGACTGCAAAGGAGACAAACCTGACAAGTTTCATGGTTACAGACAGATCTGCAAGAAAATAAAGGTGAGCGACCAGTTAGTTAAGAAAGTCACAATAGGTTTACCTGAAAAAAAGCAGTTTGCTCTGGACAACAAAGAGCAGGGGATGTAAGGAGGTTTTGGACAGCTGATGGTTCTCCAAGATGCAATTTTCTGTCTCAGAGTCACTTCTTAGTCTGTGCTATATCACAGGCTCTGCTGTCATTTCTTGATCAAGCAACCTATCTTTTCTCCAAAGTTAAATGGTAAATTAGTTGAGACAATGAAATACCTTTTATTCCTTACTATGTCCAGCAGCTCATACTCTTATCTAATCCACTCAAGGGATTTTTCACAAAACATCCTTGCAGAACATGTGATTGTCCATCTAAATAGGGAAACAATGGCTTCCCTGACCATTAAAGAAAGGCGGAAAAAATTCATAGCAGAACTGCTTAGCCCAGCTATACAGATCAGACAACCACCATTTGTTTGGTTTGTCCACACTTCCCTATGGTCTTCCCTCATACCACTGCTGGTTTGTGGTCACTGTAAGTGAATCACAGCTGGCCTGGGAAACCACAGTAAACATGTACAGGGCCATGTCCCATAACAGGTTATGTGCACTGTCCTCCCAAAAGTAATTCAATGAAATGAAAGTCCCAAATCATGCAGAAATGCTGTGATCAAGCTGAAGTGAGAAGAGGCTCTTCTGGGGGTAAAGAAGGAATAGAGAAAACCAAGTAAATTCCATACCATGTCGTACTGGAAAGTGCCATGATGGGAAAGACAAATAGAGATGATCTCCATGACTTGTTTGTCCAGTTTTACCTGTATCACTCTTGGTCTATACTGGAGGTGAATATTCATACGTTTCGATAATTTTTCTCTCTTCTTTCTTCCTTGTAATTAAACTTTTCTTCTTATGAAGGTAAGAACTTGCACACGTGTGTGGATAATTCGATATGAATTTTTATAACTCCACTGGATATTAGTTTACTGAATAAAATTAAGTTTACCTAAGTTGTGAGTGCAGGCATACTCACAACACCCACACTGCATCTGCTTCATGTAATTCACATTTTCAAAGTTTTCTTCATAATGGGATGACTGAGGTTTGTAATGAACAAAAATGAAGTCCTATATTGTGGAGAGCATCCATTTGATGACAAATACCTTCATAAAATTTATTCATTTACGAAAATTTTTGTTGCCTTTCATCGTGGTGTGCATAGAAAGAAGTATAATTACTGTATTAGGAAAACAATTAACAATATTCATGCATTGTAAAGAGTGGACTGTGATTCAGATTTTGCTGAAGTAGAGAAGTGAGCTTTTTCAGTCTCTGAAAGTCTATTACACTTTCATTAGAGGCATTTAAGAAAGTACAGACTTATGCTTCAAAATAAGTATTGTTCAGAAATGAATGGATTACTTTTAGCTTGCTAGAATGGTCATACTGTAATGAAAGAGTAAAATTCTGATTTTGGGAAGGGTATCTTTTGTATATTACTTTTTGGCTATGTATGTTTTGTCAATACACATCTATGTGTATTGTGGAATACCTTGCTCAAGTGGATTCTCAGTGAAGGTAATGCAACCTTCTTAGAAGGTTGGGATAATGTGTGGAGAGATTTCTTCCCTATTTTAAATGCAAACCTCCACCTAGCTTTAACTGCAGGGAAGTCACAGGATGTTCATCACTGACACAAAATTTTAACAGCTATTAAAAATACCGTGTATTCAATGATGCTCTTGAAGGGAAACTAGTTTTCCAAAAGTGATACCATTTTATCGCAACTGAGAGCTCACATTTTGCATAGGTTTTTACTGCAATATTGATCATGATGCTAGTCTACTGAAAATTAATCACCTGTGGATTTGCCTATGCATGTAAACAATACGTAATAACATCCTCTCCTGGAACAAGGCGTGTTTACTGTTGATATACAAACAAGTCATAGAACAAGCAGACCTATGGGGAAATGAGGCATACTGAGGTAGGCAAAAATGTTTCCAAAAATCTCTTGCCTTGTGACGGCCCTGAGTGCAGCCCCCCAGGGTTTGGCAGAAAGAGGTTCATTCCCGCTGACGTGAACTGAACCTCGTCCAGACAGGCTGGGTCTCTAAGATGCTGCTGTTGAGTATTGCCTGTTTCAGTAAAGGGAACACAAGTATTTTTAGCAGTGTCTTGTTATTTTTGAAAGAAATATTATATAGTGACATGATCACAAGCAGTCTTTTTTTTCCCCTTCCTTTTTTTTAATATGGTAATTGGAATTAGTAATATTAGAATGATTGTCCCAGAAATTTGGTTTGCTAATTTTTGCTAACATTAGATCATAGAATCATAGAATCATAGAATGGCATAGGCTGGAAGGGACCTCAGAGATCATCTAATCCAACCTCCCTGTCATGGGCAGGGACGCCTCTCAACTAGATCAGGCCACTCAAGGCTCCGTCCAACCTGGCCTTGAGCACCTCCAGGGAGGGGGCATCCACAACTTCTCTGGGCAATTTATTCCAAAGTCTTACCACCCTCGTACTGAAGAATTTCTTCCTAAGATCTAATCTAAATCTGTTCTCTTTCAACTTAAACCCATTTCCCCTTGTCCTATCAGTGGACACTCTTGTCAAAAGTCCCTCCCCAGCCTTCCTGTAAGTTCCCTTCAGGTATCGGAAGGCAGCTATTAGGTCTCCCCAGAGTGTTCTCTTTTCAAGGCTGAACAATCCCAGCTCCCGCAACCTGTCCTCATAGCAGAGGTGCTCCAGTCCCTGGATCATCTTTGTGGCCCTCCTCTGAACACGCTCCAACAAATCTATGTCTCTCTTATGGTGGGGACACCAGAACTGGACGCAGTATTCGAGGTGGGGTCTCACAAGAGCAGAGCAGAGGGGGAGAATCACCTCTCTTGACCTGCTGACCACGCTTCTCTTGATACATCCCAGGATGCGGTTGGCCTTCTGGGCCGCATGAGCGCACTGCCGGCTCATGTTGAGCTTCTCATCTATAAACACCACCAAATCCTTCTCTTCAGGGCTACTCTCAACCACTCTGTGCCCAGTTTGTATTTATGCCTAGGATTGGCCCGACCCAGGTTAAGGACCTTGCATTTTGACTTGTTGAAGCTCATGCAGTTTGCACTGGCCCATTTCTCAAGCCTATCAAGGTCCCTCTGGATGGCATTTCTTCCCTCAAGTGAGTCCACGGCACCACACAGCTTGGTGTCATCGGCAAACTTACTGAGGGTGCACTCAATGGCATCATCCATGTCGCTGACAAAGATGTTGAACAGCACTGGACCCAGAACAGACCCCTGAGGGATACCGCTTGACACTGGTCTCCATGCAGACATTGAGCCATTGACCACAACTCTTTGAGTGCGACCATCCAGCCAGTTCTTTATCCACTGAGTGGTCCATCTGTCAAATCTGTGTCTCTCCATTTTAGAGACAAGGATGTCTTGTGAGACAGTGTCAAACGCCTTGCACAAGTCCAGGAAAACGACATCCGTTGCTTTACCCACGTCAGCCAGTGCTGTAGCTTTATCGTAGAAGGCCACTAAATTAGTCAGGCATTATAGCATCCAGTCATTATTAGCCAGCTGGATTGAGTTGAATATAATGAACTACTAATTAACTCAAGGTACTGACCCTGCCTACAAGAGGCAGGTCATTTCCTCCTGGCTGTGGAAGATGCAACAGCGTCCTTGGTGCCGCAGCCCAGGCTGTTGAGCAACAAGGCATGACTTGCCCCTAGTGAAGCCATGTTGGCTGTCACCACCCACTTGGTTATTTTTTATGTGCTTTAGTACAGCTACCAGGAGAATCTGTTCTATGATTTTACCTGGCACAGAGGTAAGGCTGACTGGTCTGTAGTTTCTCGGGTTGTCCTTGGTCCCTTTTTTAAAGATGGGGGTTATGTTCGCCCTTTTCCAATCTGTAGGAACCTCACCAGACTGCCAGGACCTCTCAAATATGATGGCTAATGGCCTAGCAACTTCAGCTGCCAGTTCCTTCAGGACCTGTGGGTGTATCTCATCAGGTCCCATGGACTTATGCACCTTCAGGCTCTCTAGGTGTTCCCAGACCTGATCTACTCCTACCCTGGGTGGTTCTTCACTCTCCCAGACCCAGCCAACATCCTCTGTGATTTGGGTGGTGTGATTCGAGTGGTTGCCAGTGAAGACTGAGGCAAAAAAGTTGTTGAAAATTTCAGCCTTCTCCGTGTCCTCAGCAACCAGGTCACCCGTATCCTTCCGGAGGGGCCCCACATTGTCTCTCATTTTTCTTTTTTCTCTCACATACCTATAAAATCCTTTTCTGTTATTTCTAATATCGCTGGCCAGATTTGACTCTGTCAGGGCCTTAGCTTTTCTAACCTGGTCTCTGAGTACACGAGCAACTTCCTTGTAATCATCCCAGGTTACCAGTCCCTGCTTCCATGCTTCGTGTATTCCCCTTTTGTATTTGATTTTAGCCAGGAGTTCTTTGTTTATCCATATAGGTCTCCTGGTGTTTTTGCCTGATTTCTTCCTTTTAGGGATGCAATGCCTTTGAACTTGGAGGAGATGATCCTTGAAAGTCAACCAGCAATCTTGGGCTCCCAGTCCTTCCAGGGCTTTATCCCATGGCACATGACCAAGGAGGTTCCTGAAGCGGCAAAAGACAGCTCTTCTGAAATTGAGAGTTTCAAGCTTGCTGAGCTTCCCCCTCTTAGCTGCCCTTAGGATCTCAAACTCCACCATCTCATGGTCACTACAGCCAAGGCTACCCATGAGTTCAACATTACCTACCAGCCCTTCCCTATTGACGAGAATGAGGTCTAACATGGCACCTCTCCTCATTGGTTCCTCTATCACTTGGATAAGGAAGTTATCATTAATGCATTCCAGGAATCCCCTGGATTGCTTGTTCCCCGCTGTGTTGTTTTTCCAACTGATATTAGGGTGGTTAAAATCGCCCATGAGGACCAGGGTTTGTGAACGAGCAGCAACTCCTATCTGCCTACATAGGGCCTCATCCACTTGGTCCTCCTGATTGGGTGGTCTGTAGCACACTCCCACTGTAAAGTCTCCTACCCTTCCTTTCACCCTGGCCCACAGGCACTCGGTTCTTTCGTCATCACTTGCCAGGTGGAGCTCCATGCATTCTAGCCGTAATTCTAGATAATTATGCCATAAACTTCTCTCTCTCTCATACATGCAGGTTCAGGAAAAAATAACTGAAGAAATGCTGTATGATACAGTTTTAAAGCTGCCTGAAGTACTGATTTTGAAGGCAAATATTCAACTCTTTTTAAAAGTAAAAATTACAAGTACTTTGGCTGTTTGGTTCAAATCTGAACAGGACCCTCTGTTTATGTTATGCTTCAAATGGTGTTTAGTTTCCTGATAGGTTAACCTTAACTCCCCCACTATTGCTTTTTTTTTTTAATTAACATGCAGGTACACCTAAATATGCATGATTTTAAGTTAACAGACTGTTCATTCAACAAATTTAAGTGGATACATAAATGTTTGAAGGATGGGGCCCTACTCCCATAGGCTTTCATTTTACTGTAGTATCCATCTACTTGGTCTGTAAAGACTAAGTATTCTCCTGGACTTTCTCTTAACCTATTTTTTTCTGATGTATAAAAATACTCTGCATAAGGTACAAGAAAGTCACGAGTTCATCAAACAGGAATTTCAATGCTGAGACATAACCTGTTTGTGACATCCCTGGGAGAGGACCCTGAAAAGTCATGTGATATTTACTAACATGCGGTACTGTCTTTGGTGCTGGTTCCATTTTATCTTGTGTCCCAAAGCTCATCCTACCAAAACTATTAGCAAACAGCTATTATTTTTAAATAGTTCTCTATGTACACTGGGTTGTTTTGGGTTTTTTTTCCTGGTTTTGTGACTTGTAAACATGTACACAACCTCTTAACAAGGCACTCTAGGAAATGGGACAGATATTTTCAAAGCATCTTTTCCTAGTAAGACAAACAAAATTCATTTCTGCTTAAGTAGCAGAGAAACAGAATGTAGGCTGAAAGTAAGCTTTAGCTAGTGTATTCAAAGCAAAATGATCAAATCTCTTAGAGTAGAGGGATGCTAAGAATGAATACTTGTCCTACTGATTAGCCAAAAAAGTAACTAATTTCATTGAAATAATACTCACTTGACATGTAATGCACACGAAGTTACAGACTCATTAATGACTTACTAATGACAGCCTCCCTCTGAGTCACGTTAGGAAGCTGCTTTTAGAGTGGAAAAAACTGTAACAGCAAAGTCTTAAAATAACATGCAAGAAGCACAAGATCTTAGATTGATCAGGGATCAAATTGTTGCAGTTAGATAGGTATCTAAAGATGTGAATAAGTAAGATTTTCAAAGAAGTTTTCTCTTAAGGTGCCTGCATCCAAAAATTCTTCAGCTGCCCCTACAGTTCTCTGCTTCCAATGTTAAACCAGGTGCCTAATGTTTCACTTCTGGGCATGTCTAGGAGTCTTTCAGTGTCAGCAGAGCTGAGTTCTCCATGTGTAATTCATGCTTGGCAGGATCCACAGGCACAGTTCCTCCACCTGTATTGCCTGAGGATCTGTATCCCAGAGGCTTGTGGTAGGCACATGTGGTGGGTTCCCAAAATGCTGGGTAACAAATTCCTCCCATTCTTCAGAGTGCCTTAGATTCCTGGCTACGGAATATCTCATTAATCTTGCAAACTTTGTTGATGAATCTGTTTCACTTTACATAAATAAATACAAAATATCTGTGGTAAAAAGAGAGAAGCAAAGAGTACGATTCTGCAGCCTTGTGGCAGAAACATTCACTGAGGGGCAGAGACACCTGGATCCCAGCCCCTGTTCCAGAGGCTGGTTTATATAAGATTTATAATATAAATGTTGAATAGAAGATAAAAATGCATTTAAAAGACATAAAGCAACCATTGGAGCAGGGACAGGTGTGTCTATGCCCTCATGAATATCCCTACTTTTTATGGTTGCCAGCTTCTTTGCCTATATGAGCTGCGCACCCAAACCTTCATATGGCTGGAAGCCACAATATACATCCGTGACCCATATGCTGGAAAGCAGAGGGAAGCAGGAGCTCTCAGTGGGAGTTGATTGTGGCTCTTCAGGAATTCCATCAGCTCATTAACCAAGTCAGACTGCGTTAGCCATGTAGTTGGGTCCTAAATCAATGTAATAATATCACCTTCCATAGCCTGGGCTGCCAGACTCCAACCCACAAACAGAAATTCAGATTACTCCACAACGCACTCTGACTCACAGCATTCACAGAGCTCATCACACGACCAAGATGCCCCTAGGAACTGTCCTTGACTTGCTCAATGAGCTGCATGTGGTTCAGGGCTGTGTGAGCCTGTTCTCAAGAGGGAGAGATCACTATTATTTTCTCTTTATTTAGGAAAGAACTTCTAGCCACACATCAATGATTAAGGCAACAATTTTTTTGACTAGTATATCGTATGCATGTCAGTGTTTTAAAACAAAGAACTCTGTCTTTTGAAACAAAGAACCCTTAATTATTTCTTGTAAGTTGGCCCGTTTCATGTCAGGGTAGGAGGGGCGTGAATGGCCACCTCCACAGCTTTTACTAGTGATTAAGGCAGGATACGTGAAGGTGCGAGAGAGGTTTAGGGTCAGAAAAGGAAATTAAACCTGGTGTTTTGTGCCTTTTGTTCTGTGACTCTTCAATGTAAAATCCATGAGCCAACCTCGAAGAAGGGACGAGAAGCCAAGGCTTGCGTTTCCCCTTTTCCCTACTCCCAGGTGTGTTCCTTCTTCACTGGGCTGCTGGAGGATCATCCTTTCTCGCTCACTGTCTCTCAGGCTTTGTGTATCCCTCATGTTCTAGCTCCCTCTTGGGGATTTGGTCCCAAGTGACTAACTGAGAAATGAATATATAAAAAATATCTGTAAAATAGTGCCGGCCTTTGAGTTTAAGTCTCACTGAAAGCTGCATCCTGTAATGACAGTTAGACTCATGAGCCTTTACAGGCTCCTTTTGAGAACATGGTCCTAAATCCTGAAATCTAGACATTTTTAATCAGTTCCTTTTAAGCACAAAGAGGATATAACTAAATCTAAGATGATCTAAACACATCCATTTTAATATCAGCTTGTTTTGTATGTTTAAATACTATCTCCCCTACCACCACCAAAAGGAGCAAGTGACATTTTCCGTTTCGAAAGCTATATACTCCTGTGTAATATCAGAATATGTATAGGTGTTATGTAATGTACATGTACAGATACTACTGCTGCAAGATCTCCCACCTGTCATGAGATTATTTTGATGGGAAATGGAGAAACTCAAATCTGCTCAAGTGGCTTGCAGGCTCACACAGTACAGAGTAAGATCTAGGCGTGATACAAGTGGGTTTAGCCGAGTAAAATCAAGGGAACCGCATATTCCCATCTCACATCTGAAGTGACTCACATAGCCATTCGTATCAGTACAAGAACACAAACATTTTTAACGAAGACTTTGCGGAGCTTAATGGAATTAATTTCCTAGTCACACTGACTCCTTCAATTTGTATCCAGGTCCAATACAGGAACCATATGGAGAGAGGCACAAAAAGATAAGCAGGCGTTGCATACCATTACTCACCATCTGTTTAGGTAAGGCGTGCTGAGCCGAACAAGGAACGGGTCACGGCTTCGATGACATTCGCAGGTCAGAGCCCGTCTGAGAGCCAGTGTGGACTACAACAGCATCTGGCTGCCAGGGAACACATGGGAAGATTTTCCTGGGGTTACTGTGCAAGATGAGCATAACAAGTGGTCGCCTGGTGAGGAAGGAGCAGCGGATGAAGATAGATAAGTGCCTGAGAAGCAAAAGCTTGTGTTGAGAGAAGGGATACAAAGTGAATGAGTGACATAGGGGTGGACAGTAAAGGCATGAGTGATATGGCAGTGTCAGATGCTGACACGCAGATTTGGATTGCAATACAAAGCCCTACATTTACTAAGAGTTGGAGATTTTGCCATAGGTTTCATAACCTTAGAATGTAATATTATTCCAGCTGGCATTTTATCAGTGAGACCCTTTCTCAGCATAAGTTATAAAAATGTAAATGTATGTTAAATCATACGGCATGCGTTTATGGAAGATTTATGGATGAACTTATCCACTGTAGAGCTGTGTTCTTGGACAACCTGCCCTGTGCTTCCCTGCACCTGCAGAGAGCTGGGAACGGGAGGATAATTATGAGCATTGAGAGTCTAAGCCAGATGTTCCAGGCATGGAGGAATTTCATCTTTGGTTGGCTGGCCTCTAAAGGCAGGAAAACAGAGAAAGGAAGTGTCCATGTTTGAGCTGGCATGTGCCACGCGAATCCTTGCTGAGTCAGCGCCCGGGCTCTGCCGCTGGCAGCCGGCCACCGTTGTGCTCTTTGCCTGGGCTTCTTACCACGGAGCAGGCGAGCGCAAAGCCAACTACAGAATGTCCGGGGAAGGCTGAAGTGTTAAAGGAAATATGGTTCTGACACAGAAGCACATGCAAACGAAGGGAGCACAAGCCTTGTACAATATCCTGACTGAACAGGATATCCACTGTGCATTGCTTAAAAAGATGAGGTGTCACTTCTGTGCTTGAATCATTTAGACTTACACATTTTAGATTTTTATTAGAAGTATGTAAGTAAATATTCAGCAGGTATGCTTACGTGTTATATCTGTGTTTTGTTACCAAGATGATTCATATTTTTCTTTTTAAGCAAAATAAAAGTTAGTATCTGTCTAAGAAATGAACGACTTTAGACATATGTTTTTCCCAGTGTTGGAAACGTTCATTTTCACTTCCTCTCAGTATATTAAGCAATACCAGTAAGGCAGTCCTGCTTAACAATTTAGAGCAAGAATTTTCACCTCAGGACTGCAGCCTTGATTCTTAAAATTATATATTGTAGGTTGAGGAACAGAATATATTCTAAATCATGCATTTCAAACAGCCATTTCCAACTCTTTTTTTTTTCATTAATTCATGCAAAACTGTCAACATACCAGTGGACTGCAGTGCTTGATTTCAGAGAGGTCTGAAGGAGGAAGGAAAGCATTATGGCAAATGCATTCTTGAAAGCAGGAATATCTCAACTGCATTGCACAGAGAGGATTTTAAGATTAAAATAACAAATGCTTAGAATGAATGGAAGTGATGCAGCAGTGACAGGCACAGAAATAAGACTGTTACAAAGTTCATGTCTTGTTGGAATGTGTTCTGACAGAATTCATACTTTTTCATTCTAATATGAAAAGTATGGACTTCTATATTTTCTATTCTCAAATGATGAAACATGACTAAGTGATCACAGTCCAAGTTCTGTGATATGTAACTATCCAGCCTTTGGGTGGAGAAAGACCCTCCTATACCAATTTGGGCAACCTCTTGGATCTCAGCTGTGGGATACCCGATGCTGGAGCTGTGTCCAGAGTCTCCGCAACACCATATGCCTATCTATATATCCCTTCACTTCTCAGGTATATCCCCCACTCCAGGCATTTGAAGGAAGGCTTAGAGGATGGCCTTACAAGCTGACGTCACTTGTGTCTCTAACAGATTCTTCCTCTGCTTGATGAGGAGGTTGATAAGCCACTTTACACAAATTGAGCCACTTACTGGGGGCAGCTGCTGTCGTCAACAGCTGAACTGCAGATCCTCCAGCAAGGCTGCGATGCCCAGAAGGGCAGCTGAAGGCACATAAAAATGTCGATGAGAGACAGTCCCTTAAAACACCTTTAACATCATTGTTTACAGGCTTAATTTAACCAAATGAACAAAGGAGTATCTATCAGTACTGTTGTTAGGAGTTGCAGTGGGCTAGTTTTTGTGGAGAAGTCTTTGTTTGTTGTTGTACTCGTAAGTAAAACAGAGTAAAATTAAAAGTTTCAGGGAGATGGAAAAGACCAACGTAGGGCATTTCTTTGCTTCAGGATTAAGGGGGTAAAAAGCCTGAATGATTAAGAGAAAGCTTCTGTGAAACAAGGAAAGAACCAAGATTAATTAGCACTGCTTGAATAAATATTTTTGAAACAAATTTAGGGATATTCTACCCTTACATAAAAACCTGAAAATTACTGAGATATCATTCCTTAAGCCTGCTTTGTTATAAGTTCATCATCTCTCCAGAAGTTCTCAGTAAGACATAGATACTGGCATTACTGAGTTTGATCTTCTTTCTTTCAGTTGCACACACACTAGAGTCCTGCAGGTAAACAGTTTTACCCTACCTGTAGCTGGTTCTCAAGAGTCCAGGATTTGAATAATTTCCCATTTCTAAACAACGAGCATTGTGAACAGTTAATTAGAAGATGTAACGTTTTATCTCCTACCTGGCATCTGTTTGTGGAGCAGAATAGGTGTCCAGCTGAAGTCCTTGTATGTTGACTGAACATGGGAGTTGGGTTGTAACTGCAACTGCTCTGCCTGTGTAGCAGCAGGTAGGACAGAAGCAGCAGCAGCAGGAGGCAGGAGCGATGTTCCCATGCTTGCCCAGTCAGCAGGAGAGATACTTACATCCAGTGCACTGCATGATGGATTTTTTCAGACTGCAGATTTCAGTGTGTAACTAAACTGAGTGCAAAATGACAGGTCCAAATTTGGGATTTAGTCTGTTACATTATTTAAACTTTACAATAATTAATACGTATATTAAACTTTGAGCTTAAGCATTCATCTTTGCATCTTATTTTTCTCTAGCTAATCATGAATCTTTGTATTAACTGAAACGTAGCAATGAAACTTGTCAAGAACCTGTACATCTAAAACCATAAAAGGCACACCTTGCTTTTGCCTCTCAGATTTTACAGATAAAAATTCTTGAAACAGAAACAGATTCTTGAAAGAAAACAAAGCACATCTTAAGCTTTCATACTTTTTGAACATAACTGTGCTGGTGCAAGACACAAGAACATCAACCGTGCTAGACCTTGTGGAATTTTTCACAGTGTATCATTTTAGGAAGTGAAAATGATATATATCATGGAAAAAAATCATGTTTTATCTATTACTTTAGAAGAAAAACAAAACAGGTTGCACTTCGAGTCAAAGAATAAATTAGACACATTTCATTTTAAAATGAAATCTGCTTTACACAACTATACATTGAATCAAACAAATTCAGGTTGCTCTTAGGCAAAGTGAAAAAACTGTGAGGTTGCTCAACAAAGGCCAATTCCATAATGAATATTTGGATTTACATTGGAACCAGACCTAGGCCTTTCAGTTTCCCTTTTTCCTTTTCTCTACGTTTAGTTGCTTTGAACTGTGATGTTTTTATGATGGTAACATGATTCTGTGTTCCTCCTAGAGGACTTATTGAAATGTCATTCATATTTGATTACAGTATTTTAGCAATACAACAATACCACAATAATTACAGAAGAACTTATTCTTTAAGACAGGGCCTCATGTAGGAAGAAAGTAACATTTTTCAGTGATATTGCTAAAAAGAAGTGCACTGCAGTATTCTACAGGTCCAAAAGAGATGAGTGAATCTTGGAGTAGAGTTCAGCCCTTCCTGCCCATGCACTGGATTTAAGCCTAAAGCCGTACAAAACTGTGAATTCTGAGATGGTTCTGATTTCATCCTGTAGTCAGCAACTGGCTCTGAAACATAATCAAAATTTGCTCAAGTCTATCAGAGATGTTTTAAGACAATCTCTTAAATTAATCCGATCCATTTTGATTTCATAATGAAATCTTAATCCAAACAAGTTTCATACATGGCTAACACTGATCTAAACACAACTGATAAAGAAAAAAATAGATATTTCAGTCTCAAAATTGGTAGAATAGTTACCAGCAAAGAAAGAAACATGCAGCAGTGATGGGTCAGGAAGCTATGAACTAGTCACATTAGGTATGGTTTAGCAAGCTGAATTTGGCATCTACTGCCATATCTCGTTGTACAGTATGCTCAAAATAAAGGCAAAGGAGAACTTTGAAAATATTACTGTGGATTGTAGGCCAGCTTAAGTGCAATGTGATGCCTGAGCAAACAAAATGTATGCTTACACCCATACTCTGGATATCATTGTCATATTAACTTGTGGAACAACGGAGGAGACTTTGCTAGAGCATTGAGAAATTAAACACTGTTTCTCACTTAGTGAGTTTGTTTTACTAAATGAGAGTAGTTAAAATATCCCTTAAGTAACAGTAATCCATTTACATTCCTAAGCATGGTTGCAGGTATGTGTAATGGGACACAGGCTGTTAAGGCAGATATTGCAGGAGGTGCGAATTCAAAGTTTATATCACCAAAATCTGTAATACAAAAGATGAAAGTCTTTGAAAGAATCACACTTGTAACATTAGTGAATTAATATGCTGACTGAGACTTGTTTCTGACAGATCCGGCACATTACATTCAAATGCACTGGCACGGCGGGGTCTATCAGGAGTCTAAAAGTCTCAGAATGTTCAGAGTGACATTTGGGATAACAGGGATGAATTCCAGCCAGGTCTTTCATATGCCCATTCGCTGCTCTATATTTTTGGCTCCAAGTGTGTGCTAACATCAAATTCCCAGACTTTCTCAGTGCCCAAGAAAATATTGTTAAACCCAAATTCGGAATGTTCGTAAAAGACAGGCGCAGCACGTTAGTGTACACGTCTGAGGTCACACAAACGCAGTCAGACAGCAGGCTGTGAACCAAGGATGGCGTGCAGAGGCTTATGCAGCTTTGAGGCGTCCTATGTCACGAACAGCAAGATTGCATCTATCCATGACATGTCATGAGATATTCACAAAGGATAACTTTATCCTGGTGAGATTAATCTCCTGTGAATCTTTCAACAAGCTTAGGGAGGGGGAGACAGAGGTTCTTCTAGGTGGCAGTTTAGTCACTAGATCAAACTCCTGCTCTGAATGGCCCTTTAGGGGAACCTCTCTCCCTGCCTTTACCATGGAGAAAACCTACAACGCTGAGCTTGGCTCAGTCAACAAAAACTAGCAAAAAGCTAGGCTACAACTGGCTTTTCAAATTCCCCTTTCCTTCTCCATCCCTACTTGAAGCTGATGTGGCCCATGTTATTTTTGGTTCATGGACGATAAAACTGTAATGGAGCAGAGCACACAGGAGTTATGGAAGTACAGTTTTTGAAATCAAGGCTGAAAATTATGCTTTCCTCAAGAGGGGCTCTAGGGACAGGGACAATCCATCTCACTACTACATTTTCCAAAAGGGGATTCAGCCAAGAAGATGTACAAATGTCCAAGATGCCTTCTGCTATCTAAGTCTCATTACCTTTCATGAAAAAGATACCGCTGCCTTCCTTTATGATGAACACCTAGCTGTAATTTTAAGCATCCGGAGAAGTTAACTTATTTAACTCATTTCAGTCCAGTTACAGTTACAGGCATTCTTTTTCCACAGAATATGTTTTCACTCTGTTCTTCAGAACATAAACCCTGGAAAGATAAAGGTAAAAGAATATATGCTTATTTTTGTAAAGAAAAAAACCACTCAGTTCTGGGGTCAAAGGCTTTTAATTAAAAAAGACAGAATGAGTTCTACCTCAGAGAGTGCTTTATGGTGCCCTAACAGTACCTCCATGGATGATGCCAGCATCATGAGAGAAAGTGCAGAACTTCTCAAGGGGTTGTTGGTTTTGTTTTGTTGTTTTTTTTTTTTCTATTTCCTTCTTTCTCTTTGCTACAGGCTTGGTTAATTGTTTGTCTGACCTAGTGCCTTAAAACATAAAGTGGGATTTACAGCAATTCGTCAAATTAAGCTGAAATCCCAGGGAGTGAAATGAAGGAGGGAAACAAATGGAAAAAAAAAAAAGAGGAAATAAATAATGCAATTCACCTGTTGCGGTGAACCTGATGAGGACGGACACATACAGGTTCCCAGCCAATGCTTCTTAGATATCATCATTTAGGGACTGAAATTTAGAAATCTCTGGTGTTCAGTTACACCTATGATGGTATCCTAGGTCTTTATTTTCTTCCAAATGCAAATGCAAAAAAGAAAACTCTGTGAAAATGAAAATGAACAAATAGAGTTCCAGGCTCTAAACCAGCACTACTTTCAGAAAATACTGAAGTATCACTACCAAAGAATAAAAATAAAATAAAATAACTAGAATAAACCCCAAACAAATGAAAACAAAACAAAACAACAAAACCCAACAGCCCAAGAAGCTCTGTCTTGGCTGGGAAAGAATTTCCCCTCGCTAAACCACCAAATTGGAATTTACTGTCAGAGTGAAAGTTGTCTTTCAATATTAAAAAAAAACAAACCCACAACAGAAAAAACACCCATATGTTTAATGCCAATGTTAACAAAGTCATGCTCAGCCTACTTCAAAAGAAAGCCTATCTAAAAGAGTTTAGAGAACAAGTCCACTTGTAAGTTGAAATACTGATCAGGATGGAGAAGGATGGTATAATAGGCTTATGTAGCCTCTTTTGCTTTTTGAGTTGTCAGGAACACATCTCCATTAAATATTCAGAAGGACCTGAATATGTTTTCCTGTGTTATTCTGATAACGTACAGAATGTGTGTGTACATGGGAGGGTGAGGGAGAGGGCACTTTTCTTCTAAAGACATGAAAATCCATTCAGGATATAAAAGTAGTTCTTACATCACTGCACATCATGAAATATTTCAGAGTTTCCTTATGATGCTAGGCTGTAGCAACACAAAAGGAAAACAAGGCATTGCTGCATCCTACGTACATGGTCCCAGGTACAGTTACTCGTTCCATACAAATTTCTACATTTGGGCTACACCTGCAAAGGAATATTCAAAATTGAGATGAATCAACTGAGGATATGAAGTCAGTTACTCTCTTTCAGATAAACCTTTAGATGATATAATTATAGCTGAACAAAACCACCAGTTTCTCCTGCACTTTTCATGAAGAAAAGGTTTCTGAGCACAATATTTGGAGCATACATCTCCAACAGATTATTTCATCAGGCTACTTAGAAACCTTACTTTATTAAAGAAAGGAAGGGAATTTTCGTCCAGTGTCTAAATTCTTTTCCTCAAATTAAGATAAGAGTTACAAGCCTGAAGAGGAAGAGTTGCCTTATTCAGGGCAAATACATCCATTAGGAGAATAATAACTTTAAAAAAAAAAAAGGCTGCATCTTGCCTTCATCAAGCTGGCATGGACTGCAGCACCGTGTCACGTATGATCTGTCTGCTTATAAAACCTGCCTTTATCATTCATTGAGCAATGAATAATAGAAATATATTGCTATTGAAATATAACATTGTACCATTATTTATTTTTCATATTCGATAATGAACCGACTAAAAATATACACATACAAATTCATGTTAATGGTAATAATAAAAATGAGCTTAAACACAACAGCAATATAAAACTGTATCTTCACCTTATAACACTTTGAACATTGACATTAATTATTTTGAAAATTAGTGTTGAAAATGAAATGGTGGAGAGAAGAGGGAGGGAAGATATCACTCCTGGCAACTTAAAATAAAACAAGCTTTTCAGACACATGGCCACTGTTGCCATTTTACCTCTTAATATTTTATATAAAACAGATGCTTTTTCAGATACTGGCCAAAAACCTGTCTAGCATAAACCAAAAATCATATAGGCTATTCAATTTTTAACATATTCTTTCAATATTTTGTTCTCTGTTTTGCAAATACATGTACAGAACTTCTGCAGATGGGCAGGCTTACTGAACTGCATACTTGGCTGGATGAAGATAAAAATATTTACATACCTATATATACATAGATGTATGTATGTATATACACACATAAACACATGTATATAGATGCCTTGGTAGATTATATATGGAAACTCATTCCAGCTCCAATTTTGGTAGACATAAACTGGGCCCTCAGTGAAAATGGAGCGGCAAGGATATTTAGGCTTTCATAAACCAAACCAAAGCACACTGGTGGTTTGCATTATCCAAATTTCTGGTTTAAACCCCAGCTTTTTTAGGATGAACGAGCTAATGAATCTATGACTTGTGTGATCAGGTTTAGCTATACAATATTCTCACATTATTAAGGGCACATTATTAAGGTTTACTTTCACAGTTGGTGCTATTTGTTTGACTTAAAAATTAGCATAACTTTCATTAAAGTTTCTGAGTATTTGGAGGATGTGAATAGATTTAGAATTTTGTTGCTGCTTCAAGAAGGTGAAGAAGTTGGACTGTTGTTTTCTTCTAAATTTGAACAGAATTCTCCTGCTAAGTTAAAAACTGTTTCATTTTGTATGTGTTTTAAATTAACTAGTTTCTTTAATAGTTCTTTTAAGGGGAAATCCAAGCTGAATCCTGACTATGAAAATTTAATTTCTGGGAAGTTCTTTACGACCATTCTGAGGTTCATCTTTCAGATTAAGAAAGAATATTTTAATTAAACTCTTTTCCCATGCCCACCATTCATAAGAACTCTGTATGGCACTAAGGGATATTTCTAGAAAAAAAACAGAAGTTGAGTTTGAAACAGTTTATGATTAATGTTTAAGCCTACAATACAGAAGGGAGGGACTTTCTTAATTATAAAAGTCTTGTAAAATTATGATGTTTGTGATTATTCCCAGAGAGTGAACAAATATTGAAATTAAAAGCAAGTAAGTACAGAATAGTTACCAGAGCTAGGAAAGTGGTAGAGTTATTTCTGGTATGTTTTAGAAAGAAAAAATACATACAATTATAATGTAAATAGAGATCTCTGCTAAAAAAAGACTCCACCAAAGCGCTCAGGCCTACTGAAGTTACTTAAGTCTTCTCTCTCTAGACAGGCAGTTATAGAGTGAGAATATACTTAGCTAATATGACAATTAAGCACATGCAAAATTGATTTTTCTGGGAAGAGACAGCATTAATAGTGTCCTTAAACTGACACATATTTTGAAGTGTTACACATAATTGGAACCTTACAAAAGAATATTAGGAAGTATAGGAAAAAAACCTCAACAAAAGAGCTGAACAAAGGGAAAGAGGAACTGTGAACCAAATTTACATATATTTAGTGAAATAATAAGGATACTTCACATTTTTAGAACATTGTTTCTGCTACTCTCTCTGGAGAGAGTACAGGTTTTTCAGTTAGGAGTAAAAGACTATTTGAAGCTGTCTCTTGCAACATAATTTATTGAAAAGCACTAATAAACAGTTAAAGGTCATTAAAGGAGAACATATATACTGAATAGAGCAAGTGGCATAAGAAGAAACAATTTTGTTGGCTCATGTATAATATAATCTTAAACCACTGGAGGTAGAGCTGCTATTGTCTGTATAATGTCCCATCACTTTATGGAAATATATTCTACAGATTTCAGAGAGACTTATTTTATAGACTTATAGAATCATTTAGGTTGGAAAACAACTTTAAGATCATCAAGTCCAACCATAAACTTAACACTACCAAGTCCACCGCCAAACCAAGTCCCTAAGCAGCAGATCTACACATATAGAATCATATATCCTTTATGTATAAAGCTACGATAAGGATCATCTCCTAAAAATAGCTTCTAGTTTCTATTTCTTCTAACTGTTACTTGTCAGATTCTAGTTCACACTTACAAAATACCATTTATTGAGAAGGTTCAAAAGCATTCTAAACTTCCAGGATTTAGGCATCTCTGACGAAGAACATGATTTGGAAAAGTTTTCCTGAATCTCATTAGGGTTTCTCAATTAGGCATGTGATATTCTTAATGAAGCCAATCAAAGTCTCGTTCATCTGCCCTGTGGCCCAGTTTTTTTCATCCTGCTCCCAGTTAGCAGCATAGAATTATGAAAACGTGCGTCTCCAATGGTGAATAGAGCTAGCCTATAATTACTATTAAACAAACTAACAGAACAATACAAAATATGGCAGTCAAAGACCAAATTCACTGCTGCATGTAATTATTAGATTACTATTTCAAACGTTAACCCTTGTCTAAATAAAGCTTTAATTTTACTTTTCCTTGGACAGCCACGTCATGGGCATAAGCCCTGAAAGCCATCCATTTTGAGAAATAAAGTCAATTTCTAGCCTCTTTACAGGTTTCCCACCATTCTCCAAGTGGCAAAGTCAGCATTCATTACCGCTTTCAAGGAGAGAAGCTTTTAACAGATGTATAACCAGTTACTCTGATCTTATTTACTGGCAATAGAGATAAGTAGCACAAATTTTGCTCCAAGTTACACTCTTGTATTTCTTGTGCTTAGTCCCTTGTTTGGCAATCACAGAATGCATTATTAGAGAACTGAGCAGAAGATATCTAAAATTAGACAATAAATTGTAGCCATTCATATATTTATATTATATATATATTGCTAATAAAATAGCATGGACTTTACACAAACTATCAAAAGAGAATTTTGTAATTTAGCCTAGAAGACTAGGCTAATTACTATAAATCCACTATAAAATGCCAAGAAGCTTCCAATCATTTAGAAAGAGTTCTTAACTCACACTTTGGGGTTAGCATATCCCAGCTGTAATTTACCATTGAAGTGATATACAAATGCCAGTAATTCCAGGATTAGACACAGTCCCTGAAAAAGAACAACAGGGAATACAATTTATTATTGCATTTGATAGCCAAAGTTAGAAAGGTTTAACAAAAAGAAAAATAAATACTGGCAGTTATAACTTCTTTAAATTAGGAATATTCCCTGTGGTTGGACTGTCCCCATGAAACTTAGTAATTGCTCACCTTACATGACTATTATAATCTTCTTGCTGATGGAAAACCATTGGGACATCTAATTCAACTAAATTACAACAACACTCAAGAAAACTTAATGGATGTGGTGATGAATATGTTATAAGGCTCTTTTGCAGCCTCATGAAGCCCATACTGTTAGTCAACAAATTATATATATTTGATAACACAATTTCCTTGGTAAAAAAGGACAAGCATGATGGCATTCTCCAAGTGACTACCCAAAAATGAACCAAGGATAGGGAAGGACGGGAAATGGCACTGTGATATGATTTTGATTTCAAAATCTCCATGGAATGAACAATAGTAAACATGACCATATTTGATTAGGGAATGAACTAGAAGACCAGAACTCTTTCAGGAATTTAGTCCAATCAACTACATGATAGATAACCTAAGAAATAACAGCAGAAGGCAGCAACGTTATTACATTATTAAACTTATTTCAGGAAGTATATCTAAGCACAGAAAAAGCCACTGCGCCTCTTACTCTAGTGCAGTCAAAGAATTAGGGTCAATTCTTCATTTAGTAGTAACAGTAATGGTAGTACAAAATTACTATAGGAAAAATATACTTCAGAGAGATGTATATATACACACATATAAAAATGTCTTACTTTAGAACAACCTTTGTAAGATAACTGAGTGTATTGAAGGTGAGTGATATCACACAAAAAGTGGAAGACAAGGTAGGGAGTGTCATGGTTCTTGTTTTCAAACACTTTTGGTTTATGATTTGATTTCCCTGCTGGCTGAGAAGTCAGAAGCTTGGGTTTTCTTGGCTTCTCTTAAAAATAATCTTACTTTCTATGGCTATATATTTCCTTTACCTTTCATGTGCCTCTAAAATGTTTATTTCAACAGGTGAGATACATTCCAGCTCGCAGGCGTCCCGACGCAGATCCTACCAGCGCTCGATGTGAAGGCCGTAATAATACACAGGTCACACATGACCTTCCCAGAACAAGATCAAATGGCAGAAATAATTTTCACAATGCCTGGAAGGAAAATATCTGTTAAAAGTGACTTTATATAGCTCTGTCAGAAAGTACTTCATCTGTCAGCAGTGCAGGTTGGATGCAGCAATTCTATACAATACAAGTTTTTTCAAAAATACAAATGGTTTTGTTGGAGCCATCAATGACAGAAGGAGAAAGCTGTAGAGCAAAACAAGTGAACAACCGTCCTTCCTAAAGCTAACCGTCAGAGACACAGGGCTGAAGGGGACAGGCGGAGATGTGCAGCACAGGGAGGAGAGAAGAGGCAGAAGAAGAGCAGCATGGAGCAGCCATCTCTGGTGGAGATTAGACCACAGGAAAGTTGAGACCCAGTGGTAGAAAGTTCCCTTGTGAACTTTAAGAATAAGCAATTGTCATTGGGAGGTGTTATTTTTCTTATAATTTGCTTCTAGAAACAGTATCCAAATCCACATACCCAGACTAGTAGATACTTTTTTCTTGGCTTTTTGTCCAGACACGTTATTATATTTTGGTTATTTGGACTAGAGCTTCCCAAATATACATAATTTTCAAATCTGGAGTTTTATTTCAAGCATAACTTCGTTATATTTAAAATTTAGTTTAACCAGTTGGAAATCGAAACTCCTATAACCTATATTTTTCATAACAACCTTTGTTACTTGGATTCTAAGAGGAGCAGTTAAAAGAATGATTTCCGCAGGAAAAAGTTGCCATATCATATTGCTGCCAATTGCCGAACAGACTGCACCTGCTTCCGATACCCACTGAGTTTTGGCCATCCTCAAAGCAAATAGGCAACGGGTCTGATTTGCTAGAGTAGTTTCCATGCCTGTGAAATCTCACCAGGTTTCAGTTAATCTCAGCAACCCTCCCTCTCTATCCCCCCAGCAGTCAAATCCCCATGTTTTAGCTTTCTGCAATGAATCCAGTGCAAATACTCACAAATACCTAATTACTGGAATTACAAAGCTCTGATGCCTGTTGCAATTCAACTTCTGTCATTATTCAGCAGGAAGATTTGTGATTTTTTTGTCGTTTTGGTCGTAATTACTTAGTCCTGCAGAAAGACAGCTGCGTGCTGGCACTTAGACCCTTCGTCGGTCCAGCTCCTTGCTGATACTAGCATACAACATGTCAGGGTTGTGGTACAAAGTGAAGTCGCCTCATTAGCATCTCTTGACTGGAAAGGGATAAAACTTAAAATGAATCCATCTGTTTTCAGTGCTGCTTTGTTTATACTTTCTAATGCTGGGTTTTGGCAGGCCCAGGCCCTATTTATTCATCACTGTTGTCACTTATCCATTCATCCAGCCACAGAATTTTGAATAGGAGTGTTCACTTACTAAGGCAAAATTTTCTCTGCATATTTGTTTGTCTTTTTGGATAGAAGTGCCAATTATTTATCTGAAAGTGAAATCCTGAACAGCAGTCATGTGAAAGAGGAGAGACTGGGAGGGAAAGGGAATAAGGTATGTTTGATGGCACTCAAACTGTAGTTTCTGTCAACAGATCCCATTTTTTTCGGTATAATGATCTTTCTTCACTGTACTGAGAATGTCTCCTTTATGCTGGGAAAGAGCAAGACATCTTGGCACCTGTTTGCAATTTGCATGTTTGACAGTGTTTTTTATTCTTAGACATATGCAAACCTCTCCTATGATCTCCAGAAAGGAATCCCTTTGAGACCCAAATCAAGGAAAAGAGAATTATTACAAGGTGGATGGACACACATAAAATAGTGGGAAAAACCACTGTCAGCTGCTTAGAAAGGAGCTGTGTGTTATAAAAGGGCAAGCAAAGGGATAGTAAATGCAATATGTACATTGTGTAATCTCTCCACAAAGACACAGAATTGTAGTAGTGGGGAGCAATTGCTGAAAAAAGGATTTCCAGAGGTTACCAAGAAATGGTTGTGCCCATTCAGGGCTTCAGAAACTTCTCAGTGCACAGATGACGGTTTCAATCATAGTCATTAGAGCTAGAGTGTACAGAAAATATGCCTTAATTATCTACTAAAAGTCTAAAGAGATAATGGGATTGCTGAAATGACAGCTAAAAGTTCTTAATTCACCAATTGCGTGATGAACTTTTTTTCTCCCTGAAAATCCTTGTCATACAAAGGTCGGAAGAGACAAACTAATGAGGAAAGATTAAAATAATAAAAAAAAAGAATCTGTAGCCTTTAGAAGTCTAGGTCCTAATGAGATGTTGTTTGATTTAAAGCCTGAGACGTCTAAACCTAAATATTTGTTTATTTAGATATACCTGACACTTCTTTTCAGCTTGCAGGAATTAACCTGTTTCTGTGAGTATTTTAATAACTGTAATCCAAAACTTCACAAGAGCTGTAGTCCACAGTTCTTTAATTTCTTCATGTCATTAACCCCCTTAAAACTGAATCCCTGCTCACCACAATTGATCTACTGTTCTTATATGCAATGTAGTTAGGCAAGAATCACTCAGAGGTGAATATCATTCATAATAAATTATATCATGCTCAGCAGAAGAAATGTTGTATATATGATATTTCATATCATACATAATTTGGGGACTGAGAGATTTTGACTGGCAAGAAAGAACACTATTTTTAAGTAAACTTTTATTTGTATAACCTCTACTCAGATCAGAGATGACCGCAATGCATCTGTGAAACTACATAGCATTGATGTAGTTGCACTGATTCAGAAATTGAGTCTTTTATTATGCCTTACTCAATAGTGGTAGCTGGATCTTCTAGTAACTAATCAAGGTGTAATGAATGCATTCATGTTTGAAAAATCACAAGCAGTGGAAGTCACTGCAAAAGTGAGGTGCTGTGAATAGAAATCAACTTTAAAGTAATAGGATAAAGGTCAGCATGAGTTCATTCAACTAAAAAAATAGCATAGTGAATAATCTTTCACTTGCAGAATGGCACATGTAGGCATTATATAATACATACATTTTTTTCAATTTTAGTTTTATTCAGGTGAGAAATTGCAGAATTGAAACTTAAAGAATTGTAAGTAAAAATCACATCTACATGAGAAACTCCAACTATTTTATCTATTGTAATTCAATTCTGAGGAAAATATTTTCAATATCATCACAGCACTTCAGAGATCACAAACATGTTATCCGAGTTGTTGGAATCCTCATGTTTAAATGAAGTTGCTCCGGTGTCTCAGAAGCCACAGCATCTAAGCAAGAAGAAAATTGCATTACATTTATGCTAACTTTGACTTTGTTGGGACATTACAGTATTTGGACCAATTTCCCACTGTGTGGGATAACCCCCTTAAGCCTTCCCATCAGCAAAACAGACAGGGCTGGTGGAAAGGAGAATAAAGAATTGATCTTGATCATATTTCCTCAAACATTTGAAGCAGATTACTCCTGATAGCTGACAAATGCTTCCCTCCATGCTGGAGAGACTCCAACTCTCTCACTTATTCTTTGAAACCTGTGATAATGTCTAGTTTTGTCTTTTTAGAAAACAGTTTACATAATAAAAAAAAATCAGTTCCTCTAAGCTCTCTCGGTCTTTTTCTCAAAGTAAAATTTCTGATTTATTCAACTAGGAGTTCTAGAGGGCCATTCAATTTTATGTTACAAAGCCTGTTTTCAAAGTAGCATCTATAGCTGCCTTCAGCATTCTAGCTGTATTGAACTATAGTGCAATATTAAAACTGCAAGATGAAGAACTCAGACAAAAATGTAAAAAAAAACAAACTGAAAGAAATTAAGTGCTGCTCCTCAGATTTTGTCTAAGCCAGTTGAGAGGTCTCACATATTCCATTGTAAACCTTAGCAATTAAAAACACGTAGACAATAGTCTCTCTAGCCTGAGACATTGGTTAAAATTCACAGATTCGGGAGATCCTTTACATTAAAGGGAGAATTTGAGGGTTATGATACACTTGGCAAAATGCACCCAGCTTTTTCTCCTGGCTTTCTACTTTAAACACAAAGAGTTTGCAGGTGATAACTGGGCTCTTTGTTTACAACGGGGCAGTCCATAAAGCTCTGGTGTGACCTACATGCAGACTAATGCTTTTGGCAGTAGATCCATCCGCTCAACACTTTTTGCTACATTAAGGGCTTTTGGTTATCCCTTCAGTTGAAGTTCTAAATGTACTTTGCCAGTTAGTTGGCTTGAATGCAAGGTCCAGTTCCCTTTGCATCTAGTTTGTCTGTCGTCAACCATTTCTCCTTCAGTATAACACTGCTGCATGTAGGCAGTCTGGCTCAGTTCAGTTACTGTTTGTTTAACAAGCATTTAAAACATCTGTATTTTCACAGCAGTACCTAGTAAAATAGTATATGACATAGATGGGTTTAGGGCTCAGCAGTATTTTATTAATGAACACATTCATTAAGTTTAATCTTCCACTGTTAAACTAATACAAAAGAGCCGTTTATTATTGAGTCAACGAAGAGCTATGATGAACAATTAGACTTAGAAATTACCTGGCTTTCCATTCACTACCCCTTTAAAGCAGCAAATTTCACATTGAAAAAGATAACCCATGCGCTCACTAGATCTGTGCAATTGTTATGGAGACTTTCCAACATTTAGATTCTCAGTCATTAATAGCATAGCTGGAACATATTATAGGATTTAAATCTAATAGTTCAATTTTTAATTATTTTTTTTTGTGCAGATAGATGTAGCTTGGGCACAGTACCTGGAAACTGTGAATCTGTTTTAGCTTCTCTCTGTAGTCTCAGCACTTAATAGTTGGTCTAGCCCATTTTCCTACATGTTAGACAAAGATAGTTTCACTCAGTGCACAGGAGACTGTGAAGCGATGTCACTTCATATTTCAATGTCTTGGGAGATATCTGTAGATTGGTGTTTTCAGTTGGTGAGCCATCTTATTCATGTCCCTGTCAATGGAGAACTTGGGATCAGCCTTTATTCCTGGAAGAGATAAGGTGATATTAAAGATTACAGTTTTCATCATTCAACTAACATTGGCTCTCCCCACAGCAAATCCTTTCATTAGCTTAGAACCGTGGTAGTTCTGAAGTTTGAAGCTCTGCCTGTTTTACTTAAATCCCAAGTAGACACTTTGTGGGTCAGATATAGCGCTTTTTTTTTTTTTTTTCCACGAGAGAATGCACATTTTTCTTTCAATCTCTTAGAAACTTTAAGGGAAACCTAATTTCTGGCTATACCACTTCTCAAATGTAAATTACATTTCAGATCTTACTGACTCCCACCTCTGTGCTCTGAGACTTCTCTTTGCAGCCACTACCTTTCTTAAATGATTTTATTCAGTCATTTAAATTTAAATCAAGGAAAAAACATAGTTTCTATGCCTTGGAGGCTAACATTTGTTTCCGACACTGATGGGCCTAAACTTTCCCTTTAAAATTATACCTATAGATAATCTTGTAAAGGAGCACTGGCTCTTTCTTCCTGCCAATAGAAGCATTGTTTTGACTGTACACAAACCAAACTGGAAGATCACTCGTTCAGACAGACAGGCCAAACAGGCCCTGCTTGCAAACATGTCTTTTTATTTTGAAGGAAGGAAGTAGTGCACTGGACTCTATATTAAGTTTCTGCATACTAATATGTCCTCACCATCACTCACCCACATACTTTTTGCACAATCAGTTCGTGTTTCAGCATACATCCTACAAAATCACAGATATGTCTGCGTAAGCTAATTTTTAAATGGAATGAGATAAAAAGGTTGAGAAGCAGTGTCAGAAAAGCAGTCTTCATGTCATGCAGGATTTCTAGCTCTACTTCAAGCCTCAGGAGGTCTCCTTGGGGGAGAGAGACAGGAACCAGGGTTGATGTTGCTTGACACGTACAAGACTAATAATATTAAGAGTATGTTGAAGTTATGCATAATATCCATAAGGTTTTCTGTGTTAAGAGAGACTTATTAAGCATTTGCTGAAAACATAGATCAGAAGGGCATGTTTGAAGGGGTCCTTCTACAGAAGAGGCAGATCAGTAGACTTAAAGCTTTCCCTTCTGTGGAGAATGACAGAGAAAGACAATTCCTGGAGATAAAACCAAAGTCTTGGACAATTTCTAGTACAACATAGATCAGGTGTTCCCATGCATAAAGGCCTACACATCAGAGAGCTGCAGAAGTGCGATTGCTCCATGAGAAGAGACAAGAGGGAAGCCAAGGACCACCCATGCTCATGGGTGCAGTTCCACAGGGCCAGGAATGTGATACAGGCAGGTCTCATTAACAGCTCCAGACAAGGCAAGGTAACAAGTCAGGTCTGGGGTCCACCCAGGAGACAGAAATACCTGTCACATAAGTCTGAAGTGTATTCCTGAGTCACAGCCAGAGACAGGCTGCCTGCAGCATAGGCTTAGGGTCTATCCAGGGACCCTGAGCAGTAAATCAGAGCAGCAAGAGGCAGGGTCAGGCCCAGGCACCCCTGCAACATAGCACAGCCTCAGCTGAAATAGGGCTTCTGGGACCATGGGCAGGGTGTTGGTCCCGGGTGAGACTGATCAGGGTCATTATCATAGGATGATAGAATGGTTTGAGTTGGAAAGGAACTTTAAAGATGATACAGTCCATCACCCCTGCCATGGGCAGTGACATCTTTCACTACATCGGATTGCTAAAAGCTCTGTCCGACCTGACCTTGAACACTTCCAGGGATGGGGCATCCACAACTTATCTGGAAAACATGTTCCAGTGTCCCACCACCCTCATAGTTGAGAGTTTCTTACTTAAATCTAACCTGAATCTACTCCCTTTTAGTTTAAAACCATTCCCCCTTGTCCTATCACCACAAGCCCTGGTAAAAAGTCTCCATGTTTCTTATAAGCCTCCTTTAAGCACTGAAAGTCTTCCCAGAGGCTTCTCTCCTCCAGGCTGAGCAACTGCAACTCTCTTGCCCTTTCTTCATAGGAGAGACATTTCAGCCCTCTGATCATTTTCATGGACTTCCTCTGGACACGCTCTAACAGGTCCTTGTCTTTCTTGCACTGGGGACCCCAGAGCTGGATGCAGTACTCCAGGTGGGGTCTCACAAGAACGGAGCAGCCCAGGGTAAGATTGGCTTTTAAGGCTGCATCTGCACATTGCCAGCTCATATCTAATTTTTTCATCTACCAGTATCGCCAGTTCATTCTCTGTGGGGCTGCGCTCAATACATCCAAGATCCAGTCTGTACTGATACTGGTGATTGCCCTGACTCAGGTGCAGGACTTTGCACTTGGCCTTGTTGAACTTCTTAAGGTTCACATTGACTCTTTTCTCAAGCCTATCAAGGTCCCTCTGCATGGCATCCTTTCCCTCAAGTGTATCAACTGCACCACTCATTAGGGCCTATTAGTGCCCTCAAGTCCTGATACTGTGTAAAACATTATGTATGCATCACCCATAGTATTGCCTTGTTGACTACAGTATTTTATAGACGGGGATCTGAGACCCAGCGCATGGGGTTTATATCCAAATAAGGGCTCTGGCAACTAAAGTATGCCTATTCAGGCATACTTTGGGCACCAGTTGCAAGACTGTTGTTTTCACAGTGCCTGCTGTAACCTTCAAGGTAGCAGGTCAAACATTTTATATCAAATAACTATTACCAGCCTTCAAATACTCTCACTTCACCACTCTGCTTGTTTCTGATCTCTCTATTTACCCTTCTTATCAACACCAAAATGGACTCAAGAGATATTCTTTCCTTAGCAGTCTCTAGTTCCAGCTCAGGTAATACCTATCCTCAAGGTATTGATCCCTATGAATCTTGTGCTGTACAAACTAAGTCCCCATGTGCAGTGTAAGAAGCCAAGTAGCCTAACTCAAAGCTCTAGGTTCTCTTCTGGAGCAGGGCTCCTTTGTAGGTGTAGCTGGAAGTGATATACTTGGACCATGCACATACAGCCTCTGAGAGGGCAAAGCCCAACAATTCAAACACCCTACCTTATGGATTATAAATAATCAGTCTGTGATAACTCACAGATCCATTGCTTCTGGAGAAGGGGTTCTGCAAGTTGTCCTCCAAATGCCATTGGAGCACTAAACGTTCATTTATCCATTAATGCATTAAGAAAATATGCATTTATGAAAATATTTGCTCCATCATGCTGTGTCTTCTGCACCCCTTACCAGCACTGAAATGATCTTAACCTTATGCTTACCTTAAAGGCGTGCAAACTTCACAGGTTTGGCGCAGTTATTCTGAGACTAAATTTAGCTGCTCAGGTCTAGAATTTTAATCTGTGTAACCTGCTCCAGCATCACTGGTCTATTCTGGTTTTCTCATCTGATTTGAATTCTAGACTAAATGCCAGTGACATTTTTGGTTTTTACATGAGCTCAATCAGTTATAGCTGTTCTCTGGATTCTTTTCTTTTCTGGGTGTGGATTCTGACCCTATTTGATACAGAACTACAACTTTATCATGTGAGATAAGTCTTCCTCAGTTAGGTTATGTGGTAAGTCTCACTTTGAAGTCACTGGAACTAATTGTGTGTGTAAAGTAAGCATGATACCATATGCATAATCCAAAGGTACTTAATGTGCAGTAAGCTGTCCTACTTTTGGTAGAATTGTCCTACTTTTCAATAAGGCATTTTGCTTTCTTCCTCTATAATAGATTGGCCAAATAGCCTACTTTTTGGCATTACATCTTACTTTTCTTTCCTTGGGGAAAGATAATGAAGATAAAGCATACAGGGAATGTGCAGAACATTTTTCCAGGCTATTGCGTAGTGTTCCTCCTGTATTTGTAATTTTTTCTGTTCTATCAACATTCATCTCAGCACTAGAAAATATGACATGAAGAGCAGACTTTGCTTCAGTCATGCCTTGCATTTAAATAAACTGATCAAAGCTCGTTATAGAAATTTAGCAAGACAAATTAAGCTCAGGACAGGTACAGATATATGTAAGCTTCACTCGTTACTGCAGCAAGAAAGGTTAAAGGATTTTTTGTGGTCATATTAGTCTGTCATAGAAATGAAAGTCTCTGATCAAAATTACTATGCCTCTAGTTCATGATTTTTTTTTGTTTTAAGAGCTAGAATGACACAGTGCAATGTTTGCTATGATGTCCGCTGGGGTTTTGTACGTATATTTTAAGGGAAGACTTTTGTAACTAATACAGTAAAAAGAAATAAATCAGGCCATAAATAGGAAAAAATTGTTAGCTAATCACAGTTAACCACAAACGTAGTTAAACCATCAGGAATGTTTTTCTATTCCAAAGTATGCACATATCATGAACTAATTATATAAATGACTCAAATTACTAGTAGTTGTGATGAAAATAATGTGTTGACAAAGTCAACCTGGTCATAAGATGAGTGCTGAACATTTCTGTAACTTCTTCCTGGTACTCCACCTCTGTTCCTTTAATTCTGTATTCCTAAAGTTTAGCTTTAGGAATTTCCTAAAGTTATGTTTCCAAAAATAACCGTCTTTTTTTAACACATCCTCAAGATTGATTGTAAAAATCTCTTGAGCCTGGGTTTTTGTTTCCAAGTGCCCAGAGAAAGTGGCCCCAAATGACCCTTTAGCTGTGCAAGACAGACCTTTCATCATTCGTTCCGCTTATACACATGCACATTCCTCCTCCCCACTCCCTCACACCAGGAAATGGTCCTCACTAGGGTTGTTCTTCCACTCCTGCCTGGGACACATACTGGTGCCCCTCTTACCGTTCAGCTGTAGATAACGTCTGAACTACTGTATGTGATGACAAGTTCTGTGCAGACAGAGGACAAAGCCTTTGTGTTGAATTTGCTGGAATGTGTGGTAAAATTAACACAAAATTTTTGCCCATGCTTACAGCAACCATTTTTCCTGAAATTGTATCAGTTATGCAACCTATTGAATTCAAAAGATTTGAACAAAACTAAGGGCCAATTTGATATTTCTCAGCTGCAGTGTGAAAGAAAATTCCCTGTCTTGTTTCTCATCTATATCTGGATCACGAATTTTCATCATTCCTCTTTCACTCTGAAGTTTGAGAGAGTTCTCTTTGCTGACTATTATGGAGAAAAGGAGAATATGTATGTGAGGACATACACACTGATGTAGGAAACTCAAATATGTGTCTTTTAGTAGAATTGTGGATGCTGAAGCTAAGGGCTTAGTCATCATTCACTGAAATAATGACCTCTCCTCCCAGAATTTAGGCTAGTGTCTTTTCACATGACAAAAATTGCTACAAACAGGGGAAGAAAGGGCTCTAGGGTATTATAACATGATGCAGAGAAGCAAAATGAACAGTTTGCCCAATTCCGACACTAACCTCTGCCAAAACCACACTGCTGTGACTATAATTTTCTTCAATCTGTATAACAGATTTATGAAGACAAATGAAGATACTGAAATGTTCAATAATCAAAGCAACGAAAAAAACAATGACAGCTTGGAAAAATCCAGCTGGGAGGATGTTCCCTTTCTAATTTCTCTGCATATAAATTTACCAAGTGCCAACCTTAGTTTTTTTCCCCCTTGTTGGTATTACCAAGTTACTTCCAATGCTTGAAAAAGGTGCCAGCTTGATATACGTTGTTTCTAAAGTTCATTTATTGTCCATTTCTTGGAAATGAACAATAGCCAGGGTCAGAGTTTTCCCATCCTAGATCAGCACTATATCACAATTGTGGGCAAGAAGGATCTGTTTAAGAGATAAATGTCTGAATTCTCTGCTCCTTGCAGAGCCTTATTATGAGCAGGAACTTTAATTAGCTTGTTTGTTCATTGGCTTATTTGTAGGAAATGCTGCTTATTA
This sequence comes from Tauraco erythrolophus, assembly GCF_009769465.1. Taxonomy (NCBI): domain Eukaryota; kingdom Metazoa; phylum Chordata; class Aves; order Musophagiformes; family Musophagidae; genus Tauraco; species Tauraco erythrolophus. The sequence continues at coordinate 81,999,664 of NC_141468.1, forward strand.
CAAAATTATTTATACCCAGGCACATTTGCAACAAAACAGGTTAACAAACCTGTTTCACAAAGATCCAGAGCCATCATGAGAAAATGAAAAGTCCAGCTACCAAAGAATTGGGCTGGATGTGAATCATTGACCTGTAGCACACTCTTCATGGCTTTGTATCATATTCCAAATTCCCTCAGGTAGCCAACTTTCTGACATGATTTCTAAGCAACCTCACTGAAGTAGTTGCTGCTTTGGAGACTTCTGTTGGGATGTTTCACTGAAAGTATATCAAGCAAGCTACAAATTCGCATCCATGAGCTACATCCTTTATCCTTGATAACTACTAAATTTTGCACACTTACTGGAAGAATAGAGTGGCCTTTTGCCCTTTGTTTTGCTCTCCAGGGCCATGGTAAAATTACAGGCAGGAACATTCTTCCTAGCAGAATCATTTCCTCAGTTGTCTTAATTAAATTGTACTCACACCAGTTGCTGAGAGCTCATCAACCAGTTCGATGTAGCAGCTAGCTGAAGTGTTCATATCAACTCATTGAAATCCCAATTTCACAGCAGGGTTTTATGTAGAAATTCAGCTCAGAGTTCAGAAGAAGGCTGCACACACAGATGGCACTCAATTATTCACGTAGGAATGCTCAACCTATTTCTCTAACAAAGATTAACGTATGTTCTAATAATACACAGTTACTATTAATTAGCCTTTAGCCCTCACTGTATTATTGGTGAATCCCATTAAAGACAAAGCATGTGACCAGATACAAATTAACATACTAGTGCCCTCTACTGCACATGTTCACAGAGAAGGACTACTGCAGTCAGGAATAGGGGAGCTGAAGGCCAGCTTTTTCATTTATGTCTGCAGACAGGACGTTGTTTACCAACCTGAATCTGTCTGATTCAACCCAAACCACCTCCATTATGAGTTCAGCCTCACATTTCACAGGCCCATCTCAGCCAGAAACAATTGTGCCTGCGAAATGAGGGATGGGAGCTATCCGCAGCAAACACACGCGGGGACCAGATGTGTGATGGGCAGCCATTGAACTGCCTTTCACCCTAAAAGGATGCTGCTCCAAAAAAAATCCCTGCATTTAAGGGTTCTTGGCATGAATGGGCACCTCCTAGCTCTTCTGATGACCGGTCAGAGGAGAGGCTTCACAAGCCCCTTCACAACCCTACTCACATTCTACAGAAACAATGTGGTTTCCCTTAATTGACTGGGAATCCCCAGCGGTTGATGGTCTGATGCCAGGCAGTAGTATGGTGGGTGCTGTGGGTGCTCCAGGGTTGCTGGGTGCATTAATAGACCCTATTGTACCCTGGTACATTTGGGCTTCCCAGTGGATCCATCAGCCTCTGAAACCCTGTACTTGTACCCTCTGGTATTCTCTCCCAAACCCTATCATGTCAGGGGACACCTCACAGCCTTAGCCAGAAACTCTAAAATGGTTACATACCCCATCTCCTGTGCTATCTGCATATACGGCAGAGTCACCATGGTATTATCACCAGAAAAGCATCTGCAGCAACACTGTCTCTGTGACGCAGGAGGTCTCACTGCTGCTACACCCCCTTGCACTTAGCAGAGCCCCTGCCATGCATTTGTCTTGACAGCCACTATCAAAAAATTGCTACGCAAGAAGAAAGACACGATAAATGAGCCATTCTGATTCACAAAAGTGACAAATAGGCTTGCCAAATGCTTTCAAGCCACTAGGCTTTTTTTTCCTGTTTTGTCAGTAATCTGAGAAATGAGGTGAGTCATTCAGGCAGCTTGCAAAAATTGACCAGCACCTTGCAATTTTGGCACCATGTTTGAAAGAATTTATCTAGGAATGGATAACTGAATGAAACCAGAATAAATGTAGGTGGAAGTAGCTCTTTTACAGACAGACTCCCTTCCCTGGTCTCACAGAAGACGTGCACGTTCAGGCCTCCAAACAGAAATACAGCTGCATTGTCTGCTCCCTTCCCATAGATGTAGGAGTGCCCCAAAAGCTCACCATCTAAAGCTCAGAAGTGAACACTACAGATGATAACCACAAAACTAGAAGTTTTGCAGCAGCTGTTGTTTTTCCTTGCACCTCCCAAACTTGGCTTCTTGCTCAGTGGTTAAGCTCCTGCTTCTCTACTAGGAACATTTTGATGGCTGAACAGGAACTCTGCAGCTGATCACTGACATCCGACTTAACTCATGCCATACCTGATCTCAGCTTCCTTTTGGGTTTGGATAAGTTCTAACTCAGGCTTTCTTGTGGTCCTTTACAGACCTGCGACATATTTGGCAACATTAGGATTGTTCCTGATTTTTTTCCCCTAGTTTTATCTTTGCTGATGGCTTCCTGTACTCTTCAGGTGTTTCTTCTTCTTTGCTTCCTAGCAAAGGCTCCTGCATAGCATATGTGCAGTTAAGCTACAGAGATGTACTGTGTGATCTTTGCATGTTACAAATTTGAAGGACCTCCTGAGGGTGTCAAAGATTAATTGCTACTGCAGAATTTACTAGAAAGTATTGTTACAGAGGTGTGTATCTCTTGCTATTCAAACGCTTTTAAGCCAGAAGAAACATTTCAAGAGTCCATTATCAAAAAGCAAAGGAGGGTACAGGGCACACAAAGCTCTTGGAGCAGAGTTGCTTCCAGAGAGCAGGCTACGATTTTCACTGAAATTTTGAAAAAATGTGTGTGTGTGCTCTATCTGCATATTGTCTGACTTTTTCTAACCACCTGTTGGTAGTCTGGTCATAGTATATACTCAGACTTTGTAACTTTTTCTTCTCCTTCAGCAGGAAACCAGGTTTTAAAACCTATAACGATTTTTGGGAAGAGACTTCAGATTTATAAAAACACTCTAAAATCTTCAGATGAATAAATCAAGCACCTTATAAAAGCCTCAGTGACTCTTGCAGCCTGGTGTCACTCACTTAGCAGGGTTCTGTCTTTTGCGATCATGAAGTGACGAAAGCTCTTTGTAAGCTTCATTTTTCCAGAAGGCCTAGAGCCAGATGCCACAGCCCACAAAGTGGTCAGGCTTGGCAAAGGAGATGCTCTGGTGCAGCACATCTCTTGGACAGCCCCTATCTAGAAGTGCTCCAAGGGAGGCCTGGCAGCAGTTTCAAACCACTCCCCCAGGGAGACCTAGAGAAAAATCGCAATGGTACTTCTGCTTGGAATTTCCCTGTTAATGTGATGGGGACCGGTTTGCACCCTTTGTGGAAGCTCTCTCTGAACCTGAACTGGCTAAGGTGAACAAGTCCTTTATTTTACTTCATTCCCCTATCAAATGATAATATTAATTGTTGACCTGCAAGTCGTGCATTTATCAGCTAGGTCTTCAGGGAGAGAACTTGCTATTTTTATTACATTTCTATTCAGCAGGCAATACTGTCCTCTTACTTCAGGGATACTATCTGTGGTTGAAAGACAAGGTCTGTAACTGCGTTTAAGCACCTAACTCCCCTTAATGTTGCTATCTAACTGCCCTTCAAGAACTGGTCCCTGGGAATGCTGCCATTTAAAGCATCAGGGTACTACTAACCAAGGATTCCTTTCTGCTATACTTACTCCTGCCTCTCTAATTTTCTCATGCCCTAAGTTTCTATTTGACGTGGACCAGGCTTGTAGATCATATGCAATCACAGTAAGCTATGTGGGCTAGATCTATTGTTATATATCTCTATAGATCCAGTTAACTAGTGATGCAAACAATAAAAAGACAGCAATTAAAGGGTTGGCATCTGCAAATGTTATCAAATCATGCAGCAATTGATAATTGCAGTCATTTTTAACATAATTTTTCCGCTACATCAAAATGGCTGTAGTATGTCTCCACAGATATCACACTTCCAATAATAATCGCTTTATAGAGGCTTTTAGCTATTTTTTACCTGGTTTTCCTGCATAAGAGTCACTAAAATCTGTGCTTATTTCTTGAAAGTATTTTATCTCGCTGACAAAAATAAAGTAAAATATAATAAAAATAAACCAAGAATACACTGATGCAACACTCTAACTGTGTAAACTATACTTCTTTTGAAAGTGTGACTACAGCAAGGAGAGAAAAGAGATCATGATTCAATTTGGCATGTAAAGAGTACATATTTATAACTTTGAAAACAGTTGCGTAAGTTAAATAAGACTCAAGATAACACAGTAAAAATGCACCCAAAATAACCACTAATCCATCATTTTGAATATGTATTTAAGTAGACAAGGTAGATAATGTGATACTTCTTATTGGAACAAGAATATTTTTAGAATGTCCAAATTTGAGGGCCTATAAGTTCCTCTTCTGGATGTATTATTATATGAAGATTAGATTAAGTCTTCTTGGTTTGATAAAAGATATCTGTACTGTCTTATATTGACAACTCCTTCTCTTGGACCAATACAGCTACAAATATCTTTTGCATACTGACAGATACTCAAATTTTCCATTATTTTGACTAAAACTCACAGTATTTAAATCACCTATTTGAAAAAACAGTGGTGAAGTATATCTAAAAGGAGATTTCACACGAAAATTCAAGGCTGTCAGTCAGTTCCACAGCTAGCAACACAGCCCACTAAAATCCAAGAGAAACAAATGTCTGATTTTTCTTTATCAAAACTATAGACTACAACCGAACCCATTTTCTGAAACTTTGTCCCTCATTTCTCTGTTTAAAATTAAACTCCATCTTTATTGACCAATAAATCCAGAAAAAGGCCAGGATGGATGTATGGAAGAAATGTAGCAAAAATTTTGGCATGTTATGAGCGCATCTTTGCCACACTACAATTTTAGTTTACACACATAAAGCCCTGGAATTTGGAGACTGCTGATCTACTAATTAGACTACTTGGTAGACTACCATCTCCTACTAGCAGGTCTAGGTGTGTGAACGCGGTATCTTTGATACTCCTCGAAAGCTTCACTGTGGATTTCACTTCCTTCCCAAGCCCAGGTCTCCGGGCTTAAAAATGTGTTTGAATTCCCATACACTGAAGATTTACCTGTCTATCTAATGAAGTTAGCTCACAGGTTTTATTCTACAGGATAGAAAATTGCTGTAAAAGTTCAGTCCAGCTAACTACAAATCTGCTAATGTTATGAGTGGATGAAGTAGGCCATAAGTAGTTGGCAGAACATTGATTTCAATAATAATCAGGCTGGATAATCCATGAGCTAAATCATCAGTAGGAATTACGAACTTTATGGCTTTTGCTAGAAGATGACAGTGAGAGGAGAGGCTTTAGTGCTGCAGGTTATGGGCATATTTTAGCTCAGCTTCATTCATGCTAGGTTGACTTGTACTATGTAGTTGTATCTCCTTGTACAAACACCTAACAGCTGTATAGGGTTATATTAAATATTTCAACAAAATCACGCTATGAGGCTGCATTCAATTCTTCAAGAAGACAAAAAACTTCAACTCCAGCTCTGTTAAGGTGCCTGCTTTTCTAGAGTTGCCTGAAGTCTAGCCACGTGGCAACAGGGAATTTTTCCTTCTAAGTGTGCTCTTATGAAAAATGCACAGTATGGTGTTGAAAAGTTTGACAGTACAAACACATCAGGACTCTTTCCTCACCACTCAAACCACAGAGTAGTTTAGCTATGTAAAAAGGCCAGACACATTATGATAATGGGGTCCTAAAAGGAACGTGGCCAAACCACACTTGATTTTGATTCAGCTAAGCTAATCAAGAACTTCCTCGGTATCCTTCATGGCATGATATAAAAGACAGCAAAATCTGAACTGAGGAACGAGAGAGAAAAGTTCTTACATAAAACTATAGTCCAGAGATGTTTGGGACGATGTTTAGACACCATGTAAAAAGAAAGGAATTTCTTCTAAAATTTCTTTAAATTAACCTTATAAATCTGTTTTTCAGTTGAACTTAAAGGGAACCCAAGATGAACTTTTATGCGTAGACATATTCATGCAATGTTTGCCCTTTCTTGGGTAGATGGGGCACTTTTAGCAGCTCTGGATGGATCTTGATTAAGAATTGGCAGTGTGTTCAAATGCAGTAACTACGATAATGATGCCAAGGAGGAGGAGAAGGATGGTGTTTCCCCAAGCTGTGAATAGCAGTAATTCTTTAGTGTCATGACAAATAAGATGTTTTTACAGAATCTTTGTACTCTCAAAATCAGAACAATAGCAGCAACCAAGCCAATAGGGAAGACATGAATGGAAACATTTAACTGTAACCTTTACTCATTTCAAAATATTCTGACAACAATTATGTTCTGTAAGGAGTGGGAAAGTTTTGTCATTGTCATGTTTTAGCTCCAGGGGATGGATTAGAGCCTTAACCTTTGGGCTGGGAGAACACCAAGCCTCCTTCCTGGTACTGGGAGTCCATCTCTCGGTAAAGTCAACTAAAATTCTCATTCTTAAAGAGGGAATGGGAGAGGTAACATGCCTGCAGGCTCAAGGAAACCAGTTAATGTTACTGTGCAAAGATCACTGCAACTGTGGATGAAAAGGGTTGGGAATTAAGTTTATTTGGGTTTTCCTATGCTTTATTTCCTTTATTTGTGTTCTTGTAACACATAACACTCTAGGGTAAAAAAGAACAAATTCCACCCCGGGGCCATACACTGAAGCTAAGTTGGACCTGTTGAAACCACTACATCGGGCTTCTGCCATATAGGGTTGTAGGGTAATCCTATGACTTGTTCTTATGTGGACCAACACACTGAGGGCATTGAGATGCACTGCCATTAAAATTAATGCATAAGGGGAACATCACCATTCAGGAGGTTGACTGCAGTGCTTTCTCAGGAGAGGAGTGCCTCTGGGAGGAGCAGACCTCTTCCATGTGCTTAAGCTGAGAGATCTCCTCTGCTGTGTGTCCCATGCCTGGCTAGGTCTGCCACCCTCTTTTTTGTAGTTATGGTCTCTTCAGCTATCTGGACAGTCACTACTGATCAAGTTTTCGATCACAACCCCATTTTTAGCAGCCAGTAGGAAAGCAGCAATCATCCAGGAACTAGAGGAATAGCAGTACTGCCAGTGTCTTTTACTCATATAACTGAGACCATAAATCACAGTTTCAGGTTGCACATTGGACTAGATGATCCTTTGAGGACCCTTCCAATCCCTGACATTCTGTGACTCTGTGAAATGTGATATGGCCACCATCTTTTGTAGAGCTAGATCTGTAGCAAAATCCCTACATTTTTAGGAGACTGAAAAGGATAGAGCAAGAAGACTTCCAGTTTTTCCTCCCTCTCAGGGTCTAATGAAATGGTCAAATATGATGAGTCATTCAGTAAGAACTTCATACCAAAATTCTTTTAACTTTCAATGAAGTTTCCACTATAATGGAAAAGTCTTCAGTGCTTTGGACCATTGTTTTACTAGATCTAAAGCACTTCAAAAATGGCTGAAAGAACATATGAAATTTATGGACAGGATGTAGTCTCTAGCTTGCTTTTATTTATTTTCTTTAAAGAAGAATTTTTTTTTTTTCCAATTTTAAGTCTACTGGTCTGCTTTTATCATCCTGTATCTTTACAAAAAAAAAAAAAAAGTGTGTGATTTTCTAACTTGCTTCTCTTCTATTGTTTGCTTCCAGCAGTTTCACTGACAGTACATTCCTGTGTTTACTGTCCTTACGGGAAGCTGCTCTTTCTCTCAAGTCGCAGCTTCTTAGCTTCTCAGTCGTTATCGCTTTCACATTCATCACTAGTGTTGAGAAAAGACACCAACGCACTCAAAAATAAAAGGGAATTGCCTCTCTCTCCTTTTTATTAGTTCTTTGGGCTTCAGCTGGACTTTCTCAGCTGCTACTGTCACTGAGGTGAAGTGAACAAATAAAAGGCATAGGAATGAGAATTTCAGAACATGAAAAAAAAAAACAGAAAACCAAACCACTTTTAAACTTCCTTCAGATTTCATAACCCTTTCTTAGAAACTGACTTCAAACACAGTGTTAATTTTATTGCACAGCTCTCTGCTTCCCTATAACGATCAAGTTATACTGAGTTTGGACTTTTACTGCCAAGAGGGTATTGTTTTGCAATCCAATATTTCGGTCATTTGTACTGACCTTGCACGTCATGATCAGTAGGAACACTGGTTCATTTCACTTTTGCATATATTTCAAGTCACAGACTCTTATCAAATATATAATGCTTACTGACACAGAGCCTTTTATTACAAGCTGTCCAAGTGAACCAGCTTTCAAAGGTTGCTTCACTGCTCCTCAAATTCATGATCACACTAAAGCAAAGGATTGTAAACTAGATTAACTGAAAGTCAGTCGCTTAAAAAGTATTCTTTCCACATACATCTCTGCAAGTAAAATAAAATGCAGATTTACTCATTTCAAGCTGCAGCTTCTTTGAGAAGACAAATAATTAGTAAATATGTGATACCTACTACTAATACATTATGAAGATCAGGTCTAATTTATTAATTAATTGCACCTACGGTATTGCAGAGTTAATACTCTTCAGCATAAAATGTCATGAAACATTGACATTGAATGCTCAACGATGCTCAAAAGTACATTAGTGGAGTGCTGTCAGTGGAACTACTTCATTGGAAAAGGGTGCAGGATTTGCATAGCAAGTTTCTTGAGTAAAAATACAGGATGCCTTGTCTGTGCTTTCCTGCCCGGAGCACAAGAAATATCTCAATAAAAACTTCATGTTGCTGTGATCCCACACACCGTGGAGAGCTGCTAGTTTAACTCACTCATCTGCTGAGTTAACTAATTTATGATATCCCTAGATCCAGTGTCTGAACGTGCTTTCCAGGATTTCCACGTGCCATCATCTGGGAGTGCCCAAGATGCTGACCCATCATCCTTCATTCAGCCTCGTGACTCCCATCTCGCGTATTTGCGTTTCTGGTGATAACATGAATCTTCAGGTGGACTTTGACCTTTTGACCTCTCTCTTGAGCAAGAGTACAGGATCCAATTCTTCCACTAGTTACATCCAAACAATTTCATTGATATCAGAAAGGCTTACTCTAGAATTTATGGGAAGAGACTGCTAAATTTGACCCTTAAATTAATCAGCATCGTAGAACAATTCAAACAAAAAAAAACCCAACAATGTCAAACAGAGTTGGATAGTAAGATGCTAACAGTTATCACCAGAAGGAAAAGATGGTTTTATCCTGAAAGGCAAATGAATCCACCTGACAACAGATAAAGAACTGTTCACAGGTCTTCATCACCATGACACTGAAAAGTATATCAGAGTATTAGCCTGGCATTCTCTATAGGAAGAACTGGCAGCAGTAAGCAGTAGCAGATCTACATTATAACCAATAGCTCAGGCTGGCATGATCACGTTTTGCTAAACGTGTTTGCAAAGTACAGTAGAAGTTAATATTCAGTGAAAGTTCAATAGCCAGTCTTGATTCAACATGTTAATCCGCAGCAGGAGATTTTCCTGTTATTTTGCAAATATGCACACTGACAAAACGCAAGACAGCTCATGTCAGCCATGTGCTATTGCACATTTTAATCGAGGCCACCGTTGTACAGCAGATGCTGCAGGGACTGAACTTGTGCTGCTCCCTTCAAGTAATTTGCCATTAACAGTTATCAATCCCATATAAGCGTTATAGTCAGAGTACTGAAACCTCCCTACACTCGCATCAACGTGCTGCTGCATGAGCCTGGTTTGCAGCATCACAGCGCCATAGTGTGAATCCAGTGATGTCCACAAGTGCCGATGCGTGGAGTTGCAGCACACAGCTGATGCAGCGCATCTACCAGTCCAAGCAAGTATCACTGCAAGAGGTATCCTCAGGTTTTGAGGGCCAAATGGATGCTCTGAATTTCCAAAGCTGGGAACAATGAGAGCTGCAGGTTGTGTTACTACAGCTGAACGAGCTCAACTCCAGCTAGAATTACAACAATGTTAATTCATTCTGAGTGAAGTTACAACAGAAAGAAAAAGCTCCAGAGTACATAAAATGTGTTCATTGGCATTTTTATAGCACATCGGATGTGCAAATAACTGTCTCCAGCAGACAAGAGGCTAGTGCAGGTCCCACAGACTCAGCTAGAGGGAAGCTCCTTCCTTAATCTGTGCCCCAAGGAAGCTCTCACTTCAGCTCTGCTGAAGTTAATCTATAAAAGAAGTAAAAGTATTCTTAATCTAGAGAGTACTACCGCTTCTTGCTACAAGAAATTATATAGTTTTCATTATCCTGGAAAATAATTTGCCAATCTTGGGAAAGAGTGAGAATTCATGGCCTTTAGCACTCTTTCCAATAGAACTCAATTTTTCAAAGCACTTCCATAGAGCTCCCCACAATCAACAAACACAGCCATGGTGCAATGCCAAGATCTCCTTCTGTTAACACAAAAGAGCCACAATGAGATCTGTTAAGAGTTACGGGCAAGCCACAGATTTGCTCTTTAGTTTTAGACTTAAATGAAACTGTAAGGAGGGACACAGATTTGAAATTTGGCCAGTTCAACAGCAAGGGCACCAGGTCGTTCAATACGATTAACCCTAAATGGCAGACGACACTTGAGGTCATAAATTTCTTAAACTTTTTGCTATATCTCAACAGGTCCAGTTTATGTCTGGCTGTATATTTTTTCCACTTAAAGAATGAAGCAGTTCTAGATGCCCTTCACTTGTGTCTTGCTTACCTGAATTCCCAGCAGTCCTGCCTTTCAGACTTTAACACTTGCTCTCTCTGCAGAGATTGACTCAATTCTAGGAAAAATGTCAAGGTTCTTAAAAGAATACTAAAAAATCCCAAATCCAAGACCTCAAAAATGTTTCTGATAGTTCACAGAATCACAGAATGTTAGGGATTGGAAGGGACCTCAAAGGATCATCTAGTCCAATCCCCCTGCCAGAGCAGGACCACCTAGATCAGATCACACAAGAACGCGTCCAGGCAGGTTTTGAACATCTCCAGAGAAGGAGACTCCACAACCTCTCTGGGCAGCCTGTTCCAGTGTTCTGTTACCCTTACTGGGAAGAAGTTCTTCCTCATGTTTAAGCAGAACCTCCTATGTTCCAGCTTATATCCATTTCCCCATGTCTTGTCATTGGATGCCAGTGCGAAGATCCTGGCTCCATCCTCATGACGGTCACCCTTTCCATATTTATAAACATTAATGAGGTCCCTCCTCAGTCTCCTCTTCTCCAAGCTAAAGAGACCCAGCTCCCTCAGCCTTTCCTCAGAAGGGAGATGCTCCACTCCCTTAATGAGCTTTGTGGCCCTGCGCTGGACTCTCTCAAGCAGTTCCTTGTCCTTCTTGAACTGAGGGGCCCAGAACTGGACACAATATTCCAGATGTGGCCTCACCAGGGCAGAGTAAAGGGGGAGGAGAACCTCTCTTGACCTACTAACCACAACCCTTCTAATACACCCCAGGATGCCATTGGCCTTCTTGGCCACAAGGGCACATTGCTGGCTCATGGTCATCCTGCTGTCCACCAGGACCCCCAGGTCCCTTTCCCCTGTGCTGCTCCCCAACAGTTCAGTCCCCAACTTGTACTAGTACATGGGATTGTTCTTACCGAGATGCAAGACTCTACACTTGCCCTTCTTGTATTTCAATAAATTTCTCCCCGCCCAACTCTCCAGCCTGTCCAGGTCTCTCTGAATGGCAGCACAGCCTTCTGGTGTGTCAGCCACTCCTCCCAGTTTAGTGTCATCAGCAAATTTGCTGACCATGCACTCTATTCTCTTATCCAAATCATCGATGAATATGTTGAACAATACAGGCCCCAGTACCAACCCTTGAGGGACTCCACTGGATACAGGCCTCCAACTGGACTCTGTCCCATTGACCACTACTCTCTGGCTTCTATCCTTCAGCCAGTTCACAATCCACCTCACTACTTGATCATCCAGACCACACTTCCTCAGTTTAGCTGTGAGGATGCTGTGGGAGACTGTGTCAAATGCTTTACTGAAGTCAAGATAGACCACATCCACTGCTCTACCATCAACCACCCACTGGGTGATGTCCTCATAAAAGGCCATCAGGTTTGTCAAGCACGACTTCCCCTTAGTGAAGCCATGTTGACTGTCCCTAATGACCCTCTTGTCCTTGATATGCCTAGAGACAGCACCAAGGATAATTTGTTCCATTATCTTTCCAGGGATGGAGGCGAGGCTGACCGGTCTATAGTTATCTGGGTCTTCCTTCTTGCCCTTTTTGAAGACCAGAGTAACATTTGCTTTCCTGCAGTCCTCAGGCACCTCTCCCATTCCCCACAATTTAGCAAAGATGATGGTGAGTGGCCTGGCAATGACATCCGCCAGCTCCCTCAGCACCCGCAGGGGCATCCCATCAGGACCCATGGATTTATGGGTTCTGTCATCAAATAACGTATGACCCTTTAGTACACAAATACCTTTCCTGCAGTTGTTTTTTTAAAAAGATAATCTTATTTCCCCTTACAGAATTCATTTTCCATTACTTTAACTTAACTCTCAAATTACTTGTGCAAGAATGATTATATCTAATTATGTACAGTCGTGATTTAGCTCAGCCGCCGGCTGAGCTACCACGCTGCCGCTCGCTCAACTCCTCCCTCTGGTGGGATGGGAGGAGAAAAATCAGAACGAGAGGGGCGAGACCAGTAGGTTGGGATAAGGATGATTTAATAGGACAATATCAGGAAAAGGAAAAAAACAGGGTAAACAACTATGAATGTATAAACGCGAAAACAATACGAACCGACCGCACGCGAAACGCGACGCACCACCCGCTCCCGATCACCGAAGCGAACCCCTCCCCCGCTGCTCCCCCAATATATACCCTGAGCATGACGCCACATGGTATAGAATAGCCATTGGCCAGGCTGGGTCAGCTGCCTGAACCTGTCCCTTTCAGCTTCCCGTGAAAAAGAAAAAAAAAAGAAAAAAAAAAAAATTAACCCTTTCCTGGCCCAACCCAGAACATATACAAACTGAAAAAATATTTTACTTTCCAATGTAGATGATAAAGTTTGAATTACCATGTAAGTCCGTGTTACCTACAAACAGCGATGAGTTCAGCTGACTCTTCTAGTGGTTTTCCAAAGCTTCCATGGCAATATAGCTCAGCAGCAATAATATTTGCAGAGCATTTGCCTCAGCTATGAAAAATAAATCTATGCAGAACATGCTTGGTTTTATCTGCTTCTAAAAATTCCAAAACTTAGACCATGTATGTGGAATCCGGGTATGCTATACTATAAGTGAAGATCAGCTCTGGAGTTAAAACCTTTGCAACTCAGTCCCCAGTTCTGGAAGGGGTAATGTCATGACTTTGGATATGAAATAATACTAACTCTTGGTAAACCAAATTGTCTTGCGTGACAATAGCTTGCTACTCGTTACCATAAAATCTCATTTTATCAGCAATTTGCAGCTAATCTCTCACAATATCCCATACAGGGTGGGATGTAAGCAAACAACATAAAAAGTTTCTTCCCTTCTACAAAGATTCACCTAGTAGAGCCACAAGTGAGAAAGGACTCAATTCAGGCCTAATGTGAAATATTGCATCTGCTTGTGTCAATTCTGAAAATACTCAGGAATAGAATAAAATTTAATCACTGCTATTCTGTCCTATTGTATAGAGAGTGATTGGTGGTACAGCTACTTAACAGAGAAGTCTGCATTAAATGAACAGCCATATAAATGGTTCAAATTATCTTAATTAGAATAAAGCAAAATGCATAGACCAACTCATCATACTTGCTGTTGTAATTTATGATTAATCCATGACTACATCACAAAGCTTTGTGCTCTAGACATTTAGTACAGAGAGGTAAGAAGCATGCGCAACTCTGATTTCCTTGGAAGCAGTGGATATTCAGATATAGGCCAAGAAGTTTAAAATGAAAAGAGTAATCAGTCTGTTATTGTGGGAGCAATTGCAAGACTGGAAATGGAATTACACAACTTGTATTTACTTGTAATCCCTGAAATCTGTCATCACCTAGAAGGAAGTGATTTGACAGGATGTTATTCTGCATTGGTTGAGAATCTCAGTCTATGACATAAATGTTGTTCTTTTTCTTTGTGACAGTACCTTCATTTCTTTTTTTTTTTTTTTTCTTCATAAGCAGTGGATTTCAGGATCTAACTGTAAGAGAGAGAGACATGCCCCAACTGTCTTCCAACACATGGGGGATTGTCAGCAAAACTCATAGCAAAATACAGCCCGTATGAAAAAGTAAAAACCCAGAATAAGTTTGTAGTAATAATAGATCCCCAGTACTACAACCAGTACCTTGCAGAGATTTCAGGATTGTTTGTAAAAGATAAAACATTGCAACATGTACTTCTTTGCTACACAGTTAAGGGACATTTTATCATGAGTATGATACTTTGCATCTAGATTTCCAGGTACTGTAACACAGCTGGGTAAAAAATAGTGTTATACACTTTTTACAGGTGAGACAACTGAGACAGCAAACGCCTGGCTCAAAGTCTCACAGCAGATCAGTGACAGAGCCTGAAACTTTTTTCATATCTCTTGATTTTCAGAGATGCCACACTGAATTTGACACTTCAAGAAAATAAGACAAGTTCCTGAAAATGAATTTGGAAAGCTCAGCATCTGTTAACATAATTAGTTAATTGAAGAATGGCCACATCAAAGTTTCCCAAAGTTGCCTTGAACACTTTTCTTACAGCAGCTATGTTCAAGGAAAGTCCCAGAATCTCTCTACTAAACAGAACATGAAGAAAAAAGAAAGACTGTGATAGCCCCTGGGAACGGTAGCAAACAAGAAAGCAAAATACAGCAGCTGCAGCAAATCGACAGCCTACAGTGTTAGGAGTTGAAACCATATTTTTCTGATAGTTTCAGAGGAGATGGTGAGTCATGGCAACTTCTTTCATTGATTCTCCAAATGAATAGTTTTCCAAGCCTTCAATCATACTGTACGGGAACATGCTTCATATCCTGTCTTTGCTGGAGGAACGCCTGTCTTTGTGGGTGCTCAATTTTTGTGGGTATCTCAATTTTAAACAGCAGTGAAATCTCTCATTTAAACAAAGCTCTCAGTAGAAATTCAAGCCTATGTGAGGATCTGAGCTTGAATTTAGCTATTTACTTAGCGAAAAATCCAATAAACTTGTTTCACTGCTGTTTTAATCCAGGTTAACTATGCCTTCATTCATCTGTAGGACAAATACATTACCGATATCAAGGTAAGTGAACAGTCATTGGTACCACGATATAAATCCACAAGATCAACTCTGTAACATTTTGAGTTACATGCTAGTAATATCAAGATAGAACCAGGCCCCATTACTACTGATGCATTTTTCATTTTGCTTTTAATATCTGTGCCTGAGGCCTGTTTGAGCTAGTTCATAAGCTTGTTTCTGAAGAAAAACTTCATCTCAATGGCTGCTCTATTTGGTAATTCCATCTGCACCTTGGCGAAAAAAAAAGTACTAAATACTGAAGCCTGTAGATAGTACAATCTATAGATTATATCCCTGAATTATTCACAGTATCCACTAGGGCCATTTTCCCAGACTTCTTATAAAACCAGAGCAAAGTTGTCTCATCTGGGTGAAAAATCAGCCCCTGATAGTTTCATCTTTACTAATGTCAAGTTTACAGAGGCCATTATTTAAAAGAAAGGGATCACTTATAGGGGTGGAGTAAGAAGCCAAGTACAACTAAAACTTCTGTTATAGTACGTGATCCACTATGGTTTGGGGAAAGTTGCATAAAATCAATTTAATTTTAAAGAGAAAAATTGTATTTATTATTTTTTAAAATATATTTATGTTGTGCTGGAAGGCCAGCAGCAAGTCACAGAAAACTCATTTTTAATAACCACAGTATACCCAGGAATTTCAGTTATGCTGACTGCATTGTTATGAGCAGACTGGTAATGTAGCCTATTATTAAGATTGCAGAGTACTTCCAATTTATATGATCTTGTTTGAAGCCAAGGAAAGTCATAAAGAACTGAAGCCACTGAGACTAAAGTTCTCCATGCTTAGGGTGTGCCTTAGGCTGAAATTGTTTGGACATTTTCAGCCAAAATGGTTTGGTCATCTCTAAGCACAAAGTTAGAGAAATATCTGTTGTTACTTGACTCCCTCCACTCCTCATCTGTGTAAAAAAAAAAAAAAAAAAAAAAAATCAGGTGACACTTTCTCAGGTCACACACGTTTCAGAGTTTGGAAGCATTCATAAAATTTCGAAATGCTAAGATCAACATTTGCAAGGAAGCAGTCATGTCAGGAGGACACACTTATTTCATTCCCTTGAACTGAGCTCTAATTCAACTATGGTAAAAGCACTTGAAGAACCTGTTTGCACACACTCAGCAGAATTTTCTTCGATTTTTCAGTGAAAACTCCCCCAAAGATGTTTGTACTGAATGCATGACCAGCATTTCCCACTGCTGGAGGATCAATACCTGAATGGCAAGTGCAAAGTTTGCTCCCTGTGCTCTCTGTTCCCCCGTCTTCCAGCCCTGTGACCAAGTAGCCATTTAATTGAATGCTACATAGAAAAGAGATTTCAGGTCAGGAAAAGAGAGGATTGGGCAAGGACCAGAGACAGCAAGGACAAAGGGGAGAAAAGACACCAGGGCTGGCTGAGGAGACCATGCTTTCTATGTGATGGAGCAGAGCACCGAGGAGAAAGAATTTCTGGTGTTTCAGTAACCCCTCAGTCTGAGAGCTGGAGAAGAAACAAAGTAGAATTTGCTTCTGAAACACTGAACTGTTTGTGCTTTCTGAAACAGCCTCTGCTTTCTGAAATAAAATATTGCTGAGCCTTGGATGGACAAAAAATGCAGTTGTTGGATGCTGAGGGAAAAGGTGGGGGGGAGATGTGTCAGCTTGGATTTGAATGAAAAAGTTCCTGAAGCTCAAGAAAATATTCACATATTTGGAACATTCTTTTTTGGCTAGGTCTGGCATTAAAACAAAGTTCCACAGGAAGAAAAGATAGGTGAAAGCTAACCAAAACCTGGATTTTATGCCTGTGTCTGTCAAAGACTGAGTAATCATTACAAATATAAATTTTAGCAGTAGTCATTAATACTGTGCTTTGGTTTTATGGATGTCAAATGTACAATTCTGCAGAACTCCTAGCTGCAACTCACATGAGGAGCTAGGAACTGGAATGATCAAATCCTGATACAACAGCCAGGAACCTGAAAAAATGCAGGTTTCCTATATTAAAAATTAGCGTATAATTTCAACTGAAGTCTGCCTTGGGCTTCATTTTTTTTTTAGTATAAGATGGGAACCATATCAGCCCCTCACCTCATGTGTTTGGTGTGAAGCTAGAAGAACACCTATGCAGTGCTCAAACATTCAGTGATGGGCACTGCCAAAAAAGCAAAAGGAGAAGTAATTAATTATCTCTTCAGACAGGGTTTTAGTAACGGAGTACAAAAGGCCTTCTGCCAAACAGTGAAGTTGATACAAGTTTATTAAATGAGCACCATTGATCTTGTGCACCAAATGAAGCAGGGGTCCTGTCAGAAAGATAGCATAGGGTCATAATTAAAAGTGGTCTTACATATGGCAAAAAGACTGAATTAAAACTGTAGGCAGGAGTGTGTAGGCATGGATTCTTCATTTTGCAGGTTTAATAAGGTTGTTTTTTTAAAACCTCACTTATGATTAGTGTTTTAAAATCTACAATGAAGGAATGGGTAGTTTCTCCATACACAGATTACAGCCTTTTTCACTGGACTTAGCTCTTCTTTTAATTGACTATGCAGAGTCAAAGCTAGGTCATGCTGTAATAATGAGCACAGGCTTGCCTAGAGTGCATATTCCCAATTGTACACAACCTACTTACATCTATTATAGATCACTCCAAAACGCCTGACTCTACACTGATACTTCAACAAGGTCCGTAGTCATCTCCTCCCATTTTGGTAAGGCACAGTGTATAGCAGTGACGCCAACTTCCACAGTTTTCTTAACAAAAGATATGAAATTGATTTCTGTTTATTAATGGAGCCTTTCCACCTCTTTTGAAGGTAATTTTTTTCAGAGATTAAAAGCATGAGTGACCGAGGGATGTTTACATGATTCCCAAAAGGATGTTGAATTTTGTCACAAATCCTAATGGACTACTTTAAGGTTTTCTAGGTTAAAAAAAACCCCAAACCTCTTCTAGAGTACAGAGTATTCACAGGAATTACTTTACCTGTGTTGTAAATATATCCACCTCTAGATCTTAATAAAGCAGCTGTTTAACATTTCATATAAACATCACAGTGAGAAACAGGGCTGGAAGAAAAGGAAATGACTCTAACTGCAGACAATTGGAAAGACAGAACATATTTAACCAAGATGGATTTTTCCCTGTACCACAGGGAAAACTGTACAGACTGTCACACCTAAACCAAACCAAAACAAACAAACAAACAAACAAACAAAAAGCAGTGAAATGCTTACATTTCCAGAAACAGACAAGATTTTAGATTTTTCCTATAGCCCTAAACACCGCAACTCTAGCAAGAAAGTTTTCTAAGGCACAAATTCAGTATGAGCTTTAGAAAAGCCTCTATTACAAATGTAAGAGGGAAATAACTTGTATTTTTGCTTTGACAGATTCGTTAGATTTGATCCAAGAAAGTGAGTAATTGAACATATTCCCTACTGTTAGAGAAAGCCAGGATTTTAACCTGGACCTTAACTAGAATCATAGAATGGTTAGAGTTGGAAGGGACCTCAAAGATCATCTAGTTCCAATCCCCCTGCCATGGGCAGGGACACCCTTCACTACACCAGGTTGCCCAAAGCCTCATCCAACCTGGCCTTGAACACTTCCAGGGATGGGGCATCCACAGCTTCTCTGGGTAACCTGTTCCACTGCCTCACCACCCTCTGAGTGAAAAATTTCTTCCTTAGATCTAATCTAAATCTCCCCTGTTTCAGTTTAAAGCCATTGCCCCTTGTCCTATCACTACACGCCCTTGTAAAATGTCCCTCTCCAGCTTTCCTGTAGGCCCCCCTACTGGAAGGCTGCTATAAGATCATCCCGGAGCCTTCTCCAGGCTGAACAGCCCCAACTCTCTCAGCCTGTCTTCATAGCAGAGGTGCTCCAGCCCTCAGATCATCTTCATGGCCCTCCTCTGGACCCGCTCCAGCAGCTCCGTGTCCTTCTCATGTTGGGGACTCCAGAGCTGAACACAGTATTCCAGGTGGGGTCTCATGCGAGCAGAGCAGAGGGGCAGAATCACCTCCCTCGACCTGCTGGCCACACTTCTTTTGGTGCAGCCCAGGACACGGTTGGCTTTCTGGGCTGCCAGCGCACATTGCTGGCTCATGTTGAGCTTCTCATCCACCAGCACTCCCAAGTCCTTTTCCTCAGGGCTGCTCTCAATCCATTCTCTGCCCAGCCTGTACTTGTGCTTGGGATTACCCCGACCCACGTGCAGGACCTTGCACTTGGCCTTGTTGAACTTCATGAGGTTCTCCCAGGCCCACCTCTCCAGCCTGTCAAGGTCCCTCTGGATGGCATCCCTTCCCTCCAGCGTGTCCACACCACCACACAACTTGGTGTCATCTGCAAACTTGCTGAGGGTGCACTCGATCCCACTGTCCATGTCACTAACAACTAGACTTCAATGAATCCATTTTTACACTGTTCATCTCTCTCTAAACTAGACATAGGGATGGATTCTGAATTCTCCTGTTTTAAAAGCAAACTCCCTCCACCAAAAAGTCCTCTACAAAACAGGAAAATAAGTAGAAACCCAAACAAATAAATCTGACGATACTCACTTTCTTCTTACAGTAAAAACAATAGCTTTTTTAAACATTGTCTCATTTCAATCAGATTATTAGAAACTAAATTAAGCTAAATAAATATCTGAAGGTTTGGAAGACATTCATAAACCAAAGGTGGAGCTCACTAACTGTTCAACATAGAAGGGGCATGAAGTCACTACATAACCATAGGAAGAGTCACGTTTGCAGCTACTGAGCTTACCATGGGCTCT
The DNA here is from genome assembly GCF_009769465.1 of Tauraco erythrolophus. Classification (NCBI taxonomy): domain Eukaryota; kingdom Metazoa; phylum Chordata; class Aves; order Musophagiformes; family Musophagidae; genus Tauraco; species Tauraco erythrolophus. The sequence goes on from NC_141468.1 coordinate 82,019,587, forward strand.
ATGGACCTGTAATTTCTACAGGAGTATTCTGGCATTATGTATTAGGTAATTTGATAGAGCTTTCACAAAACACAGCAATGTATCTTTTCTGCTTAATAGAAGATGATACATCTGTTCAGTTTATTAATTCAGGCCAATATCTTTCCAGCCTTATATATGAAGAATGTAGTTTTCAACATTTTTTTCTTAATCTAAAAGGAAGAAAGGCAAAATGCTGGTCCTTAGTCTTTGTGGGAGATCAGAGCAGCAAGAGGAGGAACTTGTTCATAAATTTTTAAAATCTCTGGTTTTCAAATACTTTCCAGCTTTCAGGTGCTTTGTTGAAATACTCATAGAAGTCTTTCATTCATGCCTGAGGTTGTTTTTTTTTTTCTTTTAAAAAAAGACAAAAAAAGACAGAATATTCCACACTTGACAGAAAAAAACAAACCTTGGATTTTTCTCAGTTTGCTTTTCTGTGCAAAACAAATCAAGCTAAAGTAATAAGCAACTTTTAAAATTATTCTGTATAGTCAGAGCTGAATGCAATAGGTTTGGATTTTGCTACATCAAATCAAATGAAGGATTGACCTGTTTGAAAATATAGCTTCCAGCTTAGGCCAAAGTAAGGCAACCCAGAGACTGCTACATGAATGATGGTAAAGAAAACATGAATTTACAGAATAATTGTCCTGTAAATCACAATATTTCTTCATCCTGGATTTCATAATTGGTTTCAGTTCGGGTAATCTGGTTTCAACAGCACATTATGAAGGAGTACTGCATGATCACCTGTCTGTTCTACAGAAATAACATTCTGTTTACCAAAATTTTAAATTCTGTCACCTTCCATGAACCTGATCTTAATAATAAAAGAATGGGTAAATGGAAGCTGCAGGCTACCAGCTCCTGAGTAGCAATCATTTCACATACGTCATCTTAAGAGCTGAGCATTTCTGTTTTCTTTATCCTAAAGTACTTCTGGAATAATCTATGACTGAGACAACAACACAAGCATTCACCGAAACTGCCCAGGATGCAAACTGCAACAATGAAGTTGGTGAAGTAAGAGACTATGGGACAAGAAACCTCTTACTACTGATTTATACTGGTTCAATACTTACTGTTTCCTTATTTACACTTATGCTGAGATAAGGTAAATTATTTCCAAAATAATGAAAAAAACAGATCAAGAAGTGGCCTCTAGCACAAGAACTGGTCAGACATATCAGCAGATGGAGTATGGGGTTTTTTGTAGAGTTCAAGTTGCTCAGAAATATTTAAGTTTAATATAACTCTCAGTGTAATAACTTGTTTCACAAGCAATGAATGGAAATTTTTCTAAGGTCAGCTACAATTAATTTTGCCACCTTTTATTTTATATAAACTTGTCAATCTATTTATTTCAACATGCACTGCACACCTGAGATTTCATTAAACAAGGTCAAAGATGACATTTGTGATGCTTTCAACTTAAATATTTTGTTCTAATAATATTTTAACATGCAAATGTAACTGTTTAGATTCCACACATAGTAAGAAAGAAAATTACATATGTATGTTATGCTGTTCTGATTGATTTTAATATCTTCAGTTTCTACTTCCTAGAATCATTTAAAAAAAAAATCAATAGAAAAGTATCCATAATACAGAATTGACTGCGGAGAAAGCAATTTTTGAACTATTCGAAATTATCTAGTCACCTGAACAGAATTTTGTACTTTCATATTTTCTGTTTTTTCTTGCTGTTAACATAGTCTGACATGTTTTTCGTATGAGGCAAATCTGGAGAGAAAAATAATGGTTTGGAGCTTGGTTTCAAGAGAGGAGAGTACATTTTATAAATGTGAGGAAGATTATATACTATACAGGAAGCTAAAGAACATAGTTTCAGATGCCTTCATAATGTTATATCTTGATAGTAAAGCAGTAATCATACTATCATCCTCACTTCAAGAGCTTGTTACTTTCTAAGCTATAGTTCTTCAAAGGGTAATAGACATGTCTATGTGAATGAAATTTGCAAGACTAAGTCTTTGGTCCTCCCAAACTTGATAACACTTACAACTGTGGATGACTTTGCACGTGGAATTAGTCCTTTTTATCTCATCTGAGCTCTCTCAATAGACTGCACAGGAAAAAGTCCAACGGGGTCATCCTTGAAGTTATTCAAATAGGCAAGTCTATTCAGGATCAATGCATTCATTTGCAATCTGGGAAATGCCATAAGTTGACCTTCCATATAAACTTTTGAGGAGCTTCAATATTCCTTTGTTTATTCAATTAATCTAGTAAAGTATAGAATCTCTATTTTTTATGCAAGAGTAATTCCTGCTCCATAGTCCCAGATGTTTTCCTGGATGTAATTTCAACATTGTGTATCTTATTTGATGCCTTTGATTAAATTTGTAATGCATTTAAAATATCAGTGTGTCCAATCAAGTGTAAAGAGAGTTGTGAAAATGAAGTGACTCATGCAATGGGAATTAAATCTTACACTGCCTTGTCACCTATTCCTTTAGGGATGGATTTCATTTACAACTTAAGCTTCTGTCACACACCAACGATGCAAACAGACTAGAAAACATGTTGTACATTCATTAAATATGGGTTCGGAATGCAGAAAGATTTCATAGATTTTTTCATAGATGGATTTCATAGATTTTTTTCTAGGTTGGAAAAGACCTTAGAGATCATCCAGTCCAGCCGTCCCTAATCTCCCATTAAACCATATCCCTAAGTAGTTCATCCACCCTTTTCTTAAACACAGCCAGGGATGGGGACTCAACCACCTCCCTGGGCAGCCTATTCCAGTGGCTGACAACCCTTTCAGAGAAGAAATACTTTCTAACATCCAACCTGAATCTCCCCTGACTAAGCTTATACCCATTTCCTCTTGTCCTATCACCCATCATTAATGTAAAGAGCCCTTCCCCCACCTCCCCACCATCAAAGCTTATGATATATATTTTTAAACAAACATCTTAAGTTTTGTGGTTGAGCCATAACTACTCCTTCCTTCTTGAAAAGCCAGAAAATGCATAAAACTAGTACTTTGCTTCAAGGATTTTGATTTTGTAGAAATACCATGATTAAAACTTGCAAAGCTCCCTTAAAAAGAGAACTATTTTGGCAGTAGACTAAACAAGGTCTATCAGAAGCTCCTCTTTCCAAAGCATCTTCATACCAACACTCAAGCAAACTTTAAAAAAGAAACAGCCTTTGTTAAATTGAGGGCTGGGCAAAATACAGTGGAACAAACCTTAAGCTTCTGTAAATTAACAGCAAGAGAACAAGGTTGATGTCAGTGAAACAGCATTAGAGTGTACTGGCTGAAGATGTAATTCAGTTTCTAAGGAAAACAAACTAGAATGACATGGACAGCAATGGCAAGAAAAGTTTCCCACAGCATTTCTGTGCTTTATTTCCATTTGCCTTCCTTCTCCATCAGTGTCTCTGATTCAATTGAAAGAAGTTCTTGCATTTAATTTTGTTTCTTAATATGGTGTGCTTGCATTGTCCACTGAAGAATTGGAAGAGTTAGGGCAAGATAAACCCTGTGTTTATCTTGTTTGTGTGGATCCAAAATTCAGCCTGAGGATGGCAGGGGTGCATGTATGCGTGCTTTAGACGGTAGAGCAACATCGTGGGTGTCCCTTCATCAGCTGTGCACACCTCTAGGGTTATTCAGTTCCTTTGTACTGGTATATCAGGAAGAAGCCACTTACAAGACGTGCCTGATGAGTAGCCTTCTCTATAAAACAAGAGCCGCCTGCAAAGTTTCAGCCCAAGTTCTGAAAATGCCTGTAGTACTGTGCTTCCTCACTGACTCCAAAGGGACCGTTCTGAGGGTGGCAGCTTCCCTTCTGAGACTGCTAAGGCTGACATAGTGGATTTTGTGGTCAGGCCATCTGGTCACTAGAATGACATTAGCTACCCTCTTCATGCAGTCAGTCAGGAAGCATGAATCTCTCTCTTGCTTTAGGGAGAAGAGAGGGGAGAATAAGGAACAGGGATGAAAGACCAGCTGGTTGATTAACTTCAATGAACACTGATGTATACAAGCTGTCCCTGGCTCCATCTCTTCTCAGGTTTATTTACATATGCTATCTTCATCATAGGTAGTATAATGGAAAGTAACACAATGCTGATAATAACAAAAGACCAGAAAATAAACAATCAAACATTTACACACCATCTATTTGCAATGCCATGTTAGGAAGGTGGAGCCACTAAATGACTTTTGCAGTGATCTTTCGTGCTGCTTGTAGTGTTAATTAGTAACAGGAACGATGCTGAATTACTAAAACCTCATCACACATTTTATGTATTTTTCTAGGCTGATGGGAACTGAGTTACACAAATAATCTTCATATCTGAGTTCCTTCAAGGAACAGCCATTTTGATAATACTGAAAGAGCTTACACTAGCTTCCGTTTCATAACCATTCTGGATTGCAAAATTAATTTTGTGCAGTTTTATTCATTTGAATAATAGACTAAGTAAAAATTTAACGCACTTTCCAGAGTTGTGACAATTCTAGATTTCAGTTAGGTTGAACTATGTATTCTGTCCTGAAATAAAGGTCGTCACAAAGAGGCAGCATTGGGCAGAACAGAGAAGCTAGAATCCCAAAATAATTATGCTGACAGTAATTTTCTGTTTTCCTTTGTTGTGACTGTATTTCCTTGATCACAAGATTTTCGTCTTCTAAAACCAAAATTCTCTTCATCTTAATCAGGTCACAAGTATGTGTTTACAACCTCAGAGTCTGTTGTCTCAGAAATGTTTATGTGGACCATTGTCTTTTTTTTTTTTTTTTAAAGTCTTTGTGCAACAAACCTGTTATGAAAAAGCACAGGGGTAGAAGTGTGCAAATATTTACTAAAAATACACAACGAGTGGAAAATCTCTTTCTTTGGCAGACTTAAATCGAGAACACAGACTATTGCTACAAGATTCATGAGAAATTTTAGGAGCAACTATCCCACTCTTGAAAAATTAGCACACTTAAGTAACAATTTTGTAGGTGGCTTTACATTAGCATCTAGTATGTACTCCTGTACTAAGTAGTGCTTTTCTCCCCTGCCTTATCTCTGGAGACCTAAAAGTAGAGAAACAGGGAGGTCAGGTGACTACACAGGCCCCAACTGCCGTAGTGTGAACATCCTGGTCCATGTTCTCTCCACCCAATGCTAGCAGCTGTCATATGACAAGCCCCAGAAGAAAAGTCAGCAAAAACTTTATCAACCCTCAAGATATTCTTTCTATCTGTGCATTTCTGCACAGCTTCTGATCACGTTTTTTCATTGTTTTACTAGCTTTCAGGATTTATTGCGATATGCATGATGTTTGTTTTATCTTCAGGCCTGAACAGCTGGAATCAAGAGGACCAGTGTTTCATATTTTTGGTTTTTAAGAAGGATCCATTTCTCCCAATCATAACACAGAACATTGGAATGACTCGGAAACAGGAAAGAAAAAAAGGATATTATTTTTTCGGGCCAGTTTCACAATTTGAACAGGAAGGGAGGGAGGAAGTCAGTCCTCAGCTTAAGATTTTTTTAATCTAAGGGCAAGAAACACATTTCCGCTACTGTTCAGAAGAAACACAGTTGGTCTTGCTATGAGTAAAGCTTTGCAGAGAAAGATACTGATTTCAAGAGGATGAAAATTCTTTCTCTAGAACTACTGGAAATTTGAGAAGTGAAGATACACATATATGATATTTATGTGCATCACAGAAGTGAGTTTAGATCTGAATGTTGGAACGCTTTATGGAACTTTAAGATAATTCTTGTTTATGAAAACCAGATTTACATGTGCAATTTTGCACATTTCATTGGATTAATCATCACTTCAGATATGTGTAAGTGAAAATTAAGGAAGCATTAGAAACCATGGCTGTTGTCAAAAAGAATCTGCATTTTTTCTTTGACTGCAGTATATTTTTGTTATTTATCCAGATGTAATTTCTTCAATGGCTTCTGGGTTAGAGAAATAGCAAATTCATCTTCTGAGGGTTATAGCTCATTTCCTCAGAAAATATGTGGCATATACTTCCACTATTTCACATACCAAGAGGATGCATTCAGAACAAGATGATGATGGAAGAACCATGTAGGGAAAAATCTTAACCTGGGGAATTTAGAGGTCAAAAGGGAATAATCCATGAAATTCTCTTGGGCCAACCTCTTTGATGGTGTAAGAAAGGGAAAGCATGTCCACCAATTACAGCAGGATTGCATGAAGTTATACTGGGGAAAAAAAAATAGCCTAACCAAAACAAGCCACTAATAAATAAATACAGTTAGCACACTGGCTTCTGAGAACGGCTGCTGAAACAGAGAGCACTGTGCCCTTTCTCATGTCCTAATCAGACAAAAATACATACCTCTGTTTTGCACTACAACTACCCATATCTAAACGTGAAAATAGAAGGGGAAGGGTGAAATAGATTAAAAAGTATGAAATAGATTAAAAAGTATGAAATAGATTAAAAAGTATGTGTCAAGAGAGGTCTGGGGTATTAATGTGTAGAGGTTTATTTACAGTAATTTTCTGTTTCATACTAGGTGTGGTAATGCCCTCATGGTCAGTCCTCAAAAGGGCCAGAAACACACCAATATTTACAAGAAGCTAGCAAAGGAGAGTAGTACTGATTATAGACTATTAAGTGTAAACAAAGATCAATTTACTCCATTTCTTTCCAGAAGACGTCAATAACAAATCCTCAATCAGGGAAAGAGACGTTCTCTCTGTCTCCTCACTGCAGGTAATTCAAAGGAGAGCAGGGGAAATGGCATCTCATCCACTTTTTACTTCCAAACTGAGCCCCGTGTTTTAAGCTTGACACAGGGACTTCACTACCTGAGATTTTGAGCTCTGGCAGCAAATTTCAAGGAGGGCTCAGCGGTCTCAGAAGACCACCGAACTTCCTCACTGTGCTGCACATCCTTCTGAAAGTGCACAGAGGCCAACCTCATGCTGCCTTCTCTCCACCAGTCTCTATGGTACCCGCTTTTCGGTCCTTTTATTTTTGTCTCTTAAAAAAAAGAGAACTTCTATGTTAAAACGTTATTCGTGTGCCCCATATTCATGTGTCCCTTCAGGCAAATCTTTTCCTAGCTTGTTCAGAAAAAGCACTCTGGAAAATTTGTGACACAATCAGCAGAGCCCATGCCCTTTCGTTTAGCCTAGCTAGATTGCAAAGTTCTGCTAATTTAAACAGCAAAGCCTCTTGGTCACAACCCCTTTCCTTGTCCTAAAATAAGTTTTCAGAAGCCAGCTTCGTGCCTGACTTTTCTGGTAAAAGAAAAAGAGGTTCAAAAACCTCCTGCAAATAGCTCCATTCACTCAAAACAGAGAATCTACCTTGAAACAAGCGTTCTTCAGGTACTAATAACTAATAACAGATTAAACTGGAGAGTAAGAGAGCCACAGGAAGGAGCTCTCACTTCTGGCTGTAACCCTACAATGAAAACAACTCCTCAAAAAAGACAGGCCCCTGCACCTATTTCTTCAGTACTGAGAACTTTGTGAACTTCTGTCATAGCTAAACAAAATCTGGTATAAACGTTCCAAAGTAGCCCAGGGAAAAAGAGTGGTCCTTCTTATCTTTTGTTACATACTGAGAGATATTAAGTTAATATTTAACAGATATGAACATCACAACCTGAGATTTCTTGGAGCACAACAGTGCAAAGCTAAGCAATTATTTCTAATGCTACTTATTTTCTTGAAGCAGCTAGTTTAACTGTTGATATTAATTACCTCTGGCCCACAGCAGCTTCTTCCTTGTGCTGAGGGATGTATAAACATAGCTTCTTGTCTGACTTGAAAGACTCCAGGCAACCTAAAGCTTAAAGAGACCTTCTGGATGTGTTGAACATTCCTCCCAATAGATCTATGGCCAGTTACACCCTAAACTTCCCTGTTCCACAGAGGTCATTCATTCATTCTCAAAAAACAGGTCATGAACATGTTTAGAAGTAGACTAAGTTCAAGAGGAGGATCAGGAATTAATTTTGACAGATGTATTTATCAGTGTACAAAGACGAACAACTAACAGAGCATTTTCAAATAAGTGGAGTATATAAATTCACATTTTTCTCCTTAATGAAAAAACTCATTTAAGAAAGCTCAGCATATTTAGAGAAAAGTAATTATAATCCTGTTCCGGATAGCGCTGGATATTTTGGACTAGGAAAGTTTAAAGAAGTTGAACATAAAATGTACCAAGCAGGTGGTTTTTATTAAGATTGCTGATGTCATGCATTACTTGGAAGCCAAACAAAGCATGCAGGGAACATTGTGAAATGAAGGTGATGAGAGGGTCACACACTCCATAGCTTCTGTAAGCTGAGCTTGCAGCGTGCCATAGAGGTTTCTTGCCTTCCTCCCAAGTCTCTCCTCCACACTTCCCATCTGTCCAAATCAACCTCTGTTACAAAGCCTCCTTCTCCCTTTCCAGAGGTACTGTGTCTTCTTTGTCTTGTCTACTGTCCCAGTTAATATGCAAAATTTCTCCCCATTTTCTTGCACTGTCCCATTCCACAGAAATAAGTCCTCCCTCATGCAGCACTGCACCTCCTCATCTCTAGCATAGCAGGATCCTCCGGGTGTACCTTACAGAAACTCCTGAAGTTGCAGAACCCCCCTCCAGTTACCGGCCTTGAACTTGCCCCAGTATTCCTTCTTTCTTGGCAGCTGAATCTCCAACTCTTTCTGGCCCACAAGGGCCAGCGGAATTTGCTTTTGTGCAACCCATTTTTCTCCAACAACAGCAGTCTCTTTCCTTGGCTCTATATACTCCTGTTTGCTCTTTCTGTCCCTGCCGGTGTTTGAGCTGTTGTCTCTACTAAGATATTCTAACTCCACAAACTACTCTTCCACACTTCGCAGTTTCTCCCATTTTCCCTTCCATCTCCCACCACTAACATTTTTGTAGGAGGCAGTCCATCGTAATAATACCATTTTAAACAACTGTGAGAAGGAGATGGCATTTCTACTCTGCTGCACAGGAAGCATTAAATGGGTCTTTGACTTAAAAAGACTGAAATGGTGGCTGTACTTGAAAGAAAGCAGAGGCTCCACGTGTCTCATATTTTCTCTTATTGCTTTTCTGTGAAATCAACAAGGTTTTGCCAATCGGAACCTGTAACTTCCACTAAAGTTTTGAAAACAATCGGATGTGATGTTCAGAAGTTACTTTTACAGACACACAGAGAAATGCCATTGGGTTGAGTCTGTGGCTTCTTGAGCTAAGCCAAAAACCAGAACAGAGGTCCTCCTGAAATAATTTCACTCCAGCTGCAAAGTAAAATAGCGTCCTGCTCAGTTCCAAAACTCAGACAGTGAGGTTTCTGAAAGAGCACTTACGTAAGACTTGAAGAAAAAAAAAAGTGGCTTCTATCCTATGATCAAAGCCAACAATTAAGCCCCATTGAATTTGGGCTTGCAACCGGTTTACTGGATCCAATTGCAGGTCTTCATATTTACTAGGCTTTATATTTACAGTTCTGGATAAGTCAGACCCAGATCCAATCACCTACAAAGCCTGAAGGTGAGAGTTAGGTTTAGGGTTCTTTACCATCTCATTGCGTACATGAAGACCAACTGCAAACTTGAAATCACACACACATCTCAATACAGAAATTCTGGGGTTTCAGTCTCAGACCATATCTGTTTTCTTATTTTAATTAATAGCAAAGAAGTTAATTAATTAACATTATTTCTTTTTCTAGATAACAGAAAAGGAAATTATGACATGATTTAGAATTTTGTTTTTGAACTGGCAAACACAAAGACAAAAAATACACTGGAGCTGTGCACTTCAAAGACACTTTGTTCCACACAGATTTCTCCAGTCTGTTCTTTATAAAGCAAAGACTGTCTGTCAGAAGTGATGTAGAGCTGTTCTTTGAAAAACAAAGACCGTTCATGGGACCCCTCATCCTGTACTACTGAACTCATTGATACCTATGCTTATACTTTGCGTTGGCTATATTGACTATGCTCCATCACAAAAAAGAGACTGCTGCATAGCTGACTGTTAAGGATAGTTCCAGTTTTAAAGCTGTACTCCAGGAAGCATTTTAAAGCATAATTTCATTTGCACATTTTTATTTACAATTATTTATTTCTCTCCCTCAGGTTCAAGAGAAGACATGCAAATGTTTACCCTGTGCTCTGGGCACATTTGTTATTCCTGTAAACCAACAGCAGCAAATACCCCCCTCAAATCCTGCTGATGATAACTTAAGTGAAAAAAGGCCCATGAGACCAGGAGAAATTTTCCGAAGTCCACAGATGCTCATAGGCCCTCTCAAATCAAGGAAGTTCCAACAAAAACTGATATGCAGACAGTTAGTCAGTTATCAAATTATATAGGAGCTTTGAGAGCAAGACCAACATCTCAGAATCCATTGAAAATCTCTGAATTAGCAGATTTAATGACATAATGATCAGGAAACACTGCAGCTAATAGCTAACTATCTGCTCTTAAATATATTTAAGACATAGTCCCAAGCAGAATGATCTACAACAGTCAGACTCTCAGATGAGAGAGGCATGATTAGAGGGTGGGGATCTGGCAGTCGAAACTGAAGGCCACATACCAACTGCAGTCAGATTCAAATAAAAGAAAGCTGTCGTGGCCCCTTCTTGATCATTATCTCACAAGGATAGCTGCAGACCTGGTTGTATTTCCAAGCTACAAACATGTGCAAGGAAACACTCCTGATCACAGAGACAGAAATTCAATTTTATTCTAATTTTCAGCCTATGAAGAGTAGGCAGATATTCCCTGAGAGACTGGGATGTAACTATCAAGAGAAAAAGCAAACCATGAATTCAATTGCAGACAAAAGATATGTCAATCACTTACTCTTCAGTAACCTTCTTACTGGCTTTAGAGCCATCTCAGTGTGTAAACACGCGAAGGAGGACAAAGTGAATCCTCTATAAAGGACCTGATCAGAGCACACGTAAGCAATAAGACTTAGAAAAAACTAATCCTCTTGAGCACTATTCTCGAGAATCCCCTTTACAAGGCAAAAAGAATGAAAGCACTTCACATTGGCTATGTATTCTTCCCAGTCCCAAGAGAGAAATTAATGTCCTCTTGAGGTCAGAGGTGAGACAAATGACAACTCTAATAATACCATCAAGATTTTAAAAGCACGTATTTAAAGGTCAAACTCACTATCCGTATGGCACCTGGACTGCTATCCAGATTACCTGGGCCAAGAAGTGCGAGTAGCTCAGCTAAAACGTGCTCACAAGCTTGAACAGTAAGGAAATCCTGGGATAAAATGGCACCTGGCTTGACTGTCAACGTCCTGCAACCGTTTCATGAGCAACAGCTGTACCTGTGCTCCTTGAAGCAAAGTTGAGTTTCCTAAAAGGAGGAGGAAGAAATGGCTGCTGATCAGTATATCAAGTTTCTCCTTTTCTGCTGTTATCAGAGGGTGTGTACCTGTGGAGACAGAGCTTGGATCAAGTCCCAGGTCAGCAGCTCGTAATTTAGTCAAAGCCACCTTTGTCTATCTTGTACTAAGCACTGCTTATTGGTCAAAATTAACTTTAAAAAATCATAGAATCATAGAATGGTTCGGGTTGGAAGGACCTCAAAGATTGTCTAGTTCCAACCTCCCTGCCATGGGCAGGGACACCCTCCACTACACTACATCAGTATGCCTTCTGCCATCTTCTTAAAAAGAATAAGATGTTAAAGAATTGGAAGGGAAGGGGTGAAAGGGAAAGCAAAACAACTTCTCCCCTGAAAACACATCAAACGATCACACATGCAGTCTTTTCACTTTTTTATCTTGTAATTGATTTAATTCTCTTTCATGTGACCTGTATTTCTTCATCTTTCCCAATTAACTGCTGAAGTTACATCAGCATAAAAAGTAGCTGCTCCTTAGATATGTGAAAGTCAATGCAATGGGATGGGATGGCAATGCCTAAAACTATTTTATAAAACTGATTATCATTTATTATGTTCTGAAATTACTTTCCTTACAATTTATCTCTTTGAAGATGTTTAGCTTTCAGGCAGCACAGCTTACTTAGCTGTCTGTGTGTTTTATCTTTTGTATGCATGTTTTATCTTTTATATATTTATATTCTGATAAACACTATATAAATATTATAAATTACTCTGATGATGCATCTTGCAACTGGGCTTCATCCGCATGTTGTGCTGAAATCTGTAAGACAGTCACTGAAAGATGAGTTACTGTCTACAGCAGATACATACTTGGGCTTCACAAATATAACTAAGGTGTTCCTTATGACACAGGCACATTTATTTCTGTTTACCTCATGGCTGAAAGTCTCATTTAATATTAACCCTTGTTTGGATCCTACTAGTTAGAGCTTGAGAGTTTTGGTGTTGTTTTTTTTGTCAAAGACAGAGGTCTGTTCTCACTGAAATTAAGCTTAGCCAGCCAAGCCTTGTAGTTCATATTAAAAACCAAGATAAATCTGCACTTATTTTACAAAAGAAAGAAAAATAGTAGAACACCTAAGCACCTTCCCATTCCATTGAAATTTGCCAGCAGGTTGTCAGCCTGATCTTGGGTTTGTCATGCATGAAGTTCATGGCAGCTAAAATTCATAAAAGATATCTTTCTTCTGCTACTGGAATGGTACCAGCTAGCTACCTAGGACATGTTACTGGACCTCTCATTTACCAGAAACAGAACTCCTTTTTGAGGTGAATGCCACTTTACTAGCCAGACAGAAATGTTCTCCTGAGTAGCCCCTGTAATAAAAAATGTTGCATCCTCAAAATCGAAATTTTCTGCAGTGAAAGTCATTTTTTAAAAGTAATTTTTCAGGAAAACCAAAATTAAACTTATTTTTTTAATCAAAAAATGAGCAATGTTGTTTTTTTCAGTTGACCTGAAATGTTTTCTTTGCTTACATTTTCTTTCTGATGCACCACAGCACTTTCAAACCTGGCATTTGTGTCTAGCTACCTTCTGCTATGGTACTGAGAGCTGACATCTACCAGAATTCAATCTAGATGCAAGGCACGTTAACCAGACTCAGGGCATGGAGTATATCTGGAGAGATGAAGGCCAGATAACAACTATGATAAATCCCCATTGTGATTTTATTTATTCTCCTACGGTTCATATGGAGTTGCTCAACCTTTAGGATGACTGAGTGAGTTTCCTTCATACTATAGGAACAATAAAAAAAATGTGTTTTCATTATAAAAGTTTATCTCTGATATCTTTATTATTCAAAGGAACGGGGACACTTATGCATCTATCAGCAAAAGATGCCCAAGGATTTTTGGAGTTATTTCAGGAAGTATTTTTTTTTTCCCCAAACAGCATTTGAATATCTTAAAAATGCTGGCTGTGTAATTAATTTATTTACAGGGTATGTTACATAAGTGTGTGAGGTTCTTGAAAGCTAGATTCCACCGAGGGAAACACATTTTTATGAAGAAAGTGCTAATCTGCTGTTTTAAATTTTCATAAACAAGCATTCGAAAAATCCATAGTATTAAATAAATGCTGTATAAAAAACATCTGTCCTTAAACAGATAAAATTCCGTCTGTCAGTAACATCACTTCTATTTCTCAAAATTTTGCCATGACTGTGCAAAGGGTAAAGTGTGGCAGTAGACAACAGCACAAGAGTACAGTTTATTAAGACTTTAGCAGGGTCTCTACCTCTCTTAGAAACTGAGCCCTGTACTTCCACTAATAACAGTCTTGGGGTGTGCTCTCAAAGGAAAAACAAAAAACAAAAAAACCACCAAAAACCCACCTCATAAACCAAAACCAAAAAAAAAACCCACAAACCAGCAAAAAAGCACAGCAAACTGAGCTGAAGCATAAAAAAGTCACTTTTAATATTCCTCATTTCTTCTGGAAGCACCTTAGTGTCCTTTGCCTGAGGAACTCTGCTTTTATATTTTCCAAGGCTGGGTGGAAAAACGTCAGATTTTCTAGGTCAGATATTATGTGTTTTCTTATCCAGGGATATCCCACTCAAAAATTAGCTAGTTCTTCTTTTGACATCGGGATGCTGGTGTCCTGAATCTCTGCCAGCAAACTCAGATGAAATCAGCAGCCATTCCTTATTCTTAATGGTTTTACTATGTAAATATCTCTGTTTGATTTGGATTGCTTAATATGCACAAGGCTCATAAAAGTTGTAGTGCATATCAGAATTATTGCATGTGTTATTTCATGGCACTGTTGCCACCTCACTTTCAATTTATTTAAGCTGCTTAGCAACAATAATAATAATCTCTCCAGCAGATGATAACTCCAATAGGCAATGCATACTCAACTGACCTGGCTGGTGGCTGTACCAGACTTATTGTAGTACTCTACTTCTGTCTTCTCCATCAAACAGATGCTTCAAGCAGCTTTTGTAAAAAGTCACACCACTTAAAGAGGTTGTTGTCATGTTTCAAAAAGCGTGCCCTTTAATGTGCTTAGTATAGTTTCATAGTGTCATCTTGGGGTGCATCTTATCACTGGTTCTTTTATGTCTGAACTTTGTGTCCTTTCTAAAAATCTGTGATGGATTCTAAGTGAATAATCAAGCTTTGTTGCAGAAAACGAACAAAAGAATAGAGAAACTCATCCCACTGAGCAACTCTCCTCTCCACTTTCCTTGGGGTTAGGCAAAAATGCCTTTCAATTCAGTTTAGAAGGAAAACCTTTAGTTACTGAATTCAGCCCTTACCTAAAAATCTCTAAGTTATACAATTTGTCTTTTTCTACTCCTTTGGGGACAGAGTGCAATTCGAAGTTCTGTTTAAGACTGAAAGCTAGGAAACAGGACCTCTGATATCTGTCGTCAGCAATATGTGCTATTTCATTCCCAAGAGGGCTTGCATACTTGGACATATCTTTAAAAGAAGCTATTTACCCTGTTACAGGCATCATCAGACAAACTACTCTCAGTGCTACCTCTTTGGGTACCAGGCTCTTGATAAGCCAGAGCTGCTCAAATGCTATGATTTTGATAGTAGGAGGATTACCCTGCTGGAGTAGTTGGCAGAAAAAAAATTATTAAGAAGAACCAGCCAACAAAAGCCTGCTGCAAAAGCAGTCAAACTGCCAGGGAGTTCTTTTACTCTCCCATGGATTTGGCACATGTGTATGTACATGTGCTAGCTATTCTTGACCAAGTTTTGGAAATGCAACCAAAGCAAACATTCCAACTGCCTAGACATGGTATCTGCTCTGTGTTGGCACCAGTGCCACTGACAGCGCCACCATGCGATGCAGTCCAATCAGTTCATGCTTTGAGAGGAAGGATTGGTACAGTCCCATTAAATTAAGTTTCCGTGTTATATCCTTCTAAATTGGGAAAAAAACAACCCATACAAATTTGCTTCCTTTTGGAGCACTCTGGAAGGCAGGACTTCCATCTCAATATCTTCAGGTTTTAAAAACAGAAAACTAAACTGTATTCTCAAGTCCTCAAACAAATAGACCTTTCAGCACAAGAGAAAGCTGTATTTTTCTAAATCGTCCATCTTTGCCTAACATCTCTAAGCATTCAGTTCACCATCACTGTAGTTAATACTGTCCCATACCTTGTACACCTTGCCCAATATCTTTGCTGCTGCTAAAGCTGTAAATGTGCTATCATATTTTGCTTGAGTAATATTTTTGTAATGAATTATTTTAAGATTCTGGATAAGTTATTCCAACAATTACTACCATAATATTCACTGAATTTTACTTCGAGTATATCTTCTTGTAGACAATTACGCATCTGTGAATACATAACCAGAGCCCTTTGTCGTATGTCCTGATTTAGCAGCTCAGTTCTGTACTTGAATTCCTTCATTGGGATTTTGGACCTCACTGATCTTTCCTATTCCAGATTATTTCTAGATTTGTGGAGTTTGGGTTTGATTATTTGTTTTAATAACAAATAACATAGAAAACAGCATCATCTGAAGGTCTCACAAAAGTACAGCAGTTCCCAAGAACATACTGCAGAGCAGCTCAGTCTACCCATGAGCTCTGCAGGCCTTCAGCTGAGCTGAGACCGATGGTGTGAGCAGAGACATTTGACTTGCCTGAGGTAGTAATTATTCACATTAACAGACTAGGTCTTAACTCTACCTGGTGTTTCAGACATATTCTATCAGTCTGTTACAATTTAATTTTAATAAATTTAATAAATAGCTTTATGGTATCAGTAGTCCAAAGCATGTAATAGAACAATTAAGTGGCTAAGGATTAAACTTTAATAGGAAGGAGCTGAACTGCAGTGCCTTGTGTTTAATCACTTTGGTAACAAGTCCTTAGTGAAAAAACCCACAGGCAGATTTGTTGTTACTCCATGAAATTTGAATTAAGAAAATAAAACCAGAGAGAACTTACAATAAAAATACTATTCATAAAAAAAGCAAACTTACAAGAATCCTGACTTTTATTTTCCTTCCAAACAGGACGCATTTTTCTGTGAAACATTATTGCCTGAAAATAATACTAATTTAGCAAGCTAATTAATCAACACACTGTAGTCGAATATCTCTCAGTGGAAATCTTACTAGAAATAGTCCATCACATTATTTCTCACCAACTCTGATACCTTCAAATATTTTTTCTGGCTTCCTTCCCTCTCTACGTGATCACTTCATTGTCTTGAGCATCAACTGGTTATTCCCTTTCATTATTTTCCCAGATTTTCCCAGAATATCCATATTCTACACTGTACATCATACCATGCTGCAGTGCTATAAACCTGAGCTGGAAGCCTTCCATTTGCAGAGAAATTACTCATCTGCTAAACAGGTGAGAACATCCATCTGTTCCACACCATGCTTCTGTTGCTGTTTACCAACATCTTGAGATGGTAACAAAACACTTTGATCTCATATTTACTTGGTCCAATCATCATGAAAAATACATGGTCAAATATATCATCCTAAACAATAAAATCTGATATCTAACTATCTCGGGTGATAGCATAACATAAAATTACCTGAGACTTCCAAGTCCTGGCACCTGCTTAACTGTAACACTGTAATTGCTGTCACCATTAGAGAAAACCTTTGTTAAAAATGGAATATTTTACTGGCAGTAGTAGTTACCCGGTCATTTTTACCTCTAAGCTGTAGTGCACATAGGAAATGTTTGGTTTTTAAGAGTTCTCAGTGATGTAAGGATATAAACACCTTGGTTTTAAAACTCAGTTATGTAAACCGTATTCTTTTAAGATCAAAAAAACAAAAGGACAGATGTTATATAAAAATGAATAAATGAAAGGCACACTGTGCCTTATAGGTGTCAGATGATAGGAAAGATGCACAAATCCTGGAGTACAGGGGGTTAAATCACCATATGCTATCAACTTGAACAACAGGCTGTTTAACATGTCCTCTTTGACTCAAACGAGAAAAAGAAATATAAGTAAAATGTAGCAAATGCTACTGTGAAACAAACTCATTACATCTATCTGTGAAATACTGCTCTTCTCTGGAAAGCAACTGTGTAGGGATTGATTTTTAAAGGGATTATAAAACCATAAGGCTAAGCAAAATATAACCATTCTCAGCACTCCACTAGGGATTACTGCTGCCCCCAAGTTGACGCTGACCATGTTCCACAGTAAATGTACAAAGCCACACTGTATTTCTAATCCCCGAGCAAATTTTCCAGTAGATATTCCAAATCCTTTTCCACAGGATTTTGAAAAGTTACTGTAATTCCCCATCCTGGGAAAAAAAAATACTCTTGGTTGCAAGTTATACTCTTGGAACTTGGCAATCGCATCTAAGTCAAATGAAATCAGAGTCTTTTTGAGTAACTTACTCATCAGTTAGTCATTTGAATTCGGAATATATGTAACCTACTATTGAGTACTGACTAGTGATAATCAAATGAAACTAACGTGGAGTATCTTCAACACACAAGAATCTGACTGGCCACTCTATTTCGCTCCCTAGTATTCTTCCTAATCAAGGAGCTGGAGAGAAACATTGAAGTGCTCTGATACTTAGTTGTACAAGACTATAAACTGGTGCAATCAATAAGAAACATTTACTAAGACAATGTTTCTTTAATCAGAGTGGAGATAAAACTACTGCTGACTCTATCAGAAACTTTTGCTTACACAAGAGGCTTTGTTTAGTCCTCTTCAGCCTCACACAGCCATTCACAGCACTGTAACAAAAGACATGTGCTATATAATTCTAGTAAGTTTTCAGTACTATCAGTAGTTCTATGGTATTGCCTCTGTTCTCCAGTAAAGAGCAGGTCTGTGTCATGTTGAACACTACAGATATATGGAATAAGGTGCTGCTAGCTGAAAGTTGACAATTTAAAAAAACATTGTATCATGGTAGCTCATACTTGGCTGAACTTTGAAAGCCACGTTCCTTATGCTTGAAGTAAGGGCCCTGTGATCCAGGCCTTGGTTCTTCCCTCACCAATGGAGATGGCAAAGAAAACCAGAGGAACATAAAAGAGGGACGGAAGGACCATAAAGTCCTGCAGATGTTGTTCTGTCCTTTACTGACACAACAGATTCTCATCCCAAATTTGCTCTTAACTCCGAGGAGAGAGCTGTGGGCAAAGGAAAGGAACCAACAAGGGTCAGGCTGATTAAATGAGTGACCAATACTAAAATATGCCTCTTTTCTGTCAGCATATATGGACTTCATAGGTTTTCAAAGCTGTGTCCGCTGTCATACACATGACTACCCATGAAAAAAGGAAAGACAGGATGATTTTCAGCCTACCACTTTTAAAGGAAGCAAAAAAAACCCCTAAGACTATTTAAGAATAGTTGATAACATGTTTTTACATTTATATCAATGTGTACATGTTTTCCTTCAGTGACCAGGTTTGTTGGTTTTGGCTGCACTCTTTGACCATTAATTTTTGGCAATGATTTAGTAAGGGTGGTTATTTTAAAATTTGAACTTCAAGCAGTTAAATCACTGAGGCAGGCAGAGAAACAAATGTATTGCAAGTTGAAGAACATTATGAGAGTAGTGCGTATTGTTTACAGCTGCTACAGTAGTTGTTAGTGCATGGAACTTTGTTTACAACTCCTGCAATTTCTGATGAATTCACAGGAATCTCATTCTAAATAAAGGCTGAAAAGCAATAATCACGGATTTTAAATAAGTCTAATTAAGGTATTCTGGTGTATGGAAGGAGCAAAGACTTTAAATGGAATAACAGTTTATCAGGCTAAGTGCTGTATGAATCTACAGGAAGACAAGACATGATATATGTTTCAGCGAGTGCGTATATGAGAACTATACATCCCATCTCTAAAAACAACTCTAAAACCACCTTTTCTTTTGAAAACATCTTATATTTTGTATTGTTTGAATGCACACATTGAAACATGGTTACAAACATCTTCCTTCTGGAAGACATCAAACAGTTTTTCCACAGGCAGAATTTGACTTGTGTCTCTGGAATCGGTGCACTATAAGAAAATGTTTGCAGTATAAACACTTCCATGACATTTATAGCTGAGACTCTGAAATTGTTTAAATCAGTTCAGAAAGCTACTGTGAAATAACATAGCAATTCTTTTACATACAGACACATAAAAGTAGGTTAAAATAATTGTTGAGATTCTGTAAAAAAAAAAAAAAAAAAGAAGAAAAAAGACACTCAAAAAGACTCTGAAAATAAAGATATTGAGACTTCACCAGCTGAAATTAGAGGGATGGTCTAGCTCAAAACTTCTGAGCTTTCTTGAGAAACCTCTGGGGAATGTAGTTGCCAAGGTCAAAGGCTGAACAAGGAAAATAAGGGCCTGTTACTGAAAGGAGTAAGTGGTTCAGTGACAGAGGACAGATAAGAGGTACTCATTGCCTTCTCTGTTCCACTCTCTACCAACAGAGTCTTCCAGGTCTCTACAGGAATGGTTCAAGGAGGAAAGGAAATACCAGCAGTGGGTGGCAGGCTGAGTCAGGGAGAACTCTACTCATATCAGTTTTCGTCTGAGGGTGTTGAGAAAGCTGGCCAGTGTCATAGTGAGGTCTGTCTCTATTGCCTTTGAAAGGTTGTGGAGATCAGGGGAGGTTCTGGTGACTACAGTAAAGCAAATGTTGTACCCATCTTCAAAAAAAGAATGGTCCTTTGGGGTCCATTGAAAGAGTGTTTCAGAGAACTATAGGCTTGTCAGCTTCACTTCAGTCCCTGAAAAAATTATGGAGTAAGTCCTTTCAGCAACCACTTTTGAACATATGAAAGAGAGGAAAGTGGGAATAGTCAGCATGGATTTACCAAGGGTAACTCATACTTGACCAGCCTGCTTGACCTCCGATGAGGTGGACAACCACATGAGTGGATTTGTAGACAAGGGAATTGCAATGGGTGTCTCTGATCCATGCTCAGGTCGAGAGGACTTTCCTACCCACCTGCTTTCATGGTGGCTAAGTCACCAGTGTCAAAAAGGTGGTCCAGGCAGGGTACTATCTAGCACCCAGGGCCTGTCCCACCACCTTGGGCAGGAGCAGGCCCGCAGGGAACACTGGGGGCAAACCTGGACCCAGGCATGAGACACAACCCTGGGGTGGGCCTGGCTCGGGACCCCATGGCCAGGCAGGGTTGTGGGGAGCTGGAGATTTGCTGACTGACTGACTCTTTCCTGCTGAACCTCCTTCTCAAATAACAGGCAGCGCACATACAAATGTTCCAACTATCAGAAACACAGAGAGCCCTCAGAGTGACAAAAGAAACCAGAGGTGAAAAAACACAAACTAAACAGGGTATAGAAGCCTGTGGCACTGATAGTTCCCATCTAGGAGGGTGGTGAGGTCACAGTGCTGGTACTGGGGTGGTGAAGGATGCTCCCCAGTTTGAATGGCCGCTTACTGGAGCAATATGCAGTAACTACCGGGCTTTTAACCTGGCTCCATGAGTGAAGTAGTTCAGCTTGTGTTACGTTTCTACATTTCTGTCAAAACACCATAAAATCACCTTGCTCCTTTGACAAAATGTAAATTGTTGCCCGTACCTTACCTCAGCCGGTGAGAATGCCGCAGGGAGGCTGAGATCTCTTCCTTGTCAGCCAGCTACGTCACCTCGGGAGATGAGAAAGGAGTAGGAGCTTAGAGTTTGAAGCATTAAAAGAAGGGGCTCATTCACTGATGGCCAGGAACCGGTGTGTGGGAGCTACTCAGCAAGCACTCAGACTGTCAGCAGGATGTATATTACATGGAGAACTGACATTACATAATGTTAAGGATGCAAAGTCAAACACTGAAGAGTTAGGAAACTCACTGAAGCAGGTATAATTGCCTTGAAGCAAGTTTGTCCTGGTGTAATCCTAGAAATACACATATAAAGGAAGTGCCATCAGGAAACAAAGGAAAACTAATCCCACGCTGTTTTTCAATAGCTTATCATCTTTGATATGTGAGGGGAAAAGTACTGTTTTCTAGTTGGAAGCATAAATTAACGTCAGTGAAGAATATGAATGGGTACACATGCAGGCAGTTGCACTTAAAAATTTCTATTGCTTCAACAAATTAAAGTGGGTTTAAGTGGTTCTTTGCTATGCAAGTGGACAGTGTTTTTCAGGTAATTTTATATTAAAAGAAGAAACAGAAAATATATTTCAATTATATCCATATTGTGTTTACCTATAACATAGATGTGGAACACATAGCATTCTAACATCAGTATTATACACTTTCTAAACTCTCTATCACCTTGTTTCCTACTAATAGAGCTGTAGAAGAATATCTGTTGAAAGCTACTTGCTTAAACTAAATAACAAATATTCCCTTTTTAGAATATCCACTAAAGCAATGTATTTTGTGAAGGCATAATTTTCATTTTGTGAGCATTTATTTTTTTTTCAATTTTGATACAGTTTCTCATAGTGTTCTGGTGGAGAAACTGGTAACTGCTGGCCTGATAGGCACACCCTCCTTTGGGTTAAAAACTGGCTGGATGGCCGGGCCCAAAGAGTGGTGGTAAATGGGGCTAAATCCGGCTGGAGGCCTGTCACCAGTGGGGTTCCCCAGGGCTCAGTGCTGGGTCCAGTTCTGTTTAACATCTTTATCAATGACCTGGATGAGGGGATTGAATGTACCCTCAGTAAATTTGCGGACGACACCAAGCTGGGAGGCTGTGTCGATCTGCTCGAGGGTAGGGAGGCCCTTCAGAGGGATTTGAACAGACTGGATCGTTGGGCTGAGGCCAATGGCATGAGCTTTAATAAGGCCAAGTGCAGGGTCCTTCACTTGGGGTATAAAAACCCCAAGCATCGCTATAGGCTCGGGGAGGAGTGGCTGGAGAGCTGCCTGGCGGAGAAGGACCTGGGGGTGTTGGTTGACTACCGGCTTGATATGAGCCAGCAGTGTGCCCAGGTGGCCAAAAAGGCCAATGGGATACTGGCATGTATCAAGAATAGTGTGACCAGCAGGAGCAGGGAAGTGATCCTGCCCCTGTACTCGGCACTGGTGAGGCCGCACCTGGAATATTGTGTCCAGTTTTGGGCCCCTCGCTTTAAGAGAGATATTGAGCTCCTGGAGCGAGTCCAAAGAAGGGCAACTAAACTGGTCAAGGGGCTGGAAAATAAAACTTATGAGGAGCGGCTGAGGGAGTTGGGGCTGTTTAGCCTGGAGAAGAGGAGGCTGAGGGGAGACCTGATTACGGCCTATAAATACTTGAGAAAAGATGGTGGGGAGTTAGGGGAAGGGCTCTTTACATTAGTGATGGGTGATAGAACAAGAGGAAATGGGCATAAGCTTAGTCAGGGGAGATTCAGGTTGGATGTTAGGAAGTATTTCTTCTCTGAAAGGGTTGTCAGCCACTGGAATAAGCTGCCCAGGGAGGTGGTTGAGTCCCCATCCCTGGATGTGTTTAAGAATAGGGTGGATGAGCTACTTGAGGATATGGTTTAATGGGGATTAGGGATGGTTGGACTCGATGATCTCTAAGGTCTTTTCCAACCTAGAAATCTATGAATCTATGAATCTATGAATTTGATTTTTAGAGAGCTGTTCAAATAGGTTTTGATTTAATTTTCTTTCCCAGTGATTTTATAGGCAATGTTCTATTTCATAGTCAACATTCAGAAAAAAACTCTCCAGTTGAGAGAGAGAGGGGCAGAGAGAAACAGTTCTGTCCAAAGGCTAAACCATGGAAAAACACTATAGAAAATCCGTATCAACCACAATCTTCAGTGGGGTACATCTGTACGAATATATATGTCTCTATTTGAGTCACTCATCTAGACTTCTCAATTGAAAGTGTTTCAAAGGTGTGATTCATTTTATCTTTAAGTAAATACTTAAAATGGATCAAATGACCAGTCCTAGTACCAAGTGCTTTCTTCTCCTCTGTTTCCTGTAAAAAGACTCAGAACACATGCTCGAAAGTAAATACTTCCCATAACTTCTAGTCCTACGCTGCTCCAGGCATAGCATTTTTATGATCGAACCAAAACTTTTCAGGTTTAAAAATAAAAATTAACTGGATTTACCTCCAAGGTTTAGAAACACTTCTGCCAGAGATTTACCTGTCTGGTATGATGAAACCAAATGTTCTGTCTCTGCTTCACTATCTTCTGGAATGGGGTCAGTTTGCTTCCTCAGGACCATGGAAATCCCTTCCTATATCTTCCAACTCTGGGATCTCAGCTTGCTAATGAAGATCTTATTTGTGGGAACTGCACTTTTGTCCACAGTGTGGGAAAGCTGAAAAGCAGAAAAATCTAGGCAGAGTTTAATGCTTACTTAGGTAGATAGATACTGTTTCAAAAACAGACCTGAGTCATGAATTTAGGATCTAAGTTTTGTGAGAGTTTCTGGGCATTCAAACTGGGGATTTTAGTCTATGATCTTTGCAAGATCCTCTCTCAGAAATAATACTCTGGTTGCTGTGCCTCAGCCCTGAGGCTGCAGGAGTCAGTGAATGCTTTCTTTTCCTTCTTCGCCACCGGGAAACTCTTGACATTGGGGCTTGTTCATGCTGTAGGCTGAATGCTTGCCCACATTCCCCTTCTTACCTCACTGCAAAGGGATAGGGCATCCAAAATTTCTGGTTATCTTTCTTGGTCCTTCTGAACATTCCCTGGGCACTGTTGGAGAGACTTGTCCAGGTCTCCAGGTCTTCTTGAGCTATCAGGTACAACCACGCTCTGCAAGATGGCAGACAGCAAACTATTACTACCTCTTTACTTGCCCAAATGAACATCCCTATCAGCATCTTTTAAAAACTGCAGCAATCCTAGAAGGATCCTCTCTGTCCTTTGTCTCATATCTGAGGGTAGATTTTCCCTGTGGCTTACAAGGCTAAAGACAGAAATGAACACATGCACATCCAACACAGAGAAGACACAGACTTATCATCCCACTCTTTTTCAGCAAGTAACAACGTCTGTCTCCACTTACTTACCCTTAAAATTATCAAAAGCACATGATGTTCAACCCAGCACTTGAAGAGCACAACTGATTTATTGTGCCATCTCTGAGCCAGCTCAAAAACGTAGGAGCAACAGTCCGAAGACACCACTCAGATTTTTTAATAGATTGAGCTCCATTAGCATTGCTAAATTTTGGTCTCGTTTACATAATTAATGCACTCTCCCTAGAGTGAAATCCAAAGTCCAGTACTATAATAAACCCACAATGTACTTACAGAAATTCCATTTGGAAGCTATCAAAGCACTTTACACTGAGAGAATATTGCTCTTATTCAGCAGTTGAAAAAATGAAAATAAGAGAAAACTAAGTAATCCTTAAAGCAGTACTGCAAGTGAGGGCTATAATGGACCTAACATCTACTGACTTGAGTATCTTAGTCTACTGTTAAATGTGTACTTAGATTCACATTTTAGTCCTGAAAAAAATAACATCAGTACTTGACCTGATTTTGCTGTCATGCATAAGATGCTGGCTGGAAATCAAACATTTATATAGATGTAGGCTGTCACACATGGATGTAAACAGTCTAATTCTGGAGATGAGACACTACTGTGTGATGAAGATCTCCCTTTCAGGCACTGTGGGAATGAGATGACACTTGGCATTTCTAAGCACTAGAGGACCAGACCCAAAACCCAGAATCTCTCCCTTTTTTAGGTTTATTAGGGCAGTAGTGTGGCATAAGCATAGAGTAGATAGACCTGGATCCCAAATATCTCATGAAAGAGAAAAAAAAAATCACTGTTTTTGTACTCAGTTCTTAATGCGCTGTGTGAAAGTGCCCTACATTTCTAGCTAGCTGGGTTCACCACACATTTTCTTCCTGAAGATGGGGCCAAAAAGCCTCCAAAATGTAGCACAACAAAAATCAATTTGAATTGGGCTGATCTTCTTCAGTTTTATGTATTTTTACATTTTTAAAAACTCCACTGAGCTACCCAACAGAACATGCTCACTTTGCAACACATTGCATTGAGACTACACAATCTATCATGTTCACACTTGCGTGATCTCACTCTTAGTGTCAGGATAGGGAAGACTTCAAATGCCAAAAGTTCACAGGAGGCAGATCATTGCAGGCAGGAAGGCAAAGACAGAAGAGTGCAAGGCTGTGTCAAATTAAAAAGACATAGCTTATTTTGAGTTTTTACTCAGAAGCATCTTGTTACAGTCATGGGAAGAGAACGTTCCCCTGGGGACAGCAATGTTCTCTTCTTTCACTGCAATAATAGGATTGTTTTGGGTTAAGTATCAGGTAAAATATTATAGTAAGAGATGAACAGAAAGATCTGCTCAGGAAAAACAGTGAAAACAGTGAAGATATCCAAGTGAGAAATGGAGACAATATAAGCAGGGAGAGAAAGCTCTAAATGAGGCATCTAGATCTGTGGTAAGAAACCTCAGTAAGTACCAGGATTTTCAGAGGTGCTGACCATCTGTGCCTTGCTGTTCATGAACTTAACAGGACTTCCAATTCCATCGCCTGTGGGCCAATGATTCTTGAGGGTGTGAGATATTCACACATCTCTTGCACTGACTGTCTGCACCTGCTGGAGGCAAGCCAGTCCTGTGCTGAAGTAGGGCAGCAAAGTTAATGCAATCACGGCTAGCAGCTAACAAGCATCCTGGCCTGGACAGTAACGTATCAGCTTCACTAAATGCCTCCTGAGCCAGCATGTGCCCTGATATCTCAAGTTGTGAATAAAAAGGATGTATGACTACTTGCTTACATCCAGCTAAATATGCCTCCAGGTATGTAGTTTTTATGGAGACCTCAGGCCTGGTGCCTTTTCCAACAGGGACATCCTGTGGTGCATGTACCTTGAATTCCCAAATCTTTCTCAGCCTTCTAGACACTTAAGTGTATTCCCTTGGAGACAACTATGCCTTGTACCACAGGTGTAAACCTTTGGTTTCTAGTTAGATTTTTTAAGGGACGCTATGACAGAAAAACAAAGAGCACAAGCCTTCCTGAGGAATTTCTTAGCCACAGATGGTTCACACTCAAAAATGACAAGAGATCTGCAGATCCAAGAGAGCTACCAAAGTCCTGAACTTGTTCTTTGCCAGCCATGACTTTTACTATAGTCGCCAAGTTTGATTAGCAAACCCTTTTTTCCTCACAAAACTCTTTCCCCCCCGTCACATTTAACAAGACTGAGGCTCCCCAGAGAAGCTCTCAAAATACAACAACTGACATAAAAACTTACAGTCATCACATGCAAGAAACACTAAGGAGTATCCACTCCCAGGTTGAATGACTGTGCAAAAGCTGCAGTATTCGCAGGCGACGGCACTGTCCCCAGGAATTCGAGGAAGACACCTTTCAGTGCTCCTTCAGAGAGACAGCATGAGCTGTGCCTTGGAGCTCCCAGGGAAGCTGTCCACCACAACCAAAGTTTAAGCAGATTTTGAGAGCTCTTATATGTATGTAATGGCGCCTTTTATTACCCTTCCCTTTCAAAGGAAGTGTGAAATCAGCAGGTGCTTGCTGGGTCTACATTGAGGGATCATCACAAGGAATTGGAAAGGGTCAACACGCTTGAAAATACTGCTATCGCTCTCTGTACATTTTGCCTAGCAGGAGACATGCAAAGGTCTGAACTTGAACAAGTGCTCTGAAATTCAATATTGCTCAACACCAGCCACAGGTCTATAGATGAATATCTTTACTGATCATGAAACTTCATTCCTGGTAGCAAAAGTATGTAATGCCCTCTGTAAAGCATGACACTTTTACATTATGTAAAATTCCAGTATTTACAGTATTCCAATGCAGCATGGGGTTGTATAAATGATTCCTTGTTTTGCTAAGGATATTATTACACTGTATACACAGAACAGTAGGGCTGAAACTAGTTCAAAACTACTGTGTACGGCTTTCTTTTTTCCTTTCTGACTTAAAAAGCTCTGTAAATTTTACTTTTGTTGATCAAAAAAATGCCTGCAAATGATTATCTATCCTTCTTAGAAGGATAATTAATTACTTTTTTAATTTCCTTGAGAAAAAATGTTGTCTCTTGTTTCTTTGCTTGTTTTGGGATTTGTTCTCTTGAAATGATCTAAGGCATAATATTTGTTCAGGTTAGTTGTGGAGTAATGGAGTCCAAGCTGCTAACCAAAATAAAAAGCAAAGAGATTGTCTAGTTTACAGCCTGAAATGAGCAGAGGAAAGTATTTTCTTTTTGATTTGTCCAGAGGGCTTTTTGTGAAGGAGACAGTGTGAGAGGCAGAATGATTGTTGTTGTTTTTTATTAAGACAGTGCATTTCTTAGACATTTTTTTCAACTTGCAACATTATTCTTTACAACATCTCATTATTTGTAGTTTCAAGGCCAAAGCCCAGAGGAAAAGCAGCTTGAAAGCTACCCTGTGGAGCATTTTCATATTGTAAGCTTCCTTCATAGCAAAGATATTTAACACCTCTTACATTGCGTCAATCCACGACAAAAAATGCAGTTTTTTTTCAGCAAAATAGCTAGTGTGCTAGAACATATGGGATTCAGGACTTTGTATTTCATTTGATGGTGAACATGGTCAGTTTTGCTGATTTCATCTAGGTATTTATTGGACATTGAGTGCCATGCCTGCACACTTAAGGTTTTACAGTAGGATGGCTGTCATAGGTCAGCAAACTGACGGTCATAATTGCTTGAAGCACTGGATGATGGAGTTTAGGGACATGTTCTTTCCCATGCAAACATATGTCTGGGATATATTGGCCTCCAAGTTTATGTGCCACTTTTTCCTGAGTTCTGATGTTGATACTGACAATTAAAAAAAAAAAAAATTAAAAAAAAGATTAAAAAAAAAGTTATTCATTATCCCATTAAGCTCAGAAATGTAAAAGAAGGGCAATAAACATGTGAAAAGGGGGCTTCTGACAGGAACTGGCTTTCAAGAATGACTTGTCACTCTTCTAAAATATTTTATTAAAAATACATTCTCCCAGTTACTGTGGGTTAACTGCACAAGGCAGCACTGTATGAAGCAGTTCTATTTTATTTTCCTTTTTCTTCTAAGAGAAGCAAATTGTAGAAGAGGAGGCAATATATCCTTACACACCTTACTTCCCTTAAATCTCCATACCATTATTGTTACAAAACTGTTAGATATATTGTTTTAAGTGAAACACTGGTATGTTAAAATATTAAATGAAGTTATTACGAATTTTTGGAATGTGACACTGAAACTTTCACATGACAACCAGACAGCTCTTCCTCAAAAACGGAATGAGAAATATTGTGGCGTTCCAGACTCTTGGAATGGAAAACAAAGAATGGACTCAGAATCACTAGGAAATAATGAAGCAAGAAAGAAATTTTAGAGAGAAACTCCTGGCTTCTGAAAAATCATTTGGGGGCAAAAAGTATGAGATTACAAAACTTGGATCAGCTTTTCTGTAAAAGATGGGTTAGGGGCAGATTGCACTGAAACAAAAGAAATTTTTCTGAAAGACTTTAGTATTTCAACTGCACATAATCTCAAAAAATCCAATGGATTAGGTAATGGTATAAACAAAGTCTGGTAAATAACACTTAAGTAAACATCTTGAGGATTTTTTTCATATTAAGCCATGGTGCATGAAACACCTTAACTCTGTTAGGCTGTGAATCAAATCCACCACATCATCACTGCAGAGAATTCTTTTTCAAGAATTCAGAAGGGATTCATTGTGAGAGCAAGTTCTGGAGTAGTGTAGAAAGAGTGTAGAAAGAGGCAGTGTTCACCCTATGTATATATGTGTACACATCTATAGCTATAGAACTGCTGAAAAAGGTGTTTTTTCATTTAATTTCTAAAAGTGCAAATTTTATCTTATTTTCCATTCCAATCAGATTAGAGCAGTAGAAAATTCCATTCAGTACAGCAAACGCAAACCTTTGCCTTCTGATACAGCAGACCAGTTTATGTTCACAGCTTTTGTTTAAGCAGTTCTTTGAAAGTATTCAGTCAGTAAACCATCGCCTCTGTAAAAGGGGGTCTCCAGGTTCTCAGGGCAGTAGACAGTACATGAATCCTTTCATTTAATATCCACCCCCTATCCCCTCTTTCCTTTTTTTTTTTTCCTGGGCAAATTAAGTAAATCTACCCAGGCAATGCCATGAACTATCATCTGACATCTCAGTTAAGCTATGCATTATCTGCAAGGTACTTGGTCATTGAGTATGTGCAGAGAAAAAGAATAATGAAAATCTGTCTTTGTAGATACAACAAGGTATGACTAATTGGCAGCAGTGCTTTGGAAATTACGATATAGCTTCGGCAGCTAGTTCCCCACCATTGTGTGTGGAAAGCCCTCCTTTAGATTCTTTCACCTCTACTAAACTGGTCTTTCACCATATTTTTCAACTGGGTCATCAGTTCACTGTTTGTTTTATCAATGACATTTTAAATTTTGATCTTTTCTTATTACTCCTGACCGCTAAAATTAGATATTTTGCATTAAACCTCCTCATTTTACCACAAACCAGGTATAGCAGGCACGACCATTGTAAAAGATACGCTACTATTACGGTGTTTTCACCTACCCTAAACCTGCTTGAGAGGATATTAGAGTAGATAGCATACATTTAAAGCTTTGTGGACTTTTTTAACTCTGAGTTTGAAAAAACACGAGTGATGGCCCCATCTCATCTTGCACAGGCAGCCTAATGCAGCTTGACAATATACTCCTGTTTCAGATGGTGTTACGAATTCCTTAAATCTGACAATTTTATTACATTGTTCTATTTCCCCTTCTCCTCCTGGATGGAAATTCACCATAGCATGAATGAAGGTTTCTCTTCTTCCCACATCAACACCTCTTAAGAGTAGAGGCTTCGACCTCAGCCATCTTCCTCAGTTAACTCAGACATCAGATACATTTCTACATGATGTGTTTCTAGAGGTTGACGGAGAGGGAGCCAGGACTCACTTTGAAACATTGCCTATATGCCTTCTGTACTTCCTTCTGTCTCTTCATTGAGCACTGAGCAGTATATGCACATATCAAACATTTACTATTTCCTGCAACTTGCATCCCAAAAACATCAGAAGGGCAAATATAAAGCAGACAGAGATCACTACCCATTACCATATATAGTTCTTCTACCACAGGACCTTCATGCTTAGCCTATTAGAAAGACTAACAATGTTCACTTGAGCAGCTGTTCAACACTGTTTCACTCTTCTATATGACACATGTTGAACAATGCGCTCTACAAATGTGTGTTCATTAATCTGGTATGCCTAATGACACCCTCCCACTCCACACAGCCTCCTTCAACTTCATCTAAGCCCCTTTTAATTTTCATCTTTTATGTTGCAACTACAATATAGTTGACAACCGTAACAGTAGGTGTCCAAGGCCAAGTCCATTACAGTCTATTGAGTTTTTCCATTGACTAGACTTTGGACTGTATGCTTCAATTCTCTGTACTTTACAATTAAGAAGTTAATTAAATAATTCTAAACACAAATAAAAGCTGTATCCAGGCAACATATGAATTGACATTAGTTAGTACGTCCCACACATTACTTGTAAAATGTGCTCTTTATTTGTCTACTACAAGGCAATTAGTTAGCATGTCTGAGAATGCCAGATGATAGTTCAGTAATCTGAGACTGAGACCATGAGAAAGGAAATTGGTGGCTAACCAAATAACCGTCATCATGTGTTTTAATACACAATGATAAAGTTGTATTTAGGTCTCACAACAGAAATAATCCTGTTGAGCTTTACAACACATGTAAACCCAGAACTTAAGGGACAGTAAGTGTATGGCCTGAAATACAATTTCAGTTTACTCTTAAAAGAGAGAGTTGGAGCTAATGCCACATTATGGTATGTTCCGCAGAAAAAGTCAACATGGAGAAGAAAAGAATTTGACCTTATAGGATATCTGTCTTCCTGGTTCTCTAGGGTTTCTGATGCTCATTGCTCTGGTATGTGACTTCAGCTGGAAAAAAAAAATACCCCGTTTTGAAGATCATAAAAGCTTTGATGGACTACACACGAGTAATTCCAGGTTCTTATTACAGCCAGGGTTTATTACAAAGAAAGAAGAAAAAATACAAGAACGCCTCACTGTCCTCTGTCATTCTTCATGAGGAGACATCTTTCTATACTATTTCCTGCAAAAGAAAGTATGAGATATGCCTTGTTTTTAGCGTCATTGAACAATTATAGAATGATGACAATGAAAACAGTAAAGCATCCAGTTTGAAATGCAAACATGGAAATTTGCTGTCACATCAGAAGAAAATCTTAAGTAATTAATGTCTTAAGAACTATGGCTCCAAACAAAATAGCCTTATTCCTTCATCACTGCCACATAGTTGCAACACACTGACAGCCACCTTCACAATTATTCACAAAAAAACCACAAATGCTCCTTGCTAATACAATGGTGGGACTTACAGGGAAAAAAAACAAAAACAAAAACAAAAGCAGGTAGCATACAAAGACAATCTAAAGCACTATAAATCATCTCCCAAAGGAGTCCAACAAGTTAGAAGATGCAGAGGAGTAGCTGAAAAGTGGACAACAGCCAGCAAAGAAACAGAAGATAAGAAGTGATATTTCAGCAAATAATACTAGACAGCCAAAACAGAATAATTATGTCCAGAGCTGATGTGAAAGAGCTGTTTTAAAAATGCTAGTTTGTGTAAAAGGAAAAGATGAAATGAAGTCGTTTCCCTGTGGCTCTACTCTAAGTAAATGTTGCACACAATACTAAGATTTTTTTTTTTAGTGCCTTCAAATGTATGTTTAATATTTCACACATCTAAGAATACAGAATTGTCTGTTAACTTTTTAATATTTCTTTATTGAATATTTTTAATATTCACTCAAAACACTTCAATCTCTATTGCACAAAGGATGAGTTAATAATAGTTTCTAGGATGGAAAAGAATCTTGTGTCAGACTTCTCAGCTGATAGACACTGCAGATAGTGAGAACAGCCTCTTAGCACAGAGTTACCCCCAGGTGCTATGCAAACTGAACATTGAAATTTTGCTACTCAGCATTTTAAGTACAGTTGACAGGATCTGAAATTCTTAACAAAAGTATTGCTGCCAGTACTTAAAAAATAATCATAATTCTCATGCACACTCACATATTGCAATGAAACCATTTTAGTATACACATTAAATTGAGGGCAAAGAAACCACATTAAAAGTAATAAACATGATGAATAATCCATAGCTACCAAAGTAGTAAAACTACTGGAATATTTGAAATCTATGAATATGAGAAAAACACAGCAGAAACTGAAAGGACAATGAACAGTTCTCTACAAGTCAACTAGAACCTCCTCTAAATAAAAGATTGCAGCTGCAGGAATTTTCTTTTTTTTTTCTTTTTTTTTTTTTAAATCTGTTTAGTGAAAGAAAAAGAGATGATAATCACTGTTTTAGCTGACATTATTCCACATGTTGACCTATGAAACACGTCAAGTAATCCGATACACCTCAAGTTACAGCTTACTTATTCCACCAGGAGGACAAACATATTGCCTTGTAAAGGTCCCTCAGCAGATTCGTTTTTGCAGGCCCATAACAGTCCTGAGATACATCTTCAGTAAACCTTTACTGGCTCCAGACCAGAAACCTGCACTGTCAACTTACAGCAGTGCTGAACCCAATTAAATGCACTCTGATGAGATGAATACAAAACCACACCACAAGCTTTCTGAGGAAAAAAAAAAAAAACAAACCATGTTTTGCTTACATAGGGTCATCTCAAAGCATAAGAAAATTATAATCTATCTGTTCTTAGCCAGATGACTATGTTGTTGTTGGCCTTATCTGGCCTAGCCAATAGTCAGGAAGCAAGACTCATTCCTCTGTTTAGGCAAATAAAGATTTAAGTCATGACTGATGCACATTCAAGGTGGTCCTGCTGTAGCCCTCTGGTTTAGTGTGGTATGTGCCTGCTGGCTCCAGTCTTAGACATGAAACCAAGCTGCAATCTCAGGATCCAAATGTGAGACCATTTGAACCCACCTTACTCTTTTCAAGCTTTCTGCCAAATTATTTCAATCAACAAAGGTCAGTTTGGCTATAGAATTTTCTTGCTAAGACATTTTAATTCCTTAATTCATGTCTTTTCACATTACACTTTTCCATCTCTCTAGTTATGCCTGAGGAGGTGGAATTAAGTGCACTGAATTAACCTTGAAGTTAACATCAAGTTCTTATGTTCTTAAAAAGATCTGCTACATGCTCCCAGTATTGAACAAGCACTTCTTTGCATTTTGAGAGTTGTAGAAAATTTGAAGAAATAACTCCATGAGCCAAGCTGCACTAAAATCAGTTTTCACAACGACTTACAGTTCTTCCCATATCAACAGGCATTTAAGTGACAAGGGCTTAGGTAGGAAATGTGGCACATTATTCATACAGGTAGCCAATCGGCCCAAGTGTTATTAAGACATCTAGAACTGGTTAGTTTGTTCGCATTTTATTCATGTACTAAATCAAAACTTCTGTTTCATGTTACCTTGCTGCTGTTTCTCTTAATGAATAATGAACCTACAAATGTATTTCTAGTTGTAGGTTTGTTTGTTTTTATTTAAAAAACAAAATTAAAAAAAAGGTCCTCAGTGTGATTTTTTGTAGCAAGTTGTATTTTTCCCACACTGGAACAATGAATCAGATTCTGTGTTTGTTTTACAGACATAAGCTTTATATTAAAAAAAACCAGTTTTTTTTTACCTGTTGCTCACCAGCCTAGGCTGCGGCTCCAAGGATGTGGTTGCATCTTCCGCAGCCAGGAGGAAATGGCCTGCCTTTTGTAGGCGGGGTCTAAACCTTAATTAGGCAATTCAATCAATTCAAGCCAGCTGGGTGATAGCCATAATTCCCCCTTTTTGTTTTACAATTTTTTGTTTTAAATGTTTTCAAGAAGGCTTTACGGTGAGCAGAGACCCAGTCCATTCATTCCAACTCCAGCACGCTTTCCTCCCATGAATATCACGTCAGGGCTTGAGGCTTTACCTTCTTTACTGAAGGACGCTCGCTCCGGCTCTGGCTCCAGCTCTTTGGGCTCGGGCGAAGGAGATATGGTCCTCAGGGTCTCTCAGATGTATTATGTTGGGGTCACCAGATGTTGCTCACCAGCCTAGGCTGCGGCTCCAAGGATGTAGTTGCATCTTCCGCAGCCAGGAGGAAATGGCCTGCCTTTGGTAGGCGGGGTCTAAACCTTAATTAGGCAATTCAATCAATTCAAGCCAGCTGGGTGATAGCCATATTTACCCATTGAGAATCCAAACACAGCTTGCTGTAAATACTTAAAACAGTGTCAATCACTAACCAGGAATTGAACAAGAAGGGAATTTTTTTGTTTGCATGTTTAAGGGAGGCTTAGGTGATGCCCCACAGGTACAACCAGAGCTTCTGATCAGGCACATAAAAGGGATTTCATTTGTCCCTGGTCAGCATAAAAGGTGGCCCTTGTACTCCAACTTTCCTAAAGTCCAGCACAGAACTGGTTGGAAGCTTCTGTAAGGCACAATCTCAATCCTTTTCTTACTGTGACTTGGTGTTGCAGTAACAAACTGATGGGAGTCTTCCATCCGTCCTCTTGCAATGCCAGGAAACAGCCGGTCTGTGATCACTTCTTTGCCCACGAGTCAGGTAGGAACTTGGGAGCTACAGTCACCCAGTTCCAGCCTATGACATTTCTCAAGTCTGCAGCTGCTTGTGTCCATGGTCATAACTCGTCACAAAGGAATTAGTGACAACTTGCACTTGCCTAGCTTTTCTGTATAGTTTTTCTCTACTTCTGTTTTCTCAGGTAGTCATTTGTTCTCCAGTAAATATTTAGTTACAGGATATTGTCTTACTAAATTTCTGCTTTTTTTGGTATTAATAGATTTTGTATTTTGTATCTGTTTTCTTTGTTGCATTGAATTTTAAAACTAAAGTTGTTCGAAATTCAGCCACTTTGGGAAAGAGTTGCTCTTCCTGGTTTATTTTGGGAGTTTAGTTTCACCACAGAGCAAAGTCCTGGACATGGAAAGAGTGGCTCAGTTTCTGCAGCATGCTAAATGTTAACCTCACAATCTTAGTTTCACGCTAATAGAAAACAAGAATAAATCTGCTAAACCTGTCAGTTTTACAATCTGGAAATGTTAATGGTTGATACGGAACATAGAGCATTTTATTGGAAATGAATTACACTTGAGGAATGTAAGACATCTCTGATCCTGGGAAAAAAAACCTTCTTAGAATGGAGGCAATGGACTTTCAAATGAGCGGAATAACAAATACTTTAAAAAAAAAAAAGATAAAGAGGTAAATAAAAAGGAAATTTTCCTATTATCGTAATTTTGAACCACTTCTTGGTTCAAAGCCAGTAGACAATTTGTCCTTGATCTCAATGTGAGCAGGATCAGCTCTCCTGTGTTGGAGTTTGTGAGGTGGCATGCCTCCTCCTCCTTGAATGGTTTTATGACCATATTTCTGTGTTTATTTTCTACCTTTTCAGATCCCTGTTCTGGATTTTGACTGGTGAAGATAACTCATTCTGTTAAGACAACCTCGCTTTGGTTAATTGCCCTGTAAACTATAAGAAGAACTAAAACAACCTCCAAGCACGCACACTCCTTTGCTGACAGTTCCTCTAAATGATGCTCATGGGTTGTGTGTCGTAACCAACCTGCGCCTATAGGATTGCTGCCCCAAACAATCTGCACTCTCAGCATTTAGAGTCTGACCCAGGACACCCTGAAAGTAATTCTTACCACTCCACCAGGTTTCCACCATCACAGACAGACAAATTTAGTGTTGGGAAAGTTTTCAAACACCAGCAATTTTAGATCCTATAGAGTATTTTGAAAAATGCTTTGGGCACGAGGGAGCTCTTGTCTTGCTGGAAAGCATCAGGGCATGAACTCATAGGTCACTGCAAAAGCATTTTATTCACTTTATGAACTCACCTACGTAAACCACAGGTAATTCAGCTTGGTCACCAGTATAGTAAATCCATTCTTTCTACCACTGTCTTTTCCTTGATGACATTACTACCCACACTGCTGCCACGTCAACAAGACAAAATATCCCCTTACAGTGTAATTACTTGTGATAATAATTATTCCACTCTAACAAGGCTCTCTTTACTTTTGCCCACAGCTTGTGTTTGTGCCCAGAGACATTCACTGCCCATCAGTGGGAAAGTCACTGATGCGTAGTGCAGGGTGGCCTGGGTTAGAGCTCTGTATTCCCTTGGAATCAAACAAAGCCAAAAATTAAACTCTGCTATTTCTGCAGAAGTTCACAGGAGTACACACACTATTGCAGGCTCCTTGGCAGGGCAGCAGGCTGTCTTCTTCAGTCCCATAGGTTCCTGGGAACATTATTTTTTTTAAGAGGTGGTAGAGCCTTAGTCCTTCATTCCAAGGCTGTGACTGGGGCTCCCAGAGCAGATGTGCCTGGCCTTCATATGGCTGTGCAGATTAAAATTCAAGAAACGTTTCCAACCATTAGAGGACATGATCGGATGAAGTACAAGCACAGGCTTTTTGCTCGGACCATCTCTCAGAGATGTGCATGTAAAGGTAGGGTGCATGTGGGGGAAAGCAAGGGGGTGAAGGGAACAAGCACATGCACTGAAGTGGTATATGAGGAAACATCGCCAAGGTCAGCAGGGCAAACGTCCCTAGTGTGCTAAAAACACTCAGTGCTGTGCTCCCATCCTGACCCCTTTGGCTACATGCTCTGTCTATTACAGTAAACAGAACAAGGGCAGGACACAGACTGAGTGCTGGGCCACAATCCTGTACCTCCTCATTCTTGGCATGTTCCCTGGCATGGTTATGTCTCATTCGAAGGCTTACTGTCCTGGTCAGTGCTTGGCTTTAGTTCAGGGGATAGCTCATGAGAGGCACGGCTCATGAGCCTGGAGGTAGCCACCTTATTTGAGGGAGTCGGAGACAGGGGGCATGGGGAAGGACAAGAGCTTAAGTTCACAGACACAACCCACACTGTGTTGTGCCACTTGACCAGGGAGTCATACCTGGCCCTTTTATTAAATGGTACAGATGTAGCCATCACTAAAGTTAAGAGACATACCAGATCTCGTACATTGTTCTGGCTAAGTACACGCAATTAAAACAAGCAGATAATAAAACAGTGTATATCCATACAGGTCATAATTAGAGAAATATCACTGGGGTGTAGTTTTCAACCCTTAAACTGAAACAACCTGCCAGCAAGCGCTATGTGATGTGTCTACCTTCTGCCTCTCTTGGCTCCAAGGTAGTTCAGTTGCTCCTAAGATATTTTGAACCTCCACCCCTGACACCAGAGTTTAAAAATAAAGGGTGGGAAAGCCTTTTCAGAGAGGACTTCCCTTTTTTCTAGTGTCTAGTTAAGGCCTGCCTGTCGGAGAAGTTTCCTGGCTGCTACATGGGAAGCACCTGTGCCTTGTTGAGACAGGTGCTGTGAGTCATGTTGGCCAGCTGGAGACCACGTGACCTATGGGAGGCTTAAAGGTGGAGCACTCCCCTCAGGGAGGGGGGTAGTTCTCTCCTGGGGATTGGAGAGGTAGGAGCCCCTGGAGAGCGGTGTATTGGAGCTCTTGGTTGAATAGCCTTCTAATTGAGAGAGTAGTAATTTGAGGCTCTCTGTTGGATAGCCTTTGATTGGGTCCATTGGGATTGTAGACCCTTAAGAGTTGAGATAAAGAGCCTTCTGATATATGAGGGGAATCACAACGGCCTTTTGGGTTGTGATTCCTGAAGATGAGATACCAGTGGTCCGCGACAATTGGTGACCCCGATGTGATTCGGTGAAACGTGAACCGTCTGGATGGCAGGGTGAAGTGCGGTAGATATAAGATACAGAACCCAGTGAAGCTTGAGAGCGGCAGGAGCTGCGGATTGACCAGTTTTGACTTAGATACCTGGAACAAGGTGAGCTGCTGGGAATGGACATGGGTCAGAATTTTGTCAAGGAGAATCAGACCTTTGTGGTCCTTGAATCTGCGATAATGGCT
The DNA here is from genome assembly GCF_009769465.1 of Tauraco erythrolophus. Lineage (NCBI taxonomy): Eukaryota > Metazoa > Chordata > Aves > Musophagiformes > Musophagidae > Tauraco > Tauraco erythrolophus. The sequence continues at coordinate 82,057,959 of NC_141468.1, forward strand.
GCGGGGGCCAATATAAGAAGTGAGGATCTATATAATTTACTTAACTGGGTGGCGGAGCGTGAAGACCTAGCGAGTCTCAATACGTTCTTTAGCCTTGAGCTATGGAAGAAGTTAGGGGATAAGTTGCTTTGTGAAGCAGTATTTGAGAATGAGGACTTGACCAAAACCGACCTGTTGCGTACATGGGGGGCCCTGGATAATATAATTCAAGAAGGGATGGCAGTAGAAGAGAAAGATGAATCAACAGGTTATGTATCAATGGGCAAAGGTTTTGAAGGAGATGATGAACTGTCTGAGGGAGGACTGGCCTCGGACAGCAAGGACAGTGAATTGGGTCTATCTTCACTGTTCAAGGAGGTCAAGAAAGTTGCGGGGACTGTGCAGGGACTCTGCCCCACCCTGCAGGAGGTGTTAAAATGTCCCCCACCCTTTGCCCCAACAGCCCCCCCTTGCCCCTTTATTATGCCTACAGCTCTGTCATTTGAGCAATTGGCCCCACCCCTGGCAAATTCATATCCCGTAGTATCTGGTTATCTGGCCCAGGTACGTTTGGAGCAGCCAATAATACTACAGCAAGTTATGACACTATTACAAGGAGTATCCCAGCAGTTAGCAGCTGTAGTGGAGATGTTGCAGCAGGCCATGACCCACCCTGCAGCAAGAGAGATTATAGGAAAGACCTCTGAAGCAAGTGATAGTTCTGCTGGGAAGTTGCCACCTGCACCTAGAACGAGGAGAAAGTCTCCAGAATCTGCCTGTTTATTAGAATCAGACCCCTTGGGAGCGACTACAGTAACAGTTCAACCTTGTGACCCAGTCCGTTTCTGGGACGAGGTAAAAATGAAAGCAATAGAGGCTGGGGACTGGGACCTGGCTGAAGCACTGGGGGCACCGGTCAATAAAGAATCGTCTATAACAGAAATGGGGGGAGGGCCTAGTGCGTTCCCCGTGGTACTAGCCCCCCCGGGTTCCTTACATGTTAAGAAGCCGAAGTGTTATAGATGTGGAAACCTGGGACATATAAAATCGGAATGCCCAGGACGGAAGGGTCAAAGGCGGATAATAAATGCCGGAAAAGTTAATGGCCCAGTTGCTCGTCATAAATGTGGAAAACAGAGATGTTACAGGTGCGGAAAGATGGGCCATTTTGCTAAGCAATGTGAATCAAGGGTCTACACTAACGGCTGGCCGAGAAATAAAAGAATGAGAAAGCGTATGCAGATGCATGATGGTCCAGACAAAACTTTTGCGGGAGCATTACGGCAGCCGCAGGTTAACCAACAGGAGAAGCAGCCAGAACGGCCAGGGTGGATGTATCCGCCGCTGTCATGGTACGACAAAAAATGAGAACGATTCCCCCATGGCTTTGTCCCAAGGTATTTGACAAACGTAGACAGAAAGTGGAATCGGAATGTTAGAAACCCCTAAAGTCTATTAGCTGTTTTTTCAAAAAAGAAAGGGGGAATTGTTGGAGAAGTTTCCTGGCTGCTACATGGGAAGCACCTGTGCCTTGTTGAGACAGGTGCTGTGAGTCATGTTGGCCAGCTGGAGACCACGTGACCTATGGGAGGCTTAAAGGTGGAGCACTCCCCTCAGGGAGGGGGGTAGTTCTCTCCTGGGGATTGGAGAGGTAGGAGCCCCTGGAGAGCGGTGTATTGGAGCTCTTGGTTGAATAGCCTTCTGATTGAGAGAGCAGTAAGTTGAGGCTCTCTGTTGGATAGCCTTTGATTGGGTCCATTGGGATTGTAGACCCTTAAGAGTTGAGATAAAGAGCCTTCTGATATATGAGGGGAATCACAACGGCCTTTTGGGTTGTGATTCCTGAAGACGAGATACCAGCGGTCCGGGACACCTGCCCTCCAGTGCCTATGATGCACTCTTTATTGTGGAGTCATAGGGCATCTCAGCAAAGGCACCAGAAAAGAAACAGGTTCTTTATGCAAGCATGTGCAAATAGCCTATGTGACAAGAAAATGACAGAGGGATTATCTTCCAGCCTTCTTTTTTCCCCATAGATCATATTGATTTGCGCACTGTACATGTTCTTAACATGCAGGGCTTTGGAAGCCTTGCAAAAGGATTTACTGTGAAATTTATACCTTTATTTAGAGGATTACTCACAGGTGGCAAATTAGCTGAAATCTCACCGTGCTGTTGTACACTGCTATTCAGAACAGCAATCTTGGCATAAATTTTGCTTTGGATTTTGCAGAGATCTTTTTCTTTCACACGTTTGTTTTCACAAGGAGCCATATTCCAACTTGCTGACTCAAAACACACTTCTTACTCATTGCTTTCCTTGCAAAAGCATTGTTCAGCTGGCAAATTAATAAGGCTGTGCTGAAAAACAATATCACACTGAAGCTGCCTATAGATTCTTCTAAAAAGAATTCAGGCTTTGAAATAAATGTTTTATTTATAGAATGTCCCTTGGAAATCAGGCCAGGAAGTTGCAGCTGCTGAAAAGTTAGATGTTCTGTTTAATTTTTAAACAAAATTCTAAACAATGTATTCTAGTATAAAGAGGCTTTTATGAATCATGAGTCATTTTCTGTTGATGGAAACATGATTGGTATCTCACATAACTTATTACTTCCCTGTACTGCCCCCACACTTTCCTACTGAAAGTATCTAACAATCTATCTTTGCTATTTATAACACACCTAAATAGTCTGATAACCAAAGAGAAAAGAGACTGTTTGAAGTTACCATTCAAAAGGTCTTTCTAACGCTGCCTACTTCCTCATAGCCTACCACATTCCATAGCCTTGTACTACTAATAAAAGTTAAGTAGTACTGAGTCAAAGCATGCACACCATTTCCCAAATTTTGGATCCTTTGCCTATATGTTGTATTTTCAAAACACAAAATATGTTATTTCAATCCTATAAATGACTTTTTACACTGAAATATCTCAGTAGTTATTTTTTTCTATTGAGCCCTTGCACCAAATTTACAAACAGCTATCTGTTCTTCTTTCCTTCACACTATTGCCTCTCTTCTAGATGCCTTCTACCTCAAGATTGTAGATTTCTCATACTCTTGATAAATACAATTCATAAGAAGAACCATTTCATACATATTGGACTAAGAATGAGCTAAAAATTCCCTAAGTGTCTACATAAACACAGCAGACTAAGAAAACTATATGAATTAGAATAAACCAGGTGATATGCTGCTGCTCTCCAGATTGTCATCATTGTGACAGTATCTAGGTTAAAAGTGAAATTTTAATACATTAAAAATAAACCAGGTAACAATATGGTAAGAATTCACTTTTACAATTGCAAGGCATAAGTGCTTGGGTTGGCAAGCCCACTATGACATCACCTTAAGACCACTGCCTCAGTTATGATCTAGATCTTGCTTGTGTATGGTGAGTATAGCAGTTAAGTGAAAAAAGGATCATATGCTTATCTCTATTGATACAGCCTATCTTTTTGGCTGCTTGCATAAGTAGTAATTAATCATTTCACCAGAGAGAAACTAGCCCTGTGTCCTAATGAAAATAATGCTCATTTATTACCTGCAACATTGAAAGTAGGAACTAGTTTTAAATATATACCTTCTAAAAAAAGATTTTTCCTTAAGAAGCTTACTTCCAAAAGTAGTGGCAATTTTGATAGATATAGCCTCTTCCTCTGGCTGACCCAGACCTACAGTCTGTTCCAAATATTTCCTTTGCAAACCTTTAGGAATCCAGAGAACCCCCTTTGAGGTCCACCGTCCTAATAGGAAGCACTTAATAAAGCAGTACAAAGACTTTGGAAATAACAGCATCAGACAAAAAGAAAAGAAAGAGAAAAAAAGAGAAAAAAATAGAGGATGCCTTATTTTCACATCTCTATGCAGAAGGGAGGGATGAGGTACTCACAGATGACACTTATCTTGGGCTTCCCCTTTACCTTCACCTCTCCCTCCAAGCATATGCAAACACACAGAGCCTACTGTATTAAAATATCACAGCCATACACTATTATACCAAAATGAAATGGTCTGCCTTCAGAGTACCAGTCCTCCTAGATCAAATTACAGAGAAAAAAGCCTCTGATCCTTTAGCTGAAATAATCTTGACTCAGTTACAGCAAGCAACGCACCCACAAACAGGAGGAAAAGTCACAAACACAGAGCGTAAGAAGGAGAGCTGAGGCTCCGAGACCTTGGTGGCAGACCAGCTGCCCTCCACTGGGCGGAGACCCTGGGTCTGCTGCAATGGGCCATGTGCAGCAGCAGGTATCACTGACACCACCTTTCCTGACGGCTGGAGCGGTTTCGGGTGCCACAAAGAGAAACACTTAAAAAATTGTGCCGGTGGAGGTACTTAAATACCCAAAGCCTTGTAGACCAGTAGAGATGGTCTTGCTTGCAACGGGTAGCAGGTCTTGCATCATACAGACAACCCAGGCCTCAGGGCTTCTCAGACTTTGTCTGGACTTGGCTTACCTAGAGCTTTGCTTTCACTTGTTTGCTTGTAACAGAAATTCAGCAACTGTTAGCCTAGTTCGTTTCATTTGCTTAGCATTGTACAGTTGTGTGACATAATTCTTAATATTATATGTATTTTTTGTAACTAATAGTAGCAAGAAACAGTTATTTGTGAATAACGAGGCATAAATCACCCCAGAACAAAGACTTCTCCTGGAGAAACACAGGCACAGCATGATGACAGGAAGAGTAGTGTAGAGGAGTTTCAGGCACAGGGTCCTAGGAGCAAGGGTACAAAATGATTCCAGGGCTACAAACCACTCTCCTACAGTGGAAGAATTGAGTAACAAGTATTTTAGGGGGTAAAAAAGAGCAAGTACTGAATATATAGAGAATCATAGAATCGTCTAGTTGGAAGAGACCTTCAAGATCATCGAGTCCAACCATTCACCCTGCACTGTCAGGGTCCCTAAACCATGTTGCTCAACACCAAATCTACACGTTTTTTAAATGCCTCCAGGGATGGAGACTCCACCACCTCCCTGGGCAGCCTGTTCCAATACTTCACAACCCTCTCTGTAAAGAAATTCTTCCTGATATCTAACCTAAATTTCCCCTGGCGCAACTTGAGGCCATTCCCTCTCGTCCTGTCATTCATAACGTGGGAGAAGAGACCGACCCCCACCTCCCTACAACTTCCTTTCAGGTAATTGTAGACAGCGATAAGGTCCCCCCCTGAGCCTCCTCTTCTCCAGACTAAACAGTCCCAGCTCCCTCAGCCACTCCTCATAGGACAAGTTCTCTAAACCCTTCACTAGTTTCGTTGCCCTTCTCTGAACCCGCTCCAGCACCTCAACGTCCTTCTTGAAGTGAGGGGCCCAAAACTGGACACAGTACTCAAAGTGTGGCCTCACCAGTGCTGAGTACAGGGGGACAATCGCTTCCCTGCTCCTGCTGGCCACACTGTTTTTGATACATGCCAAGATTCCGTTGACTTTCTTGGCTGCTTGGGCACACTGCTGGCTCATGTTCAATCGGCTGTCGGCCAGCAGTAATATAGTAAATATAGTAAATTTGAATGCAACATGGAACTGCAGATCAATGAAGAAAAAGCAGGGTGTAGAGCATATTGACAAACATAAAAATGACATATAGAAACTGAAACAATGAGGAAGAAACAACCTACATCCTCGTTCTCCTGGTAAAGGGATGCTGATCAGTTACCAAGCCCTGTGCCCTTGCCACACTGAAGCCTTTAACCCCAGGACTCAGAAGGGCAGTGGAAGGATAAGTGCAATGGATAGAATGGATTTTTGCACAGGTAGTTATATGCTGCATTATTGTCTATGTTAGATTTTCCTGTTGTTTCTTACTGTTAGTCTGCTTACTAATAAAAACAATGAGTTTGAGAGGGAATTAAATGCCCAGTTTTCTTGCTATATTTCTTTCTATTGCAAGCACTAAAAAGTTTGCAAACAGTTCAGCAATAAAATAAAATAATCCACCTCCTGCCAGAAGAAATATCACTACTTAATTAACAAGCCAGTGGAAAAACCCTGTTTTATTTCATAATTTTGTATAATCAAAGTGAAGTGTCTAAAAGCTGACACAAAAGTTAGACACGGACTTCGCAGTTTCCAGACAAAAGCCTTTTAATGTCATGTAGAGACTGCAAATATCCTCCAAAAGGCTAAACAAAAACATTCAAAATATTTACACAATACAAACAGAAACAGTCAAAAAGTAGATGGATACAAGTTACAGACTCTCCAAATATCTTTTTTCATTATTGAGATACACAAAAAAATATTGGGATTACTAACCTGTTGCTAGAAAGTTAAAATGATAATATACTGAATAAAGATGGTGCTTTATCAAATAGCAATTTCTGTGAAGATGGTGAATATCTAGTGAATTAAACCCAAAATGTGTATTTTTTCTTTCCTAAACGGACAGCCCAGTGTACATCTGTAGCTATTTAACTTAAACCAGGGCATGTCAGTTGGATGGATGGAGGGCACTGACAATATGCAAAGGAGCAAAGACTTCAATCATTTCCTTCCGTCACTTTTGGTAAAAGTAATTTAATGGATAAATGCAACGCACCATATCTCATGGTTATTTTCCCCATTGTGTGGGATGATGAACCTGTCACAAGGCAAGACTGAACACATTTTAAGGCATCTGCTTTGGGATTTCTCAGAGACAATGGTATATCAGGATTTATCACTACCGTGCTCCTAATTCCTTCGTTTCTCTTACATAGGAGCATCTAACAGCTGTGTGCATTTTCTGAGTGTTACTCTCCAAATTTTGGCCAGATTCTGCCCTTATTTTTGTATCTCTGCTGAAGACAAAGTCTCATTAAAAACCAGGCTTAGCATGATCCTGGACCCATTATGTCAGTGTTTCCATTTCTTTCATTTCTAAGAAATACTTTAATTAGAGACTTGCAATTTTGATATTATAAAGCCAGGGCAGGAAATTGCCACTAATGTTTATTTGTTTTAGGCTTGCTGCTGCTTGCCAGAGATGCTGATGGGTGTAGCACTCCTACTGAAAAAAAAAAACAAAAACAAACCACACCATAAAGGCAACTATCATGCTTTTGGTCAAGGGGCTATTTCCTTTATGAGAAGTGTGCAAAGTACACTGCCATTTGGTTGCACTCACTTGCTTCCTTACCGTCCCTTCATGTTGATAACTGTTTCACGACAATCAAGTGCATTGAATTTTGGTTTCAAACGGTAGGTAATTTTCAATTCTTATGCAGGTAAAACTCCCCAGCCACTTCTTTTTCATTCATACTAATGTAAATCTGTAACAACCGCCCTAGAACAAGTGCAATTCCTCTGCTGTTCAGGCAGATGTGAGAGTCCACAGATCCCTGAAGTTTAATTGGCTCATGTCATGACATGGCTCAGTTAATGATGCCTCTCCTACATGCAGGGTATGCTTTTTTTTTTTTTAACCCAGGATTTGTACCTCTTGTCAAGCAATGAAGTGTACTTACTGGCAAAAGAGAAATCAAAATAAAAAGGAATACTCCTTCCTTTGTAAGTTGTAGCGACAGGAAACCACACAATCTTTGAAAGGCATCTTTAATATATCAGGTAGAAGGCACACATGCACGTAGACAGGTATTACTGAACTACTTTTCATGTCTGTTTTGGTGAGATTTTGAAGTAATTTAATTGTGCAATGTTCTTGAATTCCTGCACAAGGCAGGAACTATGTAAGTGTAAAATAACAGTTACACAATACTAACAATTAAATTATGCACATGAAAAATTAAGAATATGAAGAGAATTCTTTAAGTACCTTGACAATCTCTGTCTTTGTAGACAGTCTCTTATAACTCAATAGAAACTGAGATCCTGCTGGACCTTATCTTTTCTAGTGATTTATAGACTATAGGATAGTATTTTTCCCAAGAATCTACCAGTTTTGGATCCTCTATACTGGGAAGATCAATGGAAATTAATTTTTAAAACTTTGTGATGTATTAGCTTCGTGCATGTAAAGCAGGGGAAGGTTAAGCTTGACTGAACTATTTTTGTTTTCTAAATAGATAAAAACATTACCTCAGGTGCAGACTGACCTTTGAATGCTATTGGATATAATCAAACTACTTTCAGTCACTGAATATATGGCCAGCAACCTCAAGTATCATTTCAGAAGTGCAGATTTGGTGCTGTAATTAAAATCGAAACTCATCTGACAGCTCTCAAGTTCATATCAAATTGCTAAAGAAATTTGAACTATGATTTTATTAGATCTCATGAATATCTTACTAAAAGTTTGAGCACCAAAACTAAACCCGACCAAACAACCTATGTAAGTAAGAGAACTAATTTAATTGTCTTTTGAATGGTTTGCCTGAAGTTTGCAGAATAAATATTCAGTCACTGGAAACTTGGGGACCACTTTGGTGTTGAAAATTTCTTAAGTATCTCAGTAGACTTTGTTTTCAGTGAAAACAACGCAGCCCAGAGTAACTGTAATGACCTGGGCCGAGACCTACCCTTGTAATAATCTGGTCTAAAGAGCTTAATTGTTATTTCTTGGAGTTTTGTCCTTTTTTTCTTAAATCAAGAAAGGAACTTACACTTCAGCCTCCTCTAACCATTGGACTATACCTTCCACTGTGTTATCCCTTGAGGTCTTTTCCTTCCTTCTCCACTCATTCTTCTCTGTTGCTGGCTGTTCATTCTCTTGTTATCAGTTTGAAGGCTAGATGTCCATGCAAGAAAAAGTAAAAAAATCAAATTTTCTAAAGTAAACCAATGCAATAACAACAGATTAAGTCATTGCTGGACCTGATCAACAGCTGCATCATGCAAAATCAGTTAACCAATATATTTCAACTCTTGTTCTTCAGAATAATAAAAGTAAATCCAGTGTCTTTATAGCAATTAAAGATTATTTAAGTACTTAATTTGCAATGGAAAATAATTTAGTCCACTATGTGATGAGGCTACATCATTGATGGATAGGGGAAGAGCAACTGACATAGTCTACCTGGACTTATCTAAAGCATTTCATACTGTCCCACATGACATTCTTGTCTCTAAACTGGAAAGACATGGTTTTGATGGATGGACCACTCGATGGATAAGGAATTGGCTGGATGGTCACTCTCAAAGAGTTGTGGTCAACGGTTCAATGTTCATGTGAAGGCCTGTGACGAGTGGTGTTCTTCAGGGGTCAGTACTGGGACCAGTGCTATTGAACATCTTTGTTGGTGACATGGACAGTGGAATTGAGTGCACCCCCAGCAAGTTTGCAGATGACACCAAGCTGTGTGGTGTTGTGGACACGCTGGAGGGAAGGGATGCCATCCAGAGGGACCTTGACAGGCTGGAGAGATGGACCTGTGAGAACCTCATGAAGTTCAACAAGGCCAAGTGCAAGGTCCTGCACGTGGGTTGGGGCAATCCCAAGCACATGTACAGGTTGGGCAGAGAATGGATTGAGAGCAGCCCTGAGGAAAAGGTCTTGGGAGTGCTGGTGAATGAGAAGCTCAACATGAGCCAGCAATGTGCACTGGCAGCCCAGAAAGCCAACCGTGTCCTGGGCTGCATCAAAAGAAGTGTGGCCAGCAGGTCGAGGGAGGTGATTCTGCCCCTCTACTCTGCTCTCGTGAGACCCCACCTGGAATACTGTGTTCAGCTCTGGAATCCCCAACACAAGAAGGCCATGGAGCTACTGGAGTGAGTCCAGAGGAGGGCCACGAAGATGATCAAAGGTCTGGAGCGCCTCTGCTATGAAGACAGGCTGAGAGAATTGGGGCTGTTCAGCCTGGAGAAGAGAAGGCTCCGGGGTGACCTTATAGCAGCCTTCCAGTACTTAAAGGGTGCCTACAGAAAAGCTGGAGAGGGGCTTTGGACAAGGGCGTGTAGTGATAGGACAAGGGGCAATGGATTTAAACTGAAAGAGGGTAGATTTCAATTAGATCTAAGGAAGAAGTTGTTCACTGTAACGGTGGTGAGGCAGTGGAACAGGTTGCTCAGAGAAGTTGTGGCTGCCCCATCCCTGGAAGTGTTCAAGGCCAGGTTGGATGAGGCTTTCGGCAACCTGGTGTAGCGGAGGGTTTTCATGTCCATGGCAGGGGGGTTGGAGTTGGATGATCTTTGAGGTCCCTTCGAACCCAAACCATTCTGTGATTCTATCTACATTACAGTAAAGACAGTTTAATGTTTCAGTGAAAGTGTCTGTTGCACCTCTGCAGAAGGCAGTCTCAGAGATATGGTTGTCACTATTTATACTGTTCCAAGTGTCTTCACACTGACTTTTTGTCAGCACCTTATGATACTAAATTTACTACAATAACCTTGTGTTTTCACCAATGTGTAAGCAAGAGCAAAAACCCATTACTGACCACTGTATTGAAAATCTGCAGTGTGCTTTTATCAGCATGATTATTGTTGCGCCTTCCAGGTTTCAAGAATATTTTTTATTACTGTTCCTCATTGCTGGGTCTACTCTTGCTAAATTCCAGCTCCAACTTCACCTAACATCTACTTCCCCTTCTCCAGCTTCACCAAGCTTCCATAGTCAGTATAGTATTCTCCATTTTCTACATTTTTTTGCCTTCCCACATCTTTTCTTCCACCTAGTTTAGCCAGACAAACCCTCCTCCTCCAGGGGAATGGAATTCTATACCTGTGCTTCCAGCTGTTCCAACTTCACCCTCTCCAGCTGTCTGATTCAATGCTTCAGACAATCCTTTACTTCCTCAGGTTCACCAGTTTCCTTCAAGAAAGTGTTGAAGGAATGTGTTATTTCACCATTCCCATCTTTCTTCTCCCTTCTTGTATATTTTTATTCATCTGTATTTTAAGTTCATTCATTATTATAAAGGACAGAAGCTTCTGAAATAAATGAAACCTATAATCTTTATGTAAATCACAAGGTTTTTGGAGCAGACTTTGAAAATACAGTTGAACCAGTGATATATATTAGAAGTAGTAACATTAGGAAGACAAAGTATGATTCAGAGTCCTGCAATGGATTGGAAGCCATTAGAGGCACCCTGGAGACTATAGTATTGGAAGATTCCCATTTGTCAGTGTATTTTAGGAGATACGACACGAGTCTTCTTATAAATCATTCCGATAGTCTTAAAGAAAAAGTTTATTGAATCTAGTGAAATATTTTGCATAAAATAGTGTTCTTACAGCCTACAACTTTATAAAAAGGAGGTGACAGGTCTGCAACGAAAAAAAGTTGAAAGTACAAAGGAGCTTAAGAAATTCAGAGAAACATCCACAGTAAAGCAAAAACGTTTTAGCTGATGATTTGTGAGGGAAATATACTTGATTAAGAATTCTGTGCATTAGGAACATGCTCCATTGTAGAGCGATTGAGAGATACCCTAGACAAGAGCTAGCTTGCCATAGCATTAACTTAGTTTTTGGGAGACACACTATTCAGTGGAAAAACAGAAATACATGGATGTTAAAAGTGTCAAAATGTCATATGTTAATTGGTCTATATAAATTTCACAATCTTAGCGTTAGTTCTGATTGTTTTTTCTTTCTCCACTTAATGAGAACCACAAAGTAATACAGGTGGGAAGAGATGCCTAGAGGCCACCTAATCCAACCTTCTGCTCAAAGTTGCAGGAGGTTCATCAGGGGCCTGTTTAGTTGTGTTTTGAATATCTCCAAGGATGGAGAGTCCATAACCTCTCTAGGTCCCTGTTGCAGTGTTTAACCACCCCCATGGCTGAGGGTTTTTTTATATCAAATTGGAGCTTCCCATGTTCTCACATTTTTTGTGCCCATTAGCTCTCATCCTTCCACCACACACCTCTGAAAAGAGCCTGACTCCCTCTTCTCTTCTCTTCATTATCCTATTGGATGGCTGTAGGCACTGATAAAATCCCCCTTTAGCCTACTCCTCTTATGGCTGAACAAATCCATCTCTCAGCTGCTCATCATACGTTAGGTGCCTCCAAACCCCAACCATCCTGGTTGCCATTCTCTGGACTCTGTCCAGTATATCAATGTCTGTCTTGTACTGGGGAGCCTCAAACTGAATCTGACACTCCAGACATGGTTTCACAGTCCCAGACAAAAGGAAGGAAACGTTTCATTTTGGCCACACTCTTGCTAACACAGCCCGCTATGCTTTTGGCCACCGTTGCTGCAAAGGCACACTGCTGACTCATGTTCAACTTGTTGTCCATTAGGATTCCCAGGCCATTTTCTGCAAATTTGCTTTCTAGCCAGTCAGGGCCCCAGTCCATTATTCCACCCCAGGTACAGTACTCTGCGCTTGCTTTTGCTGGACTTCATGTGGACCCCATCTGCCTCTTTCTCCAGCTTAGGTCTCTGTGAATACCAGCCTGTCCTCGGTTGTGCCCCCAGTAGCTCAGTGTCAACTTCACAAACTACCTGGGAGTGCACTCTGTTCTATCATCCAAGTCATTCATAAAGATGTTATAAAATGTTGATGCCCATATCAATCCTGAGTGATGTCACTGATGGCTGGCTGTCCACTGGCCCTCAGAACACTGACAGTCATGATCCTTTGAGCCCAATGGTCCAGCCAATTTTCCACTCAGCTTATCATTCACTTACCCAGTCCATATCTCACCAATTTGGCCATAAGTACACTACTATAGAAGACCATGCTAGATAAAATCATTACCTGTTCTTGGTCTCTTACACTTGCCATTTTTGGCAAGCCTTTTGAATATTAACCCTGGCAGAGCTCTGATCTCAGGACAAGAATCTGTTACCTCTGAAGCAAACTATCATAGAATCATAGAATGATTTGGGTTGAAAGGGACCTTAAAGATCATCTAGTTTCAACTACCCTGTCATGGGCAGGGACACATTCCACTACAGCAGGTTGCTCAAAGCCTCATCCAGCCTGGCCTTGAACAATTCCAGGGATGAGGCATCCACAGCTTCTCTGGGCAACATATTCCAGTGCCTCATCACCCTCAAAGGGAAGAATTTCTTCCTTAAATCTAATCTAAATCTCCTGTCTTTCAGTTTAAAGCCATTGCCCCTTGTTCTATCACTATACACCCTTGTAAAAAGTCCCTCTCCAGCTTTCTTGTAGCCTCTTTAGGTACCGGAGGGCTGCTAGAAGGTCTCCCTGAAATCTTCTCTTCTCCAGGCTGAACAACCCCAAGTCTCAGCCTGTCTTCATAGGAGATGTATTCCAGCCCTCTGATCATCTTTGCGGCCCTTCTCTGGACATACTCCAACAGGTAAAATGGTAAAATTCATGAGAGAAATGCCATGTCAAGTATTTCAGTCACCTTGTGGTGATCCAGCTTCAAAGAGCCGTGGGCAGAAATCCTTCTGAGCTTTTGTAGCTGCAAAAATAGCATGTTGAAATACCACTGGCCAGAGATCAGCAGTACACCAATGCAGTCTTAAAATTCAGCAGTGACACAGCTACTATCTCTAATTCTCCTTCTCACAAAATCCTCTACTAAATGGTGAAGGAAAGCTAATGTGCATTCGCTCCCTAACTCAAGTGACTTGTGTAGACCCTACTGGTTTATTTCTGCAGAGGACTAAAAGTTTGCTAGTGATTTCAACAGACCACTATTTTGACCTCTTTCTATATCAATACACAAATTCTTGAGAAAACTTTTGTATTTGGGCTCCTTGAATAATGTAAATTTCATAAAACTTATTTTCATCGTGTACTACTCAGATGAACTTCATGCTGAAATATTGTATAAACTATGTGTGCCTATCTTTGAAAATTATAATTAAATCCTAATGTCAATATGATTTATTTTTAAAACATCTCTCAAACACCGTATTAGGAAAGAATATAATTCTACAATATACAGTGGAGAAAAAAAAAATAGATCCTTAAAAGCCGTAGACTACAGGCACACTATTTTACATGAAAGGTAGCACTAGATTCAATAAACTTCTCTGAGTCAAGACTACTGAAGTGATTTACAAACATGAAAGTGACATAATCTGCACCTATTCTTTGTACGTCATCCAAAAAGCACCCAGAACTTCATCTCTGACTTTCCAGCAAGTTTACAGGCACTCATTAGAGCACAGCCATGAAAACAGATTCTTCATTTTACGTCAGCAGTATTCACAATGCTTGAGAATATTGGCTCTGACAGCATTCCCGTTTTATGTATACACTCCATTAATTTCTGCACTGTCTTTGATCTACCAACTAGCCTTAACATTTAAAGGTAAGATAAAGTAAACCATACTTTTACCCCTTTAAGTATCTAGCTAACCTTTAACTTTTATTAAAATGAAGTTTTCAAAAGTCTTGCCTTAAGTTTGTGTAAAGTAAATATACTCTTTACAAACATTTAGACCTTGGCCACTCGAAGGGTTGCAGACAGACCGTTGTCTGCCATGAGTCAAGTGTGAACAGCTTGCCCTGCAGAACCCAAGCTATGGAGGCAGACCCTTCCACAAGAGATTTTTTCCTAAGAAAATACAAAGCTGATCCCTAGCGTTTTCTCAAATCCTGTACAGCAGTTAGTGGCTGTGCACTCATATTGATGGTTGTGCAAAGGCAGTTCAGAGCTGAAAACCAGAAATACCATAGGCAGAAAGGCCGTTTATGGTATTGAAGAAGGCGGCACAAAACATCAATGTAATATGGGGAAGTCTCAAGAAGGTGCCTGATGAAAGTCTAAAAGGAGGTGAGATAAAGGGGGCCAGGATGCCGGGAGGCTCTTTAGAGTATGAAGCAGACAACTTCCTTCAGACAAGGTGGAAGAGGATTTGGAAGACTTAGGATATACAATGCTGAGCACACAGGCACACAAATTGTGGAAATTTCAGATGTCCACATCCTCTCCCTGTTTCCACCTACCGTGCAAGAAGAGCACCTTTATGGGTAGAAAGTCTCATGAAGCACCTTAGAACCTCCATATCTGCTACACTGCTGCTTGCTTTGCTAGTGGAGTGACTTCATACATGCATCTTTGTTTTATATCTTCTTTAAAATTCCTAATCATGCAGTCCTGATGAGGACGGACCAGGTGCCTCTGTCTTATCCTCCACCCGCTGCCATCTGCTGTCTTTTCCCCCAGTGAGTGTTGCTGCTACCTTTGCCTCACTTGACATCTACCTATTCCTAAAAGCAGATGAAAGTGCTGAATGAGGATTATCAATGTCCATTGCCATGATTAAAAGTAGAGAGACTAGATAGAAAGTCTGTGGTGTCTCATACTGGGAGCAGCAATTAGCAACATAGAGTAGGAAGTTTGGGCATATTGCACATAAATGATAAATGTTGCTATTTTATTTGTCACGTGTTCATATTTAGGCAAATCGTATTATATCCTTCAGTGAAGCACGTGTCACAAGTGGCGTCCCTCAGGGGTCCGTGTTGGGCCCGGCCCTCTTCAACATCTTTGTCGGTGACGTGGACAGTGGCATGGAGTGCACCCTCAGCAAGTTCGCCGATGACACCAAGCTGTGTGGTGCCGTCGACACGCTGGAAGGGAGGGATGCCATCCAGAGGGACCTTGACAGGCTGGAGAGGTGGGCCCGTACCAACCTCATGGAGTTTAACCAGGCCAAATGCAAGGTCCTGCATCTGGGTCGTGGCAATCCCAGGCATAAATACAGACTGGGTGGTGATTGGATCGAGAGCAGCCCTGAGGAGAAGGACTTGGGAGTACTGGTGGACGAGAAGCTCGATATGAGCCGGCAATGTGCTCTTGCGGCCCAGAAGGCCAACCGCGTCCTGGGCTGCATCAAGAGGAGCGTGGCCAGCAGGTCGAGGGAGGTGATTCTCCCCCTCTACTCTGCCCTCGTGAGACCTCACTTGGAGTACTGCGTCCAGTTCTGGAGTCCCCAACATAAGAAGGACATGGACCAGTTGGAGAGGGTCCAGAGAAGGGCCACGAAGATGATAAGAGGGCTGGAGCACCTTTCCTATGAGGACAGGCTGAAAGAGTTGGGGCTGTTCAGCCTGGAGAAGAGGAGGCTCCGGGGTGACCTTATAGCGGTCTTCCAGTACCTCAAGGGGGCCTACAGGAAAGATGGGGAGAGGCTGTTCAGGAGGGCCAGTTATGATAGGACAAGGGGTAATGGTTTTAAAATAGAGGGAGGTAGGTTCAGGTTGGATATTAGGAAAAAATTTTTTACTATGAGAGTGGTAGAACACTGGAACAGGTTGCCCAGAGAGGTGGTGGATGCTCCATCCCTGGAGACGTTCAAGGCCAGGTTGGACAAGGCCCTGAGCAACCTGATCTAGTTGGAGATGTCCCTGTTCCTTGCAGGGGGGTTGGACTAGATGACCTTTGAAGGTCCCTTCCAGCCCTAACCATTCTATGATTCTATGATTCTATGATGATTATTTTAATAAACCACTTCTTTGCCTTCACTGCGAGCATTTTAAAGCAATTAACAATACTAAGGACAGTACTATTGGTGGCACAATTTTCCTTTGGGGAGGCTCTGTTAATCTGGATGATAATTTGGTAGCTGTGTTTGTTTTTTCACTAGATTTTGTGCCAAATAGGCTACATGACTGCAGAGCAAGCCTTTGCTTAATTAACAGAAGGTAGCTTAGTTAATCCAGCGTCTTTTATTAGGCAAACAATTTAGGAGAGGGATACACAAACGTAAAGCTTGAAGCATAGATTGTTTATCCAAAGGCGTCTGCTATTGTAAACTGTATGTAAGGCCGTATGAAGCATGTTGTCACTGCTGGCCGTCAGCAGAGTTTCTGAAGATTTGTACTGGCATATCTTATTAAAGAACCTGGTCTTGTCATTAATTGCACAGGAATTTTTCTTCAGCCAAGCCTAACAACCTCTGTCACCTAACAAATGACTTTTTAGAAAAAATGGACACAAATGTTGATCGATTGTCCCCTTTACTGACTCTCAGTGTAATTTCTGATAATGAGTAAGCCAGAAGCTTCTCATAAACTTTCTTAGCATGACTCTCTATGAAGCCTTTTTATAAATGCATTAGGGATGTATTTTTTTATCCGGGAGCCCACCCCTAAGCTCAAGAAGAGACCTGAAGTAGAGAACAGAACATTCCTTAACTGAAGGGGAGGTGGAGGGGTGGAAATCAAGGATACACTCAAGCACAGCTCTTCATCTGCTGGCTTGTTTGTGTTTCTATTCCTCTTGACAAAAAACCCACAACAACAACAACAAAAAACAACCAAAAAACCCACAAGAACACCCTCAAAAGAAAAAATTAAATAATCAAAACCACACTAAAATATCATTCAATTTGCCAGGAACCGGCTAAATTCTATTATTAAAGTTTCATTCAAAGATCTTTGTCAATATCATCTTTTACTTTAAAGCTCTTAAAACAGTCTGCAGAGCTTTAAAAACAGACCACTCACAAGTATCGTGCTCCTCCTGGACAGGAGCACAAGCAGCTACTCTAAAAATCACCAAAGGTGCAGAGAAGTTTACAAAGAAATTAAAAAAAAAAAAAAAATAAATAAAAAAAAAAAACAACACACCAAAAAGAGAGAGAGATTGGAAGACCTAATTAGTTCTAGCTTCTAAATAAGAAAGACAGGGCTTAGTACTAACACTGTGGTACCATAAGAAAAACTAAGAAGGTGCTAAGAACAGTCTAATCCACTGCAGTATGTTGCATGTCTCTGCGGGTATGATTTAGCAGCTTTTACTGGAGACTACAGGAACATGCTGTACCCAGACTCCACACACTGTGGGCTGCGTAACTCTGTTATCACCTCCTGTCTTTCATTAAACCACTATGGTTGTAGGTGCAACTTCATTACAGTGAAAGCAGAAACTCCCAACCCTGTGACAGATACAGCTCTCTAACCCATGGGAAAGAAGGCTGTTTTACTGCACAGAAGGAAACCAGAATAGTTACAGCCACTCACTCCCCCAAAAAACCCCAACAAAACATTTTAGGGTATAATGTTAGTAGTCCCCCCAAATGTCAACAACACAGAGCAAACAGTGCAGTCTCACCAGGAGGCAGAAGTCAGAAAGGTTTGACAGAGTCAAAGAGGTTTGGAAATTACTTCAAAAACAAAAAAATATTTTAACTTTGTCATCTATGATATAAAAATCAGTGTCTTTACAGGCAGGAAAATTTGCCTCAAGTCTTAAATTACTGCCTCAAAGAATTCGAGTTAGTTTGATGTGTGATAAAACCTTAGTAAAAATATAACTGCCCATAGCTGCTTTCCCCCACCCTCCACTCCTGAAGGCAAACCAGCACATTCACAATTGCAACTCTCCTATTTCCAGGGCATGCAGGATATTTCTCTCTTTGAGGTGTTAACAAGCCTCTATTGATAGTGCTTACATCTAATGCAGAAGCTAACCTCAGCTTTATACAAGACAACATCAATTTATTTTGCACATCTGTCATGTACATTCCGAATCATCCATGGATGGTTTTGAATGTATTATGTTTTCTTTTGCTAGTCCTACTAAGTCAAACCTTAGTGAAAGCAAGCTAAGCTTTGTTTCTTTTGATGCTTTTTTTTTTTTTTTTTTTTTAATGCTAAGTTTAATCACTTGATGCCTATTTGAAAGCCATAAAGTAGCAGAGGTGCAACCAAGAGCAAATCTGGTAGCAAGGGCAAGGCATCATAACCAATAAACACATGAAAAAGCATTACTCAGCACTACTAGCCGATTATGCAGGCCTGGGAAGAAGGGTGTGATGGTTTTGAGCTGTAAACAGAATGGTTTTAATGCTTTAAAGGCTGTCTAAACACAGCTAACAGATCTCTAGATTGCCTTCTCACTTTCCACTCTTAAGATGCTGTTGCAACAGAGGTTTGGTAGCAGACAGATGTTTGTTGGTTTTGAAGTGCTCTTTATTGAATATTTTGCTCTGCTTTTACTTTGAGCTTCCCTTGCGTTTGCCATGTTTCCTGCTGTTCCTTCTCACTCCTTCGAACCATAAACTTGCAAGACTACAGACCATCATCTCTCATGTAACACTCCCAGCAGCCACTAAAAATCAGTCGTATATATATAGAAGCATACCTGCGCAAAAAATTTTTTTCAGCACAGAGCCAGAAGTCTTCTGACTTGATATAAATAACCCCGATAACAACAAAAACATCCTCTCACTCTAATAAACCATTGATTCACAAAGTTCTAGCGCCTGCAGTTCAGCAAAGAAAATGCAGATGTGCTTGGGAAAGCAGCAGCCTATGTCCAGTGCTAAGGATTCTTTGCTCTGAATGTCATCTCCTAACATTTGCTTCTCTTGGAAAATGACAGACCACTGAATTGCACATTGTAAGGCAAACTGGTAACAGGGAGAACACTGAATATGATTTTTTTAACTATTAGTGTATTAGACCTAGCTCCTCAGAGCTTATGTGGACAAAGCTGCAATTAATAGGTCTTTGGCTGAGTGAAAAATGCGTGCCTTTCCTCTGCCTATGCCTGAATAAACTGAGGTCACAATATAAAGCCTTCGTGACGTTCCCATTGATGCCAATTCATTTATCAGGGAAGACAGAAAGGGATCTGACCCAGGAGTAATATTTACTCCAGTCACAAAGGCTCTGTGCTTATCATCAATTCATCATTTACTTTTCTACTTCCCCTCTACTGAGACCTGAAGAAGCTTGCTCGCTTTTTTCACCTACTGTTTGGCACAGAACCTGTTTGAAGAGAGCTGGACTGTAAATGCCACGATCACAAATCTAGCGTCTAGCTGGCACTAGGGAGAGAAGAGGTTCTATTTATAGCTCTTCTGGGCAGTGTTAGCCAGTCAACACGCTGCTGCTTTGACCATCTTTGGGACGCCCTTCATGGCATGTATCTTTTACTTTGTGATAAGCTATTGACAAGGCCTTAAGGTTTGTCAGGATCTTTGTCTCATCCCCTCCCTTCTCCTTTATAGTATAGTGGAATTGCCTGAATGCATTAATGAACAAAAGGCATTAGAAGCAGCTGCATTTTCCTTATGGAAATCAGACAGGTTTCAAGCAAAGAGGAAAGCATGTGCTGAAGTTGGTAAGCACTGAAATACTGAAACCTAGAAAATTTTCTTGGACACTGCAAGCCTTTAAAATGTCCTTTTAAATTTGTTTGTTTGTTTTTAAATATTTTTGTTTGTTTGTTTGTTTTCTCTAACACTTGTCCAGCTGTATTAAAAGATTTTTTTCTTTCTTCTCAGGCATTGAGGTAAAAAGCAGCTTAAGTAGCTTACAGGGAAGCTCTAATGAACTTGTAGACATTTAAGCAGAAATTTCTGGATGTCATTTCTGACAGGGAGCAGAAAGTTATGTCGAGTTCTTATTTGCATCAAAACTATTCCACAGATCTTGAATAAATACAGTGAGCAACATCTCACAGTGTGACATGGAACAGAGAGATGGACGTGCACATGTGATCATGATATTCATGTCATTGAAAGTGTACCTCTTTTCATAGAATCATAGAATGGTTAGGGCTGGAAGGGACCTTCAAAGGTCATCTAGTCCAACCCCCCTGCAAGGAACAGGGATATCTCCAACTAGATCAGGTTGCTCAGGGCCTCATCCAACCTGGCCTTGAACATCTCCAGGGATGGAGCATCCACCACCTCTCTGGGCAACCTGTTCCAGTGTTCTACAACTCTCATGGTAAAAAATTTTTTCCTAATATCCAACCTGAATCTACCTCCCTCTATTTTAAAACCATTACCCCTTGTCCTATCACAACAGGCCCTCCTGAACAGCCTCTCCCCATCTTTCCTGTAGGCCCCCTTGAGGTACTGGAAGACCGCTATAAGGTCACCCCGGAGCCTCCTCTTCTCCAGGCTGAAAAGCCCCAACTCTTTCAGCCTGTCCTCATAGGAAAGGTGCTCCAGCCCTCTTATCATCTTCGTGGCCCTCCTCTGGACCCTCTCCAACTGGTCCATGTCCTTCTTATGTTGGGGACTCCAGAACTGGACACAGTACTCCAGGTGAGGTCTCACAAGGGCAGAGTAGAGGGGAAGAATCACCTCTCTCGACCTGCTGGCCACGCTCCTCTTGA
The DNA here is from genome assembly GCF_009769465.1 of Tauraco erythrolophus. Classification (NCBI taxonomy): domain Eukaryota; kingdom Metazoa; phylum Chordata; class Aves; order Musophagiformes; family Musophagidae; genus Tauraco; species Tauraco erythrolophus. The sequence continues at coordinate 82,078,849 of NC_141468.1, forward strand.
TGCAGCCCAGGATGCGGTTGGCCTTCTGGGCCGCAAGAGCACATTGCCGGCTCATATTGAGCTTCTCGTCCACCAGTACTCCCAAGTCCTTCTCCTCAGGGCTGCTCTCGATCCATTCACCACTGCGGAATTTTGTTACTTTAAATATCTCCTTGAAAATATGAAGTGCATGAATTGCATCCACAGTGATACTCGGAGCACTGAGAGTCACAAGAAATATGAGTATGGTTCTTTGGATAAGAACTCCTCAGTCAAAGTACTTCTAACTTGACTACTGTCATGTCGTGTATGCCATACAGCCTGTTCCTGGGGTGGTCAAATACCAACAACCATTAGGATTAGACACTCAGTTACTGCAAAACACAAGAAGTCCTCAGAAACCCAAGAATTGCTAATTCAAGCCAGAAAGTGATTCATCTAGTGTGTATTACAGTGTACACGAACATGTCCAACTTACAGATATTTGCTTTTAAATACGCATTTCTATGGAGAATGTATAGAAACTTTTAAATTGTACCTTAAAACGTTAATTCTGTGTTGATGGTCGAATAAATGCTTCTTGCCAAGACACCCTTTTAAAAGCAGCTGTTGAAATCAAGTGGTTCTTTCCTGCCTATTTTTAAGATTTAAGTAAACAATGTTTTATCAACAAAGTAGCCTCATTTGGGAGTTTTAAACTGTGCTGCAACAAACTGAAGACAAAGATCTCAAATGTTTTAAGGCGAGTTTCAGTGCAAGTGAAAAAGTAGCACGTAGTGAAGTAGGATGTCCAGCTCTCACTCTATGTTAACTCTAAGTTAAATGCTGTTTACACAGGCAGCGTGCTAATCATAAATCCTTGTTAAACTTTGGCTAATAATTATACTTTGTACTTATTCACAGCCTTTCAATCTGATCATCTCAGAGCCCTCTAAACACAAATTCATTTTCACAACATCATAGGAGTAGCTAAACAATTACTAAAGATACCAGATCTCTGGGGTAGAAGTGGATCCTCCAGCTCTACAGCAGGTCAATACTCAACATCCTTACCTAGAGGTAAGGGAAGATTCAATAACTCTGCAGTAGACTGTAAGAATCTGGTAGTTTCAGCTGTATTGGAGTTTTTATGTTAAAGTTAGTGTAGTGAAAATGAAGCTATACTTTCCCTTTGTTATATTCATAACAAAAAAAAATAATTCTTGTAACTAAAAGGTCAGACTTAAACCAGTGACACAAAAGCATCCCACACAGCAAACCACAGACCAGAAAAAGTTTGAAGCACAAACATTAGGAAGGCCAGTTATCTATCTTAATCTGATAAAGTGTTTCTGGCAACAAATTAAAACAGTTGTTTCATATTTGTAGGCAGTTTTTCATGGCTTGTTCTTGCGTTTTAAGGTACTGGCTCAAGATTTCAGGTTTATAACAGGAAATGTATTTAACTGTTTTTTCTTTTAGTATTTGCTTAAAAAAACAATAATGATGATGCAGTGACTACAGCAAAAGATAACTTATGCCTTCATTGGAATTAGTGAAAAAATGCCTCAAGGTGATTATCTGGCCTAAAACATAAAGTATGTGCTATGAGAATAGCAACATGACAGTTCTCCAAGTAACCGGTATTGCTAGCAGATGGCACTGGCCCAGATTCATTAAAGAGCAATAATGTGAGAGACCAGACTCCAGATTGAGAGTTCCTTTCTAAAAACAGTATATGGAAACAACCAACTTCTCCAAATAGTCATATACATATTAATATAGGCACCAACTACCTACTAATTGAACCATTGTCAATGTTGAAGGTCATATCTAGTTTCATGTTGTCATGGCCAGAGTTTTATTAAAGAGACATGGAAAATAACCACAGAAGTAGGAGATGCAATGGAAAACGGAATTATTCTCTAACAGTCAGATGAGCACTGCTTCCTTTGCTTTCCTTTACCAGGGCAAACTGCAGATACCAAGATCCTTAGTTGCAATGAGGGTTACAGAAGCAAGTTTAAGCTCCTTTTGTGTTCCTGATGTTAAGATCAGTTTATGTTGGTCTTGTTCCTCATATTTAATAGAAAAATCAGTTTTAAACTTTTGCGTACTACCAAGAGCCTAGAAGCCCTGGTCCAACACAGAAGGAATACTTGAGCAATATGGGACTGGCCCCAGTCTTCTACCAGCATTTACACGGGTACCATGAAGCAAGCTGATGTTAGAAAAATCAACAAGTCTTTGTAAACAAAATGCACATGTGAACTGAAGACTGAAAAGTACAATACCAACTGATAATATCATATCTTCATGATACCTTCAGGAATTCTACTATAGTTTTCAATCCATACATTTTCTTCCAACTTTCTCTTTGTCACTTCACTTTAGCCTTTAGTGTATCTACTTGCCTTATTTCCCTTTCTTCTATTCCCTGCTGGGTTCACTTCAGCGCTTCCCTTCCCACATCTTCTTTATTGTTTGTTTTCCTAATCAAATGATCTCCTTCCATTTTTACTGAGCACTACCTACTTAAAATTTAAACAAATTAAATAAACCAAATCAAAAAACCTGCTGTCCTCATGCAATGTTTATTCTGCTTGTTTATTATAATTCATTGCTCTGCTCTCTGGCATACTTAAACTGTGAAGTCTTCAGCTGTTGACTGTCTTAGTCTGTTTATACAGCATCTATTGAAACAAAATCATAATCCTAAATGGCATCAAGGTCTTACCGTAATAAAGATAACCACCAACAATAAGACTAATTAATAGCACCAACAAGTCAACTATGAGCAAGAGGTCTGAGCATAGAAACAAACATGCAGATGGAAACAAAACCAAAGAAAAGTAACACAATCACTAACAGTAATTAATACAAAGTATGTTGTAAACAGCAACAACCCTAAATAAAAAAAAAGAGAAGAAAAATCAACAAAACCTCCTATTATTAAAGTTATTAAAGTAAGTTCCTTTCTGAGAAACTTCCCATCTAAAGCATTATAAATTATGCCTGGTTTAAGCTGAAGTTCCAAGAAGTTTGAATCAGTTTTACATCTTCCAGCAGCTAATGAAGACTGGGTATGCGTAGACAAAACATTCTGCTGTTATCTCAGTAGACAGAAAAAACAAACAGAATATTTTATAGCTTAAAGTAATTCCTCCACAAAACATTTTTAGTACCATGTGACCGTGCTAGGAAAATATGCCAAGTTGCTTTGTCATTTTGGTTTGAAATATAGAGATGGTTCTTCTGCCATTTATCAAAACACTAAAGTCATGTTTCATTGGATGTACAAGCAGCTGGGTATATACATGGTTAAATGCTGCTGAATATGCAGTGATTTTAGAAAAGGCACCTTAATGCATAAGAAAACACTCCATTTGTATGTCATCAGAGTTTTAACCAAACGTGAGTAGAGCGTTCAAAGATGAGGCCTGACCATAAAGGCAGAGACAAGGGTTTTACACTTAAACTGTAGATTCTGGCTGGGTAAAATAGTAATTCTACATTCTGGCTGGGTAAAATAGTAATTCTACATTCTGGGAGTAATGCCTGGTACAGGTCATCAGGCAAGGCAGGGCTCAGGGGCATTGCAGTACTGATGGCAACGTACAGGCTTCCACCAGGCAGCCTGCCCTGCAGCACACACCACATCTGGGGTGCAGTGCCTCTGCATTCCCTTCGTCCAGGTCTATAACACATCAGATCCAGTCTCAGTCTCCCTTTACAATGTTATTTCCTTGTGTGCACTCTTCTATTCCTACAGAAAGTCACCAACTTAATCGAAACGGATCAAACACAGGGGCACAGAAGTAATTGCGAGACAGAACTTACTAGTGTAGATGTCTACTGCACTACTGCACCACATTTGTAGGACTCCAGCCAGTTTTCCTGCACAGTACAGCACAACATAGACAGCACTAGTTCTGGAATCTCCTTACTAAACTTTGCTGCATAATATGTGGTGATACTTCAGCTTGCTGAGCCCAGCATTAATCATAGAATGGTTTGGGTTGGAAGGGACCTTAAAGATCATCCAATTCCAACCCTCCCTGCTATGGGCAGGGACACCTTCCACTACACCACGTTGCTCAAAGCCTCATCCAGCCTGGCCCTGAACACTTCCAGGGATGGGGCAGCCACAACTTCTTCTCTGGGCAACCTGTTCCACTGCCTCACCACCCTCAGAGTGAAGAATTTCTTCCTTGTATCTAATCTAAATCTCCCCTATTTCCATCTAAAGCCATTGCCCCTTGTCCTATCACTAAATGCCCTTGTAAAAAGCCCCTCTCCAGCTTTCTTGTATGTCCCCTTTAGGTACTGGAAGGCTACTACAAGATGTCCGTGGAGCCTTCTCTTCTGCATGCTGAACAACCCCAACTCTCTCAGCCTCTCCTCAGGTGTTAAGCATTCTCTTTATCCAGTGAGGATATGGCTGCTTTATTTTATTCTGGAAATTACAGATAAGAAGCATCCAATAATTTTCTTTCCAAGTCAAATTAACATAGGATATGATGTTATCACTTAGAGCCATATCAAAGCAAATAAGAGAGAAGGGCTGGTAAGTCCACAGTAAGACATTAATACCAAGCCAGTAAACAACTGAATCAGAAACACAATTTCCAGAGAATCAAGAGAAATCAAAGAGCAGGGGGTGGTGTGGGCGGGAAATCTCTGTTTTGTCTTTAAACATCAGATAATTTCCTTTGCAGACTTTTCTAATTGCATTTACTTTCTGAAAGACAATCTTTTTCTCCCTTTCCAGGAGTATCCATTCTTCATAATATCCAGCATATTTCTTCTGTCCTCTACTACTGATTGAGCAGATCCTCCCACTCTAATTTATCTAAGTCCATGCTGAGATAATACAGAGACTTCTATCTGTATACTGTAGATAGAGAAGTGAGAAACAGGGATTTTAGATGGTTTGCTTGTTGTCACAGAAAGAATCTGCGTGAAACAGGGAACTGAACACATGTTTACAAGTCCTAACCCTGATCAACGTGACAGCCTTAGTTGTGACCCCAGGACAACACCCTTTACTTATCCCATCCAAGTAAAGAGCAGGCATGTAAGCCCTGCTGAAAGATCTCCAAATGGGTTGGTCTTTCTGTGATGGTTTGATGTGGGGGGTTCTGGTGGCAGAACTCCACACAGCCGTTCTCTCACTCCTTCCCCAGTGAAGAGGAGAGGAGAAAAAAATAATAAAAGGACTGAGGGTCGAGACAAAAACAGAGAAGGAGCACCCACCAACCATGGTCCCAGGCAAAACAGACTCGGCTTTCTCAAAGCAAAGCAATTTATTAATGGTTACTTAAAAGGACAAAGGGAAACAAAACCAGTTACTTGAGGATAAAAAGAAACAAAGCCAGATCTTAAAAACAGCGCCTTCCCCCCCTCATCTCCCTTTCCTTTTCTTTCCGGCTGTACCTCCTCCCCCAGCAGTGCAGGGGACAGGGAATGGGGGAGTGCAGGTCAGTTCATCCCATGTTGTTACTGCTGCTCCTTTTCTTAAAGGACGAGGAGTCTTTACACCCTTTTCCCTTGCTCCAGTGGATCCCCTACCCACAAGGAAAAATCCACAGACTTCTCCAAAGTGAGTCCTACCCACAGGATGCAATCATTCCCCATCGGATTGCTCCAGTGCGGGCTTTAACAGAGTCTCGGATTCTTAGGGAGCTGTTGCCACTCGCTCCAACGTGGGTCATCACACGGACTCTAGATGCGTCTCTACCTTGTCATGCATCCCATGCTCCACGACCATCCTCTGGCTCAGGCATCTCTGCTCCAACGTGGCTTCTCCACGGGCTGCGAGTGGGTCTCTGCCCCACCGAGTCCATTCTGGCTGCAGGGGGCCGCTGCTGTCTCTCCACCGGTTGCAGGGGAAACTCAGCTCTGGCATCTCGTCCCGTTCCATCTGCACTGACCCGGTGTCGGTGTGGCCATTTGTCTCAGATCTCAGGGTGAACTCGGCCCAGCGGGCACCCCAGGAGCAGGGCACTCTCTGAGTTCCCCTGGCAGCTCTGCCGCAGCCATCCTCAGCGGGTGGCGCCGGCCTGGCGCAGGCAGCCCCTGGCCTGGAGCCAGGGAGTGGGGGCAGTGCCCTCCTCCCCTTACCCCCGGGCAAAGCACCTTTTCGGGTTCCTTTGTCCCAACTTAAATAGGGCAATTCGCAGAGGCGCCGATTGGCTCATCCCCGAGGGAGATGGGATTCCGATCTGGTGTCCAGAACCGGGTCTAACCTGGTTCCAAAACCAGGGAAGTCACAGGGAGCAAATCCCCTCTCCTGTCACCAGAACCCCACCCACATCAAACCATCACTTTCACTAAAAGATGCCTGCACTATCTGCAGTGGCCATCCTCCTGCCACCTTCTCCACTGTCTCCTTGGAGTCCTCCACAGCAGCGTCTTACTTCCTGAAGCCATGGACCTCATTGGCTTCATGCTTACTTCTTTTCCTGTGAATCTCATAGAACATGTCACTCAACTTTGTTTCATGCAGCCCCTGATGTTTCCTCCATAGCTCCAATTCTGCTGTATGCTGGATTGGTTTTTCTTAGGGTATAAAATGGTACTTATGTGATTGCTCTCTCCAGATATCTGGGTAACCCAGTAAGGTGATTAATCATTAGGACACACCATGGCTGAGGTACAAGTAGAATAGCAATTCTTATAAGTAAATGTGGGGATATCACCCATTACCTTTCCAGCAAGTACTTTGGATGAGCCTCTATGGAACAAGGTCTGTAAACACTCCATGTCTCAACTTTTATTCACACTGAAGTCTTTATACCACTTACTTCCAGAGTAGACTTGATAGCCCTAGACAGCTATTCAAGGACATTTTGAGCAGCAGAGGCCTCCAGTATTTTTGGCCTCAGTATTTTAAAGTGTAGGACATAAACAAGGCAGCCAAAATGGCCTGTGGATTTAATAATTTTGCAATTTTATCTTCTGCTGCAAATATGATTTAATTGTCTTGGTGATTTCATCTATCCCTTGATGTCACAAGTGCTTTCAAATTTTTTAATCTACTTGTTCAGCTCTGCCTGCAATGTATCGTGCAGTCAGCTAATAAGATCATTGTCAGTGCAAGCCAAAGGTAGAAACCTTTCTGGTAAATCCGTGCAAGGCAAAATCATGGCTTCTGGGATATGGCTGTGCTAGTCTAGTCCAACACCTGTCTCTCAGAGCATAGGAAGCATTTTTCAAAATACTTATAGCTGGCTTTACAGTTTCACAATAGTCAAAGATATATGACTGTATGCTAAATCAAGTGCAAAGCGTAACATTCCCCAGGGAAGGTTACATACCTGGTTAGGGAACAGAGCTGTAATTTTTCCATCTCCAGCGGCTGATGGTTGAGGAAGGTTCCTTCATGCCATTTGACATGTATGCAGCAGATGCAATCACAATTGTATAGGACAACAGGGAGAAGCACACCCTGTAAAAACATCAACTATTGTCTTTATAAATAAAATACCTGTGCCTTCCTCAGCACCATCTGCTGGACACCAGCAGGTGCTGGAGACCATCACAGAAAAGCTCTACTTTTCTGCAAGTTTTTAAACCATCCTCTGAAATGAAACAAATCTCTCTCAGAAGGTAGAGTCCCTTATTAAATATTGGTTAAAAATTTGGTTTTTTGGTTGGTTGAAAGGTTTTTTTGGGTGTGAGGTTTTTGTGGGTTTTGTTTTGGTTTGGTTTTTTGTGTGTGTTTGTATTTTTTTTTGTTTGGTTGGTTTTTTGGTGTTGTTTTGTTTGTGTTTATTTCTTTTACAAAAAAAAACCCACAAAAACAAAAACCCAACTACAACACCTTAGCAATATCTAACCAACTTCCTTCACCATTCCTGTTGGTTCTATAGGCCTTTTCTCCAGAAGAGTTGAATACATGGCATTCAGACCTGTTGTAACTGAACATACTCTCCTGAGATGGTAAACCTCCACTACACATTATTATCCCAGAGAGTTTCCTGGAAGTAGTAGCTGAAAATATATACAAAAAAGGAGGAGGGCAGAGATGTTGCACACAGAGCTCTTGCATGGTGTCAACCCTCCATTTCACAGTTTGAAAGGGGTAAAGGAGAAGGATAAGGGAAAGGGTAAACATTAAACAGGGCTTATGACAAGAAGGCAGCACTGTGCTCATCTAATCTAACTTTCTGAATAACACAGACCAGTAATCTAGACATTTCAGTAAGGGCCATGCCCAAAAAAGTGTTTGCACCAAGGATTTTTTCCCCAAATTATCTGGAGACAAAAGAGCAAGCGTTAAAGGAGTATTTAGGCTAGAAGTGTTTATACTGTAACTGAAGTTGCCTTCACATTTCTTGCTGCAACTGTTTCACAGATGGCAAGGCATCTTTAAAGAGAGCTGAGGATCATAAAGAGTAGAGCATAGCAAGAGACATTCTCTCTGTCTACAGAAGCGCTCTGGGATGCAGTGTGCCAATTACAGCTTGATCGGGGGTTTTCTAATGAAATGATTTCTTTTATCAAAAACTGTTGATATATGAAGAGCAAAACTTTTCATGGAACAGTACCAAGCATAAAGCAAGTTGCATCAAGAAAAATTGAATTTCCAGTTAAAAAAAAAAGACAGGATGAGAGACACAGAGAAGAATATTAGCAGAAAAGTTCAGTGCTTAAGGTACTTCCATAGCAAGAGCAAGTTGCAGGTTTCCTTTTCCTGGTCAAAAGTGAATGTACCCACAGAAGTTACTTTAATGCCAATGTACCAAGTGACCTAACTTACTGGTAGGCTTACTGGTGGGCTGCTCTGTTTCTCTTACTGCAGGTCTTTATTCTGTGTTGTTTACTGGGCCTCAGCGTGAAATGCTCCCACAGTCCAGTTGCCACAGAATACTCATTTGCCTTGGACATCGGCTCCAATGAATAGTAAACTCTCTCTCTAATGTATATTTCTTTATATAAAATGGAACTATTTTTAAAAAGATTTTTTAAATAATGCCAGAGAAGCCAATAGTACAGTTGACCTTGACGCTTAGCCTGAACAAGGCAGACTCAGGTTCAAGTCTTTATTCTTGATCTCCTTTTTGTTTCTCCTCCCTCCTTTTCTCCCCCTCCACACTTTTTTAAAAAAAAAAAAAACAAAAAACAAAAACAAAAAAACAAACCAACTTGACATAAAATAAATAAATAAATGTAATGGGCTTCATTTTATCCCAGTATGGAACCGCATTCTCACCCCTCTACCTCTCCCTACTTCAATCAAGCAGTAAATTGTTTTTCTGCCAAGCCTTGCTTTCTGTAGTTTTGTTTGCACTTGTTCCACTTGCTCCAAGTTATTAAGTAGCATCCACAAGAAAAACTTTTGACAGAAATTCTAATACAAGGCTCAAAATTTTGAGTGCAGAAAGTTTGACACTTAGACTTTCAGCTGCAAATTGAAAACTCAGGCTTGAATTTTGCACATCCCTTCTAAGCCCAAGTCTATGCTTACTCAATCCTATGTCCAATTTATTTTAGAAGTCTGGAAAACTTTCTCTTCTAATAATCCTTCTTGTGTCAGGCAGAAAAGGAAACTTTCCAAGTATGATTTTTTAGAAAAAAATCCCAACCAAACAAAAACACACAAAAAACCCCACAAACCAAAAACACCTACCACAAGCAAAGCAAATAAAAACGAAACAAAAAAGCCCCACAAAAAAACCACAAAAGCCAAAACAAAACTACCCACCCATCCTCATCTCTAATTCATGTTTTGAATAAAGCAAATTAAATTATTTAGAGCTGGGATTTCAAGACAATCACTTCTGTATTGGAAACTGTGTGAGTTCAACCAAAAGGCATTTCTTTTTCCTTGGTTGCTTATCTTTTTCCAAATGATGGATTTGCAAAAAGGGCAGCTACAATGGTTGCTAGATTGGTTTTGTGCCTTTAACTGATTCCCATCTAACTTCCGCAGGTTTAATTATGATTAACTACATGATTTATGCCTTCTTGAAGTACATAACTCTCTCCTGACAGTTTCACGATCAGCTGCTGCGTCAAGGAGGAACCTCATCTGTTGGCTTATTGTAAGATAAACCCCAAATAGTCTAAAGGTCTCATTTTAAATAGGGGAGCCAACTTGTAGGCAGTAATTGAGGGGGGGAAGTCACATGGTTTCCTAAGGTTGTTGAATATTTCAACATAAAGTTTTATGGGAAAAGGACTTTGATAAGAAAAATTATGAGGCGGTAGACTTGAGCATGGTTTTGTTTTGTTACCAGTGCAATTAAAAGGCAATTCTTGAAATGCAATGATTTTGAAAGTGTGGATGAAAAGTGTCACACGTTATTGTGCAGTACGTTGTGTTAGATAGGGAGCACATGAACGTTAACTGAATTACCTGACTCTGAAAAGATAGTCTCATAGGATCCAGAACATAATGCTGCATTAAAAGAAAAGATGCAAAAAGGCACCAACATCTTGTGACTAGGGCTGGAAATCGAGATGTGGCCTCAGCTGCTCTTTTGGTCCATGTCTCCTATAAAGGGTAAGTTAGTTGAACCCAAATTCAGCAAAGCAAGAATGTCTAAGCCTAAAGCTCAAGCAATGTGCAAGACACCCAAGTTGATACAGGGGTGCAGTGCCTGTTGTGCTTATATTGAAAGACGACACTTCAGAAGTGGTCCAGCAGAACTGGTTTGACATACAGAAATTTGCTGGTATCCAAAACCTAAATGTGTTCATGTGTCTCCTCCTCTTGAGCTGCTGTTCTCCTCTCAAACTGCTGCTTTTATTGTTCCTAAGCTTATCTAGCTTTGCTTTAAAAGACCTGTCTCAGTTAGGAGCTCCAAAGACGTTGACAAGCTAGGAAGAAAGGAACCCACAAAAGCAGCATATTTTAAAGATACAAAGCAATGGGGAGAAACACATCTGAAACAACGCTGTCAGCAATGCAGGTGTGCTGGGATCGGCAGAGGAGGGTGACGCCCTGCCTAACAGTCCGACAGCGTGTGGGAATGGCACTGACAACACAAGTCATGCAGAGGTGTGGTGGAGGAGGAAGTCTAACCCACTGCAGCACTCAGCTGACGGGGTAGGGATGAGATTTAATGAACTGGCTGAGACAAATAACAATCAGACTCCTCCAAGACTGGAGATGCACAGTGACTGCAGTGACGTTAAGTCTGGGCTGCTGCCCTGCCTTGACCCCATGCCAGCCCCAATTTATTCCTTATTCCTCCAATAGTGCTCGTGCCATCCCACAGCAAAACAGAGAAGATACTGTGCAGAAAGTTAGTTTTGTTGCTGAAATCATTTTCATCTGAAATCATCAGTGCCGTGACGTTGTTCACCACTCAGATGATATAATCAACACAAAGGAGGATCTGTGGCTAGGGATGAGGAAAACCCATCCCTTTTATTGACAGGCCCCAGGGATGTGGTTTTAAAGTAAATACGAAACTGCACTCCAAGGGGGGAAAAAAAATCAAAAAGGTATCTTTTAATAACTAGGTGGTCTGGAAAAGCTTTCCTGCACAGCTTTTGTTTCCAAGGACTAAGCCACCTGCCTTGTGCAAGATGATCACAGGTTCTCAGCCACATGAGACCAGGGTGGACAGGAGGACACCAGAGAACCTCCAGAAGACAGCAACTTCACTGTGTGCTCATTTGTCTCTTGCCAGAGAGCATGAGCCTGTCACTGCTTTGAAGGAGTGCAAGGAAACCCATCCAACAGAGTTTCTAGCAAGGAAATAAGACACGCTGTGAGCACAGCTATTTCACCTGCTCACTGGAATAGAGTCAAGTCTGAACGTGCATGATTAGCTGGAGGCTGAGTAAGCTGTGTGGGTCTGGCTGGGGTTACTGTATTTGAGGAAGGATTATGCAGCACTGAGAAACAAACTGATTCTATGCACACAGCTTTTATAGACTTGTTCTGTTTTCTCCAGATTATAAAGTTGGTTTGCAGACTGGGTTATTGACATCAGCACATCACATACATTCAACCTTGAATCTTTCCCGACAAAGCTTTTATGCACCTGCGAGCTAGTAACACACGTAAAGGCACTAAGAAACAATGGTGAAAGAGGCTCTTGTTGCCAACATGAGAACAGATGAAAACACAGCCCCTGAGGAGAGGTTGAGTGACCAAAGCACTTGAATTTGAGAGCAACCTTTGAGATTAACTGCAGTCTTCAAACATACAAAAAGTAACCACAGAAAAAAAAAAAGTAGTGTTTTTTTTCTTTTGTAACTGGGCAAGTAACAAGCTTTAATTGCTGGGAAAGGCAGTTAAAAACTGATACAAGGATAAAACTTTCTAATAGCAAGGACAGTGAAGCATGGGACCAGTTTACCAAAAAAGACTAAGGATTCTTCTTTAATAATAGGTTAGACAATTCTGTCATGGATGATTTAGACTATCCGGAAGAAAAAGCAAGGAGTAGGATTTCTAAGATTCTGAGGTAGTCATTGATATATTTGAATAAAGGTCTTTAAAACTGAAGCATGGACAGCATCACAGTGCAGCTGGTATCCTGGCACAGAGCACAGTCAACTTCAGCTAGTGATGTGGGCTTTTTTCATTGCGGCTTCAGGCACTCTGTAGCTCTGCCTCCTTTCTGCTATAGTGAAACAGAGTTCACTATCAGGCCTTAAAAAGTAGAAGAGAGATTGATTAACTGCAGGCACAAGCTACGAGGTTCAATTTCACTAGACAAATTGGTAAATGATATTCTGTGCCCAGAAGAGAATCTAGTTGACCATATTACTTGTCTCATCTAGCTTACAGTCTATTGTTACTCAATAACTTACTCCTAGACATATGAAAACTACAAATATATGGAAGAAAAAGATGGAACTAGTCTTGCACTAATTACTCTGTATATTAAACAGTAGTTAATATCACACTTTCATAACTGCTTTAGGTCCAGACTTCATGCTTTAAAAAACCCCACACGTAAACCAAAATTCAACTTTATTGTTACTTTATTATAACTTTATTGGTTTTGTGTTATGCATATTTTCCATATGTTTATTTAAAAAAAAAAAAAAGAGATCCAACAACAAAACCCCACTCTTCAACATCGTTAAGACTTATATTGCTTTTTCCTAGTTCATACCAGATTAACCTTTTAAAAGCAAAGAATGAGTGGCTTTACTTTGGTCAAGATGCTGATTGTCTGTAACATAACATGAAGCTTTGAACATATTGAAGTCTGAAAGGAATAGTTTCCTCAATTCCTTGGCTATTGAGAAGCATTTAGAAAAAAAAAATTACAAGATCTATCCAGCAAATGCCAAATGTATTTAACAAAGCAACTTCTCCTGAAGCATGTGAACATTGAGAGGAGACCAAAAAAAAAAGGCAAGCTGTTTGTGAGTCCTGTGCTTTCTCTACCTGTTGATGAAGCCGGATCTCAAGCAAACCCTCATTGTTGCACATTATTTCTCATCTCATCCACCTGCTGCATTTTTCACAAAGCAAAAAAAAAACCACCCTAATGAAAACCCCATAAAACATCCACAGATTATGCTGGTCAGAACGAATTATTGCCATTTTTTCTACTATGTTGATATCCCCTCAAAAACCAAACAGGACACTATTTTGATGTTTATTATGGGAATGGTGCTGCTACAAGGTTTCCATACATTTCCCTTCTGGCTCCAAAACAACTTTCCTGGAATCAGCACAGTAGAGACACAAGACTGATATTCCTATTTCACAGGCATCAACTGCCACATCTAAAATCAGATGATTAAATACTTCAACATAGGCAAAGAAAAATTTGAGAAAGTTTTTCGTTCTTTTAACTAATGTATGGGGTGTTGGTTTTTTTTGTTTGTTTGTTTTTTAAAAAAAGAAATAAGTAACAATGTTGAGAACAGACATTCATCTCAAAGTGGATGGGGCATTATTGTGAGTTAAGCAAAAAATATTGATATGGATAATGTTTTCCAAATGTCGAAGCAAATGCAAAAGACAATATCTTGTAAAGAATTCACAGTGTTATGGACAGGCTGAGTAACTTCGGCACATTTTTGAGAACAAGGTTTAACATGACTGAGATTAGGATATATGCAAAGAAATTAGGATATATGCAAAGAAATATTTTTGAGAGTGAATCTGTTCTGTCAGGGCAAAGCAGCGGATATTTATTTTCAATAGAGTTTAGAAATTTTTACTCTTATATGATCTCAAAATGCAAATTAGTCTCTACGATCACCAGAAAACTAGAGAAAAATGTCCAACTCTACAGAGCAAAAAGTATACCAAAAATAGAATTATTTGAAAAAGTGAGCAACAACCACTAATTAAATTCAATGGACTAGTGATAGATGAGGTCTCTGTGCCTAAAACATTCAAATTATTTCAAATTCACTCAGTTTACTTTAGTAATTTGATAATGAAGACAAATTACCTTTCTTACAACTGTCTCTGACAGATGACTATTCTTTACTGGAAGTAGAGACATTGCAGGCAGCCAGGTACATCATAGACACAATGCTGCCATGGTCAGGCACTGTCAGGAGCCCAATTATTCTGATGAAGAGCAAGTGAGCCACAAACAATATTATTTCCCCCTCTGCAAACATATAGATTTTATACCACTTATTTTTAAAAATAATTATCCAATTAAAAATGAAGTCTTTTCTATATTTTAAGTAAGTTCTGGAGACTCAAAATTTGTAGTTATTGTGGCCAACATTTCCTAGTGCAAAAGTATTTGTAAATGAAGTGTTTAAAAATATATTTGGCTATACTGAAATTATTTTAATTGTGAAAATAATTATATATTTTATAGTTTAGATTGCATATGGTTCTTTTTAAATTTATTTTGGTTACATTGACTCACAGATTGGTAAATTCATGTTGCTTGTTAAAATATTTAATTATCAGAAATTATAATTGGTGATATACAGTGTAAACAACCAAAATTAAGATTTTAATTTGGTTATTTCTGCTGAAAAAAAACCCCAACAATTAATGATGTAAAATTCCTTCCTGACAATTTGCTTCCAGATCATGGAATAACAGAACAGGGAGCAGCAGAATCTTATGCTGTAGTAAGAAATGGTAGTACATACCCTTCTATAGTAAGCAACCAGTTGTGAGTAAAATTCATAGTACTGTGTTTGGATAAGAGGAAGAAAAGGTTTTTAGTTTATTCTTCCCAGTATTCTGAATCACCATCACCCTTCAAAAGGAGCATGTTGTAGTATATTATTATACCAGAAATAATTATAATAATTTACAATAATTTATAATAATAGTCTGGCACTGGATTCCATAGATGTTGGTGAGCAATGACCTACTGTTTAATTTTAGCTTGGTTATTTTGAGGCAAAGATGTCTGAAAATGAAAGGTAAAGAGTCCTCATACGTTATCCAGGCAAAGAGAACTGTAATGAGCAGCTGCAGAAACCTAGTTAGGTTTCACTGTTTTTTTGGAAATGAGTGAACATGTTAGTTCTGCTGCCCTAGAACTAAATGTAATCAGTAAAGTCTGGAAATTAAGTAAGAAAGAACAAATCATAGGTTAAGGGCTGTATCTTCAGTTAAAGAATACTATAAAGAGAATTAAATAGAGAGAGGTGCCTGAGGACTGTAGGAAAGCAAATGTCACTTTGGTCTTCAAAAAGGGCAAGAAGGAAGACCCGGGTAACTATAGACTGGTCAGCCTCACCTCCATCCCTGGAAAGATAATGGAACAACTTATCCTTGGTGCTGTCTCTAGGCATATTAAGGATAAGAGGGTCATTAGGGGCAGTCAACATGGCTTCACTAAGGGGAAGTCGTGCTTGACAAACCTGATGGCCTTTTATGAGGACATCACCCAGTAGGTGGATGATGGTAAAGCAGTGGATGTGGTCTATCTTGACTTCAGTAAAGCATTTGACACAGTCTCCCACAGCATCCTCACAGCTAAACTGAGGAAGTGTGGTCTGGATGATCAGGTAGTGAGGTGGATTGTGAACTGGTTGAAGGATAGAAGCCAGAGAGTAGTGGTCAATGGCACAGAGTCCAGTTGGAGGCCTGTATCCAGTGGAGTCCCTCAAGGGTCGGTACTGGGGCCTGTATTGTTCAACATATTCATCAATGACTTGGATGAGGGAATAGAGTGCATGGTCAGCAAGTTTGCTGATGACACTAAACTAGGAAGAGTGACTGACACACCTGAAGGCTGTGCTGCCATTCAGAGAAACGTGGACAGGCTGGAGAGTTGGGCGGGGAGAAATTTATTGAAATACAAGAAGGGCAGGTGTAGAGTCTTGCATCTCGGTAAGAACAACCCCATGTACCAGTACAAGTTGGGGACTGAACTGTTGGGGAGCAGCACAGGGGAAAGGGACCTGGGGGTCCTGGTGGACAGCAGGATGACCATGAGCCAGCAATGTGCCCTTGTGGCCAAGAAGGCCAATGGCATCCTGGGGTGTATTAGAAGGGGTGTGGTTAGTAGGTCGAGAGAGGTTCTCCTCCCCATCTACTCTGCCCTGGTGAGGCCACATCTGGAATATTGTGTCCAGTTCTGGGCCCCTCAGTTCAAGAAGGACAAGGAACTGCTTGAGAGAGTCCAGCGCAGGGCAACAAAGCTCATTAAGGGAGTGGAGCATCTCCCTTATGAGGAAAGGCTGAGGGAGCTGGGTCTCTTTAGCTTGGAGAAGAGGAGACTGAGGGGGGACCTCATTAATGTTTATAAATATGTAAAGGATGACTGTCATGAGGATGGAGCCAGGCTCTTCTCACTGGCATCCAACGATAGGACAAGGGGAAATGGATATAAGCTGGAACATAGGAGGTTCCGCTTAAACATGAGGAAGAACTTCTTCCCAGTAAGGGTAACAGAACACTGGAATAGGCTGCCCAGCGAGGTTGTGGAGTCTCCTTCTCTGGAGATGTTCCCAACCCGCCTGGACGCGTTCTTGTGTGATCTGATCTAGGTGGTCCTGCTCTGGCAGGGGGATTGGACTAGATGATCCTTTGAGGTCCCTTCCAATCCCTAACATTCTGTGATTCTGTGATAGTATGAAAAATGAAGTTGTTCATAAAAATTCACCCGCATAATTTAAGATGATATGAATGTAACTGTTAAATGTACATCGTTTTGAGAGTTCTTCCATGTGGATTCAACTGGTTTTAGTATTTTAAGAAGCTACAGTTAAATCTTGTAAAAGGAGAACATTTCTAAAAGAAAATAATCTGAAAAGCAAGCAGCTCTTTACTTTGATCATGAATATAAAGCCCTGAAGAAAAAAATTGAATAGGGAATTTAAAAAAGCAAAAAATTCCCCCAAAACAATGGGATATTTCATCTGAAGATTGGCCACTCAAAAAAAAAAAAAAATCTGATACTCAGTATTAAAAGGAAAGTATATTCAGAATATGTTCAATAAGCCAGTCTCTGCTAAAAAAGTTGCAAGAACTTCTTGAAGATAGAGGAAAAGCTATAAGTGATTATATCAATCACAATGTCAGTGTTACAGTTGCTCATCTACATTAGATTCAAATACACTCCCCTAAGACTGAGTAATATCTTCGTGCCCTGATATTTCATGCAAAACCTGAAAAACAACCTTAACTACCATAAATTGAACTCTTAAACTAGATGTCTGTAATATGCATACAGGTAAAGCAGTGAAGGCAAAAATGAAAAATCCATAATAAATAATATACTACCTTGGTTCATCTTAACTGATTTAATAGATCACATAATAAAATTATGCTCCAACAGACCCCTTCCTCTAATGTTAATACTAATCCTGGAGCACACAATGAAATGTTACCAAAGAAGGGGGGAAAAAAAGAAGACGAAAAACAAGCAAGAAAAAAGAAAATGCTCTTGTTTCTTGTTGTCAACTCCATTTTCTACTTATATTACAGTGGACCAGAAGAGATCCCAACTCTGAAACACATAACCAAATCCTGATGAACTTTAGGAATACTTGGATTTGTGTTTCCCCCATTTTTCCGTAATATGCTAAATTAAAAGCTTGCAGCCACTACCACTAGACTGTGGAACCTATTACATTCTGATACGAACTCATATTTAATTCACCATTATGAAGACCATAGCTTTCAGAAACATGCAATTATCCCAATATTAAGAAAATAAATAAAATCAAGTCTGTGTTTAAGCTACATACCAGGAAATTGTTAGGGGCTTGCCCACTATTAGTTTGATTTTGCCTCCACCCAGGAACATACTTGATAGCCCTAGTGCATGGACCATATTTAATCACACCTTTTCACACAAGCACAATTACAAGCTAATCATTTCACATATTGCTTCACTGGTGAGATACCAAGTCAGTTATGAATGCCAAGCTTCCAAGAAGAAAGGGGTTTCGCACTTCGTCTGTCAGTAGCCTGAATTTTCTTTATTCCTTGTTTGGAAAGTAATTGCAAAGTTCTAGTTCTAGTTCCTATTCTATCCAAAGAATTTCATTCTCCCCTAGCTAAAAAATACATCCTGCTCATTCCAGTGGCTTGGTGCTCTCACCTCCAGCAGAGAAGTGGGAGAAGGATGTGACAGGCATAGCCACTGCTTTGCAGGTTGCAGACCATGGCACTTCAGATTAGAGCATTAGCATAAAATTGGAAATTAGAGACCTGAGAAGCAACTTGTCTTGTTACTGCACAGTGACAATTAGAGCTACTTCAAAGTTACAGGTAGGGCTTGTTGTTACCTGCTGCTGTCAGTAAATGGCTGGGTCATCACCACCCTCCAGCAATCATTGTCCCTGTGCTTCACACAGCCCTAGTGACCAGAGCTGGCATTAACACATGGGTACCCAAAGAGTAATACACAAAAATGGCAACAGCTGACTGGAGAAGAGGTAGTGAGAACCTGTGTTGGGAGGCAGAAGGAAGGATACTTATTTCTGAAATTCTCAAAACAGGCACGTTTTACAAAGCCTTGAGTGTTTTCACTTTTTCCTTTTTGCAAGCGTAGCTGAAAATGCTTTGAAGATTATTTTCCTCTTAAATATTCTAAAAGTCATTTTCGAAGAAAGGCATAGTGATCATTCTTAATGTTTACAATGCGCATGCTTATATCAAAAATATAGGAAGATGAAAATAGAATCTCCTAAAAATGCTGGTAATGTCAATGTATTTGCATAGGAAATTTTGCTTAAAACCTGATATTTCTGTTCAATGATATTAAACTAACGTAGTGTCTCACTAACGTAGTGAAAACTAATGTGTTTTTTTCTGGGTCATCAGTTCATATTTGATTCATTTTAGGTTGTCTGTCTGTAGTGTATTGTTATTTATTCAAGCTAGATTGTTTAATTTAGAACTTTTTTTCAGTTAAGTACAATTTAAAACTACTTATTCACCTCATTAACCACAAGAAGAAATTGATATGACAAAGAAAACTAGCCCAACAGCCCCATAAAGTGGATCCAATTTACAAACACAGCAACAATCTTTAATTCGGCAATTAAATAAAAGTTAAGAAACTTGAAAGCCTGGTTTTCTTTTATTAAGAGTGAAGCATGAAACTTTGACTTTCAAATGACTGTTTTTGCATTCCACCAATATTGACAACTCTTATTAACTGCAGAGTGGTATGACTTCAGGAACATGCAACAGCATTTGCTTAGTCTTTCATTTGTGAATTGTGCTTTCTTTTTTAAATATATATACACAGACACACATATATAGAAACCTTCAGAGACATTTGTGTAAGAGGCAGTTTTCCTGCACCCAACATTCAGATGAATAAGCTGAGAAAAGGAGGAATGTGTGTGCTTGAGGAGCAGCAGTAGCACAACACTGAGTTCTGACTCTTCTGCTGGACCCACCTCTGTATCTCGACAGGTTGGGTGTATTGTCACTGATGTTCAGTTGGCATATGTTTGTAGAAGCACCAAGTTAGTGTTGCAGTATTGGAAACATATGCAAATTTATGTACTTGACCTGTGTATTTCAGTAGCCAGAAGTTTTTTTTAAAAACTTCTTGTATTTATTTGTACGCATTACAAAATTTTCTTTTCTATTGACACAGTAGGATATGCAACAGGTAACCCATTTACAGATTAGTCCAATGACAATAAATTCAATATTTTCGCTTAAGCTATGGAAAGTTCATTGTATGCTCTGCATATCCAAACTATGGGTGTAAAAACATCAAAATACTAATTTTAAGTCTAGTTCTGTCCAGCTGAAATTTAAATATTTACTTGAAGAAAACAAAAAAGGACATAGCTATCAATAATAATCATAATACACCTGTAAGCTTCCTTATCATAAATGGCAGAAAGTGGTTTACAATTTGATGGGTAACTGTCAAGAATAAAGTCCTATTTGTCATTTTAAAATCGGAGACAGTAAAGACTCTTCCCAGTACACAGAGCCCAAGAAAGTAAATCATAATTTATATTGGTAATGGATATACTGATTTTTTTTAAATTAGAAAAGAACAACAGTTTCTATTAGTGGAGTAAATGTTTCAATATTTCATTATTAAAAAGACACTAACGTCACACAAAAGCAAACAAACTCAATACACCCGAGTGATGTTTTACAATCTAAGGACACCTCTCTTCTGATCACTAAACTTCTCTTGGTTTTCGCTATGCTAAGCTTTGTTCCATCTAGAAGTTCTGATGTACCAGCTCCAAGCTTGCCTTACTACCTTCTGTATCTCTCTGCAGCTTTCTACGTCCAGAGCCTCAGTAGCACATTGCCCAGTGTTTCTCACTCCCTTCCTGCTTTGCTGGAGAGGACACACCCAACCCACAGGACCAGCACTCTTAGAGCCTATTCAAATCTCAAAGTACCATAAAGTTAAACGAGAAATGGACTAGAAATTCAGATCCATAAGGGGTTTTGAATGCTCTCTAGATTCAAGAGTTTTAAAGCTAAGATTGATATAGATGCAAGAGTTCGCTTAGAATCAGGAAACAACCAACCAACCAACAAACAACCCACAAGTTCTTTTTTAGAAAACATTGCGCCGAGCCAGTTTAGTTAAAACCAAATCCCCTTTCTCTCACTCAGTAGCAGAATTTCTATGAGATGTACTATACACAAAGTTTTTCAGATAAAAAGAAGTTTTTTCTTATTAAATATTTACCCAAACTTTCATCTCACTTGGCTGAAGTAATTGGACGGGTGAGGGTGGGGTGGTTGAATTCAAACTCAGTATTATAGGGAAAGAAAAGGAAGTATACTAAAAATCATTTAATAGAACAGGACTGTAAGATAAGAGTTATGGTCCCTATTCCCCTGATATGGAATAAAATGAAAAATTAACTTGTAGTTTATGGCACCTGAAAGGGTATAACTGACATCTATACCTTTGACTCTGTTTTAGGATGTTCACTTTAACTTTGGACTTTTTTTTGAACCTTTAGCAAAAATTAAGTAAAATTTTATGTTCAAAGAAATTTGGAAGCAGAAAATCAAATTTTAAAAATTATTTGCATCAGGTACAAGATCCCGGTCTTGATTTTTAACATGCTTCATGGCATATCTCTACCTCACCCATCATTATGAACTATGTAAAGTTATTAGCTCCTATCTTGGTTTCACTAGTAGATATACCATGACTGCTCACTTGTCAAACTTGCCTGCTTACACTACTGGAAAATCTCCTGTGGTATCTGTATGTCATGAGAGCTATCCTCCTGCAGAGGAGATCATCAGCCACACAAATCAGATTACCTATCAGGCACTTGACATGAATGGAAGCATGTGTCATACTGTAGGGTACTGCCATGGTTTAACCCCAGCCGGCAACTAAGCAGCACACAGGCACTCACTCCTCCAGGGTGGGAGCGGGGAGAGAATTGTAAGAGTAAAAACGAGAAAACTTGTTGCTTGAGATAAAAAGAGTTTAACAGGTAAAGCAAGAGCCATGTACACCAACAAAGCAAAACAAGGAACTCGTGCTGCTTCCCATCAGCAAGCAGCCATCTCCAGGGAAGCAGGGCTCCGTCACACAAACAGTTACTTGGGAAGACACATGCTGTCAACTCTGAACATCCCCCTGCTTCCTTCTTCTTCCTCCAGCTTTGTATGCTGAGCATGATGTCATATGGTGTGGAATATCCCTTTGGTCATTAGGGGCCAGCTGTCTTGGTTATATCCCCTCTCGACTTCTTGTGCACTCCCAGCCTACTCACTGGTGGGATGGTCAAAGAAGCAGAAAAGGCTTTGACTCTGTGTAAGCACTGCTCAGCAACAACAAAAACATTCCTGTTTAGTAGTGCTGTTTCCATCACCAATCCAGAACATACTACCTACTATGAAGAAAATTAACTCTGTCCCAGCCAAAACCAGCACAGGTATTCTCATTTTGCCAAATACTTGTCATATCCACTTTTTACCTTTTGTCCTACACTTAGCTTGTGAAGTCTTCTAGGCTGGGACCATTTTTTTTGCCTGTGTGAGAACTCACCCAATAGCACTTCAGCTTCTAGATTTTGCTTAGTTCATTTTACTTGTTATAAGCAACTTTAGATGAAGCTAATACAACTGTAGCAAAATCATAAAGCAAGCTCACCTCAGAACATAGAACAGATCCCAAGAAAATAGATAACAGAAAAGCAACTTTTCCGGGAACCACTTTGTGTCCAGAATATTGCCTCAAAATGAAGAGGTATTTCAACAGATCAGCAATTAGGGGAAAAGCACATAGAAACTTTCACCTACATGGACCAAAACAACATACATAAGCACACAGCCTCATGACTTCTCCGAAGAGATACCTAAAGAAGATATATGAAGCAAAGCATAAGAAAGGAGGACCAAGATGACTTACCACAAATTAACCTTTTCTTCTTCCTCCTGAAGAATAGCAACATGACTGAAGGGTGACCAGAAACTTCTGTGAGCATTGCTTTCTTGAGATTACTTTGAACAGGAAACACCCTTGTTAGCACAGCACAGCCAATGCAAATCAACTCTGATGTCTCTGAAGGACATGTTCTTAATGACTAGATTTAGCTAAAGCCACATGACTCAGTTGCAAAGATTTCAGTAATTCTTAGTTTGTTCATCTGCTTGAGACTAACAGTCTTCTCCTGCCTACTCTAACTCACTCATCGAGGGATTTCCCCCCACCATGTTCATATTAACAATAAGCAATTGTGGACATATTGCAGCAACTCCTGCTTACTCTTAAAGCTGCAGAAGCCAAAATACTTGGGATATTTCGATCTGAGTTTACAGTCATTAAATGACAATGTCAAGATTACACTCAAAACAGTCAAAGCTTGCAAAGCCTTTAGGAGTTTCCTATGGCTGTTTTCTCAAGTTTTCTTTTTATGTGGCTTGGATCACCTCCTGACCAGTTATCAAGTTGTATTATCAGCTGCTAATCTGTAAAACCTCGAGACTTCGATGTAACTCAGAGTTTCATCCGGGCAGTACATTTTGATCCATCTCCCCCCAGGCTAAGTGAAGGTTCAGATCTGTACTTACAGAATTAACTTTTTCTCTACCAAACATTTGGGTTAGTAAGGTAATACTGCAAATGTGCTTTCATGTACACTTAACACACAAAGCAGAAGGCCCCTCCTAATTATTGAGTTTTGTCTTTTAAAGGAGAGGGATCAAAACACCTTCCAAGAATGCTTTTTGTCCAAGCTGTCTTCTACCATAAAAGAACTAAGGTTTCTGCTAACACAATGATGCTGTTGCTATCATCAAGACAACATTGTTGTCACTAAGTATGAAAAAAGACCATCATTTCTGATGTAAGAGAAGTAGTCTCAGTACTGCATTTAGAAAAAAAAATAGAATAAATATAAGAATAGCCACATTGGTTCAGACTAAATGTCCATCTAAACTTAGATCCTGCAGCAAACAGCAGCCATAAGCAGCTGAAGAAAGAATAAGGAAAGACTGTATGATACTTGCACTAAGTATCCTCCTACCTCTGACTGCCTCAGCTCAGGTTATTCCCTGAAGCTGATGTGATTTAATTAAGTCTTCTAAATACTTACTCAGGCTTCTTTTGATGCACAAATGTCTCACACCGGCATCCTTTTTCAAGGAGTTCCACAGGTGTGCTCTCTATTTCCTGAGGAACCACCCCATATTGTTTTGACCTGGTTTCCTATTAGGTTCACTCAATTGGAAGGGATGGTAAACAACCTATATCTATCAACTGTCTTTGATACCGCAATCAAAGTCTAGGCCATCTCTTTGAAATCGTGTCTTTTTCAAGGTGGAGCAATCTAAATTACTTGGTCATTCTTCATGCAGATGCTGTGTTATCAGTCACTCCTGCTGTCTTTCTTGAACCTGCTCCAGTTCTATGATGCCCCTTTTGATGTGAAGGAAAGGAAATGTATTCACTACTCAAAAGTGTGGATGAACCATGCATTTACATGTTGGCACAGTGATGTCTTCCATTTCTATAACAACAAGAAGTGAGAGGAAAAGCAAAGGCTTGAAGAATTAAATGAGCATATGAAGCAGGAATAGAGGTAGAAATAGAGCCACAGATCCCAGCTTCCAGGCTAGTACTATAAGCACTACAGTAAACAAAGCAAGCCCCCCACTTTGTTTCTAGTGTTTTCATAATTCTTGAATACACTCATGCAATAATGACTTTTTCTTGGAAAGAGAGAGGGAAGGAAGAAAGCTTTTTTTGCAAGAGAAGCTTAAATGCTTGGATTGCCTCAGATGAGTCATTCAGATAAACATGACTTTTTTTGTTTTTATTGAACTGCATTATTTTGGAGTAAGGTGTTTTTGTTAAACAGGACTCTGAGCGTGTGGGAAATTCACCTGTCTACTGAAAAATCAAATCATGTTGTGTCAGCTTGGTCAACATGGCTCTGTTTCAACAAGCCATGAATTCTCCTTACTTAATAGGGAGTCTTTGCCACCTTAAGGAAGTCCCATCAGTAAAGAAAGTACACACACAGACAACAAAAGGTCCCAGTAGTCAGGTTTAATAAGTCAAAATGGAAAAAAAAGCCATCCACCATCTTCCCTCTTATTGCTGGTTTCTAAATCTACTCTAGACTACTGGAGGTAATTTACTCCTGTTTACAATAAAACAACAGCTTATCAAAAACATTTGATGATATACACATGGACTAGTGACTTTCTAATTGAGCTAAATCAACATGTAGATGTTTACAGAAGGACCAGGGAAAGGAGTTTCTTGTGGTCTTGGATTCCTGAGGCATCTGTTTGAACCTATTGGGCTGAATGATAAGTGTATTGAACAACTTCTACCTAAAGATTGGTGAAACAGTTGGACAAAGCCCTTTCATCCAGTCCATTATTTCCTGGCGCACGCTGAACACCTCACGATGAGTAACATACATGTATTTATGGGATCAGCAATCAGCTGAGTATTCCAGGAAAATATACCACAGAGCTGTGTTAATAAACATTATTATGTCAACTCAATTTGAAGTTTCACAGAGGCTGTAGAGAATTAACAAAATATCTATCTATTGTCTGGAAGCAAGGAACAAATAAACACCAGTCACTAACACTGTGCAAGTGCAAAATATATGCAGCTCCAGTTCAGGCTAGTGAAGGAGACTAGAATTAATATATTACCACGTCTGTGATTCCCAAACAATGGGTTATGTTTATTTACAACAGACAGTTTTAAATCAAAATTCAAGCCAAGCACACTGTCATATGGAATTGAAATAGATTTAGAAAAAACTAGCTGTCAGCAGTATTTAAAATTCTGCCAACAGTCAAGAGAAAAAGTAGGACCAGCAAGCATGCAAGTTACTAGAGGTCCATTTAAAGAACAATCCTGGCTCTAGAAGCACTTTTAAGAAATAGAAGAGGAAAAAATATTACAGAAAGAGAAGTGTTTAAAGATAAGACAAATGAAAACAGAAGGCTAAATTTTTGTCCTCATTCACAGGAGATCCATGGTAGATCCAAGAATGGAAGCTAAATTTTTTCTTTTTCCTGCAGGCTTTTGCTCTAAGGAGATACCATTCTTAAAGACATAGTTTTATGAATTGCCCCAAATTTTACTATCCAATACATCCTATAGAAGCGGTTTATTAACTGAAACACCTTGAAAGCTCACATACTCTTGTGATTTCCAGTAAGTCTCAGTACATTTCTTGCATTTAAATATACAATAATCCTTACATAGTAAAATAGTAGGGACTTCAGCTTACCATATTTAATGAAACACACACACACACGTTCCACACTAAAATTCTTGTCATAAGTAAAATAGGAAGTACCTATGTCATTGAAGTTCACTGAATGCTATTTCCCATTACTTACAACATTACTAAACTGACCATTCTGGTTGAAAGTTTCCAGGCTTGTTTTCTGCCTCAGACTGACTTTTTGTTTTAGTTAAATGGAAGGGAAGATGTAAGATTTCACCTAAAATGGTTCAATCATTGCTAAAAACTAGAGCAGAAGAAAATGAAACTACTTATTCTTTTTTAAGAACAGTTTACTCACGTTTTTCCAAGAAAGAGAGAATGTTCTTACACTTGTGAGCAGCAATTCTGACACTAAAAGAGAACAGCTCTTTGCATTGGTCTTTTATTCATCCTCTGAAAACTCACCAAATGTGGTCAGGTTATAGCAATTGGAAAATTCAATTAACACAAGCTCAAAAGAGATTTGTTTTATTTTACCAAATCAGCTTCTTAAAGACTCGCTTTCCACTAGATATTTTCCAAGTACGGGCACACAAATGTACTGTTGCTGATGGACTAAGCTTTATTCACCTCACCTGAAAGCTCTGGATCATTGGGAAGCACTTTGTTGCACCTCAGAGCCTGATTTGATGGCTGAGTTAAACCTAATACGAATAGAGAGGAATGAAAATGGAGACAAAGGGATGAAATCAGGGATTGAGATTAAAGAGAAAAACACCTGGATATTAGGATGTAAATTTAGAAACTAATCAGACTGAGAGTACCTCCATAGAGGGACTCTGAGACAAGAAGACTGGGAGTAGTAGTTGTGGGAGAAAATGAAATGAGTTTAAGATGGATGAAGGGAAGTTGGAATTTACTAGGTAAATAAACTAAGATAAATTAGTAATTCCCATATATGGTCATTCATGGTTCAGTACATATTAATTCAAAGGGTAACAGGTACAGATAAAGTCCTTCAGAATGAGCAAGGAAATAGGGAAGGAAATAAGAATAATAGTAAGAAATTAGGTGTTTTTTTTAAAAAAAAACACAACAAAATCTTGAATTGTTTAGGCTAGCAAAAAGTTATTTTAAGGGATATGTCTGTAAATAATTTGCTATTAAGGGCTATTAAAGCTATAGGACAAATTGAAATGTGAGTGTACATACCAGCAACAAATAAATATAGGCTATAAATTATTCAGTACTAGCTGTTGTAAAGAAGAAATCCTGGAAGAGCCTTTCAAGTGTAGTAGATAGGATAAAAACCAGTGTATGGTTAATATGAGGTTTTGATAACTGGAGATTGGCATAAGTGACTCTGAAAGGCATACCATTTTCTAGGAGAAAAAAAAAATGAAGCATATCAGAATGCTCAGGAATAATACTGAAAAGCAGCAGTAGAGAGAACAGTTAGAGATGGAGTGGTTAATGACTTTGTCTAACTTGCATAGCAGAGACTCAATTATATGTTACTAGTTGCAGTTTGGAAAAGTGTATTTACTTTGTGAAGCCAGAGAACAGTGACAGGAACGAGTGAAGAGCAAGGCGGATGCTCATAACATTTGGAGAAAGGACTGTGGCACGCAGAGATGGAGCTTTTTTTAAGCAGATACTCTGACAAGAGAAAGTCTGGATTTCTGTGCTGGGTTATGCCAGCTGTAGAGCGGAACATCATGTTCTCCTACAGAATTAAAACATGAAAGCAAAATAGAAGGAAAAACAACATAGTAATTATACCTGATGCTAGAGAGACACGCAACAGATTGAGAATTTTTCTGGGACATTTCTAGGGGAAAGGCAAGAAAGTGACATCTACCTCAGACCCAGGCAACTCTGCTAAAGAGCAAAATGGCAACAGCAGTTGCTGAAACACTCAACTGAAACAGGATCTGTCCGCTGCTCTTAAACTCCCAACTCTAGCATTGAATTAAAGTACAATGGAAATAAAAATGTAAAGTAGCAGAGGTATATATTAAAGTATAAATCTTCCAAATGTCTCGGAAGTCAAGCATTCCTTTCTTGAGATAAAGGTTCATTTTTTAAATTTTTCTATGAATAAACAGCATCCTCTAGAGAGGTTAATACTTTTTCTTGATGTTAAAGTTCTTTAATAAATATAGTTTAATCATTCCAGTTCCATTTTTGACATTGTACACCTAGTCTTACTCCACTGCCTGAGCAACTCTTAGGGTGTATCTTTGCATATATATGTGCGTATATATAGACATGTATGTATACGTATTTGTTTTACCACTAAGAACTGGGAATGACTCCAATTTGAAACAAATGAAATTGTTTTTGTTCCAGAACTATGACAGGAAATATCTTAAGCCTAGCGGCTATTTATTTAGGTAGCAGCTTTATCTGCTGAATGAATGGAGGAAATGGGAGTGGTTAATAAGTGAGTAACTGTGAACTCTGTCCTGAAATCCACAAATGAATACCCTTCCAGCTTTCCATTATCACAAAGCCCAAGAGCATATCTCAGCTTAACTCTTTTTGTCTTTCAGAGTATTCACATTTACTCCGGTTCAATGAACTCAAGAGCATGCACCACCACACCATGTTTTACCCCAGTCCTTTGTGCTGTGTCATTTATTAATACCAGAAAGCTGGAAATGGAGTTGATATTTTGTGGTACATAAAAACACAGAGTTGTCTCCTCTATCAAGCACTTAACAGGATCATCATTTCACTTACAGAAGGACCCCAGCGATCAAGACACTGTCAATGCAAAACAGGACAGACTGTCGATGCAAACTTTGAAGAGGCAGCCAGGGTTGTTGCATGAGAAGTTGAAGAAAACATGAAACTGTGAAACAACGTGGGAAAAGCAGACAATGAGCAATGAACTTAGAGGAGTCTAAGGAGTACAGAAGGTAGGTGGCAGGGACAGCAGAGATGCAGGCAAAGAAATAACTGTGAAGAGCCTTCAGGATGGGGACAAGGAATTCCAGTTTACTGAAAGAACATAGATGCAACCAGTGAAGGGCTGCAAGTGGGCTGTGGAAAGGAGTCAGTGAGAAAAGACTGGTGAAATATAATCCTTCTGCCAAGAATACTTGGCAGGAGGAAGAGTCAGATTTACATATCTATGTTTCTTTTTTAAATTACAGCACTGTTGGTTCAAAACCCCACCTAGCCTACAAGAAATAGTAAAGACCTTTCCTTGAGTGTACAAACAGAGCTCAGCAGCTCTGCATGTATACCCACAATGGTATTAAGGGGAAAGGATCACAGCATTGTTTTGGAAAAATACATCTATGGATCAGCTCTATGTTTATACAAACATTAAGTACAACTTTCTCTCTTTTCAGCAGTCATCTGTTACCCAAGAACTCTTGCTAGCTAGCCTGGTGGTCTTGTCCAAAGTCAATCATTCCTTCCGTGGTCCTTGATACTGCCTTCCTTCTCCCCTGCACTTCCATCACGGTTGAATGACAAGTGCTAGCTTAGCCCTTCATTTGGGCATGAATGCCTGACTGCAACTCCTAACAACATTGCTTTCTGATCCAGATTTGAGCTGCTAGATGGCACTCTTGATGTCATTTCCCAAACACTGTGACACCAGCCAGCTACCCCTTGCTCCCCTGGTTCAGTCCTAGTGCAATGCCACCTGCCCCAGCTATTGTCCCAACTGGATGATGGGTGTTGCCAGTACAAAGATATGTTGCACATAGCTGCTTTTTCTAACACACCAAGAGGCAATAGACAGGCTTATTGCATGACTAACATGCTGTAAACACAACACGTCCTGCCTGTGTTGTGTGGCAGTGGCGGCTTTTTGGGTCCAGGTGACCACCAGGAGGCTATAATCTAGAATGCCCCAAACGATGCTTCTCCTTCTGTTCTTGGTTTTTACTACACAGGAGCACCCTGGCTGGCTTCTCTGGTCCTAAAAAGGAGACAAGTGTCTTCTTGCGTATTCTCTCTGAGGGAACTTGCTCTGAGTCTTTCTCAGCACAGTCCTGGAAAGATTCATTTGTTCCTCCTTTGTTTCATTTTTAGAAGCCTTTCTCAGGAGGAATTTTTGCAACAAAGATTCTTTTTCTTCTGGTAGAGGTAGGCTGTCTTGTAACACAAATTAAAGTCTAGGCTGCACAATATTTTTTAAAACCACTAGAAATCAAAAACAAACAAACAAAATGCCATGTGCCTCACTGTCAGCACAAGTAAAAGTCCCACAGTCTCACAGTTATGCCATCAGATTCATGTGCAGTATGACATCCAGAAGGAAAAAAAAAAAATAACCCAACAATACCTTTCTTAATCCCCACAAATCCTAAAGTACTGTTCTAATCCTGTACTGGGGCTGGACTCCCAAATGATTTGAGAGTTAGAAATGAGGAGAAAGGCCATCATGATGGTTCATAAATGAGAAGAGCTGTATTCTGTCTTTGCTGCATACACTTTTTATATTTATATTTAGGCAAGCAGGGAGAAATGTTATAGTTTGCATCCTGTCTAATCAGGAACCTCTTTCTACAGGTACAGCAAGTACTTACTCAGATTGTGTAGGGCCTGAAAGCCTCCTTTCTTTCTTATTCTTACACTTTTAATCATTAGCAATCAGCATCAGTAAGTCATTAGTAATCCAGAAAATATTCATACTCATTTAGTGATAGGACAAGGGGCAATGGATTTAAACTGAAAGAGGGGAGATTTAGATTAGATATAAGGAAGAAATTTTTTACATTGAGGGTGGTGAGGCACTGGAACAGGTTGCCCAGAGAAGTTGTAGATGCCCCATCCCTGGAAGTGTTCAAGGTCAGGTTAGATGAGGCTTTGGGCAACCTGGTGTAGTGGAGGGTGTCCCTGCCCATGGCAGGGGGGTTGGAGTTGGATGATCTTTGAGGTCCCTTCCAACCCAAACCATTCTATGATTCTATGATTCTATGATTTTTGCCAAGTGTTTGGTTGGGATTAGATGGTATCTTGAGCTTTTTTGTATACTCATTTTTTTGATTTGGAGGATTGTGTCCCATGACCCATCCTAGCTCTACACCACTATTACTAATGCACAGGGGGCTGCTCTGAATAGTGTATTCAATGGATCGTCATGGATCCTGCATGAAAATCAGCTTGAGAGTCATACAGCAGGCAGAAGATGTTTGGATCTGATTACAACTCGTGGGTGGCCAATTTTCTAGGGAAAGCCAAGTCTAAATCCCAGAAGTGAGCAAGATCAGGCTTTAGGGAATTTCACATTTAGCCATTGCACGGTCTCCCAGAATCCATCAGAGAGGATGCTGAGCTTCGCCTGAGTTCTTCCCTTTTGCTCTAGAAATATTTCTCAGCATTTAAACACCAGATATAAATTTAACCAGCAGAAGCACAGGCAAAGAGAACCTGCAAGTGTAGCTACAGAGACCTCCAGTGTGAAAGCTGAATTTACGATCAGTAATAACGAAGGGTTGCCTAATAAACAGCTTATGGAAGAGATGAAACAGAGGCAGCCCAGAACTACTCTGACTATTGGCAAGTTCACAGCACACTAAATGTTAAGTCAAAGGAAACACAACAATGTTATCTAAAACACACAAAGGGCATGAACTGATATGGATAATGGCAAATAGACTATACAAATAATCTTAAGAAGATGTTATTAAAGGCCAACACTTCTACACAGCCAATGAAAAGTGAGATACAGTGTTGTTTGCCATTCCCTTTCAATTGGACTATAATGGAAACTGCTTATTTCCCCACTCCTTCCCTTCACATCAATAGCAGAGGTTTCACCAGGGCAAAGTAGCTTACAAATGATGCTAGTAGAATCAGTGAATTCCTCATTGCTTAGCTGAACCCATACATCTGAGTGCTAACAAGCACTACCTGCCCCACAACCCAACATGTGGGGCAAGAGAAAATGAGCAGCAAGCTGCCCAACACTTCACTCCAGGCTGCTAGAAGAAGCAGCAGTTCCCATTTTGTGGTGAGTATTTTTGTGTGCCTTACCTTCCCTAAACATGTTGAAAAGAAATAGTCTGATACTAACATCTTATTTCTCCTCACTCTTGTCTTCTCGCTGTTAGAGAAAATTCTTAACATCTCCCCCCCACCATTTCTCCCCAGGGAGAAATGTATGCACTGTAGGAGTCAGGTAGGCTTTGGACCCCAGTATGCTAGATACTGTAAAAAAGAAAGAAAGAAAGAGAGAAAGAAAGAGAGAAGAAAGAAAGAAAGAAAGAAAGAAAGAAAGAAAGAAAGAAAGAAAGAAAGAGAGAGAGAAAGAAAGAAAGAAAGAGAGAGAAAGAGAGAAAGAAAGAAAGAAAGAAAGAAAGAAAGAAAGAAAGAAAGAAAGAAAGAAAGAAAGAAAGAAAGAAAGAAAGAAAGAAAGAAAGAAAGAAAGAAAGAAAGAAAGAAAGAAAGAAAGAAAGAAAGAAAGAAAGAAAGAAAGAAAGAAAGAAAGAAAGAAAGAAGAAAGAAAGAAAAGAAAGAAAAGAAAGAAAAGAAAGAAAGAAAAAGAAATTAAAGACTTTGGGGAGTTTTATAAAATGGCTCCAACAGCCATAGGAAGAGAAGAGATTTAATCCTTTGCCACCACCTCTGGTAAACAGCAATGAAGCAAGACTGTTTGCCACTTTTCCTGGTCTTTTATGTCCTTTGTATGAAATTTAGTTCTCCAGGTTTCAGGTCACATTTACATAAGATATAAAACCCTGGCATCAATTACCATTTCATAAGTGACTCTCAGTACCATTGACTGGACAAAAATGGATGTACAAGTCCTAAGAGAAAAGAGAAGGTTTCCAGGAACTGGAAATAATTCTTATTCAAAGTCTAATATAGAAGCCTAGGTCTGCTGATTGTCATTCATCCTCTAGAGCAAATATAATGAACATTACTCTTTTCTTACAGCGACACAAACAAGTATGAATTGACTCACATTAGCAGAGCTACTTCTAGTATAAGATTCAAATCAAATCAAGTCTGTGCTCTTGAGGTATAATAAAGTTCTTTTTTTTTAGACTGAGACATAGCTACAGCATATCAATTGTCATGTGAGATGTGTGACTTTTACATAAATGCAGTTCTCTCTCCCGTTTTGTGACTGGCATACAGCAACAGTATAGCTAACATCAGGATATTAATTTCCTCTTCTCTCACCCAGAAGTCAACTGCTATAGGAAAAAAAGAAATTCTACATCTCAGAAGGCCGTGCAGAGAAGATAAAGAGTGGGGTTTTGCTGTTAGTTTGGTGTTAGGTGTTTGTTGTTTCTTTTTTTTAAAAAAAAAACCTAGAACAAAATGCAATTGTTGTTCTGTTAATGGATTTTTTATAAATAAACTGCTGCTGATGTTGCTGGCACCTTGCTTCTGTTGTTGAGATGAGTCCTTCCAGCTTCCAACTGTGCTGGTGTTTTCTCTTGGGAAGGGATATGGTCTACAAGAGTTCCATTAGCCTAAAAGAGAAACATCTGCTTGGAGAATGGAGCAATCTGTTGGCTGAGCTTAGCAGCTGGTCAACTCTGCCCTATCTTGCGTGCGTCATGGAGACAAAAATGAATTAACATGTACTGTTTTTTAGCAGATTGTTAAATAGAGATATGATTCAGATTAAAAAGATGATTATGTTGGCCATTTTCCTTTAATACAGCATTGAGTTACAAGAGTATGTTTTCCAGAAAGACAATACTGTTGAAATATGAAGAAGGAACAGACAAGTTGTTATTTCCTTTTTTTTTTACTAGACATGGAATTCCTAGTGACTGCATCCAAAAACAGGCTAGAAAATTACCAGAGTGGGACTACTTGAATGTTGTTTTGGCTCTAGAATGTGCTAGTGGCCACTAGTTGTAGCACAGAAGAATAACATTGTCAGTAAATCAAGAAAACTCTGTTCATGTAATTTCGAATTGCCTCCACATCATGAGGTGCTTAATAAGTTCTGTTCCATATAAAAAAAAACAAACTATGGCATGGTCTCTACTCTCTCTGAAACATTAGTCAGTCTTAAATGTCTTTTTCAAGGAGATTCTTTCTGACTTAATGGTATAGGTAGCCCTTAAAGTACTAGCTACATCAATCCACAATGTTTAATTCCACAATTTATTATTCACGAATGTCTTATTTGATTTTATAAAAGTGAAACTCTCTAAAAAAACAGCTTTGTAAAAAAAAGGCCTTAATTAACTTCTCTGTTACACTGCTTTAACTTCAGTTATGCCAGTGTGTACAACCCAGACTGGCAAATTCAATGTTCCCTGCTTAACTTAGGTTGTTTTAATGTAAGTAACTGGCAAACCTTAACAATTCTGGTTATGTCAGTGGTACATTGACAAGTTAGGTTGTTTTAACGAGGATAAAAAAGGGTGCAGAGACAAAAAATATCCTGTATCTGCAAGTTTGCTCTGTACTGGTTATGTGTGGCTTATGCTGCAACCCATACAGAGGCATATTTGTTTCGCTACATATGTATGCTTTTATAAGGTGTTTTGGGATCCATTGGTATGGAAAAAATATATTACTACCTGCATGGCCTTTTTCCAAAACCTACAGGAGAAAGAAATTACTTTTGGAGAGCAACTGTGAATTTCCATACACTGCCATCGAAATCCTGATTTTTTTTATAGAGAGCTCCGAAGATTTTCACACTGCTTCCTCCCTATGGACATAACAGCAGCATGTTATCTCAGGCCTGTCACGCACAACTTTCACACCCAAATCAGTGTTCCCTAATTCTGTATCACATGACACAAAGAATGTAGTACTAAAACCAAGTTCCCTCTTCTTTTCGCCCTGTAAACATTACAGGCCCACTAAGAACAACAACAGAAGGATAATAAACTAGGAATGCAAACACATGCACGTTTTACAGAAGAAAGTTTTATATGCAGAAAATGCAATCAAAATAACCTGTTCTAAAAAGACACTTTGTGAGTCAATCCAGTAGAGACAAGAAAAGCTCTCTGATCAGTGGTGGAAGGAAAGACCAGCACTTGGATTCATATTTTTCTTGTTGCTAGCGGTTTCAGGAAGAAAAAGTATAGCTTTAACATTGTTTTTAAGGTTAATTAGTCTACTGGAATTTTCTTAAATATGACTTCTAGCAGATTGAGAATCGTAACACCCTCACCATCTGCTCTAAACTCAATCCTCAGATGGCTTACTGCCAAACCCTCAAACAGCTATCAGTTTGTTTGTCAGACTACAAGATATGCTTTATAGTTTTTAATTTCAGAACTTCAGTTAAAGCTGTTTTGGATTATATTTCAGGTTCCAGCGCATTCACTTAGCCTTGTCAACATTACATTATATATGTTTTAGACTCAATCCTCTCATTTGATTCTATCTCTCCTTAAAGTATTTTTTCTTTCTTTTATTTTGTCAAGGCTACAGATGGTTCCAATTAATATCTGCTTTAGTTTATCTTAATAAAGCCAGTACACTGCTGTTGAGGAGTTTGTTAACAAACCTAACCTAAAAACTGTGAGGCCCTAGTCCATCCTCTACCACTCTTGAAGCTTCAAACTATGCCATAGTGGTATTGGATGATAACTACCCTTGCATTTGCCCTAAATTTGTGGATTACTCAAGGCACAAACTTCAGGAGACAGGACATGTCTGTTCTTTTACCTGTATCAGAAGAGTGGTATTAATTCTGAAAAGGATAACTGTAAGATAAGAATAAAAAAAGAAGAAGAAAAAAAAAAAAAAGAAAGAAAGAACCCCAGTAAAACTAGTGTATTTTAATAAAAAAAATATGATTTTTGCTAGCATTATCTTGGTTCAAGGAGACATTTTGTACTATCCAGCTGGAAGAAGCAACTGCTGTTCTGTAACAAGGGTAACCCTGAAAACACTGAAAACATTTGGAAGCAAATTTCCATTGAGTAATGTGGTATTTGCATTCAGGTTTTGGTTGCCTTTATTCTTCTCTTCTTGTACAACTCAATCCAACCCATCCAATCCAGTGGATGTCAGAGAAAATACTCTCATAGACCACAGTAAAAAATGGTTTACTCCTCTAGGGACTCCAGCAATAATGGGCTAATAGTTTTTGCTCAGTATGCATGTAAGCAAACTCTGGCTGACAATCTAGATGTTGTCCAAACAAAAAGCGAGTGAAGGATTCTGTCAAATTCAGTTTGGCTTTATTCTTTTAATTATTTGTTTTTAAACTCTTGAGAATCATGAACAGGATGTCAAAAGCTACTTTGTAAAAACCTCAACAAGATGCCGAGATTTGGCTCAGATATAACAGCTTTCATTCCTATCATCAGGCTTTCTATTTGTACTTTCAACTGTGTTTTTCTAGGCTGGATAAAGCATTATTATCCCCATTTTATGCAGAAGAAATCTGAGGTGGAGTGCTATGAAGACATTTGCCCAAGTCCTCATAGAAAACCATCTTCAAGACTGAGAACACAGGTGGTAAAACTCAACTTTTCTCCAAGAAATATTTCTCTGCTGTTAATAAAATTTTGAAAATTGGCATCATGCACCATTCTTGATCTCATTTCCTGTTGGAAAAACACAGGAAAATCATGCTACTAGCAAAAGTTCTTGGAAAATTAATAAAACCATAAATCAAATAAACTCCTGAAAAACAAACAGAGAAAAATCCTAGGAAGATTAAAGAAGCATGAGTGTGCAGAAAAAAAAATGTTCTGAGAACAGTGGGTACTTTTCGGTTTTGCGACAAATTGTTTATAACCAGGAATGGAACTGCTGTTGAATATCGTAGAGTGTTATTATTGGATGCTGGATGCTGTGCTCAGGCTCATTGGATGGCATGCTCTGGTTAGCAGATCTATACAGCAGACAGAAAGCGTCGGTGCAGCGTGGATGCCAGCAAACATGAGTGTGAGTAGAGTGCAAAGTTCTTCAAGAACTCCTAGAGGCATGTTCTACCCACTCTGGAGTGCAAATCATCTTTGGTGAAGCACTTAGACACAAGCAAGCTTGGGAATACTATTGCATTCCAGAGTCACCTTGGCTGCAGAGTAGGCACACAGAGTGAGAGGGGCACAGAAATCAGCATGATGACAATGACTTGGAACATTTGAGAAGCAGGTCTGTCTTGGAGGGTGTTCTGAAGTGTTCTGTGAAAACATAAGGCACACTTCACTTGGGTTAACGTTAGGAGTGTGGGTGGCTTTCCCCACTGCATTTTTTCACAGCTGGTGTTGGATTAAGCTGTTAGTTTATAAACATCACAATTAGACAATAACCATCACCAAAGAGAATCAACTTTCATTTCTATAAGGGTAGGGTCTGACACCTAGAAATCCTGCACATAAATGGAATGTAAAATCATCTATGTCCTATTAAGTACAAAACTATTTCTTGCCAAAATGCTTAAGCTTCTTTAAAAAAAAAAAAAAAAAAAAAAGATCATTTTTAAAAGGTGCATTCAGACATAAATATTTAAATTATTATGTTAGTATCCAAAGGACTGAATATACTTGAAGCTCAGACAGCTTACTTCAATGCTATGTTTGTAATTGTGATACCTTAAATTTTATACATTTTTGCAATACCGTAGGATTTCTGCACTAAAACTGCTTTAAAAATAAAGAGATATAACTTTTCATCTTAAACTAAATATCACAAATTCCATTGGTGCATAAATATTATAAAAATGCATACTGCACCAACACAAGTAGGTAGGATACTCCCAAAACAACATCATAAAATAACGAAAAGTCAAAGGATAAATGTAAAATTTGGACTATATAGTGATACTGACAATGCTCATTGCAGATTCCTCACTCTAATATTGATTACCATTTTGATCTCATAAGTAGTTTCAGGAATTCAATGCATTTTAATTAATTATGGGGCAAAATATATTTGCGTGAGTCACAGTGGCAGTATTTTGCCCCAAGGACGTCAGGCGGTGGAAAGATTGCAGTTGACTTTAATGGGCTTTGGACTGCGTCCATAGTACGTGAGGCATATGCAGCAACATCAGCCAACTTCAGTTGACTTTGTAAAGACTCTTTGTCTTTGGAAGAGTTGTGGACCTAGATCTAAAAAATAATTCTGATTAACGTAAAAGACGAAGACCTTGCTGAAATGCGAGCCAACGTAAGACATGTACAAAAAGAACACCAAGTGGTTTTTAAGTCTTCAGCTACCCTATGTGTGTGGAGACCTGCAAGTTTCCCAAGTGATAACTGTCATCAAGCAGCACAATAAAAATGTTCTACTCTAGCAATTCTGTGTGACGCATGAACCCTCTCTTTTAACAAGTGTTCCCAGAAGATCAAGTCATTCTTTTGATGTTTATTGATAGGCGGTCCAGCTTCCATATGAAAATATGGTTGTTAGGATTAATACGTTTACTCCGCCATAAATCTCCAGATTATAGGTGAGAGAATGAAACGGTAAACAAATACTGAAAAGGTCAAAAGCCCAAACAGTTGAAACATATATATCAATTACCTCTGGATTCACATTGTCAACATTTTAGAGTAACAGTAACTATGTTGCTGCTGTTAATGTTTAGCACGAAAATGGAGTTTCAGTTTTCCTGTGTTGTAGCAACAGTTCTGTGAGAATTCACCTCCAGAATTGGCACTCCAGGTGTTTTTAATTTCTTTAGTTTTGTTACTGCTTACTTCTTAAAACATGCAACGACTGTGTCAAAAGTATGGTTATGTATTGCTCTGAGGTCCAGGGATTTATTTTTTTTTTCCTAGAGAACAGTAACATTTACAAAGTATTAAATTAAACAAATCAGATGCTAGTATATGACAAAAATACAAAAACGCAATAGGCACTCAATGAACAAAACACGCACAATAGATTTCCTTGAAAGGAAAATGATCCTAGGATCAGTTCCAGGTCAATGTAAATCTTTGTAAGCAGGCAATCAAAAGCTGGGTCAGGTACTTTATGAGGAAATTAATGTCTTACTG
This sequence comes from Tauraco erythrolophus, assembly GCF_009769465.1. Lineage (NCBI taxonomy): Eukaryota > Metazoa > Chordata > Aves > Musophagiformes > Musophagidae > Tauraco > Tauraco erythrolophus. The sequence goes on from NC_141468.1 coordinate 82,117,746, forward strand.
TATCACACCATGGATTTTATTTGGGAGAGGGATCACATCCCAGAAAGGTACTCTGGACAGAATTCTTCAGTTTCTTTCCTATTTTGCCTCAGCACAATATTGGTCAAATCTTCATGCAACCAGCACTCATTCTGCTGTTTAAAAAAAAAACATAATAGAGCAGAAAAGTGGAGCTTCTCTTTGTCATTCAGTTATATCATGGCTCTGTCATAGACAAATCTATATTTTACAGTCACAAACTTCATGGTTAAAACATATATTTTGGTGTCTTTCTACGTAAGAGGTAACAAAGCAATCCAGAAACCTGAGCTGAAAGCAAGCAATTAATAAGTTGCCTCTCTCTGGCTGACAGCTGTTTATCCAGGTGCTTAGTGTGCCACGGCTGAGCACCCCACAAAGATTAATGTAGTCTTTCAACACCTCTGCTCAGGAGTAGGCTCATTTTCTAAGTGCAGAAGCAATCCGAGGAAAAGCAAATTGCTCACACTCAGTCAAGAAAGCTTGTCAGAGGTGAAAATTGAGCACAGGTCTCCCAGCCCCAAATGGGATGCCTTCATGATCCTCTCTTGATGGCTCTTTCTCCCAAACACACCCCTCTCCTCATCCCAACATGAAGGATTCTGCAACATTCAACAAAAAGCAAAGTAAAAATAAACAGCTACCCAAAACAAACTGGGGAAATCTTTCTGCCTTGTCCCTAACCAGGAAGTTCTGAGGCAGGATTAATGCCACCACATACTAATGCATGGTTGTAGTGGATTTTTCTTCTCAGTGCTGAGTCCTACCACCTTTGATTTTGTGCCTCGTAAACCAGTTTTTCTATTTAAGGATACCTCCTCCTTCCTCAACTTCTACCCCCACCTCCCCTTCAAAAGTACAGAAAATCCAAAATGAACCATGTGTTTCAAGTGCTATTGAAATAGACATTAATTCAATTAAACCCAAGAAGTAACAGAGGAAGGCTAAAGAGTCCTAAGAAAACAAGATGATTAGTGAACCCATACCTTCACTTGTCCTTGAGCATTCTCAGAATTGCCAACTCAAATCTTGAACTTCACAGAGAGCTAACAGGCAGAAGGAATTCAAACTGGTCATGTAATGGGACACATGAAGCAACAGCCAAGATGATCAAACCCTGCTTTCATTAAGGCCAATGTCCATTTCAGTGTTTGTAATAGTAGAGAAACAGCCCTCTGAAAGAGCTGTAATTCTCATAGTGTGATTATGTTTCTCCTAAAAGACACAAGAAGACATCCTGAACAATCAAAACCTAGACTGAGGTTAGAAAAAATGATGATGATAAGAGAAGAACATTCCGTGTGAGTCAGTCTCAACACACACTTTCCAGAGCTGGACTTTTCAGGTAAACATAAAGACTGCAGTAGCTGTGCTAACTCTGCACTACCAGAGGTCTCTTGAAGTCCAACTAGCAGTTGCACAGCCTTGGGAGCTGCACACCTCTCCCACGTGAAGCCCTACAACTGATCTATGATCCTTGCTTGACTAACAGAGAGAGATGAAGAAATTAAGCGCGTCTCTAAAATAATACAGGCAAATTGCCCTCTGACAGTTGTGGCTTTTTTTTCATCTCTTGACAAAGTTGGAAGCATGGACAACCAGCTTAAACTGAGGTCTAGCTTGCAGATGGCCAAAGTTAGGAACGATGAAGCTAGTTCATAGCCTCTATATTTTGGAACTGCAGAAGAGACATTAGAAAACTTAGAAAAATGACCATTAGATTCAAACTCCCAAGGCTTAGCAGCAATTTGGTAAGGGCTGTAGTGCAGGATTTGGGCTGGTTGAGAGCACTGTGAAGGCGGGTGGAATGAAATAACATGGTGATGTTCATGTCACTGGATATTTTATAGACATAACTAAGATAAATTGAGACTTGGTAAAATCTTTCGTTTTTCTTCTGTCAGCTAAAAATGATACAACGAGGACACGTTACTGGAACTAACCTCCCATAAATCATTTAAGAAGGAATGGGCTCTTTTGTAGCCTGTCAGAATAATAACACCATGTGTTCAAAGGTGAAAGGAAAAATGAGGGTTCATTAATAGTTACTTTATTTTGATAAAGACCTCAATTCACCTTATCCAGTACGCATTTCTATAAATGTTTGTTGGTACATCTTATCAGATAACATTTCATTCTGTTAGCATCTTAGGTGCTAAAACCGTTTAGTCTTACAGAATGCGAATGACAAACAACTTAGCAGATAAAGTGTACCTGTAACTATTTTAGATTAATTAATTGTAAATCTTCATTTTTCCCTGTGTTAGCTTGAAAACAAGTACTCCATATAATACATCACTATCAGAATAGGTTATCTAGTTCTCAGATTCCTCTTTTCTCAGGAGATTTTTACTTTGTGAGAATACAGAACAAATTGTCTGCCATTCTCTATTACTATTTTAAAATTAAAATTAATTAATGTTTTCTTAGAAGTCTAAAATTGATAGACCTGAAATTCAATTTTAGAGTCAGTTTTGGCCTGGTGATAACAACTATGTTCACTGGGAACCACTGTGCAATAACTTTTTCAGAGATGATTCTTAGGTTTTTAACACCACCAAGTTGTTTTTGTTGAATTTTAAAATCTCACAATACAAAAATAACAAGTTCTTAATTCTGCCCATCATTTCAAAGCAACAGAAAGAGAATATATTGTGCCTTACTGCACTTGTAATCATGCCTTTCAAAGCTTTTACCAATTTGTCTGCTGAAAATGATGCATTCATTTTTAAAATTTTGCAGGTTTTTGATACCAGAAATAAACAGACGAAAAATAATAAAAATAAAGAGAAGCAGAAGATTTTTTATGCTAAAGGATATTATTCTAAGCATTCTATGATTCTTATGTTGATAATTTATGTCTCACATCAGCTCCTTGGTACCTCTTCTCTTTACTTGGGCTTTGGTACTTTGATAAATGCAAGTATAACTATGAATGAAACTGCAGGAAAATGCTCAAGAGTTAGATGTTATCATTTAGCTGTCATTTGGGCAACTAATTCAATACTTCTATAAAGCCCAAGTTTACAATTCTTTATACCATAGACTAACAAAGGGAACAGTTTTATTGTTCCATCTCACCTTAAGCTCAAAAACTGTCACCAAGTGGCAGGAGGATGAAGATGAGAATTTAGGAGCCTCTTTAAAAATACGAGATTGGAATGGGTCTGCTGGCCTATCGCATTCTCTTGCTGCAACTGTAGGCAAATGCGTATATAATCCCTTTCACAAACAGAAGTTTATGAATTCCTGTGTCAACTAAATCAGGATTTGTGCTTTATCAGATTATTTTTGCTATTGCTATTGGAAAGTTGTTCCATTACATTAATCTTCTCATTGCTACACATAGACTTCCAATTTCTGGTTAAATTATATTTATGGGCCATGTATATTCATTTGTTCCTGCTTACATCAGTGAAAGCAAGAGAGAAATGAATGCCCATCACCAACTAGCTAACACTCTGGTAGTTATGCTTCATCAGGCCAGGAACATGAGTACAAGTTATCACATTTTATGTAGACACTGTAGCCTCTTAGCTAGCAACTTTTCCAAGGCAAGGATCCCCAGCCTCCAGCCCCAGTTCTAGTCCCACCGCATTCTGCCTTGGACTCAAAGAACCTGTGTTGTTGAAAGTTTTATTGAAGACGGAATAGTTCAAAAAAAAAAAAAAAAAATTGCTGTTCTGATGAAGTGCCACTTTCCAACACACATATAAATCATTTCAATGAATAATTCCTGACCGCATTTATTACATAACTACATTTTTAAAGATACCTCAGAGAAAAGTGAAACAATCCAGTTATGTTTTCTGAGAGATCTCCTAGCTTCCTGATTTTACTGTGGTTATATTCCCAAGTAGTACGCAGCATTCTGTGGGCTATGATTTGCTGAGCAACTGAAAGCATTTTTGTTTATGGTGTTATTTTTAGCCAAATCCATATGAGCAAATTCAAACATTGCTGCCATCTTTTGATTGAAGTAGACTTAGCTCCCTAAGGGCAGGGTAACGTTGGAACCATAACTGACAAATACATGCATTAGGCAAATGAAGATGATTTATGCAAATGAAAGAGTGCATCTCTCTTTAATAAGGAAGAGCAAGAAGATGGTAAAGACCCTATTAACTTTATACACTAGCTTTAACCATATACTGGGTTGGGTCTAGTGCTGAATTTTCCTCACATCGAGTAAAAATATTAGAATATCATGGAGCTACTCCCACCTGGGAGACTGGATTGGGTACCTGGAGAGAAAAAATCTGCCTCTTTTCGCTCACAGTTACTTTTCTCAAGAGCATGAGTGATGTGTGGGAAGAACTGTGACCCTGTGAAGTTAGGGCTACATCCCAAAAGCATAGTCCAATCCCGAAAGGCCTGGTGAGCTACTGGAGAAGTGATGATTAATTTCACGGAAGTTTGTAAGTCTTCAAGGGCTGAAGATTATTTCCTCATTGCTAAAGGTCAGCTTTCTCACAAGCTGTTCACAATGAGCTGCAGTCAGTGCTGTGACAAGTGTAGCTCAAGTGCGTTACAAGAGCAAACAGAAGTAGATAGTGTGAACACTGCACCGAGGCAACGAGCAACTTTCAACTGAACAGTCACAAAGGTCTTATGCAGTAATTGCCCTTTAAACAAGCTTACAGCATGATCAGGGAATGTCAAATTTGGGAGGAAGTTTATTTTTGCAAGCTGTTGAATGTGATAGGGTGTTTTTCTTTAAATCATAAATCTGCTGACTTTTGCAGAAGCTTTTGGAAACTATGAAACGTGCAATTGTTTCAGTGAGGGGTTTGCTGAAAAATGCCTGATCGTTATCTTTAAATTATTATTTAAACTAAACAAGAGAGGCTGAATAGCTGTTGGATAGACATTTTGCAGGGAAATACCTGGTTGTATCTGCATCATCCATCTACGCTTCCCAGCTCTCCTCAAAGCCCAAAAAACAAACAAAAAAAAAGCAGCTCTGGGCCTCAGTGAGCTACTTGGATAACAGAAAGGGATTTAAATGCAGTACAAAAGATGCTGTGAGGAATCTCTGAAAGTAAGGAGTTAAAATAAGCACCTTACCTGGTCCAAAACCCATGCAGTGAATGACAGCTTTGGCTCATCACTAGACAAGTAATTCAATGCTTCTCTCTGACTCCCAGCATCACTTAAATGGTGAAAGGGAAAGAAGATCTAAAGGGCATGTGAGACTTTTTCTCTTTTTTTTTTTTTTTTCCCCTGCATATTACAGGATTTCTATTCAGTGTTGCTGCTGGATTTATTTTTTTTTCCTTAGGGATAAAATTCATCTCAGCAGAAAGAGTCAGTGGACAAAAATAATACAGCCTTTCAAATCTGCGTAAGTCCAAAGGGTTAAATTTTATCTTCACCTTCAATTATTCTTATTATCAATCAATCTAAAGAAATAACAATCACTGACCTACCCTTATCTGACATTAGCATATACCAAGCTTAATGTGCTTTATAAGCACGAGCTTTGGCTCACAGCTGTTGGGGAACAGGCAAGCTGGTTTTATGCTCCTTTTACTGACAGAGAAGCTAAAGCAAAAGGGAAATTGTGCACCTACTGATAGCCACCCAAAACTCCAAAGAAACATTGTCAAAGATCTCAGAAGGGAAGGACAGCTGGAAAGGAGAAGGACAATAAAGGTAAGAGAGCGGGTTTTGATCCACCTGCCCGAAAGTGTGCTAAGGACTTGGAGATAAACAGAACAATAGGCATGTCAAAATAGATTATTTCTTTTTTTTTTTTTTTTTTCAGAGAGCAGTCAGGTCAGGAAACCACGCTCTGTTCTTTTCTGAAAAAAAACCAACCACAATCATCATACTCTATTCTGATTACTTCAACTCTATTCTGATTACTTCAAGTTCTGAAACTTGAATTTCATTTCAGTTTCCCCTTTTCTACACAGATGAAGATGATACTTAGCTGTATTGTAAATTCATCATAACATATGAGAAAACTCATTAGGCTAAGCGTGCCTATGGCAGTTTCTATAGGAAACAGCACGCAAGGGACCATGTAACTATTGTCATATCTGATCACCTTCAAGCCTCCTGCCCAACCACAGCAGGGTCGTACGAGGAGGATGGCAGTATCGGTCCAGGACAAGAACTGAGTGGACGCCTCAGGATTTGTAGTGATAGGCTTTTGCTTGTTTTGTCATCACACGTGTATCATTCAGTTACATCCAAATAAGGGTGGAAAAGACCCTTCGTAAGACAACTAATCTGTTATTTCTCGGACATCTCTTATTGTCATTTATAAACTGAAATAAATAATTATTTCTCATTTTTTCTAATGTTATTCCCAATTGGCTTTTTCTGAACTTTGGTATAAACTCTATTATTTTCAGTGTCGGCTAGCAATGAATTCATATTAAATGCATATTCAATAAATCATTTTATAATGTGACCAAAACAATATATTGGAGTTAGTCAAACTGGTTCCTATGAAGTGACCTAAAACTTTGTCCAGGAGTTATAACTTCTATAAATTGGCAGTGGTAGGAGTCAGCTGAAAAATATGAAACAATTGAATGCTTTTACTAAAAACATTTAACACTATATTTTTCATTTCTTTTAAACAATTATGGCTATAAATTTCCTGCAGGAGACATGATTTCCCACACAGTACAGAAATTACCCCTGGGACTTCATTTTACTCCAGACAAAGCACAAATTCTTTTGCAGTGTATGTGAATATCTGTGTGTGTGAGTGCTGTTCATAATGCAATAGATTATTTAGCCTTATTATTTTGCAGTTTATAAATAATAGACGGAAGTTCTCATTGCTTCACTACAACGACAGCTTTCTGAAGTAGAGGAGTAAACCTACTTACAATGTGAAGTAGGAGCCAGTGTTCCATTAATTACTTTTGTCAGACCAGGACCAGGCATATCTGGGAGGATGGAGGGAGAGGGAGGAAGTACTATATTATATGTGTCTTAATAATAAAATAAAACAAATATAAATGGTTAAGAGATTATGGCTGAGACAACAGCTCGATTCAGTAGAATGGTTGTAAGTGGATTTCAGTATTGATGTCACAGGTGGAAGATGTAAGCCATCATAAAGAAATAAACAGCAAGTTGTTCAGTTTTTACTGCCTCTCACTCACTGTCACCTATGGAAAAGCTCCTTATTAAAAGATGATATTATTTTGCTAAAGCCAGAGACTGGGTCGCAGGGTTGTTTCTGGCTCTGTCACAGGGTTAATCGGTGACTTCAGTGTATTTATTGTAACTCCACTAGTAAAATGGTGACATCAGCATTTTGTCCCTCGTTCTCTTTTTTGTTTAGATCTCCAGCTCTTCCCAGGAACGTCTGCTATAGAAAGGGCCTTCTGTTAACATACCTAGAATTTTTTTTTTCTTTTTTTTTGGCTGAGAGAAGTTGGGAATAGACAGAGTTAGGATGAAACTCCTTGCAAATATAGAGAATTTTTCCTCTTTTATTGCTCACCATCAGAAGACAAAAAAAATGTGCAAAAATCTGTGTGAATGCTGCTGCTGATAAAATAACATTGATAATAAAAAAGGATGAGTTTCCCAGGGAGGAATTACTAAAATTAAAATGATGTGCCAATTCTAATATCTTTTCAGCAGAAAAAATATTCAAATGAAATATTAGTTTCTTATGGCTTAGTATCCCTATTTGGCTTTTCTAAAGAAAACAGTAGTTTGAACTTCGTAATTTTGATTCCTTTTGTATCACCACTATTTTAAATAATACAATGCTGCATTTAAACAATTAATCACAATGAAAGCTGAAAATTTTCAGATTTTTTGTCACTTTGGGAATTTCTAAAATTTTGCGTTTCCCATCAGAAATTCTGTTTACTAACCAAGGTTTTGCCTAACTTTTTGGTCCTTGGGGACCATACAATTGGAAAACTCCAGAAAACCATAATGGACCAACAGAAAAGTGAGAGATGACTGACACTGATTATTTCTGTTAAAGGCCTAGCATGGAAATTTCAAAACAGTATAAGAATACCCTTCATTGTCAAGGTTCGTGGTAAAGAGAACAAACATGGTGCTTGCAAAACAAAAGCTTGAAAACCCTGCAAATTGTACATTAACATTACCATTACTATTTTTTCACATTGCTATGACCACTGTGTTATCATCTACCCAAGTCAGATAAAAACTTTCCCAGGACATTGCCGCAACAAAGAATTACAGAAATGATGAAGGCACAGTCATAAATGCAGACATGGAACAGCATGATGCTCCTTTCCTATTGGCTATTGGAACCAACTGTTGAAATAGATGTAATGTAAACTGCAGCTCTGTCACACATACTTTCAAGATGTGATGTCCTGGTCAAAGAAGGATACAGATTTGTTTATCTTAAAAAAGAGACAAGAATACTGACCTTGAAGATCAGATCAAGTATAAAGTGGCCTAAAATAACAAACAAAATATATGTCATATCTACAAGATTCATTTCTCAAGTTTATACATGAAATTCATGAGCAATTCTGGAGAGGTTGATCCTACAAAATGCCTAGAAATTGAGAATAGATGCCAAGAAACTGCTAGAGGAATTTTGGATGCTCAGCATCTTCCAGAATTGCTCTGATGGAAAAAAAAAAAAAAATCAGACTGCCCCATTAGATTAAATCCAAGGGCTTAATACTAATGGCTGTATGCTGCTCTATCTTAATTTTAATGGACTTATTTCTGGAGCAAGAAAGATTTACCCTCAGTTGAGGAGGGCGAGGCTAGGAAACACTTAAACTGAGCATACACAAGTCCGTGGATCCTGATGAAATGCAGCCATGAGAGCTGAGGGAGCTGGCTGATGTTGTTGCTTGATGTTGCAGTGATTGGAAGAGATTCTTGAGAAATGGAAGAAATCAAATGCCATCTATATCTTCAACAAATACAAGAAAGAGGATCCAAGGAACTACAAGCTGGTCAGCCTCATCTCCATCTCTGTGAAGGTGATGGAGCAAATAATCCTGGAAGTCATTTCCAGATACACGAAGAACTTAAATGTTATCACAAGAAGTCAGTAGGGATTTACAAAGGGAAATCATGCATGACCAACCCGATAGACTAGTACAATGAGGTGACTAGCTTGGTGGATGACAGGAAATCAATGGATGGTGTTTATTTCAACTTTAGTAAGGTTTTTGATGCTCTCTCCCATAACAGACCCATGGACAAACTGATGAAGTACAGGTTAGATAAGCGGCAGTGATGCGGATTGAAAACTGGCTCAACATCTATGCCCAGAAGAGTGTAATCAGCCACAGAAAGTCCAGATGGAAACCAGTCATCAGTGGTGCATCTCAGGGGTCGATATGATGTCCCTGCCGCTTAATCTCGTCTTTAATGATCTGGACAATGGGACAGAGTACACCTGCAGTGAGTTTTCATATGATATAAAAAGTAAATGAGTGAGCTATACATGAGATGGTTGTATTGCTGTTCAGAGGGACCTGGATAGACTGAAGAAACAGGCCAACCAGAATCTCATGAAGTTCAACACAGAGAAGTGCCAAGTCCTGCACCTAGTGAGGAATAGCCCTAAGCAACAGTACATGGAATGAAGAAGATCATAGAATCATACAATCAAGTCAGACTGCTTCTCAGCGGTGCCCAAGGACAGGAAGAGTGGCAATGGGCACAAAGGAAAACACATGAAATTCTATTTTAATACAAGAAAACACCTCTTTTACTGTGAGGTTGATCAAATACTGGAATATGCTGGCCATAGTGTCTATCCTTGGAGGCAGTGAAAACCTGACTGAGCATGGTCCTGGGCAACATACTCTAGGTGACCCTGCTTGAGTAACGGATTTGGGCAAGATGATCTGAAGAGGTCTTTTCCAACCTTAATGATTCTGTGGTTCCATGATCCCAGAGTAGCTTGAACATAAATAAATAAAATAAATCCAGCCTCAAAACCCAACCAATCAACCTATCTACAACAAATATCCAGATAGTAGGGGAGAGTAACAAAATCCATGACAATACTTTTTTGTTTCGAAATTCTTAGACCCAGGTAAGTAATGTCTAATTATTTCATGTAAATACTTGCTTGATTTTTCTCCCCCACCCGCCCTCCCCCCAGCCAGCTCAGTGATCCTCCTATATTCAGCTTCTAAGTAAAATTGTGCATCTGAATTTCATTAGTGCAAATTTTAATCTCAAGCTTAAATACTAATGGAAAACAAATTTTAAATCTTGCTTCCACAAGCAGTTTCTGTAGAAACAGAGGATCAGAATTAGGTTCGCATAGTCTGGGAAATACAAGTTTTACAGATTGTGACCAGTCATAATCCATAAACACAGCTTGAATTCCAGCCCTTCAAGATTAAAAATGCTGACATGGAGAAAATAAAATTCATCCAAAGTAGACAAGGCTTTCTATGCCTTTAGGAAAGAACTCCATAGGAGCTGCTTTGTGTATTACTTACACCTTATAAAGCTGCAGATGCATTAACTAATTAATATCTGCTGCTGCCATGCTAGGCACAAAGAAAATATTCTTATGGATACTATTGTGCATTTTTCATACCTACAAAAGTAAAGTGACTAACCGTGGCTATGCATAATACAACAGCAAAGCTGCACTAGGCACTCAGGAACACCTAGTGTCTGGTCTAGTAAGACACATTATATCTTTTGAACTTAATGAATAAATCCACATTGTGATCACTGATTAATAAAGACTGGATTGCAATATCCATATCTGTATTGTTCTCAACTTCTTAACCATAATCAAAGTTCAAAGACCTTTCCAAACATCTGCATTCACTACAAAGTATATTTTGAATTAGGCAAAATTTATCCTCATAAAGAGAAAATTCCTGTTTTCAATATTTATGAGGCACTTAGACAGTGATAAGATTTGTGCTAACATGCTGCACAGGAGTGTATTTGGTCCTTCGTGAACTCAAGGGTGTGTGTTATATATCAGAAGCCCCAAGTCTGTGGTGGATTCAATAAAAGGCCTTACAGCTTTCAAAATCAGTGACAACATAAAGAGAGTTACATGTATTTTTTTAAACAACATGTATAACTTACAGAAAAATTACATTTGATCACATTGCAGAAAAAATATAGAGAAGATAAATGATGTTTTTTTTCACTGGAAATTCCTTGGTACTATTATGAATAGTATGACAAAGAGACAAGCATATGAAAATGTACATGGCAAGTTATTGAGACTTTTAGATCAAGGAGTGCAAGCTCTGTATCAGTCACTCCATAGTATCACTTCAAGTGATACTGAAATCCACTGTATGTTGCATATCTGCTTCACATTTCACAGACTATGAAAATTCAGGGTGCAGAAACTGTGCCACAATGAGAGAAGAGAACAGTGTTGAGGGATTTCACGTTCATTTCATGTTGATTTGATTTACACAGGCAATATAAACCCAAATGCACTGCTCACCAGTTCACAAAGGAAATAAGCACTAAACTTGAATCACTGCCTTGTCAAAGATAGAAAAAAGATTAAAGTTTTGGAATGGAACTAGTAGTTTTTCAAACATCTTATTTGTTTGCATTAGGTGATTCATTAGCTAACATCAGCAATCCCAAAGTGTTGTACTACATGAGGGATTTTGAAGCAACAATGCCATTCCAAGCAGTGACTATGCAGAAAGATATACACCTTCTATCTTCATAGAAGATTTTCTATAATCAGACCATAACACTCTGTAGAATTCTGGGTAGAAAATGTGAACTTGTAGCACTGAGTCAGAATAATTAGCACAGAAATTCTTACTAAGACCAGTCTGGCAAACTGAGTGGTTGTCAATACACTTGTCCCATTCATTCCCAAATAACATAGAGTCTGCCTAGTGATATAATAGTCTAAAAAGATCAAGTTTTAAAATGTATCCTCTAATTCACTTGCCACATTTTTCATTTAAAAAAAGGAAAGGGAGAAAGTGGATATGATTGCTTGCTCTATTTTGTGTAACTGAGTATTCAGGCTGATGTATTACACAGCACAAAGAATCAGGAATTGGTTACAGTGATTTATCTTTACACCGAAAGTAGTAGTTAATCAGTACCATTTATCTTGTTGAAGAGAACAATTGTACACTTAATTCTAAACCAACACAAACCTCTATTGTGTTCAGCTATAACAAAGTGTATGAAAAACACATCACAAAGTTCAGGCAAAGACGTCAGTGGGACCACGGAGCTGCTATGTGAAATAGTTCTGAAATTCAGGGAGGCTGGGAGCAGAAAGCAGAACCTCATACTGCAGACATAGGCATGTACTGAAGGCATGCTCTTTCCTGAGAACTTATTATAGTCCAACTTTTAGTGGGCATAGCAGTACAGCTGGTCAGAACTGATATAAAGCTCAAAGAAATGTGAAATATAGTATAGAATTGTGATTAATATATTTCCCATGGTCAGGGCAATATTTTGAATACACATGTTGCTTCAAAAAGGAAACAAACGATACTTCAGGAAATGTCTTATGATGTTTTGCTGGTAAGTGTGTGAAAGGGCACTGTTAAGAATCCTTTACTCACAGTGCCATTTCATCTTGCAGAATTGCAAGAATTAGAATTACCTGGGTCAGATACTATGTGTCCCATTACTAAATTTTTTCAAACCTTGAGTTCAGTTTTACCTGCTTTATTAAGTAGATCACTTTTACTTAATTTTTAATCTACTTAGACTTTTAGTCTGAAAAATGCCAGTGTTTCTCTAGTAATGATGCTTAACAACATCTCTTAGAAGAGGGTAGATCAGTTTCCCAAATCTACAGAACTGTAAGCTTAAACGAAGTAAAGACAGGGCCGTATAACTAACAAGAAACAGGAGCCAACTCCTGCAGAGATCAAAATGGACCCCAAGAACCAGACCTCTCAGTCTGGGTTCTAACACAATTACATTCAACTCTAGCAGTCTGCAGGCTATTTCTAAGGAATACAAAATAGTAATTAAAAAATACTTTTCCAGTTGGTCTAAATTCTACAGGTCTCTACCTCCACCATCAATCTAAATTTTAAAAGTTGACAGGTTGAAGAAGGTTGAAAAACAGCTTCTTTTTCACCTTGAAACTTACCACACTTTTTTCATTTTAGATCATTGATATTCATCTTCACAGAAAAGCTGAAGTCATTCTGTTCACTATTTGAGTTTAACTTCCAGGTTTTGCAAAAAAAGTTTTCTTTTTAGGAACAGACATGAAGCCACAGATAAAACTGAGGTAGCTAAAGACCTTCGATGCACAGAAAGGTACATCCTTCAGAATAACTAAGGTTATTGACCAGGAGAGAGATGAATACACTTTCAGACTGAATCCTGGTCAGCTAGTGAAAAACGTACTCGCTACACAAGGTGACTTGTGGTTGGAGGGACCTGGACTGAAGGATGCCCTATGTTTGTTTTCTCAGATGAGCAGAGATAAGATCAGCTGCTTACTGGGAAAGAGGGAGGGAAGGGTTGCAGTTCATTACCAACTATGATCACCATTCTTGAAGGCTTGTGCCTATTGAAGCTTGCAGGTGGGTGCACAAGCTGCACAAGTGTACTCATAAGCAGGGAATACTTTTACAATACTAAGCTAAGAAGCCTTAAACTTTGCTCATTTACTCCTGCTTCGATATTGCATAGGTCTATAAAAATGTAACACACATCCTGTTTAAGGTCCCTTTCAACCACCAAAATGGGATCGAGAAGACTAGGGGAAGAATCGGGCTCCAAGTATTAGCTTGGATTTCAGTAAAAATTTAACTTATTGGAAATATATTACCCTGTAATGAAAGTTGTGAATAGTTCATGGGAACACTCTCAAACTGGGGTCAAACCAGCTGTTTCCAGTATCGATAACAATGTAGCCCTGGCAGCGTCGAGTCAAGTTTCTTCAGCAGGTTATGCAGGCTCTAGATTATCAGTCCCGAGGTATTTAGTTTAAAGCCGGGTAAGTCTAAAGGAGATGCCTTTACATCTGACTACAGTGCAGTCACACTTAACAGTATAGAGGAGAAATGTAACCTGTACAATTCAGCGTGTTCAAAGAAACTCAAAATCCTAAGGAGCTGTACAATGGGGTCTTTCACGGTGGAAAGCCAGATGTTCTCACAGTGTAGGAGCTTGTAAAAAAAGCATGCAGGTTAAAGATCAGAAGAAAATCCCTACCCATGTTAACCTCAATGATAAATCCTCTAGCTCAAAGCCCCACTGAAATCATGAATAAATTAGATTGTTAAATTGAAATTACTGTTGGACATGGTGGTCAATTATTCCTCAGATACCCAGGGGATTAAAGTTTTCCAGTGAAATTGCTATTTCTACAAAAGAGATGTTATAAATGTGCGTTATAGAGTTTAAATCCTATTGAAATTGATGCCAAGAAAAACAGTTGTGCCTGACTGACACTGGAGATAATTTGGCACGTTACCGAAAAGTTTTACTGCACACCCCAATTTATTGCTGTGTATACAAAGCTACTCCTTAAGCCAAAAGCTATGTCAAACTATAACAAGTTTATATTTTATGCAGAAGAAGAAAAGGTGAGAAGAAAACAGAACATTTTTGGGTATTAAATCGTATGATGAGGAACTATTTTCTACCACTGCACAACCATTGGAATGCTTATGTGGTAGAGAACTTTTTGGTTTGGTAAGTTTTAAAGCCTGTAGGTCATCTGGAAACTGCTTCCAGCTCAGGAAGTTTTTGAGCATGTGGTTAGACCACAAAGTGATCTAAAACACTTTAAGAAAATGTGGTTTCTTTTTCCTTCTAAATGTCTTTATGTCACATTTGTCAACAAACACATCACTTCACTGATGCCATGTGATCCTACAGCAAACTGCCTTTAGGAGTTGAAATTGTGCCTGCCAAGCTCATCTAAGACTCTCACAAAACAAGTACTCTTCTTGATCGCCAATACATCCCATATTATGAAGATGCATAAGCTTCGTTACCACAGTGCTCTGAAACAATGTTATTAATCTGATGGTTCATAATGCAAAGAAGGCAGGGCACTGTTTCATAAAGCTCAAAATCAGTGGAAGACTCCTTAACTCTTCCACTAGCAGTGAGACAACCAGAATTATTTAATGACTACAAGGACAAGCAGAATATTTGGTACTGCAGCCAGTGAGACAGGACTTTTTTTTATCCCTTGATCGAATCATCTGAATTGCTCTAGGAAAGACTGCTAGTGAGTAAAGCACTATAAAGAGCAGAAAACAAGAAAGCCTTTCCTATGTTCTCAAAACAACTTGGACTTCAGATGCCTTCTATGGTGAAAATCCATTTTGCTAACCTCAGCTATTCCAAAATTATGAGCAGGGCTTCAAAAAATTATGGGATTGAAAAAATGGTAAGACTGTAAGAAAAACATCATTGAATACTGAGGTCATGGAAGTTGGCATTACTAGTGTTGATGTACTGCTTTCAGTCTGAGGGAGAACGGGCGCAGTGAAGGAGTACATGTCCCTGTTGGCCTGATCACCATCTGGTTCAGCTTCTGAGATGAATTCTTCTTCCTGATTAGCTCCTCTAATTTGAAAAAAACATTCAAAACAAATCGTAATCGAACCATAACATTAAAACTAGTGATGTTATACTTCTAAGCATAAATAAAATTTATTTCCAATAACAGATAAGTAGAATGTTAATTTGTGTTTGCATATCTATTTATATCTATGAGGAGTTACACTAACTATTATTTCTCATAATGACTCAAATTAATGATAGACTCACATTATAAAATGCACCTAATCCCCTTCATAATAGAAATTTGATTAGGATGATATAAGTTACTGAACTACACTATCCATACAGTCTAAACATAGAGTATTAAAATTTTGCTTTTTTGAAACAAAGAGACAATAAAACACCAACAATTCCCAGAAACAGAAAGTACAGGCACTGAGTACACAAATGTATTTTACATCTAACCAGCTGTATAATAACACGGTGGATTCCAGATGCTGCAGAAAAGCAAGGCAAGAGCTTAACTATGCAACTTATTTGAAACAGATATGTATTATTTAAATTTATGTCTATAATAACAATGTGATGGACAGGGTATGAGTTTCAGACTAAGTTTACTACATACACCAGAAACTGTAGTCCTGTCAGTAAGTTGCCTCACTGGTCAAAAATGAAAGGTACTCTAATATTTACTGTGAGAAAGTAAGACTTTCCCAGATAGCTTACTAGAAAAAAAAAAAAAAACCCCACCACCTTATTTCTTCCAAAATGTATCAATTACAATGAGTCCTGAAGGAGGAGCTGAACTCCTGCATTCACTCAGGACACTCTGAGAACTTACACAGAGTGATCTTCACATTGGAGCTATGTAAACAAAATAAAATCCATAAACCACTTCAGACCTGACACAGCTATATGCCACAGCAAAAGGTATGAGGAAAGTTGGTCAAAGATTCATTCACATTGAAAGCCTAAGCTAGGAGTGATAAGGCAGGGAATAGTAAACAGGGAAACACGGAGAGTGGGTATGGGGAGGAGCAAACATCATACCTGTGAGAAGGAAAGGCTCCAGATTTTCTCAAGGTGACAAAACTCAGAGAGAAACACTTTTTCTCTGCCATCTGCTCTGGCTACAGAATGAAAGGAAGTTACAGAAAGACCAGGCTTTTTTAGTGTTTTACATTTACATTAAGTTATTTGTGCTGCGATGTCTTCACCTGTAGAGTGCCCTAATGCCCTGCTTCTTGCAAAGTCCAGCAGCTTTATCAGGCAGTGAGAAAGGAAAGGGAAAGAGAAAAAGAGATTTTGTGCTACATCTCCACACAGAGTCTATTGCTTTGCTTTTTTAGTAATTCAGAAGAAAAGCATACAGCTAGGGGAAATACTGTTAAGTCTGTCTTACCCCTTTGTTTCATGCAAGTATAAAAATGAGAGGTCTATTCTCCTTTAGTCTATCCTATTATACTAAATAATATCATAGAATCATAGAATCATAGAATCATAGAATCACAGAATCATAGAATCATAGAATCATAGAATGGTTTGGGTTGGAAGGGACCTCAAAGACCATCTAGTTCCAGCCCCCCTGCTATGGGCAGGGACACCCTCCACTACACCAGGTTGCTCAAAGCCTCATCCAACCTGGCCTTGAACAGTTGCAGGGATGGGGCATCTATAACTTCTCTGGGCAACAATAAATCTAATAACACTTCTCATTTAGGACTCTCCCAGTGGAACAACATGCTTTTAGCTGTGCTCCCAAGTAGGTACCTGTAGAGTTATCATTTCCTCAAGTGCAGCTCACAGATGATCTCAAACTAGCTTCAACCTCCCGCATCACTTTTGGCATTTGGACAGCTACAGATGTCATCACTCCCAGCCTCCCACTTGCTCCTCTGCCAGAGATTACCATAATCCTCCCAACCAGGAGGAGGCTGAATGGGACACGCGTTGAACTACTGGATTCCAGGGCTTATTAACTGAAAATCACAAATTATGTTGATAAGTCAAAAGCAAATTGCAGACAATTTGTGTCCTTCTGTGTTCCTTCCCAACAGCTGTTCAAGCTATGGGCTATCGATAAAAAAGAAAAAAAAGGAAGACATGTAGGACTGAAAATGTAGAGAACTATAAAAAACACATTCAAATGAAATATAAAAATTAAAAACATATGGAAATACCAGTGATTACTCATCATAGCTGCATTTTCTAGTTTACAGGGTTTGCTACGAAGTCTCTAGGTAGTTGCAGAAATCACCTTTGAAAGGTATAATTTATAGCCTGCGCATATAAGCCAAAGTATGTACATGTGTGTTTATGTATATATTTATAAGGTAATGTTGGTTAAAAACTTAAGTCAAACTTGATACAAAAAAATATAGAAAATCTTCCATAATCCAAGACTCAATGATTCTTCCATTTTTTACGATTGTCATTTTAGCTAAGAAACTCATATCATCTTTTCTTGTCTTAATTAATTAGACAGGTTCATTAGCTCCCGCGCTTTGTTCCAATAAGTACTCTGTACGTAATTTTTAAAAAGAAAACATTTTGAAGGCAACGCCTTTCTAGACCTAAACCTGCCTGCAGACTCTCTCTGAAGGTGTCACAGGCAATTCTCTGCCACAAGATCTGAAACCTCGTTCACAGTGGTTATCACATCAAGAGGACTACATGTATATGTTAGTTTATACACAAGCTTAAGCCTTTTGTAGAATGTGAAAATCCAACATTAAACCTTCCATGAGAAGTGAAGAAAAAAGACGTTGTCAGATGAGAATGATCAAGTAGATGAATTAGCTAAAATTATCAGTGCAGTCTGTTAAATATCCCACTAGCCTAGTTTAAGCACTTATTCATGCTGCCTTTCTTCAGAAAAAAACTCTTTCCAGAAATGGTTAATTTTGAGGCTATGGATAAAGTCTTCAATGGAGAGGAAAATGTTTGCATATCATGCTTCACTTTTACTGGAATTCTAGACATGAAATATAAGACCTGCTTTAATGCAGCCAGTGCACAGACACTAACCTTACAGAGAATGATTAAGCTGGCAGTTTAAGAATATAGTATCGGCTTTGACAGCTTTCTTCATGTTGTGGCATTCAGTTTAGTTCCATATATATGTAATTTTTGGGAGCTTTATTGTTGCAGAATTGGATCTAGAATATAAAGCACTGGTGGCTTTTATGAGCCTGTCTGGATTATCCAAACAAAAAAATCCCTGTAGTAAGCAAGTTTAAGGCACTACTACTCATGAATTCACTACTAATGAATAGGCCAGCATATATTTGTAACACAGCCCTGTGCTGAATGGACTTGTGCGTGTTTTAATGTGTTACCACTGGCTAAATTCTGAGGAAAGTTGGAGCGATTGAGACATGTGCTTTAGATCAAGATGATGTGCATTTTCTTCTCACATCTACAGTAGCTTGTTCTGGCCACAGTATTGTGTTTAGAATCCAGAGGAGCAGGAAACCAAGGTGGCCAAAAATCTAACCATATCTAGAGACTGTATCTCGCAGTCATTTTGTCTTTTTTTTTCCATATGCTTAAATTCTAACTGAGCAATAACTGATGAAAATGTTCTTTTTGGATGCCGCAGTCAAAGGATCTCAAATGAAAACTTATGTCCACACACTAGATGTCCCATTCATCTATCTCTTTCAAATGCCAGATCGTGTCTTGGTCTTTGGATTTCTTTCAACAGTAAAGCTCCAGCAAATCAACTAAGTTAAAATCCCATTATTGTATGTTTTGTAGGGTTTATACAATTACACAAGGACATATTTCTAGCATCTACAAAAGTACTGTTTGTTATACACCCACTACGTTCAGCTCTGGAGTCCCCAACACAAGCAAGACATGGAGCTGCTGGAATGAGTCCAGAGGAGGGCCACGAAGATGATCCAAGGGCTGGAGCACCTCTGTTATGGAGACAGGCTGAGAGAGTTGGGGCTGTTCAGCCTGGAGAAGAGAAGGGTCTGGGGTGATCTTATTGCAGCCTTCCAGTACTTAAAGGGGGCCTACAGGAAAGCTGGAGAGGGACTTTTTACAAGGGCATGTAGCAATAAGACAAGGGGTAATGGCTTTAAACTGAAAGAGGGGAGATTTAGATTAGATCTAAGGAAGAAATTTTTCACTGTAAGGGTGGTGAGGCACTGGAACAGGTTGCCTAGAGAAGTTGTAGATGCCCCATCCCTGGAAGTGTTCAAGGCCAAGTTGGATGAGGCTTTGAGCAACCTGGTGTAGTGGAGGGTGTCCCTGCCCATAGCAGGGAGGTTGGAACTAGATGATCTTAGAGGTCCCTTCCAACCCAAACCATTCTATGATTCTATGGTTCTACGATTCTATGAAATTAGATACCTACGAAATACTGACCCCCAACTTAAACACCTAATATTTTGTTACAGAAAAAACAGTGTTTCTGCCTTCCTGAGCATCTCATTGTTTCTTTCCTTCCTTTCTCTGCTCTCTCTTCTCCTTCCCTAAAATGCTACCTCATACATTTGGGTCTGGACTACCAAACGTGTGCATGCACACACATTTTCATTGTTTATAAAGGAATTATTTTCTATATATGAACAGGCCTGAGAATATTAAGTGTCTTTCACAACTGACCCTGTGTGCTGACTGTTGTGGGTTTAGAACATGGTCACCAGCCAAACTCAGAAATCGTATTGTAATTTTATGAGGCAAATCCTTTTTTCTTCTTGCCTGCAGCTGACATGTTCGCCTGAGCTACAGAAAATGCTGTATGTAGGTAAACTTGAGAAGAAAACAGATCAAGTGCTAATGTTTTTTAAAGGAACAGGAAAGAAGCCCTCTGTCAGGATATACACGAAAAAAATAAAAATTTGAACATATGAAAAAAATCTTAGTCTGTTTTTGTTCAGATTTCCCTGATTCTAATCCTATAGCAAAATATGCGAACTCTGCTTTATTTTCCTTTGATCTGGGCCAAACCTATTTCAAGAACACACTTAACTCAGACCATGTAGACT
Organism: Tauraco erythrolophus; assembly: GCF_009769465.1. NCBI lineage: Eukaryota > Metazoa > Chordata > Aves > Musophagiformes > Musophagidae > Tauraco > Tauraco erythrolophus. The sequence goes on from NC_141468.1 coordinate 82,138,208, forward strand.
CCAGGCTCACAGTCAGATTAATCTGAATGGTCTATCCTGATTCCAGCCCACCATAGCGGTCTTTGGAGATGAATGAACATCAAGAAACAGTCTGCTGACTGAGGGCTGGAATTCAGGAGCGTGACACAGCAGTACCACTTTCTCGATACAGCTAAGCTATGAACTGACCTGTCTGGGACAGATATTACCTCTGCAGAAAAGAATTCTCTCTTCATTCACTTCTCCATTCACTGTGACATCTCTTTTCTCTAGGGGAACCAGTTACTACTGCCAAACCAGATCCTGTGAGCAGACTAAGCATGGCTTTGCCATGACGAAGAGCAGCACAGTTTTGACAATCCACATCCTCAGTGATGAGGGGAAGTGAGCCAGAAGGAACTGCCAAGGTAGACGTTGCCAGCCTGCTGATAGCTGCACACCAGGCACTATCCTGGGGTGCAGTGATGGGACCTCTCAGGAGTTAACATCATCTTTCACTTGTGAAAGTCTCCTCCAGATCACCCTCGTCATTGCTCAAGAAATATACGTCTGTGGTCTTGATTGTAAGAAGATGTGGTCATGCAGCTCGGAGGGTGTGGAAAGCTGGCCACACCTGTGCGGATCCTATGAAGATGTGTCAAAAGCCATTTGTCCCAGAAACGGGCAAGGAGTTTCCTGAACAAGCTGCTAGTGAACTAGCTTGGGTGTGGTTAGCAGCCCAGTTGCAACATTACACAACTTAACATCAGTTCATTTATCCTTTTAAGTCAATTCTTTTGTAGTTTCATTTCATCATTAACCGGTTTTGATTGCAAATCTCCTTGAAGACTCATTTTCCTCTGAAAGTAAGATGCGATACACATCTGACAAGCAGCTTATGCTTGCACAACCATAGAAGTAAGCTCCCATGATAGGGATGTAAGTCAGGCTGAATGTCTTAGATGAGGGGGTAGGAGAGAGGATACACATCTTAGTAAGCTATACACTGAACATTAAGCACTGTATAAATTAGTCTACATGGTCACTCTATCTGTCTGTGCCATTATCTGTCATGTTAATTATTGAGGGAAGGCAGGGAATGTATATGAAAGATGTCAGCAAAATCTATTTTTTGCCTGCTACCAAGTGGGAGTAGAGCTTGAGAAAAACTTCAGGCGATACAAACACAGCTCCCTGGACAGACTGCTCAAGGTTGCTAGGGAAATTAACTGAAAACAACACAGACATAGGCTTGCTAAACTTGCCTTTGTTTGGTGATTAGGTTATTTTAAATCTCTCAGGAGATTCCATTCCACTTAACTGTAGTGCGATAAGACACGTTCAATGATACTCTGAGAGCAGTTGTGTCTGGAATAGCGGGTAACACTCTTCCCTTTCCGTCCTGGTTAGAGATTTGTGCTGCCTGTGAACTTCATTATGAAGCCACGTTCTGTAGGCAGCAAAGAACAAGGCTGAGACACAGTGAGTTTCTCTGAACAACAAAAGGAGGTGAGTTCTGGCACCGCTGAGAATTACACAGCTGATTTTGCTGAAAGCCAGGTATGAAGAGAAGCAACTTTCCAGATGGTTATGACAGAGGAAAAAGAAATATTCATGGCCATCACTAGTCCATCCTTACATGAACTTTCTAGCAGCTCAGCTATCTCTGATTACAGGTGACACAGTCCAAACAGCTGCAGAGGGATTGACCCTGCTCTTCTGGAAAAGAATCATAGCTCTCAAGCTGTGAGGTAATGCCCCACTGCTGCCACCACTCCTGACGGTTACAAACTGGAAGCTATTTCCCTGTGATGGATTTTCTGGAGACCAAACTGGCTCTGTTCATATTCCTCGAACCTGCATCACTGCAAGCTGACCTCTAGATCCATTACAGACTGCAGCTTCTGTCACTGGTGGCAATCAATGCTGCAGAAAAGCTGGTTTAGGGGAAAACTTTGTTTGATGCATTTTATAAGTGAATGTGCTGAATGCAGAGGACAGCAGCTCTAGTCAGTCAGGTAATACAGCTACCTTCCATGCCCCTTCTCACTCCTTTCAAAATCAGACTTTTATTTGCAATGGACTTTTCCACAACTGTAGCATAGAGGAAGGGTAGTGAAATGACACATGTAATTACTGTTATCTGGATGCAAAACTCTGTTACAGAAGACAGAATAGATCCACAACTAAGGAAGGGGAGGAATTAAAGTAGTTCTGTTTCCCTTTGTCTCTATGAAAGTGTATATCAGACCTCAATCTAGGCTAGAAGAGCAATTTCAGGTGCTTAACATGTTTCCGACACTGAACCTGACACTGAAAGGGACTCCAGGGCTATATGAAAGTACTGGCGAAGATAATGTTAAAAGACATCCATGATACGAACTGGCTCGTAGTCAGTAAGAAATGAAAGCATGCCCACTAGATACCTTGCCTGAGACATCACTATGTAGGGGGAAAGTGGTTGATGATGAAGGCGAAACAAACAGGAGAAAATGTCTGCCTAGCAATTCTGGCCCTCCTGGAAGTAGAAATTAATATACCAGTGTCGTGGTTTTTGGACTGAGGGTCGAGACAAGAACCGAAAAGAGAGCACCCACCAAACATGGTCTCGGGCAAAACATGACTCAGGCTTTCTTAATAAAACCAAAACAATTTATTAACAGTTACTTAACAAGAAACATAAGGGAACGAAACCGGTTACTTGAGAGGAGAAAAGAGAAAACAAGGCCCGATCTTAAAACAATACCTCCCCACCCCCTATTTTCCTTTCGTTCCTGGCTCTGCCTTCCCCCCAGCGGCGCAGGGAGACAGGGAATGGGGGAGTACAGGTCAGTTCATCCATGTTGTTCACTGCCGCTCCTTTCTTAAAGGAGGAGGAGTCTTTACACCATTTTTCCCTTGCTTCGGTGGATCCCCTACTCACAAAGAAAAAGTCCCCAAACTTTTCCAAAGTAAGTCCTGCCCGCAGGATTGCAATCCTTCCCCATGGATCGCACCAGTTCGGGCTTTACCAGTCTCGGCCTCATAGGGAGCTGCTGCCACTCGCGTCGGCGTGGGTCGTCCCACGGTCTCCAGATGCCTCCACGACCTCGTCGTGCATTCCATGCCCCATTATCAACAGTACCTGGTCGCGCATCCCCTGCTCCACGACCTCTCCTGGGCTCAGGCATCTCCTTCCCGACGTGGGTTTCTCCACGGGCCACGAGTGGGTCGCTGCTCCGCCGAGTACACCCTGGCTGCAGGGGGGCTGCCCGCCATCTCACACCAATTTGCAAGGGAAGCCTCAGCTCCAGTACACCTCCTGCTGCTCCATCTTGGCTGACCCGGTCATTGTGGTTGTTTTCTCTTAGATATTAATCCTCTCTGCGGGAGCTCGGCCCGGCGGGCACCCCGGGAGCGGGGCGCTTACCGAGTCCCCCATGCGGCTCCCCAGCGCCATCTTGAGCACATGGCGCCGGCCTGGGCCCGGGCAGCCGCCCGGCCGGGAGCCGGGAGCGAGGGCAGCGCCCTCCTGCTCTCTCCTCGCTCCTGAGCAAAAAGCCCTTTCCTGCCCCTTTGTCCCACCTTAAATAGGGCAATTCGCAGAGGCGCCGATTTGGCTCAACCCCCCGGGGGGGGGGATGGGACTCAGATCTGGTGGCACAGGGAGCAAATCCCCTCCCCTGCCACCAGAACACCCCCCACACACATCAAACTATCACAACCAGTGAATCATACCTCTGCCAAGGGGACCTCTATTGACAGGCCCGTTGCAGACAGAGTGAAAAGTACACCAAGTTAAACAGGAAAATTGACCAGAACAAAGAATCCAAAAGCCAACACCGCTGCCTTCAGGTCATCGACTAAATACAACCTCAAGGAATCACAAAAGCAAAGGCACAAGCAGCAGTGGTTTAAGTATATCTCACATGGGTGAGATACAGGACAGCAGTGGTGACAAAACCAAAGAGAAGTACAAAGCAGTGAAAGATAGCCAACATAACCCAGCCTGAACCACTACCAGGCAAATAAGAAAAAGCCTCAGCCATCTGTTGATGTACCACAAGAAAATCATGAGGTGAAACGCCCAAATACCCAACAGAACAGAGGTAGCAGCTACCAGATAAAAACAAGATGTTAGTCTTACAGTGTTCCCAGCAAATCTGCTTACACTGTAAGTTCATTTGTTTAAAAGAAATCTATATTAATTAATCCTACATCCCTCAGTATGCTTAGTTACAGAGGATGCCTCCAGCCGTCAGTGTCTAGTAGCCTAGGTTAACTACAAGCATTTCCAAACAGAGGCCATGGAAGACAATCTAATCCATATGCACCCTTAACTAATTCATATTTTCTTTCCACCCTGCTGAACATTCAACATGTACTGAATTTAAGCTCTGCAATAAATCAAGGCAATTAAAAATAGTTAACAGTTGTGTTTACATGAGAACAACAATTTTGAGATAATTATTCTGAAAGTTGGAAGTGGAACCAAGCAATCTGTCTAATTAGTTTTAAACTTACTCCTGCTTTTTGGAGTCCGATTGGAAAGGATTTGAAGGATTTGAATTTCAGAAAGTGTTGCTCAAATACTTAAGCTTTAACATCAGTCTGAAAGTTCAATGTGTGTCACAAACCACTGTAATAATAATGATGACGATAATAAAACTTTGATAGCAGCCATCTGCTGATTCCAGACAGTTGAATCATTTCCAGTGCTCCCCGAGAGCCAGCCCTGACATGGATTTTTATACACTATATCACACACAGTATATGCAGGGTCTACAGTCAAGACCTTTCTGTAATGACGTCAAAGAGGTTGTGCAGCCAGCTTTTAAAATTGCTGCAGGCTTTTCCTGATGACATTAGAGTATAACAAACGAGGAAAGGAAGATATGTATATCAATGTTACAATAACAAGCAAGGACAGCACAGTTCGCTCTGGAGGCAGCACTTGGGTTATCCTCCATAAAGCTGCTCTCCAAAGTTTGCGTCAGTGGAGGGGGTGGGGTGTGAATTCCATGACGAAGGGACATAACTCAGTTGGAGGACTTTTTAGTGTGAAGTCTGGGAAAAAAAGTAAAGAAAAAGGCATTGGAATTGTTAAGATAGAACTTAAATAAGAAACTGTAAAGAGAAGAGACTTTAGCAAGATGTTCCTGTTGTCTACTTGCAGAGATAAGAATCAAGTATACTGTTAAGAGCAGTCTATAAGACACAGCTAAGAAGTTTCTGCAAAAGCACACCAAAAATTTCAAAACAAAATAATTGAACAAAAATTCAAAGAGCACTCATAGGCTGCTGGCAGAGATGCACAACGAGTCAGTTTGTTTCAGCCCTGATGATAACCTACATACAGCAATGTCTATGGGTGACCATATTATCTATTTGAGCTGGAGCTTTGCTGGTACATGAGAAGGATACAGTAGCCAGCTTTTTCCCTAGCACCCCTGGGATCCTAAAAGCTGCATCTCTTCTTCTCTGATGCACCTGACAGCCCTCTGTAAGCAGGGAAGCTCACATTACATATTTATATAAACAGATGCAAGAAGGCCCGTTTCTTAGCAGAGGGCAGAGAAACAGCAGAGTGTGAGCCCAGTTGCAGGTTTTATAGGAGTTAGTTTAAACCAGGACAGTTTTTAGGGGACTTTGATAGACAATTTTGTATTTTTGAAGTCCCAGTTAATAAGTGGTTGACAGACTTGTGACAATAAGCATATATGTATGCTGTGACAGGTGAAAAAAAAAACAGGCAAACATACTGGCTCTTTGTCAGCACTTGTGAAACAAGGTGTAGATGAGTTCCTACTGCAGGCAGGTGCTCCATTTGTCACATGAAACATAATTCATGGAATGTTGCCATTTACACTCATTAAGCACTCATATTCACATAAATGAGACTACTAGTATTTGTACGAAATATGTTAATAAACTGTGTTAGTTCTCTACTTCTAAAATATCCTGAGATTTAGCTGTTCATGCTAATATCATAATGGGAACATTCAGAGTTTCTTTATGCTCTTATTTATTTTTTCCTTTATATTTTCACTCGGCTTAGAGGTACTTGCAGTACTCCAGATGTATCTCTCAGAATAGGTATACAGTTTAGCATAATTAATCTTATTTATAATTAACAAAATTTAAAAGCTAAAGCTATATCTTTACTTTTATGTTATTTTCTGGAAAACTTTAAAAAGACCACCAGTGAAAAACACCATTTAAGAGTCATGTTTGGTAAGATTTTCAATCCCTGCTTCTAACTATATCTAACTGCATCATAAAATCATGCATTTAAAAGTATTTTTACTTACTATGTGTTGTTAGGCTTGAAAGGAGCATTCTGGGGATGTTTAAAGGTTCTGGGTCTTTAGCTCCAAGAAATGAAGAACAGAGGCACTACCATTTTTGAAGGTATCAGGTGTCTCTAGGTACTGTATTTCAGTGTATGATACAGTAAGACAGAAGTTTCAGAGAGACAGGAAACTGAATACTTCCCTGAGATGGATTTAAGAGGAGGGGATGAGGAAATATCTGTCTTTTGAAGAAATCATAACAGTGCAGACTGGTAGAGTGCCATGTGAGCTGCCAGCTCCTGGGGGACAGGGGCTGCAGGGGATCCCTGGGCCTGGAGGACAGACAGGGGCACTGGGGCAGATGGTGCTGAAATGGAGTCCTGGGTGGTGGGCAGGGTAGGGGGAACCCTGGGGAGTGCGTTGGGACAGTCAAGCCTTGACACAAATACTTTAATTCTCTGTCGTAGCTTTGATTTACACTGAAAGAGAGTAGATTTCGATTAGATCTAAGGAAAAAATTATTCACTCTGAGGGTGGTAAGGCACTGGAACAGGTTGACCAGAGAACTTGTGGCTGCCCCATCCCTGCAAGTGTTCAAGGCCAGGTTGGATGAGGCTTTGAGCAACCTGGTGTAGTGGAGGGTGTCCCTGCCCATGGCAGGGGGGGTTGGAAATAGATGATCTTTGAGGTCTCTCCAGCCCAAACCATTATTCTATGATTTTATGGAAGCCAGACTAGACACCAGTTCCACTGCAGAGAGATTATTCTGCCAAAGGATAAAACCCGTACTAAATAAAGCATGCATCCTCACAGCCCTGTGCAAGGGTTAACAAATACCTCACCCAAGTCAGACTGCAGTACAGCGTGCTAAACGTTGTGAAACTTAGACAGACTGCTCACCTGCCGTTTCTGCAGTTCTTCCCTACTGGTGTCTCCAGCACTCTTGCGTGTTTCCCCTGTAGGCTTTTCAATTTTACTTCTTTATGGCGCCAAATAATCACAGCTAGATTTGCTACTTTTACTCAAGTGTTGTGATCACCTCTGATTTGCTGCATGATAACAACTACGTTACCCAATGGGAAGGTAAAAAGACCTGTAAAAACCAGAAAAGAAATAAATAAACCCAAAGGCATAACTTTCACAAGATCAAACTTCTGCAAGTGTTTTCCTGTCTCCTTCTAGTTTAGTAATTACCAGCTGGTCTTCATCTATAAACTCATCTCATTTGAACACTTAGCCATGCTGATGGCAGCGTCTTCTGGTAGAAGACAAGTAGTAAAATGTCTTCCTTGCCTTGTGTTTTGTCTCTGTTTGCCTGGTTTTATTCATATGATGTGCTAAGACAAGCAACTCAGGGAAGCCTTAAGTCCAAAGTCTGTAATTTTTTGTAAAGTAGTAAACTTAGATTGATTTCTGTTATAAACTAGAGCAATGGCAATTTTTATGGTAAGCAATGATCCTGATGGAAAATATTTTTTAAAACCAGGTAAAGATATAGAAAAAGACAAACACAAACTAGATTTGAATTTATTTTAGTTCTGGTGAAAGATTATGCCAACATAAGAATTACCACAGCTCTGTGGGAAAATGAAGAACAGCTGAGGATAGACAAACATAATGTACATTTCATACCACCGCTACATCAGGCTTGGGGACAGAATCACAGCCGGGCAGAACACGGACCAGAAAGTCTCCTGTTAAAGGATTTGTTCTGAACCTCTTCTAGCCCTTCACTGAATTCGATAAAAGTGTCAGAAAGGATGAGCAAATGCTTCCATGATGATACTTCTACCAATTCCCTTAAAAAAAGACTCACTTGATATTGGTCTCCAAGGACAGAGATAACCCAGCAATTGCAGTGCAACGGACTTAGCCAAATACTTGGCTGCTGGACTCAACACTTTACTGTCAAGTTTCCCAGATCTTCACACAGTGTATCTGAAGCTTTTGCTATCTCAACTGCCAAATCTTTTTTCTCAAAGAAAAGAGGGAAAGAAACTGAAGGAATTGTGAATTCTGAACAGAGAAAACATCAGAGCAGGAATATAAACACAGAAAGTGAATGGTGTTTCTGTTGACCTAAGAAACAGCAAAAAACCACTATCACAAGTTTCAATTATTTATTGTAACCTAATGTATTGATGTTGCATTCCTATTCCCAGCTTGTTCACATGAAATATCCTAGTTTCATTGCACGATAACCAAAGTCTGTCTCGTGAGATGTAACAGACTGGAAACAGAGGGTGTATATTGTCTCTGAAAGTCATTGATTTAAGAGATATTAAATCAGATTTTTTTAAAAATAAATTTCAGATGAAAAAATAATCTGATGTAAAAAATGCAGTACAGAATTCAACTCATGCAAACAAAACAAAGCTTCTTAAAGATTAATTGCTCTGAAGTAACCTTGTTTTAGTGGGCTGAAGAATCCCACAAAGGGGAAAGACACCAAGATCACCTAATATACTACTGCAAAACTTTCTCCAACCTGTAGAGCCATATCATATTGTTCCATTAATTGGACATAAATTTTTTCATAGTAGAATGCATGAGTTGTTCATTTTACCAGGAGGCTCTTCTGTTCATTGCCATTTTATGGACCATTTCCAAAAGTAAGACAAAAAGTCTTTGTGTGCCTAAAGGTACCAGAATCATACTTTCCTTCTTTTATGATTTACCTTGATATTTCTAAAATACTTTATCAATCCAATCCATTCAGTAGCACCATTTAGGCTTTAAAAGTCTTCGTGAAGTATAACTGTTGAGCTTTATATGTGAATAACCTCAAATGTAAGCCTGTGTGTCGTGGTTTAGCCCAGCCAGCAGCTAAGCTACCATGTAGCTGCTCCATCACTCCTCCCCCTCCGTGAGGCAGAGAGGAAAAAAATGTAGCAAAAGGGTTGAGGGTTGAGACAAGATCAGGGAGGGACCACCCACCGACCACGGCCCCGGGGCAAAACCGGACTCAGCTTGGGGACAAATCAATTTAATTCGTTAACAGTTACCTGAGATGATAACAAGAAACAAAGACAGATCTTAAAAACACCTTCCCCCACCCTTCCCTTCTTTCTAGCTCTACCTCCTCCCTTTACAGCAGCACAGGGGGACGGGGAATGGGGGTTGCAGTTCAGTTTGTCACACAACGTTTCTGCCACTGCTTCCTCTGCAGGGACAGGACTCCTTACACTCTTACGCTGCTTCAGTGTGGGGCCCCTCCTCATGGGAAACAGTCCGCAAACTTCTCCAACGTAAGCTCTTCCCACAGGATGCAATCCTTACCCATTCAGTGCAGGCTTTTCCCATGGAGTCACGGCTTCTTGGGGCACAGCCACCTGCTCCAGTGTGGAGTCCTTTCTCACAGACTGCAGATGCGTCCCTGCTTCACCGTCAGTCTCCAGCAGCGTAGGGGGTCTTTCCCATGGAGACAATCCTCTAAGAACTCCCTTAGGTGCAGGTATCTCTGCTCTACCGTGGGTTTCTTCTTGGGTTACAGGTGAATCTGTGTTCCATCATTTCTTTCATGGCTGCAGGGGGGTTGCCTGCCATCTCACCATGGGCTGCAGGGGAATCTCAGCTCTAGCACTTCTCTTCCCGCTCCATCTTCACTGACTTGGTGTCTGTATGGCTGTTTCTCTCAGATCTCAGTCCCCTCTCCTCTGCAGCCATGCCAGGCCTGACTGGACCAACGAACCTCAGCAGTCTCAGCAGGACAATCTCCACTCAGCAGATGCCTTGGGAGCGGGGCATTTCAGAGCGCTCCAAGCTGCGAATCTGCAGCCCCCTCCAGTCAAGTGGTGGTGGCCCACAGAGGGCAGTCACCTGCCCAGGAGGTTGGGGGACCAGCCCCCCCACCTCCCACCTCTCTTCACTGCAGATCCTGTCTGGCTTGGGTTCCTTTGTCCCCATCTTAAACATGGCAATCGCAGAGGCGCTGATCAGCTTGGCCCTGGTCAGAGGGGACGGGGGGTTTGACCTGGTCAGAGATTGGTCCGACCAGTTTTGGAGCCTAGGAATCTTCTCACATCTCCTTACAGCACCTATTTCTGCAGCCCCTCACTTGCTACCAAAGCCCCACCCCATAAACCCAGCACACTATGTTAATTCTATCTGACAGTCTCAGTCTTAGTCATCTAGGACCCTTCAATGCCTAAGAAAATGTAAGAAGCTTGTCTAGGGAAGAATTCATTTAAAAGTGAGATCAATGTCTGAGAAAGGATGAATGATCCTCAGGAGGGTCTCCCGGCTACAGTGTGATTTTAGGCATCAAGCATAAACTAGACAACTTTAGCTCCTAGGCAGCTGGATCTAGACGAAATGAATTACATCTACAGGATGGTTGGGGCACAGAGGGAAAAATGCTACAACATCTAATTTTAGGCACCTAACCTGAGGTAGTCATAGTGTCAGTGGAGACTTCCACAAGCTTAGTTCTCAGAATTAGGACTGAAGGCTCAACTGCCTATGCAAATGTCACAAAATTCAGACAGCATCTTACACAACTCTGACAATATAGTGTCTCTTAATTAAGAGTTCTCTCTCCGCCATCAAAATCCAGAACAGGTCAAATGCTAACACCTTCCAGAGGAGGCTTCTTGCCAAGATACAGTGTTTCACAATATCAGTTCCCAAAAGGCTCAGCTGAACACCTATCTGACTTCTAGGATGCACAGGGATATTTTCAGCTGAGGTATTAAAAAGAAAATAAGGAGTGAATGCCAAAAAAGGGTTCCTTTCCTAGTTTCAAAATTTTGAACAAAACTACAAAAAAGTGGCATTATCACCATCACCACCATCACCATAAGCAGCTGTAGAATGATGAATTGAAAAATATTTCCAGAACAGGTTATCTTGAGAACTGCCAATATACTGGAGGAGGTGGCGATTCAGAATGACAAGCTGCAACACTGAAGGTCAGAGAAAACAGGACAATATTTCACAGAGGTAACTGCATGACTCTCATCTTGTGTTGAAAAAGTGAACAGGAGGGAGGAAACACTAGCCGAGTTCTGCAGAGAAGACACAGAGGCTGTCCTTGCCATTCAAGCTGCATGTCAACAGGGCCATACTGCTTTAAAAAAGGTGTGCAATGTAACAAGATGTGTGACCAGAGCAAAAGCACAATGACAATCTATCTTTTCAGGCTATTTAGGTTCAGTAGTGGTTGTCCAGTGCTGAGCACCACACTTGAAGAAAGAAGTGGGGCATGTGAAGAAGCTCTGGACAGAACACCGCATTTAAACATAAGGGAAGAAAACGTAACACTTGAGATAAGGCTGAAGAAAAAGGGGTTGCTCCACCTAAAATAAAATAAAAAAAAATAAAAATATAAAAAAAAAAAAAACACAAAAAACTGAGAAAAGACGACAAAAATCTTCAGTTATAGAAAAAGCTGTAAAAAGGAAGAGGATTACTTTTTTCATGGCTCTGGTTGCTAGGTTTGAATGACAGTGAAAAAAGAGAAAAAAATATTGGGAAAAATCGTAAAGTAGCATATAACACTATTCGGAGAGTTCCTGTCTGTGGAGGTCTTGAAAGAACAAGTTAGACAATCTTGACAAGAGATGAGAAAAAGGGATGAGACAGTCTCTTTCAGTCTATCAGGTCATTTAGATCCCTCTGCTTTTATGATTTTATATCTAATAGGAGTCTCTGAACTATAAGTAGCAAGGGTGGTGGTGTAAGGTCAGCACAATGTTTTTCCCCACCCTCTCACTAAGCTGGGCAGAGAGACAAAACAGTTTTCTTATACAGCCTCCTTTAGACATTAGTTTGGAGCTGGCAGCATTGGCTGACCAAATGAAACTGCAGCTCCCAGGGCTCATTGATTAGCGACATTTTCCAGCATTATGGTACTGGAATATATCATATACCATGAGAATAATTCATTTTCTCTTATCAAAGTCAATCTGTAACTCATCTTTATCTCTTCCCCAGCTATATATAAATAGCTGGTTCTAGAAGTGCTTAAAAAAAAACATTGAACATATTGCCCCATGTTATGATAAAATCCAGATGCATATCAGCTCCTTCTCAACACCTTTGCTCCTGGGGAAAGAAGAGAGGACCAGAATGGATATACAGCATGCTCCAGCCAGCTCTGAATGATCACTGCATCAGGATCTCAGGGCATGCCATGAAGCACTTCTGAGCTTCAGTGAGGATATACGGCCACCTTGGTGTAATACATCAGATGGATGGCAGCTTTGTCATTGAGAGTGATGTTCCTGAACTCCTACTCTTCTTATCAGCTGCAGTGAGTCAGTGGCAAAAATGCGCATGCATTCTTTGAATTTTTCTTACGAAAAACTTACCTGAGGTACACACAGACTTACCTATTTTGGGGGATTATTTTTACATTTTATGATTTTTCATATCATTTTGTTTACAAGTTAACACAAGTATTTACCAAAAATTAGACAAAAAGGAGAAAAAATATTGTATTACACACTATTAGCAAGACAGTTGTAGAATATATGTTTTACTGTGGACATGTACTGTTACATGGAAATATCCTTCATTGTAGGAAACCTTGTATCACATGCATCAAAATGAAAAAGGGTAAAAAGCTAGTTTTAAATCTAATTTCATTTTATTCTGTAAAGACGAGGGTTCTCTCTTGGTGAACTTTCTAACTTTATTACTCCTTTCTTGCTTTCATGTGGTCCAAATTCTGTAGCCTTTATAGAAGAAAACTCACTAATTTATAATTAGAAGCAAAAACATTTATTACTTGGCCCCATGTTTGCAAAGGCAATAGAGATCTTCTAATGTTTTCTGAGGATTGAAGAGAAGGCTTTGGGGATATCTTACAGCAGTCTTCCAGTACCTAAAGGGGGCCTACAGGAAAGCTGGAGAGGGACTTTTTACAAGAGTGTGTAGTGATAGGACAAGGGGCAATGGCTTTAAGCTGAAAGAGGGGAGATTTAGATTAGATCTAAGGAAGACATTCTTCAGTATGACGGTGATGAAACTCTGGAAGAGTTTGCCCAGAGAAGCTGTGGATGTCTCATCCCTGGAAGTGTTCAAAGCCAGGTTGGGTGAGGCTTTGAGCAATCTGATCTAGTGGAAGGTGTCCCTACCTGGGGCAGAGGGGTTAGAACTAGATGATATTTAAGGTCCCTTCCAACTCAAACTGTTCTATGATTCTGTGATTCATAGGCATGGTATGGTGAGGCTTCATAAAACAGACTTCCACTATGGCATTACTCAGATGAACAGATTAATTATTAATTCTTAAAACACTTCATTGATGAAGTTTTGTTAAAAGAAAAATATGATTAAGAGATTTGTTATCTGTATACTGTGTTTCCTGAAAGGCTACACAGTGACTTTTTTTTTCTCCCATCATAAGATATTACTAATATGAAATATCCTTTTTTAAAAGCACGTAATTCAATTAGAAATAATTTTAAGCAGTTGTATTCTCTGGTTTTGATTAAGATGCACTGATGCAATAAAGATAAATTATCCATTTCTGGGGCTGAATGGTCAAGAACAAAACTGAGTGGACTTTCCTTCTACAGAGGCAATATTAATTGTTGGCAGCTAATGGCAGAATTATAGGTTAATTTTCTATTTTATAAAACTACATTGAATAAATTGAACCATATGCACTGTGTCATAATGGGAAATATCAATAAACTCTTAGAGAAATTTCATTTATGTGCTGAAGGTTGTTGTAAGACCTCATGTTATTCAGCTTAGATACAGCTGCACAGCATTTGGTAGTTTTGCCTGGTTTGAGAATGTTATGTCAGGGAAGAGAACATTTTTCATTAACGTTTTATAGACTGTTTTTACTTTAAATGTTCTATGTCAAAACTAAATTAGCAAGCTAAGTTCAGAGGAAGAAGATTAGTTCCTTCAAGGAACTGAGGTTAACACTGAGGAAGCCACAGAAGTCAGTACAGGGCCAGTGACAACTGATAGAGGATTCTCAGAGCCACCAAAATCTTCTTCTTACTAGCCCAGATCCCAGAAGTATCACATGTCAACCTTCCTCCCTCCCCCAGCTTCTAGTAAGAGCCTGAACCTAAGGGCTCGAGTAGGTCTGGTGAACAAAATACACCAGCAAAGGAGCTAGTATCAGTCCCACCAAAGTAGCAATGTGTCTATACAGACGCTAGAAGGCCTGTGTAATTCCTTCTTTTTGTCATCAAATGTTAACTCAACAGCAAAATATAAAAAGTCTGTCATCTTAGTCTCACGTTACATGCTTTTCTGCTTTTCACACTTCCTTGTCACCCAGGTTCTGACTGCCCCGGAAACCTCATATTTCTCTTTCCAGATATCTTTCTCAATACCTTTCTCTTTCTGTTGATCTCATCCTCTGTAAAACCTACCGAAGGCACTAAATTATAAATTAAATAATAATTGAATTAATGCAATGTTTTCACATCATTACTCTGTTTGTTTTATGTTCTCTCTCTTTCCCTATTGTGCTTGAGAAGCATGACGCAAACCAAGGCCGTCAACAGCAAATGAATATGACCTTTGGAGTATCACCAACATAATATTAAAAACCCCAGGAAAGAGGCCCTCCTGTATCTCAGGTTGCTGCTGTAGCAGTAGAGAGAAGAAAGAACAACATTCATTAGTTCATTAACATTTTCTACATCAAGAGAAAACACACCTGTGCATACCATCACAGCATCACAAATGTCCTCTTGTCCTATGATCTCCCCTTGCTCATATACCAAACAAATTTCCTCTATAGATAATATAGTCATCTGTCAGTGTGCACTCACTTCTGCTGTGATCTTTCTATATATAGATTTACATGTTGGAAGTGTTTCTTCCATCTAAGTAAAGACTTCAATGAGCTTGAACAAGATTGTATCGATATGTGTCAAAGGAACTTAATTTGGTCCAGCTTTGCAGATTCTTGTAGTTCTGAGTTGGTTCACTCTTCAAATACAAATGAATTAAAATGATAAGAGACAACTTCACAGCTTGATTTTACCTGCATCACAATTTTCAGACAGAAAAGGGTTGAGAGGACTGTTGTCTGGCTTGACCTGTCCCAAGTTTAGCTCATCTGGGCTGACTCCAGTAGTTGTACAAGAGCAACTATGCTGACTAATCAGGAGTGAGACCATTATAATTCTTTTTAAACATCTCTGACTGAGTCATTTGATCAGACTGTTTCACTGGAAAAGTCATGATGCAGTAGTAACAGTTCAAATCAGGTTACTTTTGGGAAAGCCCCTGAACTTACCAGAATTGAAGGCAGTTCTGATGTCAAATACAGCATATTCAGTAATTGTGATGTGTGAATAGTTGAGAAACAGCAGAGGCTGTTGAAATGAATGTTCACGGTGATGATAAAAATGAGTTCAAGCTATTTTGTATAGAAATCTGTAACACTCAGAAAATTCTTTCAAAAGAAGAGGCCAGTGAATTTGAATTTTGATCATATCCCAAGGAAACAGTGTGGTTATTGGTGGCTGACACATTCAACTGTGACCACGATAGCACTGATTCCAGAGCATCACATACAACTTCTGGTCAATGATTTTAGGTGCACTATATGTGAATTTGCTACAGATAAAGTAGCTAAAATCAAAGAAATCTGTTGATTTCCTGCAAAATAAAAGGTTTTGTTCATAAGTGGACAAATCAGATTTCTGGGTTAAAAATTATTTCAACTCCATTCAGTTACTCTGTTGGCCAACCTCTTCCTCCCCTACCAGTCAAAGTCTCATGCCAAGCTCTGGACAGTTTGTTGGCAGTCATTTTCATGACATGGTTGGCTTGAAAAGGCATGGGAGGAATTCCAGCACTGAGAATTCAGCTGCAGGTGGAAGAATACAATCTGTCATATGCAATGGCAGTCATCGCCACACATTGGCATTTATAATCTATTTTTCTGGCTCACGAAAAGGTGTGTTATCATAAACACTTAGGGTAACACTCAATTACTGCATACAAGCAACTCTATCACTGCATGCACAGCAATATGACTGAAGCTGATGGCTTGTCTTTGAAGTAAACCCTCAGAAGTGACAAGCCCTGAATCAATTTGTATTTTGTTCAGTTGGTGTCAGCATTCCTCAAGAGAAAGAAAAAGGTGCTTCAATTCTACCTCTTAATGACTGGCTGAGAATGGCACAAAAAATACATAGTTAGTAAGCAACAGCTTCTATTGATTGTAATGGATGACTGTGGAGTTGGACTGCAGTTGCTTGATATTTCTGAATACCTCTAAATACTGGCAAATCCCTCTCTAAGAATCTCCCTTTCTAATCAGCAGCAAGTCATTTTAATGATTGCCAACTTTTATGAAATGAAGTTATTCTGGTAGTGATTAGAGCAAGAGAGGGGAAGGCTCACTTCCCTTACCCTGCTTCCACTCTACACTCTTCCACAACCTGGTATGTGTTTGACCACCTTCTTGCAAGAGCGCGCTGCTGATTCATGTCCAGCTTGTTGTCCACTAGGACTCATAGGTCTTTTTTTTGCAAAGCTGCATTCCAGTCACTTGGCCTCCAACCTGTACAGTTGCATGCAGTTTTTCCGTCTAGATGAACGTCTTATATTTGCCTTTGTTGAATTTACCTTCAGATGCATCACTACCATTTATTTTGTTGCCACAGCACAAGAAAAAAAACATTGATTAATGCAGTTGCATATTCTTCCTTCTTAACTCAGAAGACCTGATTCCTCAAATTCACCTAGAGCTTTTTAAGTCACCCAGCAAGTTTAGGCTCAGTTGCATCTACAATCACTGTTAAAGGATGCTATGATGCTTATAATTCACTCATAATTAACTCCTGAATTTCTTCATACGTAAAAATTCCATTTTGGAGATACCTGATTTGGGAAGCTCTTCAAAAAGGGGTCATCATCTGGCATCACTGATGTCAATTGTCACCCAATAGTACACAAGGCAAGGTGCAGCAGTACTGGAAAGAGTCTTACTTCAGCAAATAGTGGATACAGGAATGGTTCAGATGCTTTGTTCACACAGCGCTTGTGATCCCCACAAATTAAGCTTATTAAACGTTTCTGTCAGTGAAGAGAGTTCTCTCTGTGTGAGCAGTTAAAGAACTCCCTGTTCAGCAAGAATCTCCAGGTCTTCACTATTCTTCAGGTACAGAGATGGGATATTGCTGGCCTTTACAGCGATCATATGCAGGTGGAATAACTCTAGCAGAAAACCTTGGTAAGACTGCTGATGAGTGCCTTGGACTTCAGTTCCCAGAAGCATACACAAATTCCTATCCATAGGCTTTTGTATTAAACTACTGAAATAATGAAAGGCAACTTTCACAGAAGGTGCTGTCAAAACTTTCATATCTGGTTACAATGTCAATAGTCTGATGACTAACTGTAGTGTCCAAGACTGTGTAATCAAAGTGTTGCCATAGGAGGGTAGTGGAGGAACATATCTTCACTGACAACGGCCATCCCAGAGTATTGTCTTCTATTTGCATCTGTGTAAAAACACTCACTAGTTCCAACACTTGAGAGCCTCCAAGCCCTTGCTCTAGGTATTGGAACATTCTAAAGGTTCTCCACTTCCTTGTCATGGGAATTAGCTGTTGATTTGATACCTGCAGACAAGAATTTTTGTCATGGTCCTTTTCCTTCTCCCTGTTGGCACTTGACTGGCAATCTGACAGACTTGTTTTATGGTGGTGTTTTTGTTTTGTTTTGTTTTGTTTTTATTTTTCCAGATATAGAAGTCAGCATCTTTAAATCTATATAATGAATTATGATGGTCATCTTGTGTGTCCTACACCATGATGTTGGTAAGCTCATAATGTTCTGGTATGTTGGCAGATGAAGATCATGTTTCCCATTTTGAAATTCATGTTTCTTCAGCATAAGTCATTTTAGTACATATTCAGACTGACTCAGTGGTTAGGTCCTTTTGTCTGCAATCATAAATATCAGAGGTTAATTTAGCAAAGAGATGACACTGAAATGCTCTGTCTTGATCTTAGCTTCAAAATACATAAGTCAAAATGTTTAGCAACAAAGCATAGCTCAGGAATAAAGGCAATAATGCTTCCTAATTTTCATTTGTGAAATTGAAACCTCTGGACAACAAAAATGGTGTAGGCAATAAAGGAGCCTTCAGCAAGATTATGATTTTGGTCTTCAGCACAGCAGGCCTACAGTGACAGTATAATGGCAAACATCTTGGCTATACAACTACTTTTGTCTAGGATTGCCTGTCTTGTTTGTTCGAAGAGTGTCCTCGTGATTAAGATTCCCACAATACTGTTTGACTCGAGTCACACTCCTCAGCATGTCCCCGTCAATACCATATCAGGTTCTAGATGAACTGCCATTCAGATCTCCTATAAAGGCTTTTTCCCAGAAACCCTACCAGCTGTACTCAAGATAATGGCCTCTATTTCTAGAGCTCATCCACAGGCTTCCCACAACCTGGAAACCAGGTATTGAGTGTGTGCAGCTAGCAGCAAATGAGCTTAACTGTCATCACCAGCAATGTTACCAACAGCACAGAGACAGGGCCCTCCTGTAACTCCACGACTACTGCTGACATGCAGAGAGAGAGTGAGAGGACCTGGGTCTGGTCTGCTTTCTCCACAGAGTGAGGTAAAGCATCCTGGGGCATAGGACTGCCTTCCGAGGAAGCCGACCCAGTACCAAGGCCAGGGTGCCCTTTTGTGCGCACTGAAGTCTCTTCAAGCCTTTGACTCCTCTGTATTGAGGCTACAGGTTTGCTGGGCTTCTCATAGGAAGAGCAGTACTTCTGTTTCATGTCTATTTCACTGGAGTGAAAACCAACAAAACTAAATAATTGTTCTGCAAAGCAGAAAAAAAAATTCTTTCCAGAAGAGCAAAGTGCTAGTTTGGGTCAAACCTTAATGACTCCGGGTTTGTGGCAACTCACCAACGAAGCCCAGAAACCCAGTTGATGCAGGACTTGGTGGCACACTTAAGGCCACACAGCCTAGAAACCAAAGCCACTTGGTAGATAAAGGTCTAAAACTAGAAATCAGCCTTCCTTGTGAAGGTTTGTCAAAATGCAAGACCACAGTGAGGAAATGACTTTCCAGATTGCTTTCTGCCATCGTCTCTGGGACTCTGTCCTCGATTAGTCTCTAAATGCTAGCAGAAGTTTTTAGTGTAGAAAAATAAATACTTGAGTTTATATCTAGATAAATAGAAATATCTAAAACTTTTTTTTTTCTTGTTTTAGAGGAGTGAGAAGGACAGTTTTATGTTATTTTGGAAACAGCAAGAAGGTAAATCAGGATCTTATCTGGACTGTTGACAACTGACCATAATGCTTACTGTGCTTAATATTTAACTTAAAAACTTAAGAACTTAAAAAGGGAAGTGTTCGAAAAATAATGCTAAACTATTACTGAAGTAAAATTGAGTTAACAATGAACAACCTTCAAGCCTTACTAGCATCTCAGTACTTAAAAAGTCTTTTAGGTGAAAAGAACTTTAATTGCACCATGAAACAAAATGCACAGAAATTTGCTGCCACAGTAAGTCATTTTTATCTTTAAATGAAAACGCTGAGATCTAGAAATGACCCAAAAAAGAAACTTTGTTATCTCCGATATGGAAAGTAATCCAAAAGAAGATTCTTGGTACTGTTTAGAACCATAATTAAAATAAGCACAATAAATGGGTCATGAGAGATATCACAGTGGTTTTCATTGAAATGCACCCTGCTCTGAAACAAAATCACAATGGCAGTCTAAAGTACAACTCACAAGAACTAATTCCTGACTGCTAAAGAGTTACCAGATTTACAGCAGCTAAAATTTTATTTCACCTGTTTGCCATGGACTATGACCTTAGTTCTTTCATGACAATCTCTTATCCTTCATTGCATATAGTGATAACCATCTCCCCTCCCATGAAACATGGACCCTGTCTTCCTAGGTTCATGAAACAGAGGCCACGGGATAGGCAGCAGTCGGAGCACAAGGCAAAACCCCATGTTCTTTGCCTAGTCTGGGTCATATATTTCTTGATTCATTGTGAATTATAGTGCTCAAACACCTCATCAATACATAAGAAATAAAAATAATAAAGTTGTTACAATAGGCCAAAACCAGAACTCCAAACAGAAATTCCTCTAGCTTATTCAGACTCCAGTCCCTGAATCATAAACCACATTCATAGTTTTGGCCTTGGCCCCTATAGAAACGGCATGGAGGACCCTCTTCCAGTGAGGTTCAGCTTTTGCCAAAATCTTTAAGGAACAGTCTGTCACTTTCCTGAGACTGAAATGAGTGATGAACTTCCTCAAAAGAGCAGCTGACCCATATTGTTCAAGATGAGGATTCTCCCAGGAGATGAGCATAAGGGATGGCACTCCCAATGAGAAATCTCATCAAGAAGTTTGCCAAGTTCTTTGACTCATATAAATCAGAATCTGAGCCCTGGCCCTGACTTGGCCATGAAATCCAGATTCTCACCCATGTTTAATCCAGATCTCAATGCTGCCCCCTGAATCTACCTTTACACAAAACATTCATCGTAAAGAGAAGGATTTGGGGGTGTTTATAGATGAGAAGCTCAACATGAGTCAGCAGTGCGCTCATGCGGCCCAGAAGGCCAACCGCATCCTGGGATGTATCAAGAGAAACGCGGTCAGCAGGTCAAGAGAGGTGATTCTCCCCCTCTACTCTGCTCTTGTGAGACCCCACCTCGAATACTGCGTCCAGTTCTGGTGTCCCCACCATAAGAGAGACACAGATTTGTTGGAGCATGTTCAGAGGAGGGCCACAGAGATGATCCAGGGACTGGAGCACCTCTGCTATGAGGACAGGTTGTGGGAGCTGGGATTGTTCAGCCTTGAAAAGAGAAGACTTTGGGGGGACCTAACAGCTGCCTTCCAATACCTGAAGGGAACCTACAGGAAGGCTGGGGAGGGACTTTTGACAAGAGTGTCCACTGATAGGACAAGGGGAAATGGGTTTAAGTTGAAGGAGAACAGATTTAGATGAGATCTTAGGAAGAAATTCTTCAGTACGAGGGTGGTAAGACTTTGGAATAAATTGCCCAAAGAAGTTGTGGATGCCCCCTCCCTGGAGGTGTTCAAGGCCAGGTTGGACGGAGCCTTGAGTAGCCTGATCTAGTTGAGAGGCATCCCTGCCCATGACAGGGAGGGTGGATTAGATATCTCTAAGGTACCTTCCAGCCTATGCCATTCTACGATTCTATGATCATTTCTGGTGAAGATTGTGGGAACATAAGCTGTGCTGTTTCTTTCTCTTGTATGTAAGGTAACAAATAAGGAGGATAGGAAGAAGAGTGAGAAATGTGTTCTGGTTATAAATAGAAATCCTTAATTGCTTAACCTGCTTCAATTAATCCATTGCACAATTACAGTTGTCAGTTCTTCACTATGAAGAATCCTTCTTAACTGCTACTCCAGAACTATGATTTAAACAACGCAGCATTGAGAATTTCCACGCACAGCAAAACACCGCCAATTATAATCAACACTGGCAAATTCTAATTTGACATTAGATATAATTAACTACATCAGAAATTACCCTATAATAATATTCAAAAGGAAGTAATGGCATCTTCAGTAACTCATGCTCAGTACTACATGCAGTCATGAAGTTCCTGTTGTCTCAATGATTAAGTACCTGACACAAAAGTCCAAGTCCAGCACCCAGAACACAGAGGCCCAGGAATTTCCGGGTAGCCCAGGTATCTGTGGTATTAAATTCTTGCAAGCAAAGACTCTTCTTTTATCATCTCCTGCTGCTGCAGAGCATGAGAGGATTCAGAAGAGGGAGCTGAATCCTAGGGGCAGACTGAGGAGAGCCTCTGGCACAAAATAGACCTTTCATTCTGGTCTTCTAAGTGCCTGATATGGGAGAGAAAGATTAATTCAAGTATGCTCTTCAAGTGCTCACAGTCTTTCAGCTTAACATCAGGAACTGGTTTTTCTTTTTAATTTTGAAAATTCTCCAATTTTAAGGCCATCTTCTATCTCACTTTGCTTCTGACAGAATGGTTTAATCTCTTGTCTCTCTGCCTGAGGAATGGTCACTCAAAGGTAGCTTGTTATAGCAGCTTAATGAATGACAGCTTCTCAGCCTAGCTTGGTAAATGATTCAATTGATTTTGGGGGACAAATAGTCTCTCCTGTATCCAGGTCTTCTCCTTGTTGTAATCTTAGCTGTCCTTGCTCTATCAACAGTGGGTCAGAGGTCTCATTTTAGTTGAAAAAATATGACATGAAATAGGAACTGTTAAATCAGCTTACTAAGCTTTGAAAGCCTAGATAACCCTAATCAAAGCTAATGGATATTTTTGTAGTTTATGGGACATCCTGGGCAAAAGCAGAACAAGATGAACAATTACATTAGACCAGGCAAAGATAGTGAAGAAGAAGGGATATAAGTGGCAATACTGAAATATGATATGCCAAATTTCACAATTGTGATTGGTTCAAAGTGTTGAGTGTGACAGAGAAAATCATTCCCATGTGGGAAGCCTGGTGACAGTGCAAAGACACAGAGAAAGTTTTCTGAATGTCATAAAATACAATGTAGTTCTTGACATGTTGCACTTTTGTGTATCGTTTGTAATAGTGTTTCTTCACACTCTCATTCCGTGGATTGAAAAAATTTATCAGAAACCTTCAGAATGAAATCCTGGCCCCAATGAGGCTAATTAAAGTTTAGCCATTCAGTTTAAGAGAGCCAAAGTTTGTATTTATAATCTTCTCGTTTTCTGTTATCTTGCATTCTTTTTCAAACTTTTCTTTTCCATTTAGAAAGCACTCTTAGGATAAAAAAGCAAACATCCAGTGGATATAGGAACCTGTCAAGGAACGAGCTTCTTTTTCTAAAAGCAATCCAGACCACTAAATTTTTCTCTAATTAGTATTTCTCAGAAAGTTACTGATTAGCCGCCTGGCTGTTTCCAACACTTCAGTCTGAGGCAGTCCAGTAACTACAAAATCAACTTTTCACATTTTTAAAAGCTAATGGCTCACAGCTTCTAGCTTTTATGCAGGCAAAGCTGACCAGAAATAAACTGGACAAGAAACGCGTAGGGAAAGCAAAGACAAGTTGCACAAGGAACCACTTCAGAAACCACAGATGAGAAAAAATAAGATAAAATTTTAAATTGTTGTAAAACTGTGCCCATCACTTCTTGAAGAAGGCCTGTTTTTTTACTGGCAGTCCTAATCCTTCCAAGGTTAAAATACTGTCAGATAGTACCATACGTATACGTGCTTATGATATCTTCAGTGTTACTACTGCAGATAAAAGATAATATGGAATCCAAAAAGCATTTTGAACTCAGTATAATTCACTGGTAAGTAGACAGGCATTTCTGTCAGAACAAATGTAGTAAAATAAAACACTGACAGAGCCTTTAAAAAAAAACAGATGACATCACATCACTCCTATAATATGAAATCTCTACATTAATTTTACTCACAGTATTATTATTTTACATCAGGGCTGAGGAAAAAATGCATCACAAACCTGCCCATTTTCTGGTCCAAATGTAGGGCCCTTTTCCCTGATCCTGCCTTCGTTAATAAATACATAGCAACATGCATATTTAAAATAACAAATTAACAGGACACTTCACTGCACATACTTACATCCCTGGGGAGAAGAGTAGAGAACAAACAACATGTGACAGATGTTAATCACATAGCTTAATGCACTATTGGAAGTGGGTCAGCAACAGCAAAGAAGAGCACCCCATTGGAACCGTAGCAGGATGGAACAGAATTAGAATAAATTAGAAAGACTTATAATAGAATTTAAATATGAATAATGAAATTGTTTTTGTTCTGTTATATGAGAAAGTTAGTTTTGAACATGGATATTCTGTGAAAGGTAGCCTCTCTTATCTAGCCAGCTAACATCAGAATCAATATTTAGCTTTGGAGATAGGAATTAACTAGGCATATTATACATGGAGATGCGGTTAAGATCAATCAAACAGGAAACTGAATAAGAGCTTTACTGATGTTCTTATTGCATTTTTCATACAAATGCCTTTTGTATGGTTATTTTCATAAAAATGTAGACCAAAACCAGGCAGAATCTTTTCACAAGATAAGCAAGACCTTAACAAATATACATCTAGATTTTTTATATGATGATTTACATTTAGTTTGCTTCTTACAGTTCAGTATCTGTGCCAACTACAGTATTATGAAATGAAATGAAGTTGCAAGAGCTCAGAACTCACCCTAATGATTTTTGTTTTTTAATTGAGAAAAAGGGGTGATATAGTTAGTAAATCATTGAATTAAGATTCCAGAGACAAGGACTCATTCTTACTCACTACAAAAGACATCATAAGCAACACTGAAACCCTTAGCGAAGGTATTAACAACAATGGGTGACAGGGACGATTAGAAGGATGATGTTTTTATGTCAAGTTTTTTCTGATCATAGTAGAATTCTAGCCAGCATATTTTATGCTTACCAATCTCATCTCTACCATTGCAGCTACAACCTTTGAGATAACCGTGACTTTTGTTTGAACCTTCCATTCACTAGAATTTTAATTTCAGTTAGCAATCTTGATTCAGAGATACTTTTTGTGTTTCCTTTTTGCAGTAAAGGTAAAGTTTAAATTGCTTATAAAATTGTAGGTAATACATTTTCTTTCCTTTTATTGATTTTTATTGTCTCTAAAACAGAAGTTAACTGAGCAAAAACTGCTTCTATATATTAAACTAACGCCTAGAATAACACGGTCATGATTTTGACTAGAGCCTCAGATGACTGTAACAGAAATAAGAAACAACAATAGTAACTCCTTTGGAAGAGCCCTTCTTTTTGTAATCTGTCCTAAAGAGAAGGGATAATGCAATTTAGAATGACATTTTATCCTACATTTCTGTAGAAATAGAAAAAAAAATCTGCAAGATTGACAGAACCACTGGCCTTCTAAACCAATTTTGATTTGACTGCAATTTCTCACAGTGTCTACAGCACTAACATTACAAGGCAGAGGTAAGTAAAATCATGCAAAATTTGACCATAAAGAAATCAGAACAGTTCCAAACATCTTTAAATAAATAGCAAAAAAGCGACAAACAGGTCTAATTGCAAGATGACAGTAGAAAATAGCAACCTAAATTCTCAATTCAATAATAAAATACAAAAAGACAAGTGCATAACTTTAGAAATTAAGACTGCATTTTAGAAATCCTTTTATTTGGATAATCAATCAACTGGAGACTTTTAAAAAAGAAACAATTCTTCCATCATATAGCCTCCCTTTAATTTGTATGTATACAAACCTCAGTGATTGAAGAATAAGACAAAGAATGCAGGTAATAGTAGAGCTTATTCTATTGTTGATTCCTGTTTCAGTTAAAAGTATGACTATTTGAAATCACATACCTAAATCTTTTCTCAGGCAGTAATTTCTGTAGCAACAGGCCATGTGCCGTTGTTTTCCTCTACACACTTAAAATATCATGATTTAGGAATAATCTGACACTCATACTGAAAATATCAGTAACATAAAATTGAGACACTCAAAGCATCATACGGCCATTTAAGGCCAAGAGGCCTCCTTCTTCTGTACACCTCTGAGAAGAGTCTGGCCATATCTTCTCTATCACCCTGCTATGTTTATGTTGATGAAGTGGGCAACAAGATTGCCCTAATTTTCTCTTCTCCAAACTGAATAAACTCCGTTACCTGAGCTGCCCTTTATGCACAGCCCCCTAACCATCTAAGTGGTAGACTTGCTCCAGTTTTTCAAGATGTCTTTTACATGGCAGGTTTCTAAGCCGAACATGGTGCCTCAGATGTGGCTGCATACGTTTCAAGCAGAGGGCTGTAAGCACTTCCCAACATAATATCCAAGTAGCCCTTCTAAGGAGACTTTAAATCTGAAGACATTCACACAAGGGTTTAATTTTCCTCAAGGCTAAAATGCGTTCAAGTAGGATTATCCACAAGTGTTATTTCAGCTTTGCCCCTGAAATACTTTTAAAATCTGTCCTTCAGGACAACTGGGCACAGCTCCCCGTCTTCCCACAAGAAAAGATCTCTGAAAGGATGAGACAACTTAGGGATTTTTATCCCAGAATTCTTTGTGCAATTGAACGTTTTCAGTCTACATGGTGCAGACCTCACCGAAGTGCAATACTGCAAAGTATGTGCAGGCTTCAGACCATGTGGACCAGGAGCTCACCAATCGGAGAAGACAAAGAGTCAAAAAGCAGGAGTTTTCCAACAGCCACTTCAGGGCAGCAGCTGTTTCCCTCTGCCATATTTGAAGTGCCAGCCTGCTAAAGGTAGGGAATACAGTAAATAAGGAACAGGAAACAGCACTGCTTATGTTGGCCACATAGCAAGTCAGTCTATGTTTTGCTGGAATGGTTTTGAAAGATAGAGCAACAAAAGAAGGCAGGGAGGGAGAGCGGGAGGGAGAACAGGAGGGAAAAAATGGTACCGGTTCATCTTCCAAAATTACCAAGCTGTTTCAGATGACTTTTCATTGACAAGGCAGCTGCTGGTCTTCCCCGCTCTAAACTGATTTCAGTTTTAAGCCCAAACAGAGGTGAGTGTGGCAGGATCTCCTGCATAGACTGCCATGGCTGTGCCATAAGGGCACTTGCTCAGCTAGCAGAGCTCCTGCAGGAGGGTGGACTATCAAAAAGCCCCAGATCATTTGCTACGTCTCTTAATTGTTAAATAAAACCTTTAAGGATGTCATGTACATAACAGCTTCCTGGTTTGACTGCATGCATTCTGACAGATATTGATGAAGAAAACTTCATTTTGAAGGTGAGTCCCTGACCTCTCCTGTCATGACTCAGTTAAGTTTTCACTACATACCTGTTTATATCATTTAAATCTTCAGTGTCTTTTATTTTGTATCAGAGTTTTGGAGTAGATTGAAACTACTCATATTTGTGTCCGTAACCCTTGAGAAAAATGTCAAAACAAAATGTGCTGGAATTCAAGAGGGATTATAAATGCACAGTGGGATGAGATAGGGACTATCTTGAGCTTTAACTATCAAATGTCAAAAGTTTTTTTCTAGTGGGTTTGAAATATGCTACTTCTCCATTTTTTTAGTCCAAGACTGAGGTGAGGAAGGTGTTAGAGTGTCTGAACAGCTCAGGTTGTTTAATTGCAGTACTCTATGGAGTTCATAAAGAGAGAGAATGCACCCACTAGCAATAAGCCTGAACCCAAAACCTCAGATGCTAACAGGCCAAATTCTGGAGGGCAGGTATGAAATTTAAAACAAATTTTGTATCCAAGCATAGCACTGACACTGTGGACTTCAAAAAGAAGGATTTTTAATGTTTCACATGCCAAGTCCCTTATCTGCCAGTATCAGATGGGATGCAAGCTGCCAAATGCCAATCTTAGCAGTGGTGGATTATTAAATTACTACAGTTCAAAACTTAAAATGTTATTTCTCTCCTGAGGTTGTCTCAAAATTGATTGTAAAAGCATGTAGTTTTGCTTGAGCACATTCAAATCTCTTCTGTTCCCAAAACAGCAAAATTTGTAGAAACAGTGAAAATACGTTCTTATTGAATTTGCCAATTCATAAGAACCCATGAGAACCACACGTTCTCATTTTACATATTAACAGGCAATATTTGTGCCATATCTTCAGCATTTCCCTTTTGCCTCAAAATATCATGTAAATTTACCTGCCTCCTAACGATTAATCCCCTCTGAGCTAACTTTGTTAGGTGGTGTGAGCAATTCTCCTGCCATTCTTTTATCACCTGATCCTCTTTCTTATTACATATGAAAATATTTGTTCTTAATAATTGTTTTACAATTCCCTTTCTATAAGAAAAGATCAAGAGAATTGCCTGCAGCTCAAGTAGATAAAACTGCTGTAGCTTTATAAACAAAGTAACTCAAGTACTGAAAATGTAAATACTTGGTAGAAAAAAAAAATCAGTAATGCCTGCACATTAATGGTTATCCAGAGTTTTCCAAAGGAGGAACCATTAAATAAAAATATTATGCTTTATAAAGATGTTTTCAAATTAAAAGAAAAAAGTTCTCACAATATGTGGCTGGAGTGCCATGACATCAATGAATGCAACACAAACCTACCTAGAGAGCCTACAGATGAAGGCACTAGTCCAGGTTTATAAAAGCAGCTTAGTTAGCCATCTAACTTGTCATAAGCCCTTCTCTATAGCCTCTAAGCTTTCATCTTTCTTCTTAGTACCTCTGTAGCTTAGTACCTCTGGTAGTCTAAGGCAAGAGAATTTTGGAAAGAAAGATATGAGCAGGGAAATTCTCCACCATTCTACATATTTGCCTGACATGAAAGGAACAATAGATCAGCTGTATTCTGAGGTTGTCTAGTTTCCATTGCCAGAAGCTTCCACAAGTGTTCTTCAGAAATCAAAACACCATGGAAACATAGGGAAGTGTTCAGGAAAAGCAGATAACTGTTCTTCAGAAATCAAAACACCATGGAAACATAGAGAAGTGTTCAGGAAAAGCGGATCCCATCAGACCAATGATCGGTACCAACCCCCATCAGACTGCTTTATCTTGATTTTGTTTTCTCCAAAAAGATTGAGTATTTTTGCTCTTTCCTCCACTGTATGCTCTGCAGACAGAAGCTCCTCTACAGCATCCAAAGCACTTCACAATATATCACTTTAGAGCTGTAAAGTCTGGTTAGGAGTACAAATTCTCATAACCTCGCTTACATGACAACACCCAGTGGCTTCTGTAGGACTGCTAACATAAGCAAATTGAACATGCTCTTGGGTCACAGCACACTTTTATCTCTATAAGAGATTACTTCCTGAGCAGTCTTTTCTGTACCTGTTAGATGCTCTTTGCTTACTCATATTGTGTGTTAATTCATACAAAGCCCTTTCAAGTCACTGAGTCAAATTCTGCAGAAGAAATTAAAGGCTACCAGCAAGAGTCTGCAAAGACTTCAAAAAGTCAAGAAGACTAAATTTTGTATGGCCTTTCCTCCATCAAACTCCTCATGTGTCCTTTCGGGAAAGATAACAGTAGTTCCAAGTCCTGAAACTGCACCTTGGTGAAATGTCTGGAAGTCTCTGGAAATCCTGAAGAGAGCAGTGTCTGCCTAAGGATGGTGTGGTAGCAACTGGAGAGCATGGGCTTACCTGTGATACCCTGGAATTTCTTTTGAATCCTAATCTGCAGAGTAGCATCCTTAGTCAGTTTCCATAGCTGAGTCTAATCTTTGCTCAGCTGGAAACCAGCATCATTTTACTGTTTTCTAAAAGGTATTGAATCCAGATCTGGGCTCTTAGGGCTTCAGAAGAGCTACTAGTGAAATATACAGAGGGCTTATCGAACAAAATAATGCATAATTTGGCTTTACATTTTTGATGAACTCAGTAAGAAAAAATTATACAATACCAATTTAAACTGTACTGTTGGACCAACTTTGCTGCTGATCTTTTACTGTTTCTTCTGTGGGAAAACTTTATTGACAACCTCCATGAAGAAACTGAATAACAGAGATAAGAATCACATACTGAAAGGCAAATGTCTAGACTTTCGCCCCAATTTGTTTTATTTTAATATAGTTATTTCATAATTGCTTGCAAGTATCTTTTGAGTTCTCACAGCTCTAAAATTTACATCATCCTAGTTAACTAGCATTCACAAGATACATAATTCTCATAAAAACTCATAACAATAAGAAAAAAAATAATTCTGGAGCAAAAAAGTCTAATGATTTGGAGACACTATCTGATACTATTGATCAATATCACTGTGTTGATACACTAGTATTCAACAAATGTGCAAATATTGCACAGTCAGGAAATAGCAGGTTTATTTTTATAGCCATGATAGCGTCTGTAAGGAGACCCAAAGCTCTTCGCTCGCACACTCACAAGGGAACTCCATTGCATGAATCCCAAGTGGACAAAAGTAGTGATGCAGATCAAAGTGTCCTTCCTCTCCTTTTAAGATATAAGATAATTGTTGCCCTCCGTCTTCTCTACTTGCTGGTATGAAATGTGCTAGGTGCTTTTCAACTCATCCAGAAGTACTTTGAATGCTGAAGTTGGAGTCTGTGCACCTTAGACACTCTTAAAAGAGTTGGATGTTTGAGACTTTTTGAGTAAATCCCTCTATGGATTTGCTTCTCAGTGACAAACAAAGTGAACAGAAGAGAAGACTGCAAATAAACAATTTGAACATTTTGGAACCAACAATGGCTATGTCTGTTTAGTACGGCCTTTTGAAGACAAGAGAGTTTCTCCACATTGGGCTTTTGATCAAATTCTGTAATCATTATGCGTAAAGTAAAACCATTTAACCTGTTATTTTAGACTAATGCTGGAAGGTTCCAGGTTTCGCCCATGTCTGTTTAAGACATAATTTATTGAGATGGAAGCCATCAAGGGTGAAAAGGGTGTAATTAATTTTAGAAAAAGTCTAATAAAGTTACAAACACATGTTTAGCCAAGCTCAGATGGCCTAATGGTAATAAAATAAAATAAAAGTGTTCTGTGATTGAAAAGCTCTGCTATAATTTTAAGAACACCAAAGTGGGGAAATATGAGATGTATCTCTCACAGCTTCAGGAACTTGGTTATATTACACACGTGATGACACTGTGCCTTGGACAGTGGAGCACAGCTCCCACTGAAGCCTACTGCGCTACATTTTCCATCTCTGTGTGTGATAGGTCAGATTCTTGACCGATATAAATCAACTAAATCCACTAAAGTCAGTGACAAGCTGGACTGAATTACACCAACTGAATATTTGGTCTGATCTCTTTCCTGTCTTGCAGTAATTGTATGGCCGACTTATAATGGCTCTTGGAAACCAATTGCCTTTGTGCCTTTAGCTTCTAGGCACACCACAATAAGAGGGTCACATTGTTCCTCCGCCCATGCAGGTAATGGGGCAAAATGTCTTCTTGAAAAGGAAATAGACATTATTTGTGGCCTAGGTCTCTCCTCTCAGAGACAACGGAAGGTCCTGTTCACCCACCACAGTGGTAGAGGCTGTGCTAACACTCTCTACATCTAAAGAGGACTAGAAATTATATCTCGCCCTCTGTCTGATGCTCCTAGATTTCGGTGACTAACTCCAGACTGTACATCCAGTCTGCAAGCCCTGCCTACATTTCTACTAGCACTTTGTAAAGGAAAATAAAGATAACCCAGATCTGGTAGTTCCTACTGTGGTAAACTTGATAGGATAAGGAGCTCCTCATCAAAGAGCAAAGGCACTAGAGGACTAAGTAAATAAACATACGATATACTACATACTCTACAACTCTCTTTTCCAGTATTCAGACAAACAAATGGTTGCAAGAAAAGTGAAGCCATCTCTGCCTTTTACAGTTTGCAGCTCCATAAATACAGTGCAGAGGCATTTGTAATGCGCAAGTTGTTTTGGATAATGAATCATTAATCAACAAAGCAAACATAGCATTATTATAAGAATGTTGGAAATGTTTTTGTTTGTGTTCAGCATCCTTTGGGAACTTCTTGTACTTTGCTTAAGATTGCATCTCAGGAGGATTTTTCCCCCCTTCAAACAAAATTGGAAAAAAAACAGTCATTTATTTTGAAAACTACGAATCTCTAAACTTGAAAGACATGGTTTTGATGGATGGACACTCGGTGGATAAGGAATTGGCTAGATGGTCTCACTCAAAGAGTTGTGGTCAATGGTTCAATGTCCAAGTGGAGGCCAATGACGAGTGGTGTTCCTCAGGAGTCAGTACTGTGGCCAGTGCTATTTAACATCTTTGTTGGTGACATGGACGGTGGGATCAAGTGTACCCTCAGCAAGTTTACAGATGACACAAAGTTGTGTGGTGGTGTGGACACGCTGGAGGGAAGGGATGCCATCCAGAGGGACCTTGACAGGCTGGAGAGGTGGGCCTGTGAGAACCTCATGAAGTTCAACAAGGCCAAGTGCAAGGTCCTGCACGTGGGTCGGGGCAATCCCAAGCACAAGCACAGGCTGGGCAGAGAACGGATTGAGAGCAGCCCTGAGGAAAAGGACTTGGGAGTGATGGTGAATGAGAAGCTCAACATGAGCCGGCAATGTGCACTGGCAGCCTGGAAAGCAAATCGTATCCTGGGCTGCATCAAAAGCAGTGTGGGCAGCAGGTCGAGGGAGGTGATTCTGCCCCTTTACTCAGCTGTTGTGAGACCCGACCTGGAATACTGTATTCAGCTCTGGAGTCCCCAGCACAAGAAGGACACAGAGCTACTGGAGCAGGTCCAGAGGAGGGCCATGAAGATGATCAGAGGGCTGGAGCACCTCTGCTATGAAGA
Organism: Tauraco erythrolophus; assembly: GCF_009769465.1. NCBI lineage: Eukaryota > Metazoa > Chordata > Aves > Musophagiformes > Musophagidae > Tauraco > Tauraco erythrolophus. The sequence continues at coordinate 82,170,680 of NC_141468.1, forward strand.
CAGGCTGAGAGAGTTGGGGTTGTTCAGCCTGGAGAAGAGAAGGCTCCGGGGTGATCTTATAACAGCCTTCCAGTACTTAAAGGGGGTCTACAGGAAAGCTGGAGAGGGACTTTTTAAAAGGGCATGTAGTGATAGGACAAGGGGCAATGGCTTTAAACTGAAAGAAGGCAGATTTAAATTGGATATAAGGAAGAAGTTTTTTGCTCAGAGGATGGTGAGGCACTGGAACAGGTTGCCCAGAGAAGTTGTAGATGCCCCATCCCTGGAAGTGTTCAAGGTCAGGTTGGATGACGCTTTGGGCAACCTGGTGTAGTGGAGGGTGTCCCTGCCCATGGCAGGGGGGTTGGAACTGGATGATCTTTGAGGTCCCTTCCAACCCAAACCATTCTATGATTCTATGAATACTTTACAATATAGCTACCAGAAAGGAGAATTCTGTCCCTTTTCCTTCTTTCCTGTTTCTTTCATAGAAAAAGCCAACAGCAGTATCATCATCAAAAATATAATTGTGATTAATTACATATGCCTTGGGATGAGTCATTACCATTTATGATATTTGATGGGAGCTGATGCCCATTGACGTCATACGGTGAAGGTGAGAGGACTGCACTGTAAATGTGAACACCCAAAGACTGCTAACTTGGCACTGACTACACCTTCAAGGTAGTAATTTCTTGCAACTTTAATCAGTTTTTACACAGAAGAAACAGACTTGTTCATCATCAGTCATCTTTATGTGGTCTACTACTACCAAAGTAACTTCACATGTGTAACAAAATTATTTGTAAGAAAAAATATTCACGATGTAACCAAGATCTGCCCCATCAAGAGCATGATGACGTTCTACAGAGGCACCTTTCTTTGGCCGAGTTCATCCTGTTCCTTCTCCCCAGCAGTCCTCAAAGGTTCTTTTCCTGCTACCCGAGGTATGTGTTTGCGTTATGTGGTGTGGTACACTAAAGCGTATCACTAGCTATCTCTATTCTTGACACAACCCTTGTCTCTTGGTGGAAAAAAAAAGCTTCTGAGCTACGACATTAAAGGTTATATAGGGAGGTAAAGAAAAACAGAATGGAAATTAAGTCCCGCAATCTCCCTCAGAACTTGTTATCCATTTTTAAGTAAGAAGAGAGAGGAGAGAGAAAGGGAAGGATTGCTTTGGTTTTGTGTACACTGCCTAATAAATCTTTCTCTTTCAGCTTACAGAGCAACATTCTTTACAACTTTGATGCAGCACCCAGCTCAAAGTCCTAGTTAAGACCTAGGGAAAAGTCTTAACCATTTCAGTAGGGCTGCAGCCTCCTCTTCCAGTGAGGACCAACTCTAACCTTGTCTGCTCTTTCCTATGCCAGGAAGAGCCAGTCAATTTTACCACTGAACTGAAGTTGCTGGCAAGACAATTAAACCCACGAGACCCTTCCAAATGTACACAAATAGGGCTCTGAATGCACATTCAGTTCACTTAGCAGATCTGCAAAATTCCACCGTGAGACAGAGCTGCATGTGAACAGCAACATTTTTTTCACATTAGCCATAGGTGACAATCAAGTCAGAATGACCCAAATATGATTGAACTGTCAAAATTGTCCAGTGCACAGGAGCCAGAGAGAAGGATGGAGAATGCTGCGGAGGGCGTCAGGGGATGGGTGATGTAGGGCATTTGCTTCGGTGGTGCATAGGGCTAGTGGGAAAGCTTGCACCAGTGAGAACACTGCAAGAAAAGCACAGTGGTAATCCTGGATATTTATCTGAAATTATCCAGTGCCTCTGAATTGAAATTTCTGTGTAAAAAACACCTTGACTATCTGTGCCAAGAAAAAATCTGTTTTGAAATGCTGTAGTTTCTAAGAATGAAAATTCTGGGGTTTAACCTATATTGAGCTGTATGCAAAGCATGTTTTAAGAAGAAAAACAAGATAGAAAAATTTCAGGAGCTGCCATAAAGTCTTGCCAAGATATTAAAATGTACTGAAACTGTGAATTATCAGTTTTCCTTTGTGTTTCATTTTGCCATGTCTCTGACCTCGATCTTTACAGGTAAACATACGGTTTCATGTTTAACGGAGGACGATCTCTCCTACCAAAGAAGATCACAACACTGTCATCTTCTAGAAATATTTGACTATTTTTTTTCTTAAATCCCCAAGCAGTTAAGATAATTCATATAATTCAAAATTAATATTTCTACTAATTCCAAGGCAGTGGTAGTTCCTTTGAAATCAAAAAGTACTATCTAAATATTTAATACTTAATAACGTCTAAGTGTAAAGGGAAGATCACAGCTTTATTTTTTATACTATGAAATCAAAATTACTGCAAAATATGTTTCCTTTTTTTTATGGCAATGTGACAAGTATATTAAAATATCCACCTGAAGTTGTTCGTATCCACTTACAAACCATGTTTTTAACATGATAGACTAGTCAGATTAGTGATTTAAAAATATATGTCAACATTTCCTTTGATGTAAGATTTTGAGTGTTTACTTTTTTAAGATACATTGAACTGTTTTGATCTAAAGCACTGTACTTTCAGAAGGAGTGGGATGGTTTGCAAAACACAATTTTAGAAACAATTTTCAGCTTTACAAAAATCTAATTGTAATACCTACAATGAAAAGAAAATCCTCTCCGTTCTTACAAATCATTATGTTGTTATTTCTCTTCTTGTGAAACTTCTAAGTTAAAATTTGTATCTCCATGCTGAAGTTTTAAATTTCATTACCAGTCCAGGTAAAAAATCTATCACTTCGAAAAATATTTCATTTTCCACATGGAAATGTCACAAGTGAGCTTGAAAACTTAAAGCAAAGTTAAACCAAAATTGGATTTAAGAAAATAATATCTGTAACTCTGAAACCAGAAAATCATATACTAACTTTCAATTTAGAAAAAATGCATTACAATTTTGCTGTTCTTAAGAAAAAGTATGCTTCTGAGTTAGGCTAACTCTTATTCTGAATAGAAGTGAGCAAAAACTAGAATCATGCTGATTTTCATAAAACCTCAGTATTTGGGATTATATTCTGGAAAAATTAAAGGAATATACTGTGTTGCATAAGCATGGGTGTTATTTTACATGAAGTCTCCTGAAATCTGGTAGTTGTGCAGACTTTCAAAACATCTTTAATAAAACTACAGGGAACAACCTTGAGAGCACAGGGTAATTATATATAACTTACTATATAATCTCCCAAATCTTCACATTATAGGTCATCAGCCAAAGTGTGTATACTATATGTCATCTCATTTAAATAAACACAGTATTTTTCGTAAACAAAGGACATGCTACTTCACAGTTTTCCACTTTGAAGAGATGTCTTGAACAGAATTCAAGATTTTTTTAATTTTATTGATCTTTTATTTTCTTGTAAATACTTGCACATTGTGGGCAAATACTCATGCAATCAGCTGTATTGTTATAGTCTGGTCTTTTACCATAGGTCAAAATCTATAGGCCTGCTGCGTTGCTTAAAATTTGCTTAGTTGCTTAGGTTTTAAAGAGATTGTATCTAAACTGGTATCTGAAACCATATTAATTTTAACATCACAGTGAAGGCAAAGCAAACACTAATGTGTGATGTATTTCTGGATTTTGGAAAGAGCTGAGTACATGGTATCTGAAGAGAAAAGCAGAACTAACATGATTTTTCCACATAAGCACTTGTAACTGAAGCACTTTAAAAGTGCAGGTATCTTCTCCCTGTGTTTCTTCTGCTGTACAGGTATGAAATATTTCAGATATGAAATATTTGTCTCATCCTTTAGTGATATCTGGTTCATCAGCAGATAAAAGAATACTACCAGATAATGTTTGTTCAATTTTCATAGAGTAAACTTCGCAACTGGGAATAAAACAAGAAATTCAAATCTTTAACACATCATTGAAGTAGAAGCAAAAATATGGAAATAACAGTTGTGTATCACTATATCTGTTAAAGCATGTTTAGCCCAAAATACTGCTGTCACTCTCATAACCTCCTTTCTTTTCTCTGATGTTTCTGATAGACACAACAGAAGGGTTGCACAGAGGTTTAAAAGCAGTCTATATGGAAAAAGCATAATCTGAAAAACATACTAGAGTTTCTACTTCAGCGCTAACAACAGACAAATTTCATTTGTACTCACATGAAGCTTGTAAGCAGCACTATCTGCTCCCCTGGATAAACCACCAACACACAGCACTGCTAGCAGGAGATCTGCACAAGGAACAGATGCAGAAAGCTTCTTTAATGACAACAAAAGTTGAAAATTGGTCATTATTGATGCTTTGCATTCAGTATCACTATAGTAGAAACCAAATAGCTAATGTCCATGATTTTGAGTGGGTTTAGACTTCAGAAAATAATTAAAGGGTAGTTCATGGAGATGAGTTAAAGGACTGTTCATGGAGATGCACTGGCAGTAATTATCCTTTGCCGAAAGGTTAATATATGTTTGCCTTTCTCTTTGGTTGTTTTTTTGGATCGTGGGTTTTTTTGTTTGTTTTGTGAGTGTTTTTTTTTTAAAGAGTCTAAATTTTCCATAAAAATTTACCTAAACAGGATTAGCAGCTATACTACTCCTATACGGAAAGCAATTACAGAAGGATCTTCATTATTTCTTCTTGTGTAAAAAAATTGAAAGTTCAAGTTTTTGCAAGAATCTTTCAATAAGAAGTTCCTTAACAGGGATTACCATCCATCTCTTGCTTAAGGACACTTTAACACACATTTCAAAGAAAAATCTGATACATTGAATCTCTGCAGGGAACAAGGGTCATCTACTCAGACACTATCTGGAGCCCAAGTTTGAGTGCCTCTGTTCACCAGCATATACCACTGCCGTGGAGCCATTCTATCAAAAAGTCTCATCTGACTTACCTTTCATGGGTATAGTCCTTGAGATTGTTAAAGGAGGAATTATTTACTTCCCTTCAAATCCATCACAAGCCAGGAAAGAGTTAATTGAATGTTTTCCTTCCCTAGAAAAAAAATGATCTGGGGTTACTTTGAGTTCAGAAACATATAAGTCCAGTAGATTGGACTCCAAAAATAGTAGGTAGCTGCAGCTGGCCTGCTTCTTCTTCTCAATTTGTCCCTGAACCAGAAAACTTATAACCAGTAACAATAATATGGTATGCAACTTTTTCTGAACAGGCACTGAGCACAGCATGACTATGCTGTGTTAAGCATTCACCAGAAAATTGCCTTCAAAACACAGGGTAAACAGTGCATAAGCTTCATCACTAGGACCTACCAGCTCAGAAGCACCTGTGATCTTGCAGATGTTTGAGCAGATTAGTAGTGCTGGGCAAGATGAATTTTACAGGAACTCAGAAGCTTCTCTAAATCTGGTGAGACTGTGAAGATTGAGTCTTCTCTCTCCTGACTTTTAAAGAAAGTCTGACCTAAGAAGATGCTCTCCAACTGCCATGTTATTAGAAAACTTTTAGGCCTCGATCTGCGAAGATATACGAGACATTACTTTGCTTCTTGTACGAAAATTGGAAGAGCCGGGAAGAAAGATGTGCGGATTCTGTTGCTCAGTCAGTTCACAGTAAATAAAATTTCTGCCCCGGAATTGGCATTCAACACTTCCAGGAACATAACAATACAAAACAATGACAAAGTCATTTGAATTATTTTACAACAGTAAAAATAATTATGGAAAGTACCAGATTGGTTAACATTTGGCAGCACTAAACTAATGTTATTGTTTTAATTAGTTTCCTTTTCAGTTAATGAGTTGACTTCAGAAAGCTGTTACTCTATTTTGATAGACAAAAATGCTTGTTTTCTGCAAGAGCAGCATAACATAAAAAAAACTTTCTCTTTTTTTTCCCCCCCTAAAAAAAAATGGTTTTGTTCATCTAGCTGTAAACCAGCATATTAGTTTAAAAATAACTTAGGAAACTATGTCTTTCTGAATTGTGATTTTGCCAACACAAAGAAATAGCTCATATGTTTATCTATCATTACAGCCTGGTTATGGGAACTAGAAAAAGGAATGCAATGATAGGAACATTAACCTTTAACAATGGTTGAGCTATACCCCATTCTTGTTCCAAGACTCCAGTTTACAACAGTTTAAAACATCTTTTCTGATAGCAGTGTTTATAGAATTAGCTTGAGATGACATCTTCTTCTTTTCTACTTCTCAGGGCCCTACTAAGGCGGGGAAAGAATGCCTCTGCATAGGGAAAACTAGACAGGAGCAATCTCCGTGACTATCAGGGAAATGAGTCCACCAGACATTTTGTCAAGATTTCCATTGAGCAAATCAGCATTCCTTGCCATCACCTTTCTAAACCCAAACACTCACTGCAAGAGCACTTGGATCTGCACTGTTGGACTCTTTGGGGCAGATAGGAGCTTAGATGTTTTTCCATCCCACTTCCCACCACGCTTTCCCCATTTGGACCTTGCCCTTAACAGTTTTTGCATATATCTCACTTCTTTTCCATGTGCTAATAAGAATCATTACCAAGCTCTGATTAGCCACCTTCATACTGCATGCATACTGCCTACACACTACATACACATTGCCACACATGGCAACATGAAGAACTCTGCAAAAATTCTCTTTTGGAAACACACAAGAGAGTGTACATTAAGAGAAATGCAAACAATATATTTTATTTTGCTTGACCTTCAAAAGAGGGTATAAATTGATCTATTGTTTGAGTTTAATTTTCTCAAGTATTGAAGCGCTCAGTAGTAGGTTCAGGTTTTGGAACTGTGTTCAAACCATTGGAACATGAAAAAGGTACCTCTGTAAAATTTAAATCTGAAATAATTCAGAAGAATTTTTTAAGTAAAGCAGTTCACCATGATTGATATGAATTTTAAAAAAACTTTTGATCTCTTTGAATCAGATATTGTGGGGGGGAAGGAATTTCACAGGTGTAGCTAAGGTTTGGGAAAGTAACTTTAAAAAGGTAATAAGTGAAAAAGACACAGCTATTTTGAGGACTTTTTTTTTTCAAGTTAGGTCTCAGTACTCGTATATGCCAGTCCATTTTTATGCGTAAAAATATGTGAGAATCAGGCTGTGAGTCACTCGAAATTTTTCTTCCTCTCCAAGACTATTGGGCAGCAGCAAAACTTTCTGTAAATTGCAACACTCATTGTTGTGGTAGCAGTATATCATTTCCAAAAGGCTAAGTCGTACCCATGGCAGGAGAAAAAAGCCCTACTTATTGCAAAGTGAAATGAAGTAAGTTATATAAAGTTAAATAAAAGGAATTAGAGCAGTTAAGCCAATTAAAATAATTCTTTACACGTACGATGATTTACGTTCAAGAAAAATAAAGCAAGCACATTTGAATACATGTAAAGCTTTCACATTTAGACAAGACTTGTGACTGTATTTATGTATGTATGCACATTTGAGGTTAATTGTGAAACTTTTTTAACACTCCTCAGTCATAGGATTTAGCTGGAAAAACCTGACTCACTTGTGTTCAAAGTTAGATAGGATCCAGCTATCTAACATTTGAGTCAACAAAATCAAATGCTGATCTTCAAACCAGCCTTGCAACATTGCCTGCAAAAAATCTCTTTTTTTTTTCCTAGTTTTATCTGGATAGTGAAGACAGACCTTCTTCTTTATTGAGTTACTAATGTGAAGTGCAACAAAAGAGAGAAGATATGACATCTACTGTTACATTTTGGTTCAGAGCAGTGGTGCAGTTTTGAATTCAGTTCTCCAGTCATCCCCACTTGCTGGGTATTAATGCAATTCAGAGAGTGATTTCACTACACATGGACTAAATTCCTGCAGGAGGAAACTGAGCTGGATACTTTGTTCCATACGTGCACCAAATGTACGCCAACTCCTACTGGGGACAAAGGGCCTGGAGGACATGGACGCTGTGGACAGCTTCAAACCACAGGGATCCTGGGGACTTGTATTACAGGGGACAAGACTAAATCCAGACCAAAGCCATCCCTCCGTCCACGCATGGCTAGTGCTGATAGGGCAGCATCAGCACCATCAGCGCTCTGCTTCTATTGCACCTGACAACTTTCCAGTATCGGCAGGCAGACTGGACAGCCTGACAGATACCAGGACTCAGATAAAGCTACCACAAGAGCTAACACAATATGTGCTGAGAGGTGCTTTGGGAGTGTCATACATAGAGTGGAAGATAATAACGCTCTCAGCTTCTAATAACTTCTGCACCCAATATTAAGTAGAAATTCCAATTTTGCATTTTAAAGATTTATTCTGAAGGTGATCTTTGTGCTTGGTGTAATTCCTGGTTATTTTGCTGACCTTAGTTCGGTTACATGCCTTCCCTTTAAGCATTTAGTTTTGTATTAGTTAAAAAACAGCATTTGCTCAGTGCAGCTTCTGAAAGAGCATTTTTATATTGCCCTGTGTTCTCTAGTTTTTTGAAACCATCTAAGGACCTCTTCTCTAGTCCATCAGCTCTTGCTTGGCCATTCCAATGGTTTTGCACAACAAGAGGAGCGTCATCCACTAACTGATTTGGCAGAGGAAGGACCATCACCAACTGACTTACCCACTCAGAAAGCTGAGCTGCTTTCTATGGAAAATTTTAAGATGTTCTCATTTCTTACAAAAAAAAAATGTATACAACACAGTACCAAAATGCTGGAGACTTTACATCCCAGGATCAAGTCTCTAACAGAAGGGGGTTGATTACCTTGATTAGAGACAGTAATTGAGTTTTATGGACACATACCACTGGTAACTGTAGACTCATGTTCCAGTTTACAAAATGGTGTTATAAAAAAACAAAACATGGTTTCCATATATAACACGGTACTTGATATTCTAGGACTAATTGACTGTACTCAAGGTTCCTAATTTGGTGCAGGGATAAATGTTTGCAAATCCAGAGAAAAATACACGATATCTTGGATTTGGTCATTAATTTTTGTGACTTTTGTACTAAATTAGCTACCCAAGAAATGTCAAGATGAAACACAAGTTCCCTTTAAATGCCACCATGCTTTCACCAGTAATAACTCAAATATGTTGCATTTAGAATCATAAATTATAAAATCCTGTTCTACTTCTACACACACCAAGGTCTCTGGTCCTTCTTGGATTCAGCTGGCATGGCTTGAAATTTATCATAGAAAGCCAGCCTTTGAAAGAAATCATGTCTCAACTATTTCTTCATTTTTTGGCATCAAGGGTCATGTTCTTTGGAACTGTATCACATTTAATAAGGGACATCTGACTACCTCCTGATATTTTACCTGATATTTGTATATTAGGATACATATTTTATCTGGATTTAAGGTGTGTCTACACTCCTAATATGACTTTAAATATAATTTCACATAGTTCCATATTTATAACCTGTCAAGGAATTCAAGATGAAATTTGCTCAGTGACCAAGATGATTTCTGTCTGTCAGCCTTTAAACACATCTTAAGATAAAAACAGACTATAATTATTAGATGTAATAGCAATAATTATTAACAGAGAGTAAAATGTTATTACGTGTGAAGTTTCTCCTTCATGTGAATTTGTTTGAACAAATTTTAAAAGGAAAAACCTCATCACTTTAATATCATGCATGTTTCTTCTTGGCAACAGGCTGATACAGAACAGCCACCTAAGACAGATGTTAATCATTTGGTTTAAGCATGCTGGAAGGTACTGTGGTATTAACACAGCTTGAAACTGTACAAAACAAAGCAGACTGCACGTTAGAATCTTTCCTGCTGATTGGTTTTGGCCATAAATATGCTTTAAGTCTTGTGAAAGAGAAGAAAATCTGCTATACTCTTCAACTGTGGCAGTGATACTTTTTGAGCATAGTTCTGATTCTAAATCTATTTTATAGCAACTTCTGCTTTTAATTTTCAATAGTTTTATGTATCATTAATGAAATAATGAGATCTCTCTATTGCATAAAATTATAGCTATAATTCATATATGTAGATATTAAATCCAACTGAACAGAGTTAAATTGTTTCAGAAAATGTTAGTTTTAAGGATCAAGACCTTTGGATTTATCATTGTATTTTAACCTTAATAAACTCAGTCAAGTAATACAGTTCTGGTAGTCAGCAGCACTATGAAAGTTTATACAAGCTGAAGATCTGAAGATCTTGCATAATTTTTTTTTTTTTTTTTTCACCCATCAGTAGCATTCCAGTCTACATTTTCAGCTGTAAATTTTGCCCCTGGAACATACCAGTTGACTCACAAGGCAAAATACACTCTTAAATACATAATGAATAATGAAATAACTCAAGAGTCTCTCTTTTGTTGGTTCCTGTATCCACCTTTTTCTTGATGGCTGGACTTTTTCAGTGGAATGTGTCCTGCTGTGAAATACAAACTAATGATACCTAGTTCTCCCTGTGTTCATCATAGGGTGCAAAACTTAAACTTATTCAGGTCTGTTAGTAGTAGCAAAACTGGAAATTCATTTGGTGGTATATGATTATTTTCTAACTAGGTGAGATGAAAATAACTTTGCTGTTGTTTGAAATCTATATTTAAAGATTTTAAACAAATAGTACTGTGTTGATTTTAAGGCTAGAAGGAACAGTGGCAATCAGCTAAAAACATTATTTTCTAACTAGGTGAGATGAAAATAACTTTGCTGTTGTTTGAAATCTATATTTAAAGATTTTAAACAAATAGTACTGTGTTGATTTTAAGGCTAGAAGGAACAGTGGCAATCAGCTAAAAACATTCTTAATAGATCACAAAATATATTTTATCAAACCATAACATAGGTTTGACAAAGTGTTTAGCAGTATCTTGGATTTAATCACACTTTATACCATTATGCAGCATGCTTGTACTCAAAGACGTTGAAGACCACACTAACTTCTTGTCCAACGCTTCACCTTGACAATACTTGCTTAGTAAACTCCATGGGAATACTCATATTGACTTTGAAAAGATGCTTAAGTAAGAGAGGTTGAGAGGTCATAATTCAGTCAAAGAGTTTGCTTAATGACTGGGGGTGAAACATGCCTTTAGAGCTTGATCCCTCACTGCCACTGGAAAGGCTCCCTCCGTTGTCAAGGGGAGCAGACTCAGGCCCACAAAGCACAATCTGGTGATTAGCACTGTATGGAGCAGTGCCTCTATAGGGTTGTGCCAGGAGGAAGGTCCTGGACATTTCTAGGCAGTTCTCAGAAAAAAGCGATTTGCTATTCTTCCTCAAAGAGTTACAGTATACTCTTTGCTGAGACTTTTAACTTTTGGGGAAAGAGGCTTACAATTTTTCAAAATACAGATAATTTTTAGAAAGTGAAAAAAAGAGTAAATAGATTTATTGTAAAAACTAACCGAGATTTAAAAAGAAACAACAAAACAAACCATGTATGAGACAACATCAGGAAAAAGCCTGTGCAGACCAGTTTTCTCTTTGAAAAAGCTGTTAATTTAACCCACCATCTGGCTTGGGTTGTGAATTAGCGGTCCCAGTCGAGTTCTTGAAAACAAAGCCACAAGCACAATGGGCTGGATTCTGCCCCAGTTAAGTCAACTGCAGAGTTGCCTGAGATTAAACAGGAGCGGGATGAGACCTAACAGACATGGTTTAAGACATTTTCTGACAGCTACCACAAAAAAAGGTAAAGAATTAATAGATTTTTGAGACTTTTGTGTCTGCCTGACAACCCAACAGCTTTGCAGCTTTGAGCAGCAAGGCAGACCCTTCCCACCACCATGTCATGAGCACCGTTCCACTGGCAGAAAAGAGGCCTTTAAGATGACATCAGCTTGCTCACAACAGATCCATTCCAATACTGTCCCCACCATACCCAGGAAGAAAACAAATTGCAGCCAAAGGTAGAGCTGAGGAAGACAACTAAGCTTGGCCCTACCATCAAGTTCCAAAGTGGCAGCTTCATATAGCCAGATGGCCTTCTAGAAAGTTCAAAGAACAAGCACCAAACTGTTGAGATCCTTGTGGGTCAGTGAAGATGAACATAAGTTAGAAACAGAAGTGTCAACCATGTTATGCACTAATGGTGTTTACAATTATAGGTATTGAACTCAAATTATTTAGTAGGGCTATTCTATATTTTCACCAATCCTGTCATTTACCTCCGCAGTACTTGGGCCGCTATGATTTTTATCACAGAAATTTTCTTTCTGAACAATCAGTCCAGGCATGCTCATATAATAAAGGAAACACTTACAGGAGACTTCCTCAGTTTCACCACAGTTCTCTAGAATTAACACACATCTGTGAACATTGCTCATACAAGATCATATATGGGCTTAAGACTAGAAGGAGTTTTGGTGTTCCACAGCTTACCTATTTCATCGCCAGACGAGCATGCCTATCCAGTACCTACCATAATATTCAAGCGTCCTGAGTGGACACATTCATGCTAATTTCAGTTGAGGTCAGAATCAGGAAATGCAGAGATGTATGAAAAACTATAGAGGAAGGAAATTTTTATGAGAGGTTTGTTATGAAGACTGATACATAGTTCTGTTCAAGTTTTAAATGCAAAACCAAGTCAAGTCTTTTTCTTCTTGAAATAATTTTTCCAGTAATTAGTAGATCATGTTATCATTTAGGGTAGTCTGACAGTGAAATCAGAGTTACTTTTAGTTTGGCCAGTGTTTAATTTGTCCTCATTTTGAGATGAGTCAGCCCCTTCTCACCCCTATGGTGAAGGAAAGCCGTGCAGAAAGAAAGTAACCCAGTTCCAAGCATAAATAAACAACCAACCTGAGTTCCTCCTTGCATAGATCTAAATAAAGGATGTTATGATATTACAAGATGCTGCTGTGTGAGCCAGGAAAAACCTGAAATAGTAAAGAGACGTACCATCCATTACACAAGCAGGCAAGCAAATGGAAACTTCCTCGTGATAAATCTTTCCCCAGTGAAACTCTAAGAACAAACCCAGTCTCACAGCTCGTGCCAGTCCTGGTGACAGCTGCTTGGACAAGGCTCCTGTTGTCCTAGTAAAGTCAAAGCCAACTTTATGAATTTGGTTTGTAATACATTGAGCTAGTCTGTTAGTTCCCATCCAATCAGAGTGCTACCTCATCACATAGCCCATGACGCAGTCTCACCTATCCTAGAAGATGGTTTCCAAAGTGAAGTGTCCAGTTATTTTATGAGAACAGACATATAATCTGTCTGATGACCTGAGGTGGAGTGGGGAGAAAACAGTTTTTAATCAGTTGAAATATATTTCTGTTTCGTTTTGTTGTTTGCAGTAGATTTGTTTCTCCCAGTTTGACCTCAAAGCTTCAACTACCAGTCACTGTACCTGGAAAACCAACACGTCAAATTGCTTTTTCTGTGGTCTCGCACAGGATATGGGGTGACAGAGAAGAGAGTGACTCTCCTGCCTCAGATGTTGCACAAAGAGATCAGGTGACTACTGACTAAGTGATATTTCACATGGCACCACTCACTGAAATTGTCAACACGACCAGGAGGCTAACACTCGTCAAGCAAAATAATTTTTTTTCTAAACATGCGAGTCTCATAAGCAACAGATTAATACTAGGTCTGCTCTTTTCACTTCCTCACTCAATTGCTGCTCAGCTCCTTTGAAATGTCACTCAAAAAGCACGTACCATTCATGAGGGCTCAAGGTTTGCAGACTGTCCTGTGTTTTTCTTCTTCAGAAATATCCATCTTAGCCAGGTAAATCAAGCAGACTCAAAGTAAAATGCTTCCACTGAACATAATACAGTCCTCATTAACACTTTATACTTCAGCATTATCTACCAGGGAGAATAGCAGGATCATGTAAAATTATATATATTTTTAATTGAAAGTGCATCAAAACAGATTTTTTTACTACCTTCAAGACCTTCCTCGTTACAGTCCAAGAATGGTTATGTTGGTTTATGCCTTACCTTCTGGGAGATAAAGGCAGAAAATGAACGATGGTCAAGCAAAACTCAACCTTCTAAATCTGTCTATATCTCTAGACTTTGAAAGCACAGAAAAAAGACTGGTCATAGGCTCTGAGCCAAGTTTAACCATTTGAATACAAACTTTTGAAAACTTTCTGACATGACCAAAATAAAAATAAAAAAAAAAAAGTAGAGCATATTTAAAAGCTTTACCAGGCAAAATAGTATTTATGTCTTGAGTTACATTAAAACGATTTGATGAGTAGTTTCAGTGAACTGGTCAGTGCAACCACAAAGTTAGTAAATCAGAAGGCTTAGCAGGATTGCCTCACCACATTAAACAAACACCAAACAGGACGATCTTAGGTAGTATATGCACCTACCAGATTACTCAAGATCTATGAGACTGATGGATTTGGCATCATTTCGTCTTGATATTTGCATTATGGTGCTTATCCAGAAAAGCAGCTGAAAGAACGTTCCTTTCAATGGCGCAGTTTTCACAATATTTGTGGTATGAGGACAGTTGGCTATTTCCACACTGCTTTGCTAAAGAAACATTGATCTCTTTTAGGCTCCTCAATGTGGTTGTCCTGATGTTATAACACTTGCCGAGAGAACATGCTTGAAAGACAAGTTTCTGGATTTGTTAACTGTAGGCTCCCACATAACACTGCACTGCACACTCTAGATGTTTGCTTACTTGATTGACCACTGCTAAGGAAGTAGCAAGCACTCCTCCCAGTCACTTGTTATGCAACATACTCACACATCTAATGGCAAAACCCCTACAACTGTTTGGAGTCTAGAGCTACCTATAACAATTTCCAGCACAGAGCGTTAAACTTTAGTTTCTTCCCATTATAAATACAAAAAAGTCACTTGCAGAACTGAAGTCTAGATCCATGTGTATCTTGCAAACAACCCAAACACCACAAAGTTCGGGAATGTTTAGACTGAATCTTTGCACAGGATGTTCTCAGAGAAAGTGGCCATTGCTCAAAATTATGGAAATATAGATTTCATCGAATAAACTGGTTTTCCCATTAGTGTATTCAACACACAGCAAAGGCCTGAAGTAACAAAACAAAAGCTTAATAAAGAGCATAAACAAAAATAACAGGAATTCCTCTAGGCTGAAAGTTAGAATAGAGCCAAAACTATTGAAATGTCCGGAACCCAGACAGCGCCTAACTAGTTCACAAGTTCATTCAGGGTAGGGAAGGGGGGAAATGTGGTCAGACACTTCTGTCATTTTGAAGAATATCTGTGGGACTTTGACAATTAAGATGAATGTTCTCATTCAAATGCACCACCAGTTATTTAACTTACTTCCCCTGAATGTCTGGACTTCAGCTGCCTGAAAGACTGAAGTATTTTGTCCCACAAGCATTTCTGGTGCACTGATTTATTTGTATTCTGCCCTGTCCCCTTCTCAGAGAGAGATTCCTGTTTTGAGCATCCACATCTATAAGCAAAATGGGTTGTCAGAGCATGCTTTCTTCAAAGTACTTATCATAGAATGGTTAGGGTTGGAAGGGACCTCAAAGTTCATCCAGTTCCAATCCCCCTGCCATGGACAGGGACACCCTCCACTACACCAGGTTGCTCAAAGCCTCATCCAACCTGGCCTTGAACACTTCCAGGGATGGGGCATCCACAACCTCTCTGGGAAACCTGTTCCAGTGCCTCACCACCCTCACAGTGAAAAATTTCTTCCTTAGATCTAATCTAAATCTCCCCTCTTTCAGTTTAAAGCCATTGCCCCTTGTCTTATCACTACATGCCCTTGTAAAAAGTCCCTCTCCAGCTTTCCTGTAGGCCCCCTTTAAGTACTGAAAGGCTGCTATAAGATCACCCCGGAGCCTTCTCTTCTCCAGGCTGAACAGCCTCAACTCTCTCAGCCTCTCTTCATAGTAGAGGTGCTCCAGCCCTTGGATCATCATGTAATTCTCCTCCATGACACCAGGTTGGTTTACATTTTTCATAAGGGTGTTGACACTCTTTGGGGAAGTTCTGAACTGTGGCCTTTACTGAACAGTGACCTAAGAAAAACTTCCACTAAACTGTCTCTCCTCTTTGCTTTTAGCTGTTAAACTGCACTCAAGATATGTAAAAAGAACCTGAGTGTTTTCCTAACATTAATGTGTAATTCACTGTCTTTCATTGGCATGAAGACACTGGAATATAGAAAGGAAACAGGCTGTATCCTACACTTTCTATCAAATGATGTCTTACTATGATAACACTGAGAAGTACCTAACTTTTAGTGATATAAAATGTTTCTGTTCTAACCTAGTACCAGCTTTACTACTGCAATAGAAGGTTCTGGGCAATGGCAATTCAAATCTGTTTTGCAATACAGACTCCCTTCTCCTGGGAAGGACTGTCCTGCTTTGATCTAGATTCAGGGCTCATTTTTAAGTCTCAGTCACATCCTCAGACCAGTGATTTCACATGGAAAGAAAGATTGTCAGGAAAAGTTATACCATTAACCCACAATGCACTTTTGCAGAGAGCTTTACACAGTCAATGACGGGGCAGAAAACAAGCTCCCTAGCTTACCATAGCCATGAAGTTAGGCTTGGCACTGTAGAGCATAGACTCTGTTTTTAATCTTCACAGAGGAAAGCCAACACAATCTTTCACATGGGCTTAATGTTGTGAGAGTCCTCTTTTTATAAATGCCCAGAGTCACTTCAGGGTTGCTGCTAAATAAAGCAGGCAGCAAGAATGTAAACTACTGCCTGATGTTTTGTTTTGCTGCATATAGCCACCAGGAAAAGTGAAATATTTCTGAATCCCCAGAGTATAAGTGGGAAAGAGTCTGCAGTATAGCTCTGTCTTATTTTGGCTATGCAATGAAAAAGAAACATTAACCATTCTCAGACTGCACATCAGTGCTTCCCAGCCATTAGCTATGTGACCTGACATCAATATCATCTCTGAACACATTATGATGTACACAGTTTTCCAGGGAACTGAGAGAATGGCAAAAGCTCAGCTGAGGTATCACTCCATTTGCTGAGCAAAGCCAATATTTGTTAAAATTCCTGCCTGAACTTTAGGAAGAAATATTACAGCCAAACACTTTCCAGCTTCAATTGCCTTCAGACTCTTTTATGTGCCCAGCTCTTTCTGCCTCAGGAGCTGTGTTAGACAGTTAAGAGAAAGTAGGAGGGATAAGAAATTCCCCTCTTTCCAAACCACGTATTAGCTACAGCAATCCTGGAGCTGCAGTGGCTATTACAACCCTATGGTGCTGTTTCCAAATAGCAGCCCATTTTCCAGTTCCAGTGGTCTCCTTGGACTTCGGTTTCATTACTTCCAGTTTTGTCTCCAACAGACAGCAACTCAAACCCTCCTCTCATTTCCAGTCACATTAATCTGCAGTTACTTCATAGATCTCCATGACATTCTAACAAACTCTTACCATGTTGACCAAGAAGAAGAAGTTCCCTCTTGCAAGTGATATGAAAACATAAGTTATAGAGAAACAGAGCATTAATTCCAGATCCTGTTCAGACCAATGGGAGTTCCGTCACTGGTTTCAATAAAAACACGATTTGGTCTCCATGTACTAAATAAGCTCAGTGCAAGTCAGTATATATACATTTGGAGAACAAAACAACTTCTGCTTCAAGCTACTGCTATGCAAATCCTCTTATTTTAATGTGATCACACACTGCCTCATTCATTCTCAGGAGATCTCCCATATAATATTTTAAAAAAAAAAAAATTCAGTGCTTAGTGGTACCTTGTGTTCATGACCAGAATACAATAATATTTTCACCTGTTTCAGTATTGAATTCATCTACTGTATTTGATGCAAAGAAGGAAAAAGTATTTTAAATAGCCATCTTCTCACATCCTCTTTTCAGTTGTAAGTACTTGCAAATCTAAATGGAATCAGCAATGTATTTAACATACTTCTGTGCTGTATTGTTGATGATAACGCTGTCAGCAAAATAACATAAGATCTTTATGCCAACTTATACGCAGGAACTAAAAGAATTTCAATGGCATTAAGTTAATAGTTCAGCAGTTTTTACATAGAAAAATATATTCTCTTCAAAGAGTCATTTACTGGAGACATTGACTCTCTCTCTTGGCCAAAACTGCCAAAATTGTTAGCTTTACACTCCCCACAATGTTCAGTCCCAGTCTGAAGCTAGAAATTCATCTGGGATCTGAAGTTGAACATAAACTATTCACATAAAACAGCTTTCTTCAACTGTGCTAAGAAAATTATTAATATTAATGAATAAGATCATTTGACTAGCAATACTTCACTAGTCACAAATTGATTATCTTGTTTCTCCAGAACAGCTCTTGTTCTATTTGACAGCTGATCTTTCCCTGAAAGGAAATGGACCTTGAAGAAACAGGACAAATTTAATTGTGCCATTTAGTGACTCCTGGAAAAATCTTTATGGCAAATTGTTAACAATACTGAGTTCCCAGTCTTGACAGGTGCCCACAGCAGTTTTAAACAATCTATTAGATACACAAAAATTTATTTGAAGATGTTTTAAATTTAAGGGTAGTAGATAACAACAAAACATGTTTTTCTTTTGTATTCTATTGATGCTACCATTTACACTGTGATCTGCATTGTGTTACTTAGACCATGATCAGCATGACTAGATCATTCCCCTTGACACAACAGGCAACACTTGATGCATTTATTTTAGAGAAAGGCAGACCAATATCTGTAGTGAGGGCAAAATGATTACAATGAAAAGTGGAAAATTAAGTCATCTACTGCATTCAAAATTTAGTTCAATTTACTAAGGGAAAAATTCGAATGTGATCACATAAAATCCTAGTTCTTTGTTGTATCTTTTGTCTCTACATATCTACTCAAATTTCAGAATATTTCACTAATACCTCTCGGGGGATGAGGAGACACTATGGTACAAAGAGTCTAATGCCATGCTTGTAGAGCCTCAGTTTGCTGATTGTTTTGGGATCTGAATCTCACTAGGCTCAAGATACCAACTTCTAATTTAAGTCCAAGTATTTCACACAAGCATCTTAATACTTATTCTATGTATACAGTAGTAGATATAGAATGCAAAGAGACAATATTAAGTAAGCTCTGATCCGAGCATAAGAAGGTACAAACATATTGAAAAGGTCTAGTAGGTTTTGATATTTTCAAGAATGGGAAATATCAATGAATGAGAGAAAAGACTTTATTTGAAATTTCTTAATGGAGATAATGCAAGTTATATGTGAATTCAGTCCAATTTTATCAAAATCTGAGTGTTTATGTGTTGAAGGGGAATTCTGAGAAGAGAAAACATCGAAATGCTAGGAAGCAACTGTGAATTTATTAGATCAATATGCTGTCAAAGCTGATTCAGTCAAAAAAAAAGTTCACTGCATGTTACAGTAACTCTGTAGATAAAGGGACAAGCTTTGAAATGTAGTTTTCTGCTTTTCTGAGCAAAAATGCTGGTTCAGCTTCTGTTTAATGATGATTAATACCTACCATATATTTGGCAGACTAATCTTCATCATTTTTCCTCCAGCAGTTTACAATCATCTCCCTCAAGGATGTGTGTGTCAACACATTACCTAATAACAATCTGATAGCTGAATCTGCTGTTAAATAAGAAAATATCTATAACATATAAAGTGTCCACTTTTTGAATGTTTATGCATCTTTAAGTGTTATAGGGGGCTGATTTCCAAAAACGTTCAGAAAAAGGAGAAGCTAAAGAATGCTGTGTGATGAGTAGAAATAAAATGGACACAAAGTAGTGAAAAATGGAATTAAACAATGTGGGACATTTGTCTTCATAAGCGGATCCTTCCAAGAAATGGAGGGAGAAGGGGGTGGGGATCAGTGAGGACATCGGAAAGTACAGCTTCCAAATGGTCTTGGATGCTTCTCAAGGGAAATAAGAAGCTGCAAATAGATGTGAGGACAAATGGCAATGAGTCTACAAGACTTTTTTCCCCTCAGGAAATGATGGAATATTATTCATGGGCAGTGAACCAGCAGACCAGTTCTTACTACAGCTAGTTCTAATCAACTTAGCTATAGAGTTGGGAGTGTAAATGCGGAGATGTCAGAAAAAATAAAGATGATTGCCACAATAGGCAATTGCAAGTCATTCACAATTCCTGAATATCCAGTGGTGGTATTATAATTGGAAATTAATTTATGATACACACTTAAGCCTATCAGCAATTAACATTTCTTTTTTGAATGTTCCTAATTTGAAGCACCACAACAGGGCAGAAGGAGCTTCGTGCCAGTTGTATACACACAAATAAAAAATTGCCAAGAGGACAACGTTATGGGAGAAGCTCTCACTTTTTCTGGGAAACCAACATGAGTGAAATGCCTGTACGCTAATGCACACAGTGTGGGGAACAAACAGCATTAGAGGTCTGTGTGCAGTTGCAGAGCTGCAAACTTACTGAGACCACAGAGAGGTGGTGGGATAGCACACGACTGTAGTGTTGCAATCAATGCATACAGGTTTTTTAAGAAGGATAAACTAGGAAGATAATGAGAAGAGTTCCTCTTATACAAGAGAGCAGTGAGAATGCAGGCAGCTGTGCCTTGGGATGAATGATGAGCTGAGAGTGTGTGCATGAGTATTGGAGGGCAGACCAACATGGACAATGTTGTGATGGATGCCTACCATGGACTGCCTGATCAGGAAGAAGAGATTTTTTCCAGACAACTGGAAAAAGCCTCATATTCACAGGCTCTGGTCCTCATGGGGAACTTGAACCACCTTGACATCTGCTGGAGGAACAACACAGCAGGGCACAAGCAAAACAGCATGTTTTAGAATGCATTGGTGATAACTTCCTGGCACATAGGATCAAGGAATCAACAAGGGAAGATGCTCTACTGGATCTCATAACTTACAAAGAAGGAAGAACTGGTCAGGGATGTGAAGGTCAGGGGCAGCCTTGCTGCAGTAACCACAAGATGGTGGAGTTCAGGATCCTGTAGGAAGGAAATAAGGCAAAAAGCAGGAGCACAGTCCTCAAACTTCAGAGAAACATACTATTTTCTTCAGGGATCTGCTTGGAAGGATCCCGTGGGAGACAGTCCTGGAGAGAAGAGGGGTCTGGGAGAACATGGATGAACATGGAGTTCTTGAGTAGCCTCTAACACGAAAAAGATATGTACAAGAGCTGGAAGCAGGGACAGGTGAATCAGGAGGAATAAAGAGATAGTGTCTGAACGTACAGGGATGGGGTGAGGAAAGCCAAACCCCACCTGGATTTCACTGTGATGAAGGATGAAAAGGGAAACAAGAAGGGTTTCTACATGTATATCAGCAGCAAAAGGAAGACTAGGGAAAATAATGGCCTGCTGTAGACTGATTCAGGGATCTGGTGATAGGAAATATGGAAAAAGCTGAGGACTTCAATTCCTTCTCTGCCTCAAGCTTTGCTGGAAAGAGCCGGCTTCAGAAATCCCAGGCCCCTGAGATGCACAGGAAAGCCTGGAGCGAGGAAGTCTTACCCTCAGTGGATGAAGATTAGGTTAGATAACATTGAAACAAACTGGACATACACAAGTACATGAGTGCTCATAAGGCCACATATGCAGGGCTGTGTCCAGTTCTGGGCTCCTCAGGGAAACATGGTCTTACTGGATTGAGTCCATCAAAGGGCCATGAAGCTGGTGAACAAGTTGGAGCATCTGTCATATGAAGAGACTGAGAGAGCTGGAACTGTTCGGCCTGGAGAAAAGAAGGCACAGGAAGATCTTAACAATATAGGAGGATCTTACCCAATGGGACATAGTAAAGAAGATGAGAGTCAGACTCTTGTCACACAGGAAAATGCAATTAAACATTAAAAAAAAAAAAAAAAAAAGATTTTACTGTAAGAGTAATCAAACACTGGAACAGGTTGCCAAAAGAGGTTATCAACTCTCTGTCCATGGAGATACTCAAAACTCAACTGGATCCCTAAGCAACCTGCCGTAGCTGACCGTACTTTGAGAAGCATGGGTGGACTGCGTGACCTCCAGAAGTGCCTTCTTTTCAGCTATAACAATCCCAATCCTCCTGAGAAAAACATTGAAGTAAACCAAAATTGAAATCAGAAGAGAAACTCCATTAAATCCCCTTCCAAAGAATAACTCTTTAGATAAAAATCTTAGTTCGCTACCCCATATTCACCAATATTATATAAAATGCTAGCTAGATATTATGTGCGTACTAGTTTTACTGAGCTAGTTTGCCAGTAAAAAGTTTACTGTTTGGAAAACTACTTAGAAATGCATTTTAACAGTTACTGCTTTCAGAAACACAAAGGTACTGATCCACCTACCTATAAAATGTAATATTAGGAAAGGCTCAGAGAGTTTGAAAATTCATTTCTTTGTCCTGAAATGGCTTAGGAAGTTAAAAACTTTAAAATATTTCTTCAGAACAAACACCAAGACTTAAAAGCTTCTTGCAGAAACTTAGAGCACCTCATATTGGAATAGATTCAGGTGGTTAGGACATTTGTCTAAATGGTAACTTCTCCCATTTGAGGTTAAAGCAAGAATGTAATAAAAAAAGTGACTGTACCACAGTACTTTGGTGTTTCTCCCTCTTTCCAGAACTGGGAGATGCCCAGGAATATAAATATATGAGTTGCTGTGAAATAAATTATTCAAACTTTCTAGAATCTGCAGAATGGTTTGCTTGGAGTCCTCTGAGAAAAGGAATTGTTTCGGCTATTGGTTATCTATTTGTACATATCATCAGATAAGAGTGGGTAAAATACAGAGGGGAAAAAAAAAACAGTGAAAATCTATAGAAATTACATTATGTTATGAGTTATTCTATTATGTTCATCACTGTGGTATTTGTCTGGAGTGGAAAAAGGAAAACAAAACAAAACAAAACAAAACAAATCCAACAGAGACCTCAGCAAAGAGAAAGAAGGTAGTGGCAGAACTTCTAATGAGAATAAAGGTTGCAGCATGGGTGGTTTAGCCATGCATCTTCCATTATTATTCATGGAAAATTCTATTGCAAAATCTTTTAGCTTTCACTTAAAACCTTCATTACTGCATAATGTCATACATATAATCATTTTCATTTACCAGTTTATACTTTGTGAAGCATCTAGTCCTAATAAATTGCAAAGGTATTTATTTCTCTAGGCATGAGAATAGATTGGAAGTTAAACCATTATTGAATTTATATGTCAAGGAAAAAGTTCAGAAGTTTATTTTTATTAAAATACAAATTTCTCTAAGTGTTGTAATGTACAAACATCATCTGTCCTCACTCAGTTGCTGTAAATTAAATGAAACATGCAGCATACTCAGAAGAATTGTTCTGTTCAACATGATAATCTTATATTCAACAGTATCTTTCTTTAGAGAATCTCAAAATCCTTTACAAATCTGACTTACTGCTCTGCGAGCTAAACATTGGGTCAGTTCACCCACTAATGAATTTGTGACCAGTGAGGGGTGACAGTCATTTAACAGCACCTGGTAAATTTCTCAAATCAAGAATAGTCTTGGTTAGATCTTGCCAAAAGCATCAGACACAATATGATTATTCTTGTGAAACACCTTGGAGTTTTCCTAACATTCAAGGTGAAGTTTTGCTGCAGAATAAAACTCAGTTCTACCTACAGCCTAGTGCAGAGCCAGGTAAATCATTCAACTGAGCTTTGAGAGCTCTCACTAAAGTAGATCACTAATCTCAGCTCATCCAAAGTAGGTATCTAGGTCTCAGTTAAGTTGTCCAAGCACAGATGCCTACTGCCACCCAAGACTTCCAGGTGGGGCTGGCAAATGTGTCACAGGACCTGTGTGAGACACAGGCTCTCCTGAAGGAGTAGCTGGAGGCCAGGTATCATACTGCTGGGACAGACACATTGGCACTGGTGCCTGTGTATGAAACAAGGCTCTAGTGACTTGTCAACTGATTAGCGCTCTAGACTTTTCTGATGGCGCTTCCTAGACCTGTATTGACTAAAACAGAAACACAAGCTCCTAGGTCTCATGCAGCTACCTTATTAGGGCACCCAAATTTGTCTTGGACAAACTGAGACCCATCTTCTCATCTATGTAAAAATTTTAGAGAAGTGGTTTTCTGCCTGTCTTACTGTGCAGAGATATAAATATTACTATATCAAATTATAACAGTTTTTCAGGTCTTCCAGTGTCAATTGGAACAGTGTTTGTGCAAGGCATAGAAATTAATATAGCAAAAATTGAGTTACATTTCCTAAAGTACAGTACCAGAGAAACTGCTAGTGAGCCTTCACTGAAACTGCAAATGAATATTCGTGAGATCAGAAAACTAGTAGACTGGGAATAAGAACAGTACCAAGAAGTCTTTTTTTTTTGTGAAGTAATACAAAAATGAGTGCAGCGATATTTGTGTAAATCTAAAACCCAAACAAATTCCCAGGTGATTGATCTCGCAGTGTCATTTCCATTTTCACAAAATGGTTAAAATTGGTGACTACATGGGACTGAGTCAGGAATTAGGGGACCTAGTGTAGGCTGTGGGACATACAAGTCCCCTAGAGGTTTCCATACTAAAGGGAGAAGGGACTGATAGCACCATACATGAAGACGTGCTACCATGGGAGAAGTAGGGTTTGTCTCTTGGATTTCACACTCAGCATGCAAGGAAATGGGAGAAAAAATTGTTGCTCCCTCTGCAGATAGGATCTGCACTTCACCAAGAGATGGAGGAGGTGATGTTTTCCTATTCAACAACTTCTCCCTCAGTGGAGTTTTCTTAAGGAAAGTGCCAAATTCTCCCAAAAAGTAGAGGGTTCAGCCTGCAACAACAGACAAATTGCTTCTCAAGCCTCCTGAGATCAGCTCTTGGGCCCCTCTCCTGAAAGATTTCATGGCAAGTTGCTGTGAGATTTGTGGAAAGCAAGGAGAGCCTTGCTGAATGCCTCCTTGCTTCGTAACTTAAGCCAGAAGGGAGAACAGAGCTGATTATTAATTGCATGATGTGTTGAAAACACTGAGAAAACATTTTTAAACCTCTTCCATAACTACCATTTGCAGACTTACAGGGAGAAAACTCTGCTTTCGCACAGCAGGTCATATTTTAGGTGGAGGAGTTTCCTAGGCTCTGAATGAGGCAGGCAAACAGCAAGGAACTATGAGGCTGTGCATATGCCTTATACCTGCTGTGTTTTTTTCCCCTTCAGAAAAAGGTGCATATATTTTGACATGCTGAGGAATTCTAAGGAGTTTGAGAGAAAGGAAAGGCACAGTAGTTCATGTCCCAAAATCTTTTCCTTTCCCAGTATTCAGGGGAGGGGGCTGTAGACAAGAACTGCATTGATTCAATGAAATATTTATGCATATTACTTAGCTTTAGCCTTGGTTACAGAGGCTTGTTGATGTTGCTCATCAACACTGAGCAGAATGAACATGTTGTTTATCAGAAAACATTATTCTTCCTGTTACATGCACTCAGAGAGCTGCAGAACAACCATTAAATCTTCCTCAGAACACATGCACTGGATCAAGCTTTCCTAACCACAGCAGGAGATCGATTTGTGCTCTTAAAAAACAAGTTACCTTCCTTATCTTAGCTCAAATACCTTGCAGCATTATGAATGATCTTAATTACACAGCTCTCTTTACACACAGGTTCATGAATATGAAATACTCTGATTAAAGTAATGCTGAATTCTATACACATTCATCTCTGGAGGTAGCTCCATGTGAGTTAATGGACTTGCAACAGGGATCAGCTCTGCCTGCTGTGCCAAAGCACTGTCTCACATAACATGTATAACCAACAATTAGAGGATGAAGTGGCATGGTAAAAAGGAGATTTAGCTTTCTGAGGTGAAACAGGGTGAGCGTCATGTTACAACTACAAAAAGCCGTACATGAGTTAGCTAGAGGGAAAGCAGTTACACTGAAATAAAATAACCCTGCTCCCATTAAGGCCGAAGCCCCAGCTATTTTATGTTTCCTCCTTAACCCACTCGGCAATTATTGTGCACATCTAGCCAAAGCCAGCCATGACATTCCCAGTCACAGAGCGGAGCATGCCAGGACCCTATCCAGCACGAAATGAGGACTCTTCTGTGCAGTGAGTCAGAGCCTGCTTTGGCTACATCTGCCGCTTCCATCGTCCCAGAACAACCCTTTAGCTGCTGGTGTCATCCCGGCCCTGCCTAATGCTGAATCAAGTGAGAAAGAACAGAGTGGCTGTGGCAGATCACCACCTTTGGCCAAAAGGTAACATTGTCAGAGTGAAGATGATTGATCTTTTAATAGGTGATAAGTATAAGAACCATTTCTCTGCCAGCAAGCTTCCAGGGGATAGCTGTAATGGGGTAAAGCAGGATTTGATGTGAGCTAGAGACAGCTAAGGAGTTCATGTGAAAAAGGAAGGGAAAAGTCCAAGTTATCACATTTGGTGGAGGCAGCTTCACAGTCAACAAGAGTCAGAATCTTTCTTAGTCACAGCAACCAAAGTAGTGTCACAAAGTTTCTGGTAGGACAACAAAAATAGCCTTACAGAGTGTGGTGAGAAGCAAGCCTAACCAGGAACACAATATTCTTTTACTGAGTGACAGAGAGACTAAAGGCAGATGTCCGAAGATCAAGTGTTAGATCTTCCAGCAAATCTGGCAG
Organism: Tauraco erythrolophus; assembly: GCF_009769465.1. NCBI lineage: Eukaryota > Metazoa > Chordata > Aves > Musophagiformes > Musophagidae > Tauraco > Tauraco erythrolophus. The sequence continues at coordinate 82,197,119 of NC_141468.1, forward strand.
CTTTTCCAAGTAGATTGTTATGACTTTTGATTTTGGCAGCCAATTTTATCTGATTATTATAGTAAGTCAGAGACCTCCCAAGTGCAAAAGCTGAGCAAGAGATCAGATATGAAGTATTTTTTTCTCCAACCTAAGCTTCAATACTAATCAGTTTTACATGTTCTACTTTCAAGTGCCAAAAATTGTTAACACACCAGTAAGTCAGGGCTCCAACACCAATCTCAGATCTCTGTATTGAGACGGGGAGTTTCTTACGTGAAAAAATGAACCCCTGGAAACTATGGATCAGGAAGCCTTCCCATCTAAGAAGAAACTTTTTCAAACATCACTTCTATGGAAGAATTGTATTACAGTAGTCTTTTATGTTATGTTATTTATGTTATTGATAACAACTACTTAACATCATCTTAATGGAAAATAAATTGAGATATGATACTCTGTATCTCAAAGAGGAAATACAGAGACAAAAGCATAAAGCATTTCACATTTTTGTCATGTATCTGAATATTATCTGGCCAGAGAAAGAAGAATTCTCATCTTGCTCTTCATGGTATGTGCACACCTTTAAAATTCTGAGGAAGTGATGAACCATATCTAAAAAAAGTGTTATTTTGAGGGACACTGAATTTTTGGTAAGACAATCTGTTTCAGATAAGAGCAGAGCAAATTGTTAGGAATTAATGTTTGCCTACTCCTCTAGCATACAGCATCATGAGAATTGTGTCTTAATTTAACCAAAAGTTTTATCTATTTGAGGAAGAGGGAGGGGGAGAAAGATTATATTATGCATGCCTCAAAAACCTGAAGCTGCCACGCTTAATAAATCACAGTATTTCTGAAACTGACTACTATTGTTCTGAACATATCCTCATTCTCCTTTCTGTGAAGAGAAATGTACTTGTACTTTGTATTTTCATAGCTGAGAGTATGCCCTGGGGGCACGTACAACTTTCCTATTTATTTATTTACATTTTAACACCAAAAAAAGTTTATAATCTTATGACAGAACAATGACCTGTCATAACGCTCCTGGGAAAGGCTTAGCTTTAGATCTTACAAAGGGATTGCATTTTCACTGGCCTTGGGATCCACTGTTTGCTTACAAAAGGAAGAAAATAAAACCTGATTCCAAAGGTTAAAAAAAATGAAACAAAATAAAACTAAATAAAATAAGATATGAACATGCTTAGGGCACTCAAAATCCCATGACATCCTCCTGGTTTTCTGAACACTGCTGCTTTAACAAAGATAGGATGGTGATAGATGCATTTACTTTTTGCTGCCACTTAATAGAGCTGGGCACTGTGCCACATTGATCACAGGTACTGATCCAAGAAGCAGCTCACCATTGACATGTGAAAGTCCAGGAACATTTTCCATGGGGAAATCCTCAAACAGTAAATCCTCAAGGAGCATACATCTACCACAGGAGCAAGCAGAGACGCATAAGAAAGACAAAGAGAAGGGCAAGAATTTGCGAGAAGGAAAGGAGAACACAGAGTTTGGATACAAGTCCAGAGTCTGTCCAGATGTGTAGAACTGACGGTGGACTGTGCTCTACAGCTAGTTTTCATTCCCACAATGAATGAATAAATCAGCTTCAGCACTCAAGCAACTCATCCTTCCTCCTCCCAGGACTCTTTTCACAGTTGTAATGCTTCTGTGTTCACTGTGCTTCATTAGCTTTACTTTCCTTTTCTCTTCTCTAGTCTCTCATCTCATCTAGTGCCAAACTCTTTCCTGTGTCTCCATATCTACTGGCGTAATGGAGTAGCTTGTATCCATCTTCTGACTTATCGTTCAGCTACTATATGTCTCATTGCTGTGTACAGAGCTCTAGATACCACTGACAAACAAAGAACATGAAGCAGAAACTTGAGCTCTGTGGAGGACTGTTTGTTTTGGCTGTCGCTGTAGTTTTTATTAATAAATGCCTCCTGGTAGACTAGACTCTATTTATCATGACATATGTTATCTAGCTTATGTTCTTATACAGTATTTATCACAAAATTTAAGTTGTGCACAAAACTATTTCTCCCTCTCTTCCCAGGCAGTGAGAAGGGTGGTTATGTTATTTTAATGAATATAGTTATCTTATGTTATTATTGAGACACTTTGGTTAAAGAAGGGATCTTTGTATTTTATTTTGAAAATGTGAAATTTGTGGTTGCTGTGGTCCTTTCTCGTTGGAGAAAGATTTCTGATCCATCTGCATATTAATAATTCTCCAACATCTTTTTTGCTCAGATGTCCCAATTATGGATTTTTACCAGACCTCTTTAGCTACTTCTCTTTCTAGCCTTGCCTATCTGATTGGTTTGACTCTTGCTTTCACACACCACATGCTGTAATCAAGAGGGTTGCTAGACTAGTCCAGCCAAGAGAGGAAACGTCCATTTCCACACTTGCCAGCACCTCTTCCAATATTGCGACTGAACTCTAACTCTTGAAAAATCCTGTTTAGGATTACAAGGAAATCTTGAGGGAAAACATGCATCTAATCTAATTTGAGGGCATGCAAAATTCAGGCTAGCTTCAGAAAGGGGAGCCAAATATTGTGGTAGTTCTCCAAATGAAATCTCTGCTTCTAAAAAACCAGGGTGCATCTCTTAGATGGGGTCTGATCTCTTAGAAGGGCAAATAAATTTCTGGGGCACCAAAGTCAGGTTGTATCAAGTAGACAACTGAACTGATCAATACAGATTTCTGCACAACTTTACCTCTACTGGCTAAAACGGGTGAAAAGTGCAAACACATCCTATAATTATCTAATGTTAGTATTCCAACAAAAATGAAGCAAGAATGCACTTTTTCTAGTCTCAGAAAGACCTGCATTTATAGAATAGCAAGGCCTAGATTTGACTAGAATGGGTAAAGTTTGTAGATGCTACATATAGAGTGTATGATATCCTTTCTTAACCTGAAGCTGTGTACCATACAATAATGGTCTGATTTGGGTTGGAAGGGACCTTAAAGATCATCTAGTTCCAACCTCCCTGCCTCCCTGCCATAGGCAATGACACTTTCCACTACACCAGGTTGCTCAAAGCCTCATCCAACCTGGCCTTGAACACTTCCAGGGATGGGGCATACACAACTTCTCTGGGCAACCTGTTCCAGTGCCTCACCACCCACAGAGCAAAGAATTTCTTCCTTATATCAAACCTAAATCTGTATCTATGTTCTTTTCCCTTTTCAAGAGAGCTTTAGTAAAAGTACTGTGCAAAATAGTGTCTTGAGTAAGTTCTATTATGCTGAGCCAGCTTGATAATTTTAGTGTTTACTGTCTCGCTTCACAGGTCCTTGCATTCACGGTGATTTATACGAAGTGTTCTGTTTTGTATCTCTCACAAACTGTTTTAATACTGCACGAGGTAAACAGAATGTCATCAGATTTCCAGTCCTTCCTGGGTAATTTTCCCCAGTTATGTAAATGTTTATCTTAATTCTACTTCTTCCTTTGCACTTTTTAAAAATATTTTTGCTCCTTCTCTGCGCTGAGCCAGTGTGATAACCGCTATGCAGAATCGAGACAAAAGAATTCCAGGGCTAAATGCCAAGGAGCAAGACTGCAAGTACCCGGACAACAGTATAGTCTTAGATTACCAGTTATCCAAGAAGGCATAAAGCAGTATAGAGATCCTGTTTAGCCTCATTAGCCAAAATCTCCAAATACACCTAGGAGAAAGCTTCAGTGAGGTAATTCAGCAGTCTAGCTCCTTGTGTTTACATAGTAAAAATAGTTGCTCCTGTAAACGTGTTCACATATGTGCCAGTGCCAGACATGTACATAGCAGTAGAAATTTAAATCAAGACTTGATTCTCCTGATTATTTTTCCCACCAGCTAACCTGTGTTTTATTTGGCAAACAAGCTTCTGGGGAAAGGGAACAGCATACAAAGTGCTGGCAACAACATTCTGTTTGATATGCTTAAGTTAATTAATAGAAAACAGCTCATGTCAACAATGTTTACATTTTTCATGCTTTCTCTCTTTAACCACTTGAACTGAACTACATAAAAAGCACTTTAGAATCTACTATGTGTATAAAAAAAATCAGTACTCTTCCAAATAAGTTTAAGTTTGTCAGTGTACAAAGTTGTTGATAGGTTAGGGATCATTTCCATAGCCAAATAGTGACTCTAACTCAGCAGAAGACACTGAAACTTCAGTACAAGCTTCCTTACAAACTTCTTTCTTTCCAGCTCACAAAAAATGTAAGATACGGGTCCAGATAACTACAGAAATTCACAGATATCAGTGGGTGGAATTTGGAAGATAACCATCTTATTTCAGCAGACATTGAAAAAAAAAAAACAAACCACTAAATAAAGAACTGACACATTAACCTTTCTGCTTGGAAAACCAAAATTCTACTTGTTCCTACTATATGTGATCCTCGTATCATCCCTTTGTTTGGACACTCGTCTGCTACCAGTTTCAAATTTGGTTAGCAAAATGCACTTAGTTAAATAGGCATGCATTTTAGTAGCACAGACAAATTCCTCAATTTCTCACACCTATGTTAAGTTTCTAAATACAGACACGTAAGCCAGAAGCCTACTCTGATTTGAAAGGATTTGATGGTTTGTTTCTTCAAACAGTCATGAACAACTTATCTCTCTCCTATGACTGTATAAGGAGCATAAAGAAAAAAAAATCAATTCCTAAGCTAATCTTCTACACAGGTAAGATGTTTTAAATTAATTTTTTGAATACCAAACGCATTTAATAATCCAAAAGTCAGAGTAGGTACCATAGCACTCCATACTGGCCCATCAGTCAGCAGCTGCGAGAAGTAACACAGCGCTGTATTTACTGAGTTTGGAATCAGGGACTTTCTGTATATGACTTATGCTAACTGGAAGCAAATGAACTGCTCAGCCTGGATGAACTTAACATCCCTGTAGTTTAGTTTACACAGAGGTAAACCAGAAATAACAGCAGTCAGGCAGTGCCAAGTCAGACTGCAAGGCTTTGTGGGCCAGCACAATACACAGACACCCGCAGCTGGGAGGTAACGCACGGTGCCACATCCCTCACTCAGGACCGCGTTGTGCCTGGACCAACAAGTGCTTCTCCATGACAAGTGCTCTTCAGTAACACAGTCGTGCACAAAGAGACGTAGCTATAAACCATAATTAAAGAGGACACTTCCCTCTGTAGCTTCCCTGCACTTCAAGCATTTTTGTACTCCTAGTTAGTTTTGTTTTTATCTTCTACTCCTAACAACAATAGAAAATGGAAAACGGGGTATGTAGTTAATCTTCCCAGGTAACATGACTGGCTGAAGCAGAAGCCAAAGATTATTCATGATCTCCTCCATAAGGCCAAGAAGAGGTTTTCCAAAAATGCAGGACTGAAGCTAATCTATATTTTGTTTCCTCCAGCTACAAGACGACTGCCATGGTTTTGTTATAATACAGGCTTTGGCCAGGGAAGAAATGGCAAGAAGAACTGGCAAGGGTGAGGACAGAGACACAGAAGGAAACAGATTTAATTTCACAGTAGATCATTTCCACAAATTGTAGAAACAGTAAAGAAAACATGAACAGTATTTCCACTAAGCATGATATGGAACTTTTTGGACCATCTCTTAGAGGGAAAAATATCCAAAACATCTTTAGGGCTGAGCTGAACAAGTTCACTGAAAGTTAATGAGACTCACTTTCCTAAGCCCCCTGAGCACTTAAGAAAAAAAAAAATCTTACAATATACATGTTTTTGGCTTGTTGCCAAAAGGAACCAGCTGCCTCTAAAGACTAAAAAATACACAAAAAAAGGTAACTTAGTTTTCACTCTCAGCCTGACTACTTCTCCTGTACCTGGCACAGTCACTCACTTCCAGGAAAAGTAGGTTTAAACCCTTCCTAGTTTATCCAGTACCACTCCGATCTCAAGTATTCACGGGCACAAAGGTAGGTTAAAAGTGCTTGAAAAGAACAGAGTTGACAGCTGGGTCTGGCAGCAGAACTTGCTTTTCCTTTCTTCCCACAGAAGAATTTACAGCCTTTCCGGCTCATGTAAGGATAGACACATGTGCATCTTCTGTAGTTCCCCAGTGCAGAGTCATTCCAGCTATGTGAAGTCAATACAGAATGGTCCTGTCTCACCCCTGCTGGCAATCCAAACTCTTCTGCTGCTGGAGAGAAGGAAAGAGGATGCAAAAGATATCATATCAGACAGGTGAATTATTAAAAAAAAAAAAATTGAGAACAGCAATACTTGGAAATTTCTGAAGTTTCTAAGGAATAGGACTGAACCTTCTGATTCAGGTTAAACCTCCTGATTTAGAAGTTTACTGTCTTCTCAAAGGGAAAGTGCATTGCAATATATTGTACATGAAAGAAAAATTGATGCATTTTACCTGAGTTTATGTGCATAAAAAACATACATGAACATCACTGTGAGCGTGCGTTTTTCTCCCTAAGAAGTCCAATTTCCAGATCAAACATGCCTTGGATTATCCTCGGAAACAAAGGACCAGGAAGAATTTCTCTCTCAATGTTCCTGCAATACAAAGTACAAATGATGCTTGAGGAAACATTCATTCATTGATGAGACTAGTCAGAAACAGAATAAAAAGCAGTTTTTCACTATTGCTTTCCCCCAACAAAATCAGTAGGATTAGCAGCTGCATTCCAATTTCACATGAACAAAATTTAGTAATTCCATTTATTCATAGGAACCTCTTTTTGCTCAAAATCAGTGCAATGCTGAAAAGGTCCAGCCTAGTGTGGGATTTAAAAGGGTGGGACAGAGAACAAAAATGTTTATCTGGAACCTTACCACTTCTTCTTCCACCCTTGCTTAAGTGGCTGACCCTTAGGCAATGTTTCAAGGCCAAGAAGTTTATCCCTTAAATGGAGTGACTTGATGCATTTGTGGAGCGGGTGCTTTCATGACAATTGTTAGCAAGTGGCCTGTATGAAACTATTGTTCTTTCATGCATACAAAGAAAAGCAGTGTAAATAAACTAAAACCAAATTAAGATACCTTAATACAGATAGGTATTTTACTTGATTTCAAAATAGCAGGTTTTAGAACTGAAATGGCTGAAATTATTTTCTTCATAGTTTGTGTTTTAAATAAACCACGTGCTTTCTTTCACTAAAAAGCCTAATCACTTGTTATTCATAATGCTTTTGACAAAGTGAAGTTGTTAATTTTACTTTGAGTTATAGTACGGGTTGGGAGGAGGGAAATAAAGACTCTCCACTGAATTTTAGCCTGTGGGGAGTGTGAAACTCTGGCTAGATTTAATGGAAATGCTAGGAAAAATTATGTATCAAAACCACATTATTTTACCTCTTTCCAGCCTAAAATAAACCTTTTGCCCCTGGGCTCCTCACTTTTCACACTCCTGATATGGGCAGCCTATTTAAAAGCAGCTCCTCAGCTTGTGGTATGCATGCTAACTCTTTCTGGTGGCATAAATCATCTGCGTGGGTGCACGCAGGAGGGAGGAAGGGCACCACTAGTGCAGCTGGCTTCCCCCAGCAGCGTGGGACCTTTGCAATAGCTTGGTACCTCTCCTTCTTCAGTTCCCAGTGTGAGAGAGGTTGAGGGAACATGGCCAGAGCGTTGCTCTAGTTCAGCTATTCTTGGCCATCACATCAGCCTCTTGGGGCCATAGGAAGTGTAATGTAATGCTGTTCTAAATTTATGTCCCAGGCTGGACCAAGATTAGGGGAAGTTTTTAGGTCTCCCACTGTGTTTTCAGCTCTGTTTCCTGGGGCAGGAGAAAGGGAAGGAGAAAAGGGAAATACTGACTAGAAAGTTAAATTGATTTAACCTGAAAAAGGCAGAAAACGTGGATCTCCCCAGCAGCACGTATAAAAACTGATTTTTAATAGAATGCCTTTGTTTTTAATGAGAGTTTAAGCATTGTCTCTTTAATCCTTCTCTACAAGACACTTCTGTCCCACCTTGCTACTCCTGCTTCTGAATTAATCCATTCATAAGAACCAAGAGGAGATGCAACTCTGGAAACTCACAGAGGATGAGTTACAGTGACAGCAGCCAAAAGGAATTTTGCGTGTTGAACAAGATCAGCTCAAATATATATTGATTAAATGAATCTTTATCTCCCCGCAGGTCTAAGTACAAAAACACTAAATTCAAGGTGAAGCAACTATCTGTCAACAACATGCTACCTGAAAGGGTTAATTATGAGAAAATGTTACCTATGACCAACCAACAGACATTTATTCCCTCAACATTTATGCTACCTAAGTCAACAGTAATAGGTTCAAGATAAGATAAGAGCTGAACAATCCCTGTGGAAAGAGTGTTAAACACTGGGGATTTTCCAATAAATTGTTCCTGACCAGGATCTGGAACCTGAGCATTCACGACTTACTTGGACAAGGTGATAGGTGCCAGGCTTTATACAGCACTAGGGAGAATCCAGGGATGTATGTTTAATAACAAAATCAAGTTTGAAATTTATTGCAACTTTAATATTGAAGAATTAAAAAAAAAATAAACTACTTTAAAACAGCAAAGACTTTATGGGAATGCAATACGGATTGGAACAAACAGGCCTAAATCAACACTGGTTTGGAATTCTAGTAAGGACTAAAACTATAGGAGGTAATTCAGGAACAGATGCATCAAATTAATTCCAGTAATACTGGAGTGTTAAAAATGGCAACAGAAGCCAGCTTTGTTCAATTGAATGGAAAAATAATCATCCATTCTCTCCCTTTCCACCCCCAAGGAGCTGGATTTTCCCGGCACAGCCATTCATTGGTGGTAGCAGATGCACCAAAATATCTGGCACCAAGAAACTGAAGACAAATAGAAAACATACAGGGGGAAAAGAAAACCAGTAAATAAAGATTAAAAAAAAAAAAACACCACAGTGTACATAACACAGAGAGGTGAAGCTGTATTTCATGTTTTACACTGATGTCTTAAAACAAATAACACACTTGAAATAGTGAAGTAATTGTCAGTATAGCGTAGATAAAACATAGCAAAGGTTAGGAATAGGGCATCTCTGAGGCTAGAAGTAATTTAACTTACCTTAAAAACATCGTGTTTTAGTCTCCATGTATTCCCAGCCCCCAAAATTTATTTTGCAGATGTAACTCCTTACCACGATCAGATTCCCTAAGCCACACTCAGTTCTCAAGGGCAGACCGTGCTTTGAAGCACCCAATCATCCCATCTACTGGGGATCTATACAGCCCATATACTTGGCTGGATGAAAGTTAGGATTTGGGTAATGTGGAGATGGAGATTGGTAATGACTGGAGTTTTCAACAGAGGCTTTCATCCAAGGGTCTCCAGTTCCTGTCACATTTACTAGTAAGCTACGCTGAAACTGCTCCTCAGGATATTCATTCACACCATAGCAGCAAGTGTGTGGAGATGCACAACAAAACTATGAAGCAGCTAAAGAGGAATGGAAGAGAACTGTGTCCCAGAGCCTTGTGTGGAAAGTGCACCAGTTACTCATAATAATTTCTAGTCACAACTGGAAGTGGATAAGCAAGTCACAATTTGTTCAGCAAATTTATCACTTTTCTCAAGAATTGTCTGCAAACAGACTGTGACTTTTATTAATTTGTCTCCAGTTGGCAAGGGTACACCAAATATTTTATGTGAACGAATTCTGGCCAATGGATTGCTCACAGACTTATGTCTGTTCTAATTGCTTCAATATTCCTGCTTTGACATTCAAGCTGAGGAGGCTTAGATCAAGCTCTAGTTACAGCAGATACAGTTTCATTCCTAAAGTAATGAGAAATTTACCTTTTAGACAGAAGATAGCCATAGAACTCTTCCCCTCATTTAAAACAAAGCACAGCAAATAGGAAACAGATCTCTGGCACTGACAGAAAGGCAAGGAGGAAATAGAGAAAATATTGATTAATGACATTTATTTGCGCTGCGGATGGCGATCAAAGGGGAGCGAATGCAATGTGTAGCACTCACCATTGCTTTTAAAACCAAAATTCTTTTGATGTGCAGCACAGTATCCAGCCATTATGGGAATTAAAAGAAACAGCAATGAGAACATTATTAATAAAGATTTACGTTGAACAGCTTCAGGCACTAAGCATGCAGTACTATGGTTTTTGCCTTTTAAATGACCAGCTGGTGAATAATTATGATAAATAACATTTAACTATTGTTCAGTTTAGTAAACGATGCCTCATGATGCTAACAGCAGTATGGTTTCCATACAGACCAGTCTGCATTATTTGCAGAGTCAATAATCATTTAAGCACAAAGAAAAAGACCTCCAGGACAAAGAAAAGGCTCCCTAAGAGCAGAGGGGCTGTGGGGACTGGCCCCAGCAGTACCAGGGAAGATACATTGCACTCAGCAAAGAAGCAGAAAGGTCACACTGCTACATGTGAGGGGAGGATTTGCAGCTTTGCACCCTCTTTTCTCAACTCCTCCTTGTACATCACTGCTGGCCTCTCCTTTCTCTCTGCATATGAAGGTCTGACCGGAGGCTGGATTCCTCCATGGAGGCTGCTTAGCCCACCAAAACCAGCTCCAGTCCCCAGTGGTGTCACTTAACCCGTCCCATTGCAGCTGATGCTGACAAGAGCTCAGCACACTCAGCTTGGAAAGGGCCACCCCTCTGGTTTTCCCACACTTTGTGGTTCTGGGAACGTTTTCTTCGCAGGCAGAGTGAACTCGAGGCTTCTTACCAGCTCAGACAGCACTGAATTTTTCCAAGACCCAATCTGGGCAAGGCCATTCCTGCCAGGAGAAGGAGCAACAAGACAAAGGGAGGTCTTCAGAGAGTGAGGCTGGCAGCAGCTATTGCCACCTGTGAAGAGAGCACAAGGCAGCAGCTTTGGCAAGGAGCTCCCACCCGCACTCGCAGCCTCCCCATGATGCTGCTGAAGGAATTGGGGAGCTCTGACAACCCACTATCTTGCCAAAATCTTGGGCTGATCCCACTAGCAGCCCCTGTCCATAAGCTGGTCATGCATCCTCTCACCATAAGACCTTATGGAGCAGCATAAGAGACACTGCCACCATGACAAATGCCTGTATGGATGAGATCTTTTATGGTGAGAGGTCAGTTACATAAAATGCATATAACTACTTTGGAAGATGCTATGGATCAATATAATCTACTTTTTTTTTTAAAAGCTCCCTGCCAAGAAACAGGACAAGATGCACAAGACTGATACATATTTTACAGCCTTCTGTAAAATTTGAGATTTTTGAAGAATGTGAAAGGTTAAGAGGAAATCGAGTTTAAAAAATTCCACATAAGAACGGCTTTATGTTTTGAAAAGACCTTTCTAAAAAGCAGGAGCTTCACATGTAAAGTGAATATTGTAAGATAAAAGTTTAAGATTGACAGGCATTTTGCCACCTTAAAAATTACTTGATACCACCTTAAGTTTTGCCTCCTCTACTGTTAATCACAGATAATTCTTTACCTACAGGAAAAGAAGGTCCTTTTACACTACCCCTCTATTGATGCGAAACATCAAACTGCATCCTGAAAAAAAAAAGAAAGGATTTTGAAGAGATCCCATCCTACTTGTCTGACAGTGTTGTACCTTTGCCACCTGTAATTCTTTTATCACCAAAACAACCAAAACAAAGGAATTGGAAAAAAAAAAACAACAAAGCAAATAATAGGAAATCTTGTAACCCAACTCACTTTTAATTCTTTTCTTTTTTTTTCACAGCTCATTGGACAGATTGGTTTGGTCAATATTGGCACAACAGTAGTGCACTGTGTTAGCTCTAGTGCTTACTTGCAGTGCTGAGTCTATGAAGATCATAAGTGGAAGAGAACTAATAATGGACTAAATAAAATGCATTATAACACATTGCACTGTGCAGAATGGAGAGAGAGAGAGAGAAAGAGAGACCATCCAAAGGCTATGACAACAGTTCATTGACTGAAAAAAGCTATCAGATTGCCCATTTCACCCAAAGTAATATCTTGAATATATTAAGCAAGGCTGCATAAATCCTTTTTGGTTCAGTGTTTGAATCAAAAATGCTTCTCTGAAAAAACATTTCATGATAAAACTGTAGAAAACACTTAAAATATCTTACTAGGGGGAGGGAAAAAAAAAAAAAAGAGAGAAATCTGTTTTGTGTCAAATGAAACATTCCCTACGGTTGAATAAGAAATCTTTTCTTTTAAGACCAAGAAAAACAAAGCAAATAAAGAGTTACATGTGAAGTTCTCGTGATTGCTTCCCTTTCACACAAGAACAGAGGAATGACAGGACATGCCCAGGATACTGGAGACTGAGGTTTACATCCCTGTTTTCCTAATCAGATGTGAATGTTATCTTCTCACATTCTCATCTAAGCATAGAGTACTACTGCATGGATGCTTTTCTTTCTCCTAATAATGTTGTTTTGTTTTGCTTAAATAATTGAATTTTCATCAGGGAAAGAGAATATACCACACATGTCATGTATTTGTCTTCCTGTTGCACGTAAGTTCTGCCATTGACTCATTCAGTGAACGTTCAATACTGAAGTGGAATATCTCTAGCAGGGTGACCCACTGCATAAAACTCTGGGATACATCACTAAAGTCAGAAACCCCATGGGTAAAAGGTGGAACTGAGGCAAGTTCTCCCTCCACTGTCTACTTCTGTCTCCAAGTTAGTGGTAAGAGAGAAACTGTTGCCACCTAAGGCTCCGTTCCCTGTCATAAACAGTGTGGATTAATTTTTCTCCATGATTTAACTATTTCTTGTCCTATCCCTTAGCTGGGGTATTAATTAACACAGCTCTAAAAGCAACAGCAAACAGATTCTGCCATCAACCATTCTAACAGAAGTCCATTAGTCACTTCAGAGAAGTTAACACTAATTTGCCACGGAGCCATCAGAGGCAGGTAGTGACCCACAGCACCACACGGAAAGTGTTTTTTCTCACAAAGGTCTGGTGCACGCATGAGCAGAGTACCCTGAATCCCCACGGCAATCAAGAGACTTTATTTCCCTTCTTTGAAAAGCATCACCATCTTGCAGCATGCCTCTCACGCTGCTCCCTCAGAGATGACTTTTATAACACGTGAGATCCTCAGCAGCCTGGGCAACCAGAAAAAGTCCCAGATCATGTCACTGTTTTTGAGAGAGCCTGGGGACGCAGCAGGAAATTACACACACATTAGCTGAAGTTGATTTTAAAACAAAGCAAGCTATTTGAACAGCTTGATTAATGATGGCCAACCAGGCTTCAGGAAAAGGAGTTAATGTCTTCCTAACTGGCTGGAATTCTCCCAGGAGATATTGGCCAGGGTACACATGATGGGGGTGGAAGATAGTGTAGATAGCATTTCCTGAGACACTTAGAAAACATTTAACAAACGTTAGGGGAGATTAATGTTCCTGGTGTAACAAATGTCTTGAACAGTGGGGACAAGAGACAGAAGTTATGTTTCCATCGACTGAACGTTGGCTAAAGAACAGAAGAGAGAGTCACCGTAAGGCAGATTATCACTGGATGACAAGAGCCAGGGTTGCCGATTGCAGCGCAGCGGGTTGCCTCACTGAAACTGCCTTCGAAACAGCTGATAGCCGTTACTGCCAAAGTTGTGGAAAAGGTCCATGTGTCGATCCTTGATTATTTTAGTCCAGGAACACTTTATCATTCCTAAAGTATCTGTGGAGTATTCCTCCATGCCACCCTCCCCGCCCCGGACAGAAACAAACGAGAAAACTGTTTAAGTGCAAGATATAGGGGTTAGTACAGAAAAAGCAAAAATACCAGTCTGCAAATAGGATAGGCTTGGATGGGGGAAGAGACAGGCAAAAGAGGTAACAGTCTAACTGGCCTGCTCAAAATTATCATTCAATGGACAAGTGCTAAATTGAAAGAGCTGCCGGAAGTGGGACTAACTTACTTAAATATGATGGATTACCCTTGTGATAGAAGTAGCCTACTGCTTATCGAAGGCATATGGGTTTACGTTTGCCAAGAAACACTTCTTGCTGCTGTCCCAGGTATTGTTGCCATCTGCCCCTGGCCTGAGTCTTGGAGGCTGATGGAGTGTCGCTCACCAGCCTGGGCTGCAGCACCAGGGACACTGTTACATCTTCCGCAGCCAGGAGGAAATGGCCTCTCTCTTGTGGGCAGGATAGGTACCTTGAGTTGAGTAGTTAATTAGTAGTTCATTATCTCAACTCAGTCCAGCTGGATAAGAATGATTGGTGCCATAATTCCCCCTTTTTGTTTTACCGTTTTTTGTTTTCACAAAGGCTTTATGGGTGAGCAGAGACCCGGCCCATTCATCCAACTCCAGCACGCTTCCCTCCCGCGAATACCGCGTCGGGGCTTGCTCGAGGACCGAAGGACTCTCGCTCGAGCTCCCGGCTCCGGCTCTGGCTCCGGCTCTTTTGCAGCCAGGGCTCTCGGCTTGGCGAGGGAGTCGGGGCTTCCCAGGGTCTCATGGATGTATCGCGTCGGGGTCACCAGTTGTCGCTCACCAGCCTGGGCTGCGGCACCAGGGACACTGTTACATCTTCCGCAGCCAGGAGGAAATGGCCTGCCTCTTGTGGGCAGGATAGGTACCTTGAGTTGAGTAGTTAATTAGTAGTTCATTATCTCAACTCAGTCCAGCTGGATAAGAATGATTGGTGCCATAATGGAGAATCCCTAACCCTGGAGAATCCCAAAGTATGTATAGAGAGGTATGAACTTTCTCAGCTTGAAACCTCTTAAGCAGCAAATTTGCTGGAGCATGGAGCAGGACAGCTGAGCCCTGACATGTTATCCCCAGGCAACTGCTACCACTCAACTGGGTTGAGGACAAAGGCCAGGAACAGCTTTACAGCACTTTCTTGGTCACCATCATCCAGCTACACTGTCAGCTACACTGACCAGCTATTTACTGTGATGATTGAGTAAAATATATTTTTTAAATACTAAATGAGGGCCCATGGCGTGTTCTTCCTCCAGTTCAGTTCTCTGTTGATACTGTATTTTCCCTCCACTTGACAATGATATCACAATCTATGCATTTTGTCTTGCTGATGGAAGCCTGATTAAACAGACACAGATAAATGTTTCTTCTCTCTATTAGTTCATCTTACTTCAGGCCTCATTAGGTGGGATTTCTCCTTTTACTTCAGAACCTCAGTCCAATATTCACCCTTCAGTAACTACCTTTATCATTCTAGCCTCAGCTAATTCCCTGCTTATTAGGATCTATCTTTTTCGCTTTTTGCACCATTTAATCAACGCAAGAACCTGAATAATTTGACATTTCAAGTTTGTCTCTGGCATTCAAAGATGTGAAACTTAATCACTTAGTATAACCTATTGTGATAGTAGAAATAGGATGACTTAACTGAAACTAACACAACCACTTTGTGTGCAATACTTGCCATGTTTTATGACATCAAAGACCACTGCTACTTTGTTCAACAGCTTCCTTGGCCTTTGAATCACCCCCTCCTGGAATGAAAGAAGAAACAACATGATCTTTACAACTACAAACAGCAAATGAAAGGTACAAACTGTAGTTTCTTTGAGGCACTATGAAGTTTTAGTTTGTTTGTGTAGCTGTACAATATAATTAGAAGCCTGCATGCGCCTCATAATGTGTTACTGTTAGAAAAAAGTCAAGAATTGCAAAAGAGCTACACCACAGAAATAAATAAAGCAAAGGTTCACGTTATTCCAGTGGTCACTGCATGGTAAACAGAATTTTTCAGTTTACCAGACACTTTCGGTCTGTCTCATAAATATATCATTGTAATAACAAACGAGTGGCTTTTCTATTCCTAATATGCTTTAAAAAAAACACTCCTTTCTGAAACAAAGGTGTTCCTAAATGATGCTAATGGCATACTTTTTTTGAGCTCCCATATTCACTCATCCTGCATTTATCTTTCCACATTTCTTATTGTATAGAAATAATTACCATCTCACTCAGCACAAGAGTTGTAATTTTGTTGAAGTTCCAGAAAAAGACAGCAGCCCTTTCACAACTTCTTACATTTCTAAAACTATTTATCTTAACTCAGTTCCAGCCACCCTTGAAAAGTTCATTTTGCCATATAAGATGTACAAAAGATTTTAAGATGTACAAAAGACTTTTAGGGAATGTCTACAGGCATTTAAGGCTTGATTCACAACAAGTTGAAACTGGGTGGCTGACTTCATAATCCATCAATTCAATATTCTATGCATAAAACTGTTACATTCTAATACCTGCAAAAAATATGGCTATCAGAGCTCAGCAGATAAACACTGAAGTATTATCTAACTACAAATACTTTTTTTTTCAAATGTCACTGTTTCTAAGCATTTCCCAACTTTTTAAACTCAAGGTTACCTTTCATTACAAAGTTTTCTTATTCTAGTATTTTTACTTTTTTTTTTTTTTTTCATTTTGGATGTATCACTTTATATTTGTTCAAGTCGCCAAATTATTAAATTACTTACTAGTAATAACCGTAACAAATCGCCAGTCTAAATATGGTGTGAGCAAAGCAAAAATTTTTTTACCAACTACAAGACTGTGCATTTCCTGGCTGACAAGACCAGTGCTGCAAACGTTCTGCTAGGGTAGCTAATTCTCATTGCCAAATCTGGGGAAAAAAAAGATGATAAAAAGTTGGGTTCTTTTCAGATAATGTGAAGTTAAAGTGACTTCAAACAACAAGAAAAGATTCTCTTTCAGTTCAAGAGTGAACATTGAGTTTTCTCTCACTTTCTTCAAATCACTTTTCTTCATTCTTACTACAGAGAAATGCAGACCAAAATCTCAGATTCAAATAACTGCAAACTTGAGCCAGAAATCTGATCCAAGTTTTGCAAGAGATCTCTCTGTCATGCAGGGAGCATCCTGATCTTAAATTCTGACACCCCTCAGTTTAGTGATATTTGCCACAATTCAGGAGGCAGAAAGACCCATCTCTGGGAATGTGGCTATGTGCTTTTCTGGCGTCTCCATCACTTGCCTCTGCTGGGGGCTCACAGCTGCCCAATTTGACCCCAAAGAAGAAGTGCCAGCCAAAAAACTGTTGTGGCAGATAAGGGGTAGGGGGAAGCAGTGATACAATTCATCCCATGGGCAACCCACAGCTACAATTTAAAGGCACCCACCTTGGCATAAAACCTCGAGGAAAGGTGACATCTTAAGCAGTATTTACTCACTTCGACTGTTTCAGGAAAACAGAATACAATGAGCACATTAAGCCCAACATGAACACACTGAGTTAAGTTTGCTTTTATAAGTATTGCAGTTAATAAGAAAAGACAAAACAATTTGCATCTTAATTTTAATTTGGAACGAGGCCAGTTTGTAAATGAGAATTGAAGGCACATGTAATTTCCTTTTCTCTTTTCCCGTTCTCTCCGCCTCTTGCCTCCACAATCATAAGGGTTTTCATGTGCTTTCAGGCTCTCCTTTTGTTCTACTACAATAAAGTTCCCAAACAATTGCCAGGTTATATGTGTTCCATCTTTCTTCTATTAGCGTAACAGCTGGTGCTTGCCTCTTAAAATTCCTTTACTGTCAGCTAATGCATGCCTTCCCATTTGAAGAATTTCTAATATGACTTTCAGTTCCAGTCCTTTACTATTCTCTTGACCTTACTAGATGGATCCACACCAAAGACAGAGATTCAAATGTCCGTATATGATGTTCAGATCTGGAAACAAGCATCATTAGATTCCTTCTTCTGATGGGTGAAATGAAAACATGAATTGAAGAAAAAAAAACAGGTGCCTGCTGTTTCTTGCAGAACTTTAGATCCTGACTCATATCTCACTTTTCCAGCAGAAATTCCATATTGCTAAAAAAAAAAGCCGAAACAAAACCCCAAAACTACAAACAACTACATAACATCCTACTGTGATGGACATACACTTCTTCAGTGTATTCCAGATGCAGCAAAGTACCTGAATTCATGCTGACCTTTCAGGTGGCAAGTAATAGTACCTGACAACCTTTTTATGCCTCTTGGAAGACAGAGTCATTGTCACCTCCTGGTCAAAAGTGACACTACTTTAGATGTTTAGTACACAGGTTATAACTTGCTGGAAGGACTGATTGTTCAGCATAGGTCATACCTTTTAATGGGATATACATGAAGGAACACAAAATAAAGGCAAACAAGCACTGAAAACTAATAAATCTATCAAATTGAGACAAACAAGCTGCAAGTAACTGTTACAAATGTTCTTGACATTTCAGGTGGATAGGGCTTAGGTAGAGCCTCCAAAATAGTAAAGGGCACATCTTCAACAGTAACTTCTTTTTTAACATTAGAACTGAAGTCTCTTGTCATTCTGATAAAATCACAGAGCAAATTTAAGCGTAGCAGGTGCCAAGCTGCCTAGGGGCAAGGTTCCTCACTGTTCTTCTGGGAAACAGAGCACAGCACCAACAGTGCCGCAGGACAGAGAGCAAAAGAAGCTTCCAAACATCCCAATTCTAGACAGCGGGTCTTCTGTCTGTGACATAATTTAAGCAACCCAAAACCTAAGTTATAACTTTTCTGGACTCTGCCCTGTTGTGAGCTACAGTGCTGCTAGGAGTCAGCCAAGTACTAAATGGCATTGTCTACACCTGGCATGCTCCTCTCTCACCTTCCTAAGACCATGGGTTAAAAAGTTTTTTGTAGAGATTCCCCATAGAGTGTCTTTGCCCTATCCAGGAGTAGACTTTTGGTAGCCACTTTACATTATTTCAGTCTTTTCACAAGCATAAGGGGACAAAATACCTCTCAGTTGGTCTTTATGAACTGCTTCAGAGTATATTCAGGTGGGATAAGGTCCCAGAAGATCCAAAGCCATTATTGACCATGGGTTATCCCAAAACCCACTGAGACATGTGGAGTGACTTTGGTGAGCTTTGAATCAAGTTCCACACATCTCTTTAATGATACTTTCTATTTCAAAGTATTACAGCTATTTCAGCAGATGCCCAGCATCTGTGGGTTTGATGGGGTGCTAATCCTGTTACAAGGTGATGATTGGAAGCCTATAGCTTATACTTCCAGATGGTTTTAGGATTCGGAGACCACATATGCTCAAAGAGGGAAGAAGGAATGTTTGAAGAGCTGTCTGGGTGTAAGAGTTTCGTAAGGTATTTGTAGAGTTGTGAGAGTTTCCGGACAGCTAGGGACCACAAAGCGTACACACATTACACAGTAGAAGTTCACAGCACTCTAGAAAGTTTGGAAGACTTTACCCTGCAATATGCAGACCTGTTAATATTCCCACTGGAATGTGTCAGACATCACAGCAATTCTTGGCATGGTACACTTGGCAATCAGCCACTCGGACTTCTTTACTTCTAGGAAAGTATGGAGGTCTTGTACTCATTTTCCCAGTCTTTCATCAGAGTGGAAGGTTCAGGTGACTTCGCTTGTTCCATTCCGGCACTTTAAACGTGGTGATCCATGGGGGCCACAGCAAGGATCTCACTAATTTCCTGGTCCTGATTAGCTAGAATACATTGATTATAATCCACACAGACTTCTTCCAAAGATTGCACAAATTCATAGCTCAAGTTCCCACAAAACATTCCTAAGGAAAGAAAGAAACAACCATTGATAATTGTTCCTGCGGGTTTTGTAGAATCTCACAAGATTTGATAGCTGTCAAAGCTTCAGCTGCTGAAATTTGTGCAAGAATCTTAGCCTCACTTGCAGTAAGTGCTAGCCCCCAGGAGCAAGGGAAAGGTGTGAACTGGAGGACTGAAATGTATTCCAATGTTAGCAAACCAGAGTGCAAACATTTACAAACAGTGGTTATTGTAGCATAGCTTGTTTGCTCACACATGCTCAATCTTTTGTAATGCTCAAACATACACGCTAGCACAGAAGAAGTAAAACAAATAAAGTATTTGAGCAAGTTATCAGCAGTGTTATTCTATATCTATCAATTTCACACCTCTTTTGACTACTGTATCAACAACGTTTCATAATTAGATGGTCAGTCAATATGTCCTTATCTGACAGGAAAAATAACTACACTGGAAACATGGAAAAAGAGAGTCGGAAAACCATTTTCAATAAAGCATCAATAATTCAGTAGGGTTCAGTTCAAGCTCATTAGGATTAGATGTAAAGGCTTTGAAATTGGGTGTATGGAAGTAAAAACTGCTCTATTAAATGAAATTCATTTTCCACCATAGGTGTCCTTTACTGAAAGGGAAGCATTACTGCTGTCCTTTCACTGAAGTATCACATATTGCATATTGGCTCTACTTTCTGAACTAGTACCAGTTTCTAAGAATATCTCTGTAATCATTCTACATTCCATATTTTTTTGTTACCAAGTTGCATAAAGAACATGTTTGTTCTTGAACAAACAAAACCAAAAAAGCTTTAAAAAGAAGTTGAAAGTAGTCGTTGTTGTCTCCTGCTTTGATTTTAGAGATGTTGCTATATATATGAGTTGGGAGAAATACCAGAAATACCTTCTTCTCTAGTACGAGTGTTTAGTGTGTTACAGAATAATCATATGTATAGTGTTACAATGACCAAAACTACATGAGAGAACCATCTCTGATAATATTATCTTATACATGTTTTATATGAGCTTTTATGGAAACAGTTAAAAGATTTTTAAAGAGAATGGAATAGTGAATTAGTGGTAGGTACCACTGACCTTTGAGCCTGCTAGTAAACAGCCTTAAAAAACCCATCTACCTGCTTAGAGTTCAGTTGTATGTTTTGCTCTGTGTGTGTCAGGGTTAGCACGCTGATGCTTGCTTCATCTGGCGAGACCTCAGTTTTATAAGCGAAGGTCTCAGCCTTGCAACTAAACCCATTTGATCAGACCTCTGAGTGCATTTAACTTTGAGAAACACTACGGAGTTATAAAGATATCTGTGCCACTGATCTTGTTGCAGAATCAGTCCCATTGGGAGCAGATTGAAATATAGCATTCTTTATACTGCTGCATTGTGTCAAGAATCCCACTTTTTGTAAGTCTTAAAATTCTGTGGTCTATAAACCAACTCTTCATTACTGATGCACTGTAAAACATTTCAAATTCCCTTCTCGACAACCAGAACATTGTCAAACTTCCATTACTGCTCACTACTTACCAATTGTTTCAAGACTATTCAGGGCACAGATTTTTCTGTTACGATCAATTTTTTCTCTTCTGTCATGCCAAATCTCAAATCACCCTTCAGATTCACCAATATCTTAAGTATCAAAGTACCTGTTAGAAGCAGTTTCTCATTTAGTTGCCATAGAAATTGATAGAAAGTCTCCTGACAGTTTTAGTGGGAGTGAGATCACACTCCTCTGATGCATGAGAAACTATCAACCCAGGTAATACGCAGGCACCATAAGTAATTAGACTTGTACAGCACTAAGAGGGGCCAAATTTTTCTTCATAGAACTTCACTACTGATTTTAACAGTAACAGGACTAGCTGAATGGGGACTGTACATTCTTCCAATATGCTGAAAAGGGAACAATGTTTGATCCTTCTTAATTTCCATCTCACCCCTTCTACCGAAGCTGAAATCTCCCCAGAAGTATATAGTTAAGAGGTAGAAGGGGGTGAAAGAGGATTTGCACTCACCATTTGGTTATACTACCACAGCTGATTACTGTTCCTCCGAACAGGTTTAACAGTCTCTTAGGATAGGGCTAGAAGTGCCAGTGATGTTATCAGCAACAAGTTTGTCAAAATTAATGAGAAAAGCCTGCTGAATGCAAGTCTAACAGGAAAACAGATGGATGAAGCAATGGAAGCCCTATACTTCTCTCATCAGAGTGGTCTGAATCTCTCTGAATATATAGATTTTAGTGGTAAACTGTCTTTTGCTCTTTGCAGGAGATAGGCACTGGTAGTATGAAAGAGTGAAGAACCTCAAGTGCCATTATCCTGATTGGAAAGGAATGGTTTCATCTGGGCATTCATGGTCAGGACAAACACACAAGGGAAAAATCTACCCTGTTTTAATGCATAAGTAGGTAGCTGCAGGAAAGTTTGTGAAGTCTATACATAGTATGTGGACAGATGGATGGATACGATTATCACAGTAAGTCATACCACTGAGGAATTCGTTATGGAGCGTAGTAAGGCTCTGTACCTTTGATCTTTTCAAACTTTTAACTATTATAAAAGCAAAATCATACAATTATCCATTACATTTCACTTCATCAGATAGTAAGAGAAAAAAAACCTACTGTGAAAGCATTTAGGTATTCTAGAAGGTATGTTCCTTTTAAAGGATCCCTCAAAATTTTATGCCTATGGTAAAAAAAACGTTTCTCTAGTAACTGTCATTTTCTACCATGTTCTTGATATAGGAAAACAACACCTATCAGCCTCGTTTTATCCGTAATCACAATGCGAGGTTACCGGGGTTCAGACAATTTGCAGGATTTGTTTACACACATACATTTTATCTCCGTGTACACAGAGCTTAAGAATTCTAAAAGATTTGCCAGTTACAGTACAGGATTATAGTCCTGAGAAAGTCTCTGATCTTTGATAATATAGGTTATATTCCTGTAAACATACGACCAAACAAAGTCTTTATTATGGTGGTACAGTCTCTGAAGCAATGAAGTTCTGTAAACAGCTGATACAAAGCATCCCTGAGATGTCCTCAGACAGAACAAATGCCACTGTTTCATGATTAAACAGTTGGTCTGAATCTTTCTCAATAGACCAAATAATTTCATACATTCAAGTAACTTCGCAAATACAAGTTCTGCAAAAATGTTACTTCAATTTCCCATAGATACTTCAAATTAATTTACATCTGGAAAACACAATCCAATTGCTTCATGGAAGTCACAGGAAGTATTGAGGGCTGTAACAGAGTCTTGTAAGCTGTGACTGAATTTGCAAAGTGTTTTCCAGAACTGTACGTTTTCACAAGCCAGTGAGAGACAAGCATGCAGCTTAGTTGTCAGTTAAGTTTCTTTAAATTCTGAAAGCAGAACTTAGTGGAAGGATACAGAGACTACAGACAGTATCAGAGAGTACATTTTAACAAAACACAAAACTTCAAGTTGGATGTTGAGTTTGTAAAACACTTCTGGTGAGGATGTTCATTTGTATTTTGCAACAGCACCTAGTACAGAAAAATCACATTCTTAACTGGAAGATTCTCGTCACTATAACATTACATATATTACAATAGGATGGAATGTAATAACATTCTTTATTACAGAGTACTTAGACTGAAAATCTAGATCTTACTATATATGCTGCCATCATTCATAAATTAATTTATGATCTACAGTCCGGTATTTTATACACACAAATTTAGATGTTTTGGGACTAGTCTCCTGAGAAAGTAATTCCCAAGAATTACATGTAGTGGCTACAGAGTGTGACTTCAGTAAGAGTTGGATGTATAACTATTCCCACAGTTTTCAAATCAGCCTCTTCATAAGTATGCCTTATTTCAGCCTTATGCATTGATTCAAACAAAGCAAAAACAACAACTCACATGCACAAACAAGAAAGATGTTTCACTTAAACACTAGGTGCTTCCAGGCACTTTCAGGATATAATTTCTGGTTTAAGTTTGTTGTAGCATTGGGTTTTTCAAAACCGCCTTCATTGCATACAGATAGCCATTTTTTTCAGATGAACAGAATTGAATCAGAATTGAATCAAATCACTATTTTACAGAGCAAATAGTCATTATTATGAGCTTAAAATTTCCTTCCCACAAATATTAATTTTAGTTTCTTTCAGTGACCATCGTAGTCAATCGCTATAATTCTACTTACGAGGTAAGTGAGGGAAATTTAATGAATATATGTCTTTATTCACTCAATGGGAACCTCAGATAGAGCTGGAGTTAATTTCCTAGCTTTGAAAGTCTGGTCTAGTAACTTTCTTTGCCAGCTATGAGAACATGAACTTCATAAAATCAGGCATATAGCAGTTGTTACTCAAAGTCAACCATAACAACAGTTACCACGACATCGGATCCATGAAAACAAGGGGCTTTTCCATTTCTGAGTGTGACATGGAGAAATGCGTGTAAGGACGGAATTTAAAATTTTGAACTTCAAAGAAAACAATGCTTTTATCCAACACACATCTCAAACCTGTATGTGTCTCCCTGGGTAAATACATGCAGTTTCTTTCTCCAAATCATAAAATTTGTTTTTGCATAAAATAGCCAAATTTCACAAATAATGTTTCTCCAAAATGTTACTTCAGAAGTTTTAAAGGTTCCTCCATTAAGCCAGCAGTGAAATGTCTGGTGTCTAATAAATTGGAGCTACAATCAACTCTTCTCTTTTTAACTACAGTAAGTGAAGTACCAACATCTTGACAACAGACTGTTAGAAATTCTCTATAATCCATGAGTATAAACAAACATTGTAGGTAAAGTCTATGTGGAATTAATTTGCTCCAGTGTCTCTGTCATATGTTTTACGACAAAACAAGCTTAAAGAAAATAGTTTGGGACAGCTCCATACTAGACCAAATTTGCAGGATTTTAAAACATCAAACCACGACAGTTGCGTCTGCAAACAGGATTAAATCTCACCTGTTTTATATAACACCTTAAGTTTCCAGAGTGCTGCTAGGAAGTGGGGAAAGGACTAGGTTCTTATCATAAATGTTCTTTCACTGCCTATCACGGCTTCTAAACAGTACTGGTCCACAAACACATGCCAGGAAAAAAAGCTTTCCAATTTGAATTTGAGGAGTAATTTGATAGTTGCTCTGAAATTTTGAGGAAAACTCTAAATAAATACTTGGCATCAAATATCTTGCTCCAGAAGTACAGCATTTTCACCATTTGTGTATTCTCTTAATTCTGGTAATTTTTCCTCTTTCCCCAGGTGAATTGACTGTTGTTTTCTGGCCAGTACACATTCCTCTGAGATTGGATCAATATATTGTGTTAGACAACCTCAGAAGATTTACTGGTTTTCTGAACTGTTCATCACACCACAGTACAAAACTGAGATTTTTCCTAAATCGTTAGGCACTGTTAGTAGTGACCAAGAGTTATTGAAGTTTGGAGGTAGAATCAATGGTTTACATGAAGACAGATCACTCTCTCAGACTAGGTCTTAATAGTTGGAGGTGGTGTCCTTAACTATTTTTATTAGAATTCACTTTAGTCTGAGCTGGAGTCTCAGCTGAGAATATCCAGATCTTAGTATGTCTTACTCCTAAATCTCTTACATATAAACATGCCATTCAATAAGAAAACACTGCAATAAGAGCTGTGAAATACATTGGCAGGATGGTTGGGAAGCATCTGGAAAACTTTATACCACTTATCTAATACCTTTCAGAAATACTAAATACACCAAAAGAACAGGTGGTACTAAACAAAAAAGTATTAATGAAAAGGCTGTGACAGCAATTTTACTTAGGCAGTGTCCTTAATATACACATAAACTAACAGCATGAAGGGATGCATGTGTTGAGCTGGAGCTGCTAGCACATGGTACCAACCAGCACCTATTTTGAACCAAAATTTCCCCATGGATTTTGTATTGCAGGTCTGGCTCCAAGACAGGATGGTAGCTCTAATGGGAGGGACTTTTGCAACATGAGAAAGTAAATTGGAACAGCAGGTTATTCTGGAGAGTAAAGAGGTAGGCACTGATGCAGTTATAAGCACTGTTAGCCACATAAAGCAACAGATGAAATTATGAACAGAAATCCTTCTAAATATATGGTATGGCTATGAAGGAGTTCATTTCATAATCAAAGAAAAGCCCTTGACGGACCAATTTTGGGATGCCTGGCAGTATACATAAAAAGATTGGTTGCATTGATCTTCTGGGTTTACTGCTGAACATTTGCAGAGATTCTTACTAGATCACAAAGCCGGAGAAATCACAGCTGGAAAAAAATCCTCTTAAATGGTATAGTATTTAATGGTCAAAAAAGCAGCCGTGGAATTAGACAGTGCTAAATTCTGTGGTACAGAATACAAAGTATTTTACATTACCTTCACTATAAAAGCAAGAAAACTATGACAAGAGCGAATTATATCAACAGGAAAAGCAGAGACAATAGTATGATTTTTTACAAAGACCCACATACATGCTTCAGTTCTGACAGTTCAGACTATAGATAATAATTCTCTTTTTCATTTTAGATTCTCATCAGCTGATAACAGTGGTAGTGGATTCTGCAGTTTAGATGTCTGACTCTCTACAGTTAACTTTGCTGAATCTTCTATTTTTATCCAATTTCATCTTCTAAAAAATCAATTAAGAAAGCACTCACATCTGTACAAGGAGGTTTTACCCAGGCCTAAACGCTGCTTGTTTGACTGTACACATCAGAATTGGTATTACTTAAGCCTGGATACTGTAAGAGGTAAAAGTACGATACTTTCAGAGGTAAGTGGCAGAGAAAAAAGGCAGCAAGGGACAAAAAGGACTGAAGTCACTCATAAGAGCGTAAGGAGGGATGGAAAGAGTTTTGAGGCTAGAGCAAAAAGCTGAAATAGAGCTATCCTGACAGCACTAGTCAAAAGGTCCAGCAAAGAGGTAGGAAAATTTGAATTCAAGACCTGGCTTCCTTTAAAAAAGGGCACTTTCCCAGTTGAGACAGTAATATTGATGATCTTCATGAACTGCTCTGAGATCAGTAGATAAACAACAGTATGTACAGCTAACTATTACCAACCATTAATTACAGTTATTATTGCAGCATGAGAGCTGGCATTTTTAATATCCAACATCAGATGCATTTTTAAGAATGTGACCTGTACAATAACACACAAAATAATTACTGGTTACATTTCAGGAATGTGTCAGGTTCCTAAATATAGGTCTTTACTTGATATTTTCAGCATGTAAGAGAGCCTCCCTAAAACATTCTTCGGCTCGCATATCAAGATCTATCTTTTTCATATGGCCAGAGATTTCACCTCTTCTCTCTCATGCTGTAGCATCAGGGCTGCTTATTATACTTCTTAAGTCTCTTTATTTCCATTCTCAATCTTTCTGCCATAAGCAGGTCAATTTACTAGGGATCAAAAGGGTCTCAAGACATTTTATAGACTTAACCAGAGAATGATGTGTAGAATTTGTATGAACTCCAGTTCTCTAAGGACCAAGTTTCACAAAGGTTTCTGAGCAACTAAACCTCATTTTAGTGTTTAAAGAACTTTGTGTACACAGCCAAAAGTATCTGTATCTACTTATACAAAATTCATTTTGGTATTAAAATTGCCTTAATGAAACCTCGAACTAAGAGGTTATGGCAAAGAAGAATCAAAGACCTTTATGAAGTTGGGAGATATCCACTTTTGTAAAGCCTACTGCCTCTGCTTGTAGGATGTTCTCCAGTAAAAACATTGCCCTTAAAGAAAAAAGGTGAATGTCAAAGGAAATATTAGGTAGTCACGCAGTTGGAAAATTGCAGGACTGACAGGTAAATAATTCCCTTACACGATCAGCTCATTATATTTTCAGTTACTACAAGCAAAAAGAAACTCAGTTTGATATCCCACTTAAAAATTGGCACTTCTAGAGTTGCACAACAGCGTATGAAAGGACACTGTACAAACTCAACTGACATATACTAGTTAAGAAATTTTTCACATACACAAAGCCTCACACAGCAAGTTGCTAGAAGTATTGAAAAATTACCAGAATGAAATGTGTGATTTTCACATGCTTTATTAAGCAAAGTAATTTTGATTAATTCTTCCCGTTTCCAAATAAAAAAGTCAATACTTCAACCTCACTTGAGCTGCAGGTCAAAAGAAAACGATACCATTGCATTTCCTCATAAAAAGTTCTTCAAATACATTTTGCAGAAAGGCAAAAAAATTTCACATAGTACTTATGATATTTTCTCGCTTTCTCTCCACCCATTGTCCTTCTTTTTTAGAGGAAAAGTTGAAAAAACCAAAAGTCCAAAATAGAAATCAGTAGCGAAGAAGGACATGAAAAATCTCTTTTTATTATTCTTTAGGTATTTTTTCCTTGGAAATGAAAAGTTTGTTTTGATATATTACAATATTTCTGTGGAAAAAAAACCACACCACAACCTTTTTCTCTAATAAAAATTTTGGGCTGCCATTTAAGAGTAGATGTTTTTTCAATCAGTTACGGTTATTTGTGATTATATTATAAGCTTCAATTTCTCATACGTTTTAGACCTACTGTATAAACAACTTCTTTATCTACCTAAAATTCTAATATGACATTTTCAGTACAAATGTAACAAACATATGGTGCAATAAGAGGAATTCTTCCTCCTAAATGGAGGTTTGAGCAGCTTGAAGATTTAGATCATGTTGCATCATGGCTTTTAGCTCATCACATTTAATTCATAATCGAAATAAATATTTTTAGTAACACCAGAAATTAATAGAATGAAAGGGTCTGACTGACAGCTCTAGTGACCCATATTCTTTATTACTCATGGGAGAGGGGTTGTATAAACACCTGTAAGAGCTTGTCTAATATTAGGAAGTGGCTCTAACTCATAACTTGGCACTAGCTCACCATATGGACGTTCTTATTTCACAGTAAACCTGCCTTCACACTATTTAATTTAATCTATATCCAAAACTTCCATGAGCTAAAATGTAAGACAAGTATTTATGTGAAAGTTATTGCAGAATAACAATTCTGACCTGAGATCATACCTTGATTTATTTTTAAAATTATTTCCTCCAAAGACAAGCCCTAGTATGAGATCCATCCCTATATTTTCCAACTAAGACCAAGCCAAGCCAGCTGCAGAACCAAAAAAGGAATTCAGCCACAAAAACCCCTTAGGTACCTCTGCTAAAAACACCAGCAATTGGCCTGAATCTCTTCCCTGTCTTTCCCCAGATTCTGAGGAGTTGCACATCGCTCCATCAGCTCTCCTGCTGATTTCAAAGGACTACCTGTAGTCCACATTGAATCCAAGGTAAGATATAAAGAGCTGCCTATCTGCACTTAAAACCTAGGCAGGGTGCAAAGGATCACTATTTCACCCAAACCTTGCTGGCAGAAGGTGGGGAATGGGCAGAACCCTGGCTGAGCTTAATGGCACGCACCAACCTGCAGACCTGAACCCATGAAAATACCATTTCAGTACAAATTACTCCACAGAAACCACAGCTTTTTCACTGCAACACTTAGGATTGCCGTGGCAAGGTTATGATCAAGGAGATACACTGTAGTCTGCGCAACAGCATAGATCTCTTCAGTCCTAAACAAAAGTAAAGGACAGGGCCGGATTTCTTTAATACAGACCAGTGGGACTACAGAATTTTTCTTCAGTACATCTATAAAGGTGTGTGGGAAAGGTTGCTATTTTAAAAAGCAAGTGCTCCAGATAATTCACTACTCTTGGCAATTTTTATTGTAACTACTTGCACTTAAGAAATACCTTTGATGCATTATCTCATTATCCACCTACCAGAAAGTCTCTTTTCCCGGCAGTGTTTTAGAAAAAAATAAAGTTAAAAAAAAAAACCAAACCCAGAACAAAAAACTCAAACAAATGACCTCTGATAACTTAAGTGAGATGACATGTTCTCATAAATAATTCTCTTAATATATCAGTCTAATGTCTAATGAATATGCACAAACACTTGGCATATCTATTTTCTCCTTTTTAAGTCACATTGACCACAAAGCACCAATGTGTTTAGCTGCAATTAGAAGAAATGCTGTGGTCCAATATCCATAACACCTTCTAGAACCACAGGAAACTCATCTGTTCGCTGCTTCTCAAATTGCCAGAACATTTCACAGCATAAGATCAATGAGCAGCACAGAAAAAGTTCATCCAAGAAAATGTCCTTGATGTGTCTTTGATGCTGTCTGCAGGGTACTATTTATTCTTAGACTACTGGAACATTTTTCACAAATACACTTTTTACAACAGGAGTAACATTTTAACTTCTGAATGTACATAAACATACATAGTTATTATCTATACAAAGTTTAAAAATAAAACCTATTGGTCAAAGATGAAGAGAGAAAGATATCTCTGAAAATGCAGCGAGGTTCTTCCTGCAAGTTAAATTTAGTGTCTTCCTAACATTTAAACAAGTTGTATAGCCTCAAGCTAACTTGAAAAGAATCCTATTTAGTCAAAATTCAGGTCACAGCAGCTCATGAGCCAAATTCACTCTTTCAAATATTATTTAAACCAAGTAGCCTTGATACCTTATTCACAACAGCTCATTAGTCTTTACTGTGTTAATAACAATAACAGTAAAATAACAGTAAAAACCAACAAAACTATGATTAACAAAATAGTGACGTAGAATGCAATCAAAACCGTTGTGAGGAGATGCAACAGGACCATGAAGCCTTATAAGGACATTCAAAATCATTGCTTGAACTTATTTTCTTATGTATCTCTGATATATTAAAAACTAATTCTCTTTCCCCCTCTCTATTTCCTAAAGGTAAGAACACTTTGGTAAATCATATTCACATACGAAATGTGTGTCTATTGTCATGTCTAATCACAGGAATAGCTCTACTTCTGCAATACGAACATGGGTTTGCTCTGTCAAAACCAGCAGTATATTCAAGACTCATGGATTGTAAGGTGGGAGACATGGAAACTCTAGTTTGTGTCTTAGGCCTCAGGCTTCTTGGATGAAACCCTTATGTCAGGACCAATACTTCTGACTGCATTAATGCGTATCACTAAGAACTACATCCAATGGATAGTTAGAGCCTGCCAATGAAAGACTCTTCACTACTCATTTGGTCTTTAAATAGCCTTCACACCTTTGCTCTGAACATATGCACTCTATATCCAACTTAATAGGGTTTTTTGCTCCTCTACAGTTTTGTGTTAGCTTTGCCTACTATGTTCAAGAAGCTGTCATTATCTTCTCACCATACAAGCACTCCTGCCGAGAATAAGCCATTTCTTTTTCACAAGCTACAAGTATCTTACTCTTTCACTGTACAGCAAAGTATGAATCAGCACTGTGATCTTCTCATCTCCATTCTTTTTGCTCCAGGGTCTTGTCCAGGCAGTGGTGCCTTGCATGTAATAGGAATATCTTAGAGAAAATGCAACATACTTTCACTTTCTGGTTTGAGAGATACTTTTTATCAATGAAGCTCATCTTTTCCCTCAATCTACTCACTCAGTGTGTTGCTACAGCTAAACGTACAAATTTGTGATTCCGTATTGCAGTATTCAAATTCAACTGAGAGAAGGGTGTTAGTGCTAGTTAGCAGCAGATGCTTAAACTACAAATGTAACATAATTCAACTTCAGTATACTCAACTCTTAGCAGAATTTAGGACCATCAGGAGTTTTCCTTCTCTGTTGAGTTTGAATGCTATGTTCAGATTTATAACATCATCTACAAATTAGTTGGTCCAAAGGATATATCATTCTCCACTAATATTTTTCCCTTTTCTTCCTCCATGCTCAACAAAGGAAAATAAACAAAACTCAGACAAGCTATCCGCACAGTCTAGTAGGTGTTTTTCACTGGTTCCATGAAGAAAAGAACTCCTTAAAATTTTCCTCCATTGATCATCTCACTCTAACTTTTTGACAAGCAGTAAAATAGTTAATGTTGACATCTAAATCTGATATATATATATTTATTCCAGGTGAGATGATTTGTTCGTTTCCAGATCTATTGATTCATACTGCCTTCATTTGCTGGCAGATGTGAGCACTTCTGTCTTCCTCCCTACCCGAAAGTTTTTCTCCTAACCAAATTACTAAAGACTGTCAGTCAGGGACAAAAAATAGAGGATAAAGGTAGAATCTAGAAAGCAAAATGGCAATTCAAGTAAGAAATCAGATTCCACTAATCTCAAATGCTTTTCATTTTCTAATGAAAAATCCCAGATCCACTGATATCTGTTTAACTTTTTTCCTCTAAACTTGTAGACAACACACAACTGTGTCGAGGCCTGCCATATCCATCACCTTCAGGACTGTGTCAGGAACAGATCTGGTGACCACATCCTGAGTTCCTCTGTTTCCGGTTCTGGGAAAAATCCTATTAGAATTTAGATTCTGCGTCCTCGGTTCAAGTTTCACTCTTCTGTTTCCAACACAATTGTGTACTCAACAAGCTTCTGTTTGCTTCTTGGCAGTCTATTTCTTCTGAATCTGAAGTATGATGTAATGAACCTGACATTATTACTTCAGATTCAGAATAATTTCCACAGCGACAGCATGCCATGGCAAAAACATGGGCTTATAAATTTCACTGAAGGAACAAACAGAAGAAAAGGACCTGGCTGAGGGAAGAAGGAGATGCCAATTTTGAAAACAAAAAAAAACCCCTACATTTTAACTCAGATTTTAAGAATCTTGGAGTTTGAATTTGAATTTTAAGGCTTAGTACCATGCCTAAAGTAGCAGAGAGAGAACAGAAGTACTGGAAAAAAGAAAAATTATTATGGTTCAACACTGCATCTGTGTCATCACTTCACTGTGAAAAGTTTCCTTGAAGTCAAGCAACTGGCATGCGTAATCCTCTGAAGACACATCATCAGCGACACAAAAACAACCTGTATTTGCTTCCTACCAGGCACAGCCTACGGATTTTTTAAAAATTTGTTTATTTTTAAAATCATCAGCAGATGTTCCAAAGTAAAGTAGAATAGTCCACCCATTATAAGTATATTCAGTCATCTCTAACAGCCTTCCTGATCAGCTCCATCTCCTGAATTCTAAGACGGTAGAGCATAAACGCGCTCTGGGAAGCTTTCCATATTTCTAAAACAGTGAGTCATTCAACAGTTGTTTTAAACAGGATCTGAAAGGGTGCCACCAGCAACAGTAAGGTCATCTCCAAGTGCACACTAATGACCCACACAGAAAAAACGCTGAAACGTTTGCAGTAGGTTGTTTAATATTTCTTGACGTCTCAGTACTTATATGGCTCTCACAAGTTTAATATGAATGTCTCAAAATCATGAACAGATTTTACCCTCACATCATCCCTGGAAAATGGAGTTATCTACATTTTGCAAATGAAGAAACTAAACTAAGGAGAAGATAAAAAAAGAGCTACAGAAAGAATATGATGAATTGAAATGTGATCATAGATCTCTTGAATATTGTGGTTTGAAGCTTTACAAAAACATGATAAAAGGTTAGATAATGTTTGTCTGAAAGTACCCAACTTCCAGAAGGAAAAGAAAATCGCAATCTGGCCATATTTTAATAAATATGCATTTTCTATGCATATTGATTGCCTTTTTTAGATATAAAGCTTCCTATAGTAATGAAAATTATTCTATGCCTAACCCAGGGCAAGATAACCACGATACTACTGTATTGGAGAGCATACCAGATATCTATGTGGTTTGCCACTGACCACTTGTATTACAAGATCACAAAAAGTCTCAGTCCTGTAGGACTTCTGCCCATATTGTCCAAATTTTTATATAACACAAAGAAAGAGACAAGCTTTGCCCAGGCAACTTACAGTCAAAGAAAAGTGTAAAAGCTTTAGCATTAGTCCTGCCTTCCACGATTCAGTGGAACACATTCACTGTCTTTTTAAATACTATGCAGTGTTTCTCCAGCCTCAGCACAGCCTCAAAGTTCAGCTTCCTACTTCTGATGTCGCAAAGTCTCACGTATTTTTAAAAGCACTGACAGCATTTGTTCAAAAACTTCGAGCAAAACAAGAAAAAAAAAAATTAGAAAAAGTAACAGCATGTGTCTTGTTCACAACGTATGATTAATTCCTTTGTTGAGACCCATTCTTATATAAAAACAAAACCAAAAACTCTGTGTTTATACGAAAGAAAGTCACAGAATTTAAATACAAAATGGTATCAGCCAAATGAATACCACTTCATGAGGCTTTCACAGACGACCTGCTACGCATGGCATGACAAGGTGGGTAACGCTGGGGAGGCAGCAACAATCTTTGATTCTCTTTGCTTACCTATTGCTACCAGCTAGAGCTCTCTGGTTTCGCATTCATCTCGGCCAGCTAAGCCATCTAAAAATTGGGCCCTGAGTCTGGTTCCATCCTTCCCTAAGGAAAAGAAAAGAAAGAATAAGAATAAATTCAAAAAGCCCTAAGAATATTCAAGGAGCGATTCTTACGGTTGTAAAAGCCTATTTCAAGATAGGAGAATGGATATCCAGGTGTTTCATCTGTGACAGTTTGACAGCAGATTCATGACTAATTTGGATTGTAGTTTATAGGGAGCTAACCTGAAGTTTCATCAATCCCTTACCAGGAAATTAGAAGGGGGTGGCAGAAGCATATTCCAATTTGTCTAACCTTCCCACCAAGTTCTTTCTGGTTTCAGTAGTAACCCTTTTCAACCAGAGATGGGGGGGGGGGGGGGGGGGGGGGCGGAACAAACCACCACACCAAAAAAACAAACAAAAGCCAATCACAGAGAGGACTTTTACATCTCCTCAGGAGAGGTGCCTGGATCTATACCTATTTTCTGAAAACTTATTACCCAAACTAGGAGTGAGAGAATGATTGCTACAACCAGTGACATGCAGGACAGCACCTCGGGCAAATCATTAAAGTTTGCTCAGAAAGGCAAGAATAAACTTCCTTTAAACTTGGAAATTCAATGCAGTTCAGCCTCATTTCATTTTTAGCTTTAGCAAGCTGGAATATTTCTCTGAGCTTCCCGATTTTAGCAGGAAACTGTTCCTCTTGTGTCTTGACAAGTTCAAGAAGTCCCTTTTGGTCGCCTGCAGGTTTTCACAGAACGGATTGCTGATTTTAGCATGCAGAGACGTGGGGCCGCACGCCCGTGGTCCACCCCTCACCTGGGGAAGGATGAGGTGAAGCCGCTGAAGTTCCGCAGGCGTTTTCCCACCGGGAAAACAGCGACCGTGGCCCTGGAGGAAGGCGCGCGAGGCGTGTGCCGGGCGCCCTCTCGTGGCCGCTCCGGGTACCGGACACCCCCGGGCGGGGGCACCCGCGCGGGGAAAAAAGGTGATTCGCTTCACTGCAAGCGAAGGGCACGAAATTGTTCACCGCGTGTCCTAAAGGTCATTAAAAACAGAGCTCAAAAGTCGCTTCCCTCGTCTGGCCTGCCAGAGCTTACCAAAGGTTACAGCGAATGATGCTGAGGGACCAGAGCAGCTTTTGCTGCAGTCAAACGCAAAACTCTGCTGGATAGCAGTCTCAGCAGGTCGAAGCCTCATGCTTAAAGAAAGGTAGCGTCTTATATATGTACTAAACCAAGCACACTCATGTGCCACCAGAAGTTAAGTCTACTTCTCCCCGCAACAGTGATAAGAACGGGTGGGCTACAAGGACACGATGTTCCTATACTCAGGTTACAGACCTGCCTCAGCAGAAAACCTAAAGCTGGGCAGGCTAAATGCCAGAGATCATGCCTACGTTTCTCTCTTGGGATTGAAAGACATCATCTAGGCATTCTGCACTGAGGATCTGGAGAGGAAACTGAGCTTTTCAAACTAAGAAATGAGGACATGGCAACTATTAGTGATAACTGCAAAACGCGGAACCTTAAGCTCAATGTTTCAAGAGACGGGATCAGCACACTTCCATCTCAACCATACTATTGCTTCATAAAAACTCACTGTCTTAACTCATACGAGATCCAAGACTTTCGTGTGCATGTATTTGTAGGAACACTTGCTAAGTCACACAATTGCTTGAGTCACCAAAGCAAATCAAAAGAATTAGAGCAGAAAAGCCCTCCTGAACAAGCTGGAGGCTCAATAGGAGTATATGGTTTCTAGATACTATGTAGCTTTCTGCTCTTGCCTTGAAGAATGTAATGCTTTCATTTGATTTAATTACTTCCTCATAAAATCACTTGCATTGAATGAAACAACAAGAATGGAAACAGGGTTTTACTCCCATTTTCAGGGAATCCAGGAAGAAACTTGATCCTGGTTTGTTCACAAAAAGTAGATCTGAATTTTATGACTATCCATGTCCATGATAGATTCACAAAACTGTGTAAATAGATTGAGAATGTCTCCTTCCCTTAGAATCTCTCTCACCATAACACCACTCAATTAAAAACTACTTAGTATCAAACTGTCACATCATTTCTGGTGGTAATTTATCAGTACCATTTCTGCTGTGAAGTCACAAGGAGGAAATAAAAACAGAAATAACCTTCCATAAAATAGCAGTGGTGTGAAGGATGCTGAAGAACTACTACGTGGCTGATCTTTCCATCAGGTCTTTTCAGACACACTACAGATGACCCCCACTATCAATTACCCCTTTTTGCATTTTTAGTAATATGCAGCCAGCTATGCATGCCTACGTTGTGCATAACATTTCAACACTTCCAACCCTATCTTGCTTATTAATCGAATACACAAAAGCCACAGGATGGTTCCCATCACCAAAGCAGCAGCAATGTCTGCTCTAGTGGAATTGATAGACTGTTCACTCTTTACGCTCCAGTCATTGTGTTTTCACCTTTCTCTTTGTAATCACAGAAAAGTATCTGTTCAATTCTTCCACCCTTCCTTTAAAAGACTTCCTATGATTTTAACGGCATCACAGAGCTGTGGGACCAAGAGTCTACATCTCTACCTTAAATTAACCTAATGTTTAAAAAAAATAAATTCTATTTTCATGAGGTATGACTGATATCTTGAGCCAGTGAAATTATCTTTGACAATACAAAATTGTATAATCAGGATTAGGTCTGTATGTGGTTTGGTCCAAGAGATCTCTGGAGAATGCACTTTGATTTTCTGTTTGACACATCCCTGAGGGGAATGAGTAGGTTGAATAGATTCTGCCCAGGGCTTCTGGCAGGCTGAGGAAAGAGGATGGAGTGGGTTAGGAATTGCAGAGGGGGTGTCTTCTGTCACCACTGCAATATGCCTCTGGCTAGACAAACATTAGGATAAGGTTTTTAAGGAGCAGGCTCACTCCAGGGAGTTCAAGTTGGCTGTCAGAAAGCATGAGGCAGCATTGCACGGTACACTCCTGATATTTTCTGTTGCTCATTCAGCAGCAAGTGGCATCTGTTCCTGTCATTATCGTGCTAATTCACAGATTCAGTGTGTTCTCTAATTGTAAAATTGATTTGAATAAGTTAGAGCCCCTATGCATGCACACTACTGAGTACAAAGGAGTGGGCTTTTCTATTCTTTCTTCAAATTAAGGATATTGTAGATATTGTCTGAGGTTATTAGTAGCTGCATAAGCATGGACTTTAAGTGTTTGAATAACATTAAATCCTTGATGTGCTCAGTTATCAATCTGATCTCCTTATGTCCATGTTTTACAAGAATTACATTTGGTTAGTGTGTCCCTTCTGTTTCCTCCATGCTCCAATTGCATGGTACTAGGACAGATGTTTAAGTAATTGGAAGGATGTTTATTAGGGGATTTTTTAGATAAAGTCTCAAGTCACAGGGGAATAGAACACTGAGCAGCTTATTCACTTCTGTGAACATCTAATGACTTATGATCATAGAGATGGGAGCCACTGCAAAAAACAGAGCTAGAAATAGCTATTTTAGCAAAAGCGTGAGAAAAAATTTTAAAAAAAGCTTTTTTGTGTTTAAGAAATAAACATTTTTTAATAAAAAAGTTGATTTTATAATAAAGTAATGCACGTTTTTGCAGTGCAAAAACTACTTGCTCTCTCTTGCACTAACTGTAATAAAACTGCCTATGAGATATACAAATGATGGAGTAAAGAAGAAATTACCTTAGCTCCAACTCAAACTGACAAATACTAGAAATTTTTTGCCTCAGGACACTAACATGTTGGAGGTTAAAATTTTTCCAACAAATTTGACTTCTTCACCTGCTTACATCCCACCTCACTTTGGCCCAAGGTATACTTGATGGACTCAGTTCATCCCACGCAATCCATCCCTCTGCAAACCTCAGAGAAACTTCATTGGCCCATTTTTGAGTTCAAGGAAAACTATTTGTATTCAGTATATTCTCTCTGTTAACAGCAGAAGGCAAAAAGATGCTGAAAAGTCGTCTTGATGATTTAATCCTGGGCAACTATAGATATTCATTAGGCTTTCTGAAATGACTACTGTCAGAAGCATTTCTACTTTACATTTTTCCAGTTCATAGATTCATAGATTTCTAGGTTGGAAAAGACCTTAGAGATCATCGAGTCCAACCATCCCTAATCCCCATTAAACCATATCCTCAAGTAGCTCATCCACCCTATTCTTAAACACATCCAGGGATGGGGACTCAACCACCTCCCTGGGCAGCTTATTCCAGTGGCTGACAACCCTTTCAGAGAAGAAATACTTCCTAACATCCAACCTGAATCTCCCCTGACTAAGCTTATGCCCATTTCCTCTTGTTCTATCACCCATCACTAATGTAAAGAGCCCTTCCCCTTCCTCCCCACCATCTTTTCTCAAGTATTTATAGGCCGTAATCAGGTCTCCCCTCAGCCTCCTCTTCTCCAGGCTAAACAGCCCCAACTCCCTCAGCCGCTCCTCATAAGTTTTATTTTCCAGCCCCTTGACCAGTTTAGTTGCCCTTCTTTGGACTCGCTCCAGGAGCTCAATATCTCTCTTAAAGCGAGGGGCCCAAAACTGGACACAATATTCCAGGTGCGGCCTCACCAGTGCCGAGTACAGGGGCAGGATCTCTTCCCTGCTCCTGCTGGTCACACTATTCTTGATACACGCCAGTATCCCATTGGCCTTTTTGGCCACCTGGGCACACTGTTGGCTCATATCAAGCCGGTAGTCAACCAACACCCCCAGGTCTTTCTCCGCCAGGCAGCTCTCCAGCCACTCCTCCCCGAGTCTATAGCGATGCTTGGGGTTTTTATACCCCAAGTGAAGGACTCTGCACTTGGCCTTATTAAAGCTCATGCCATTGGCCTCAGCCCAACGATCCAGTCTGTTCAAATCCCTCTGAAGGGCCTCCCTACCCTCGAGCAGATCAACACAGCCTCCCAGCTTGGTGTCGTCCGCAAATTTACTGAGGGTACATTCAATCCCCTCATCTAGGTCATTGATAAAGATGTTAAACAGAACTGGACCCAGCACTGAGCCCTGGGGAACCCCACTGGTGACCAGCCTCCAGCCGGATTTAGCCCCATTTACCACCACTCTTTGGGCCCGGCCATCCAGCCAGTTTTTAACCCAAAGGAGGGTGTGCCTATCCAGGCCAGCAGTTACCAGTTTCTCCACCAGAACACTATGAGAAACTGTATCAAAGGCTTTACTGAGGTCCAGGAAAACTACATCCACAGCCCTTCCCTCGTCAACCAGGCGGGTCACCCTGTCATAGAAGGTGATCAGGTTTGATTGGCAAGACCTGCCTTTCATAAACCCATGTTGACTGGGCCTGATCACCCGGTTAACCTGTACGTGCTCATTAATAGCACTCAAGATAACCTGTTCCATGACTTTGCCCGTCACCGAGGTCAGACTGACAGGCCTGTAGTTCCCCGGATCCTCCTTCCGCCCTTTTTTGTAAATGGGGGTAACATCCGCCAGCCTCCAGTCCAGCGGAACTTCCCCAGTGAGCCAAGACTGCCCAAAGATAATGGACAGGGGTTTGGCAATGACATCCGCCAGCTCTCTCAGGACTCTCGGGTGGATACCATCAGGCCCCATAGACTTGTGGGCATCCAGCCGAAGGAGCAAATCCTTGACCCGTTCCTCTTGGATCACAGGAGCTTCAATCTGCTCTCCCTCCCTGCACTCAGACACCAAAGGCCAGCTCACCTGGGAACTGCTGACCTTATTATTAAAGACTGAGGCAAAGAAGGCATTAAGGACCTCAGCCTTGTCTTCATCCCTAGTGACTAACGTACCCCCTGAGTCCAGTAGGGGCTGGAGGTGATCTTTAGCCCTCCTTTTGTTATTAATGTATTTATAGAAAGACTTTTTGTTGTCCCTTACGGAGCTGGCTAGTCTAAGTTCCAATTGGGCTTTTGCCTCCCTGATTATCTCCCTACATGCCCTAACTTCCTCCCTGTATTGATTCCTGGATGCCTGCCCATTCTTCCAAGACTTGTAGACATCCCTTTTTCTTTTGAGATGTTCCCAAATCTCCTTTGTCATCCAAGCTGGTTTTCTACCCCGACGGCTCGACTTCCGGCACACAGGGACAGCTCGCTCCTGTGCCACCAGAATTTCCGTTTTGAATAGTAACCATCCCTCCTGCGCCCCCTTACCCTTGAGAGCTGTCTCCCATTGGACTTTGTTAACCAGACTTCTAAACAGCCCAAAGTCAGCTCTCCCAAAGTCCAGCTTGGCCGTTTTAGTGTTCCCCCTCCTAACTTCCCCTAGAATTGAGAATTCTATTATCTCGTGGTCACTAAGCCCCAGGCGTCCTCCAACCTTCACATCTCCCACAAGACCTTCTCTGTTCACAAACAGCAGGTCTAGGGGAGCTCCTTCTCTAGTCGGTTCACTAACCAGTTGTGAGAGGAAGTTGTCCTCCACACTCTGCAGGAACCGCCTAGACTGTTTCCTGACTGCCATGTTATACTTCCAACAGACATCAGGCAGGTTAAAGTCACCCATAAGGACAAGGGCTAGTGAGCGCGAGACTTCCCCCAGTTGTTTAAAGAATAGCTCATCAGTCTCACTGTCCTGATAGGGTGGCCTGTAGCAGATACCCACTACAATATCCGCCTTCATAGGCCCCTCTTTGATTTTCACCCACAGACATTCTACTAGGTCATCCCCAACATTTAACTCTAAACAGTTTAGATCTTCCCTTACATACAGGGCAACCCCACCACCCCTTCTACCTCTCCTATCCCTCCTGAAGAGCTTGTAGCCATCCATGGTAGCACTCCAGTTATATGAGTCATCCCACCATGTTTCAGTGATGGCAACTATGTCGTAGTTTCCCCGGATAGCAAGAGCTTCCAGTTCCTCTTGTTTATTGCCCATACTGCGTGCGTTCGTATAGAAGCACGTAAGTTGGGCTTTCGACCCCACAGCACCCCTAGGGGGGGAAGTTTTATTACCTGAGCTGTTATTTTTGGGATTCTCTTTGACCTCTAGGCAACATGTGTGTTGCTCTTGACTACACATATCACCCCCTAGTATCACTGAGGCAGCAGGCCGAAGGCACCTGCCTACACTCCTTTCATCAGACAATGGAGGGCCGTCCTCGGCTGTTAATCCTCTAAGTCTGATAATACCCCCCACCCCCTTCACATCTAGTTTAAAGCCCTGTTGATGATCCCAGCTAGTTCTGTAGCGAGCAGCCTTTTCCCACGTGGGGACAAACCCGCCCCGTCCCTAGATAGAAGATCTGGCATTAAGGTCAGCCCGTGGTTAAAGAAGCCTAGGTTGTTTTCCTCACACCACTTTTGTAGCCAATTATTTAAATCCTCGATCTTTGTTTTCCATCCTGTGTCATGTCCTAGAGTCGGTATGATAGAAGAGAATATTACTTGGGCCCCTGATCCCTTCAACATTCTTCCCAAAACCCTGAGATCTTTCTTAATAGTCCGGATGTTTCTTTTCCTAATGTCATCCATACCAACTTGGAAAAGAAGAAGAGGGTAGTAATCAGTGGGCCTGACTATAGATGGAAGTTTTTTTATTACATCCCTAATTGTTGCCCCAGGAAGGGAGCAGACCTCCCTGTGTAAAGGGTCAGGTCTACAAATCTGGCCCTCCACACCCCTCAAAAGGGAGTCTCCTAAAACAATCACCCGCCTTTCCTTCTTAACTGAGGCTGTCTTGATGATACGTGTGGTCCTAGGGAAGGATACTAGCGTGTGTGTATCATCATCCTCCCTGGGTGTTGGTTCCACTTGCAGAGCTTCAAATCTGTTGTGTAATGGAACCTGGGAGGTAGTTGCAGGAGCAGAGGGGGCAGGCTTGCCGCGCCGGGCAGGGACATGCTGCCATTGCTCATTCCCACCTGGATTCCTCTTCCCGGCCAGGTGGGGAGAGGTTGGGGGCTCCTCAGTCTGAGAAGCTGCGGTAGCCTGTTGGGTCTGTGGGCGGGAGCACAGAGTACTGGTCCATTGGTCGATCTCCCTCTCGCACTCCCTGATGGCCCTCAGCCTGCTTACCTCCTCTCTGAGCTCTGTCACCAGGCGGAGGAGTTCCTCCACCCTGGCACAGCTCCCACAAGTGAGTTCCCCGGTGGCAACCTGAGCCAATACACTTGGGGAACAAGACCTGCAGCTTACCTGGGTGGCAGCGTGCACCCAGCGGGGGTCCGTCTGGGAGGCTGCGTCGGTCCTGGCTGGCACCGGGCTGGAGGCAGCCTTCGCTTTATGCCTAGTGACCACCATGTCAGTCAGGGACTTCTGACCGGGCTCGACGCTCTGCCTGCTTGCTCTGTCTGCTCGCCCTGCCTGCGCGAACTGCCGCGCCCCTCACTCTGCCGCGCCACGCCCCTGTTTGCCCGCTCCGGGTCGCTGCGCTCCTCAGGGCAGTTTAAATCTCCCGCGTCTGTTCCGGGTCCGCCCCCCTGCGTCAGCAGTCACGTAGGCACTGCCGGAACCGGGACACAGGAGATCCTGGCTCCCGCCGGGCGATGCCTGGCTTTTAGCTCACTCGACACTCGCTTTTTCCACCTCAATCTACCCCCCCGGCCGCAGAACTTACCGTCCGTGCTACCGAGGCGTGTAGAAAGACCGTTGGTGCTGACTCACCTAACTCACCAGTTATTAAGCAATGCCACATTATGTGTCAACTACTAAGCTTTCAGCGAATGTCTCCCCTATGGAAAACAAGTTAGTCTAGCTCCACTGGGGCCAGTGAAAACAGTTTACACCAAAGGAGGATCTAGCAGCCTTCTCCCAACCTTTTTCCCCCCACTAATTTCCCCATTCCTTCCATATTTGCCTTTTCC
This sequence comes from Tauraco erythrolophus, assembly GCF_009769465.1. Classification (NCBI taxonomy): domain Eukaryota; kingdom Metazoa; phylum Chordata; class Aves; order Musophagiformes; family Musophagidae; genus Tauraco; species Tauraco erythrolophus. The sequence goes on from NC_141468.1 coordinate 82,239,774, forward strand.
TTTCCTCCTTTTTTTAATCCCTCCATTTGTTTTTCCTCCAGTAAGAAAAGGAGGAATAATTTTCCTTTGACTGATCTGGTCTTGGGATCACAAGCACATTGACACACAATACACAAGTCCTGCATGCAGACTGCTGCATCCGTGGAGCAAGAAGAAAGATAATACTGGAAAAGTTGCTTCGGGTTTTTCCTGAAGACCTGGAATCTACTACAATCACCACCAAAACAAGTATCACAGTCACTCCTGTGCAATGACTCTTACACGCCTTTGGAAAGCTAGCAGTATCACCATCCCAAATTACAGTTCTTATGATATCAATGAAAGTCTTCTGCATTTTTGTTTTCCCCTTAGAGCCACAGTTCCTGAAAACAAGTGATTACTTAATGTTCTTTTATTTTCTAAATGAGAGCTAAGTTTCAAGCCCCTGTGCTTGTGAAGAAGAGCTTGAAAATGGGACTTCAGGGAATTTCAAAGGCTTTATAAAAATACCCTCAACGTTCAAATAAAAAGAAGCAGAAGAGTTTATTATTGTTGTGCTAAAACTAATAAGTTTACACTAAGTAGTGCTAAAACTACAGATGTTAACAGGAAGCACCATATAAATAAGATTTTAATCCTGTTAGGACTGGACAGAAGTGTTTTCTAAAGGAAGCTTTATGCTTTCCACAATTATGTTTTGCACGGGAAGCATCCAAACCCTTACCAAGCTGCAACTTCAAACTTGGTGCTGCTGCACCTTCCCCACAAAAGTGGTGATCTTATCCACAACCTCCTCTAGGAAATGTTTTCTCTCTCTCTGAAGTCATCACAGCCTACAGTTCCCAGATTGCTATCACGCCGTCTCCAGCAAGAGGCAGTGAGGTGTGAAGCAGACTGGTTAATGGAGACCGGAATGACAAAAGAGATCATAAAAAACAAGACTTAAGTAGCGTCCTGAAACAATGCAACAACTTAGAGCCATTAACAAGCTGACCTAAAATAAACCACGAATTTCAGGATGACTTGACAAAAAAAGTTGGGTATTTTTTCCCCTTTGGCAAAACTGATGTATTTCCACAGAAAATATCAATTTTGCTGTAACCACAAATGTCTGTCAAATCATTTCAACGGAAAAGTTTCCAACCAATGCTAATCACTAGTCACTTGAAAACATACACCAAAATGTCCTTTGTTTTAGTGTACATCTGCAGCCAATCAACAGACTAATTTGAAACAAAAGAAGTCCATATACAGTTGGAAAAACAAAAAGACCAGCCAAACTGAATAGCTGCCAAGAATGTAGCCTTGAGAGAACATCTGAACGACACCGAGATACGCTCTCCTACACTAATCTCAGGAGAAGCTCTTTTGGTTGTGATGAATTTCTGTGCTGTATCGTACTTTTACGCTCTATCAGAGTTTTGCAATTTTTAAGGGCTACCTGTGACCACCCAACTCCATCTATTCTATTTCTCAGTAGCTTTGATCAAGAGAGACTCATTCCATATATGAGCCTTTACTGGAAAAAAAAAAAAAAAAGAAAGAAAAAGAAAGAAAAAAGAAAGAAAAAAACCCCTTTCTACTAGAGCAAGTTTTATGGTTCTCAAGGATCAATCAGGCAAACGTTGGAAGTAGCAACACTGCAAAACCCTCAGACATATCTAATGTGTCCTGCCTGACATTCTGTGCAGAAGAATGGATAGTTAGCAAAAACTCCAAACAAGGCTCCACCGCTACCCAGTTGCATGGCAAATAACACCTTACAGCAAGCAACGTGAATTTCTACCAGTCAATCAACAACTCACTTTGCCATTCTACTTCTTTTTATCTTGGAAATCTTTGTTGATACTGCCGTTCTGTACTAGTTTATAAAGAGCCCTAGAACAGGCATGGTAAAACAGAATATAATACTGAGAAAAATCAAACACAATTTTTAACTACAGTGGGGATCCTTCCCTTTTGGCTGTAACAGGGAAAAAAAAAAAGGCTGTACCTGGAGATGTTCAACAAAATTTCTGAGCTTTATATTCCCCGTGTGAATTGAAGTAATTTCATACGTAACCTGTGGCACAAATAATTCACAATCAAAAGAGAAGAAAGCAGCACCTGACCTAGAAAGGAACTGCTTTTATTTTCAACTAACTTTTACTGGCAATATAAGTGCTTTTAAAGTCATGAAATACAAATTGAACAACATAATGGAGTAAAAGTTACATTCAGCATCCTAAAATGCTAGTTATGAAAATGTAAATGTCTTCCCATAAAAAGAAGCCATGGTTTGAAAAAATAAGCAAAAAACGTAAAATATTCCTTGTGGGAATTCAAAATTCTTCCTTGCTCATGTCATTCTAGCAAAACAGACACCAGTTTAACTAATAAGTAAAATGATTTGCAGCCTCTTTTCTTTCCCAAACACACTAAAGATATGAAAACAAACGGGAAAATTTCAGCCAACCTAATGAGGAAGAAGGAAGATGAGAATATGTGAAGAATCCAAAGCTGCAGCTGTATGTCAGGTAGAAATTACCTCAAAACCCAGCACAATGCAAACAGGAAGGTCTATAACAATTTGGAGTATCAACATGTAGTACACATTCGTAAGGGCCTTGCAATATTTTGTTTATGCACTGAGAAGACAATCAGAAATGGAGACTGAACATGAGAATAGATGTTATTTTCCAAAAAACAGTCATGATTCTAGCATGGAAAAAGAAACTCTCAAATGTCACACAGTTTCTAAAACAAGTTCCACAAATTGCAAGATGACACTAAAAAATGTGGCTTTTATTGGAATGGGAGTTATGTATACCAGCCCAGGATCTCTATGAACAGTGCAGTAGTAGGACACTGAGAATTTCATTTCCTGGAACAAGGAGGATGCATTACAGGAGCATTACAAAATTCCATTTCCTTGTTGTTGCCATGTTAACTACGAGAATCAATTAAAATTTGTCCTTCAGTTTGACAGACAGGATCATGATTCTCAAGCTCTCATAGTTTAGGCCACTCCCCAGTGCTGTTGAGGTGTCTGAAAAAAATCACTGTGTCAGGGACCATGAAACATGCCAGGCCTATTCTTCCAAGAGCTGCCTTCCTGTCTCTTAATTTTATCCCTCTCAAAATACTCTGATTCGCCACCTCTCAAGTGGTATTCCTCTGTGAGACCTGGCAGGATTGATCAAATACTGAAAGTCTGCTTTGCTATTTTGAGACTAGTGATTGCACAGGAGTAGCAAGTGCAAGCACAGGGAAGAGATCTGATGAAGCTCTGCCCAACAGCAGTATTTGAATCACAAATTGACTTTGCACTCAAATCAGCCAGGCTTTACCATTTATCAAGGTCAGCAGCAGTTTGGAAAGGAGAAGAGTTTGGAAATATGCACACGTGTACAAGAACACCTTCCAAGAGAGCAGCTCCCAAATAACATTCTCCTTTATAACCTGATTGAAATAATGATCACACAGTCAAGCACAGTTTGTTGGTTATACTCAAAGCAAAACATGCTTCCAGCTGTGAGAGATAATTACTGTTTATTGACTGGCTGTTGAGGACTCTTACGCTATATTTAGTTGTAGGGTTGTTTGGTTTTTTATTTGCATCATGAGCATTGATGAAAAAAGGCTGTTGCTTAGAGCAGTCAGCTGTCTTCTAATGATTAACCTCTTATTTCAGAATGTTTCACCTGCAAATGTGCTGGGACTTCAAGATTAATCCTGGACAACCTCTCATGAGTGTTCTTTTGAACCAGTTACTGCATCCATCAGCATTGCCTACTGATGGCACTTTCTTCTTCTATAGTGTTTTTTTTATTTGAGCATCTTCACAAACACCAGAAAGGACAGTTAATTATAACCATCTCACTACAGAAGGAAGATTTTAGAAGTGGCTGTACCAGCTCGAACTAGTATTCCATCTATTTAGTGTTCCTACTCCTTATAGCAGCCAGCATTGTTGCTCCAGAGGCAGAATCAGAAACCAGAAAATAAGCATAGAAGAGTTCATAACCCCTTCCTCTCCAGTAGTTACAGTAGTAGTAGGGTTACACCCTTGAGCCAGGAGTTTTTAAATCTCTTTCAGGACATTTTCCTGGAATGCAATTTCTCTTAGCCTTTATTTTTATTCCATTTGTTCTGTAGATGACACAAGCAAAGCCTAGAGAGGTGGCCTTAAATGTGACGAGGTCTGTGAGAGTACTCAAGGAAACTCTGACTGTCCAAGCTCTGCTTTCAGTGTTGTCTTCCACTTTGGTGTAATGCGAGGACAATGTAACTGGAACTATGCAAAAATGTGGTGGCAAACAGCAAAAGGTCAGACTACAGATCCAGTGCCACAACTTTGGCAGTTTCAGACACAGGAAAAGAAAAGGCACAAAGAAGGATCAGTGAATAAAAATAATTAAAAAGTTTTCTTAAAATATTCTTTCTTAAAGAGAGATGTTTTCCGTTGGAACTGGGCCTGAAGTTTAAGTCACCTAAAACTGAAGTATTTCATTTTGAAACAAACAATGTCGCAATTGAAGGGCTGAAAACATCTGCTTTTTTTTCTTATTTTGTTTTGTTTTGCTGAATTGCTCCACAGATTGTTTTCAGATAAATCTAAAACAGTTCTATCTCCTCCAACCTGTTTAATATATTCATTAGGGTCCCAAATCAACTTGTCACAACATGCCAATTGCAAAACTCATGCCCTGTGCGCACAAAAAAGTTGATTATGTTTCTCTACAGCTCTGTGGAGGACACATGACTAGCTGTAGAATTAAAATAGGCAGAAAGCAGCAACAAGATCAGGCAATAAGAATGTTGACTGTTTGCAAAAGATACAGGACTCCTAGGTATTAAAGAGAATGGAAAAGCAAAGATCGCCAGTGATTTTGAAGATTATTGGAATCTATAGGAATAGTCAGAATTTATAATGTTCTTGTGAATTAAGGGTTCAGAGTTAGACAATATATTGCAGAAACATATCTTTAGAGTAATATTGCTATCAGCAGGGTAATCTCACAGCAATCCAACATATATTCTGTTTCCACCCCTGTATGCAACCAGGAAAATACAGAGAATTAATAAGGAGTCAATTTAGGGCTACTATGAGGAAAAGAAGTTTCGAGTCTTTACTTACAGGAGTTTTTCTCTGCACTGAAAGCAAAAATGGGAGCACTAAACAGAAGAAAGTGTTACAAGACAGCCTTCTGCCTCTTAAAAGTGGCAAACTATTTAGTTTGTTTTGCAGATGCTTTAAACATCAGACAAGTAGGGACCTAAACTTCTCTTACCGTTAAGATTGGGATCCAGCTGGTCATCCGGTTTACTGTAGTCAAAGAGGTTTATTATCAAACTATAGTCTCAGCTGTAGTTTCCTACTTGAGGATTCAAGCAGCAAGCAGATCTATGAACAAGGTATTGTTTTGAAAAGGATTAAAGTTGGCCTAATTCTGCCTCCCGGTGAATTTAACGGAAGCCTTGCTGTTGTTCACCTCAGTGGGAGGACGGGATGAGTACTTGTGAAAATCATATCCTAGGGCAGAGTGAGATTAAAAGATTCTTAACACTGTGAAAATTAATATGTTATTAAAATTACTTGAGTGTTCAAAACTAGAATCAGGTTGATTTGTAAGGTAAGGAGAAGATGCTTCATAATGTTTAAAATTAAGGAGAATAAGCAGACATTAATAATTTCAACGCCATGCAAATAACCATCTTGCCTGAATTCAATCATGCTTGCACAAGTCACTGTCACTGAAGTAAATAAGATAGAACTTGAAGTCAATGGGTAATTATGATTGTCCTAGCAGAGCAATAATGCATGCAGCCTCCTAGTAGTATTGCTAACAGCACAAAGAGGCAAAAAATTTAAGACGTATTCTTTAAGATTCTCCATAAAATTAATTCCAATCAGTTCTATCCCTCCTTAGCAAAGCTTAAAAGAATAAGAGCAAAATAAAAGGTCAGTAGGGTTTTTTTCCCCTGTCTAGTGCCATAGCATTGTTCAGTGCTGTTTTTCTAGCCACAACTGGTGACATCAAAAGACATATCATATTATTAACTGTGGCCCAACAGAATATGTCAGGTAGAACACTGACATCTTTCTCCAAGACAAAACATGGTATACTCTCTCCACCACTTAGAACTTCTCCCATCTGATTGACAATCTTACATTTTTGCAGGTGCTATTTTCCCAGGTCTACATCTGCTTTTAATTTTTTACTTCCGAGATTGCTTAGTTTTCTGTCTATGGAAGAAGTTCTAGAATGGGTTAAGAGTGCATATTCTGCCTTTTATACCAAACTGAAAGTCAACTTTCTGCAGGGAACAGAAACCTATAACATCCCTTATAGTTACTGAGGTTTATTAGAAAAGGTTTTCTCTTCTTTGTGAGGCACCCTCTTCTCTATTGGCCTGATTACCTTCTCATTGAAATCAGCTGCAAAGATGTTACCCCGATGGGAACAGGAACAGGATCTGCAGTAATCTGTAATTAAGGCAAGTACTGATGTTCTTGGGAGCAGAAAAAAAAAGGCTTTCCCATTTACCCTTCACATGCATAAGCAGCTGGCTGGAGTGGGGGCTTTGCACAATTCAGGAGTGTGCATATCAGCAAGTGCTCCTGCAGCTGTGGTAACAGCACATCAGTAACAACTTATGCTGTCTACTGGTGAAGGGGCAATATGATCTTCAGCACAGTTAATGAGATGCTGCTTTATAACAAGTTCATCCCACTGCTGGTTTGCTCATTTTTGGTCACAGTTTCTGTTTTGCTTCCCTCTCTAAAATCTACAGGGCAGATGTGCCAGTAAGGGAATCATCTAAATATTATGATCACACCACATAACTGCTTCAAAACAGAAAAAAAAACCTATTCTAAATACTGCATGTTATGCTCTGGCACTTATTTGATAAACCTGGTGAGAAGAATTCCTGATATTAATCCAGTTTGCAGTAGGAAGGTGCCCACATCATCACCAGTAACCTCTCCTCAAATCATCAAGAAATGAAAAAGCCTGGAGAACAACCTATTTTCACATTGGAGATCGAAATTGAAATTATATGTGAGAGTGCCTGTGTGTCTCTGTAGGAGGAATAAGAGAAGGGAGAGTTGGCTTTACTGCTTGTTCATGCTGTATTTTGCCTTTTAATAAATTACTTGTTCTAATTCCCAGTGAAGTAAACTAAACAACTCCCATTGTCTTAAATAGTCAATCTAGCCCAGGAATAATTTCAGAACTTTTCAGCACCACTAAATTAATTCAAGAAGATGAAGAAAGAAAAGAAATTACCCAAGAAAAATATTAAAACTAAATTCCATCTTCCCGTTTTAATTCGAATGGGTAGGATGCTAGTCTGTGACTTTGAAAAACAGCTTCAATTCCCTGTGCTATTTAACTTAACAGAAAACTTTTAAAGGAGGAATTGAAATTCAAGTATCTTCGATACATCAACTATCCTCTGAGAGTTGGGCCACTTTTTCAAGAATAACATGTCTACAGCACGTGGACTATAATCATACATAACCATAGGGAAAGGACTGCATCACATCACCATTGAATGTTCTAACCACGAGACTTTTGTGTAAACTGGAGTACGGTCATCATCTAGTCCTTCTCCACATGTTTTTCTCATGGATGTTGAGGATGCTGCTGCCCCCTACATAGAGCCTAGGCTAGGAGATATACCCTGACTGACATCCTGTAGGAACCAGGCCATGGAGGGAACGCACAAGCAGTGTTCAAATTCTACCTGGATCCACATAAAGGTCCAGCAGATTGTTGTACTGTAACATAACAGAAGCCATTCGGGACACACATTACTTCATGGGAACAAAAAACTTCACTAGCAAAGGAGTCTGTAGGACTAGCTGTACAGGTAAGTGGTTAGTCTTGAATTTGGGCATCTAAATCTCCTCTCTGGTCTAAAGTCTTTTGCATTTATCAGTCCAGAGCTCCGTTTCTCCCATCAGGAACAGAGATACTACAATTTTCTAACCTAAAAAAAAGTGACAGAAAGACAACTATACAAAAAAAAAAAAAACTGAAGTCCTGAGATGTAAACAGGTGTTAAATTTATATCAGAGAAAGAAATAGACTTAAAAGGTGCATATGTCTGTTTCTGTGTGAACCTCCATGAACTTCCCCCTTGGATTATACCTTTCTTACTGTGTTTACAGGAAACTGAGAAATGATTGAGCGGAAGAATGCTACTTCTTAAAGCCTTCAGTTTGCAGATACTATAACAGATATCTTAACAGATATTTTAATGCCTCTCTGACTAATGCTGTATTTCCTAGTAAATGTATAAATATATCATTGTTAAATAAACAGTTCTCTAACTTCTTGTAATTACACACAGCTGCAAAAACCTGTTTGCTCAAATGTCAGGAAGCAACAGAGAACTTTTTGCCTCTGCTGATTTTCCCATATCCCTAGGCAATTTATCCTGAAGCTTGAGCTGGTATACATATATTTTTCTCTTTTTTTTTTTTTCTCATTAGAAATTGTTTTTTTTTTAAGCTTTTATGGCACATTCACTGCAAATGATACTTATGTTTTGCCCTTTCTCTTTGACTAGACAAAGTTTTTCACAAAGATTTTAATTAAAGCGAAGAGAGTTGGAGGTCAAGGTTGAAAATCACACGTGTCAGCTTCCTATGATATCCACAGGTTCATTATCCGCAGACAACTCTGCTATACTTTTCCTATTTAAATCCATATGCTGCCTAAAATGCCCGATATGTATTGAGTTTCAAATAAAACAAAAACAAACAAAAACCCCACCAATAAGTAGGATCATAAACCCACAGAAGCCATTTAGAATGAAAGATGGCCCTAAATTAAAGCCCTGATTCAGACTCTTGACTGCTGCTGAAATTCAGATCCAAGTTTATTCACTCTAAAAACAGTGATGAGAGCCATACAAATATTTCAATACATATTAAATATTTTAATACATAAAACTTCTCGCCTGGCTTCTTTCCTTAGAATATATGAAATCAAAATCCCAAGTCCAAACTCTCTGGGAAGTTTTTTATCCAATTTCAGACTCTGGCAGTCTTCCCCCGCTATTTGAATTCTATGTCAAATAAGGAGTAAAACTTCTGTTTTCCAAGCAGCCCAAGATTTAAATGCCCAAATGTCACTGAAATGAATAAAAAGAAAAAAAAAAACACCATCATGAAAAACCCACTTTCCTCTACTCATTTCAATGTTAGAAGAGTTGCTGCTTATCTGCTCATTAAATAACACACTATGTAATAAAGTTTTGGTTTTTACTACTGTACATATAGATGCCATTATTAAAAAGGAGTACATTTTATTAAATACTGATAATTGGTTTCTAAGCAGAAATTTTAAGAATAATGAATTCAAGAGACAAGGACAAGCTCTCATCTGTTTTAACTAAGATGGTCTTTGAACCAACAAGAGAGAACCACAAATGATTTAAGTTTAGTTGAGCTGTAGAGTTTTAATCTCACCTGATCAGAGGCAGGCTATGAATTTTGTCTCATAAGATACTCATATTTTAGCTACTCAATCCTGCCATTGCCTATTCCCAAAGTCTCATCTCTGCCCCAGAAATGCAGGCTGGGGCTAGGAGTGCTGGGACTGAAGAAAGGGAAATGGAACAGGAAGAAAAGTGCATGGGACTGCTTAAGTCTCTAATCCTGGAGCATCCTCTTTCACTAGCTCCAAAAGTTCATGCATAATACTCTCCCTGCACAGCCCAAGAGGATACGGCTGACAAATTCCAGGTGCAACGAAAACCTTTGGAAAGCATCTCAAAAAAGCAAATCCTTCATGAACTCTAATGCTTGACCTCCGTCTTCCCTTTTAGAAAGCTGAGCAATCACAGTAAGCACCTAACACAAATTAATTAGGATTTATTCTCCTGGTGTAAATAATGAGCGATAAGAGAATTACAGTTGTATCCAGCAGCAGAAATACATTTCTTTATCAGATAAGCCAGGCATTGTTTTTGCCAGATGCATAGAGAAGGCAGTGGCTGAAACAAGCTCTGGCTTTTAATATCCACTAATATATTTCAACAGAATTCCTTCCTTTCTTTCTATTTTGTTTTCAAGAAAAAGCTAAACAGCATCTTCGTGCTAATATACAGATTGTCAAATAGAGTTCTAAATAGACGCAGGGTGCTTTGAGCTGGATTCTAAAGCAGATGGAAGCCAACATGATTGTTGGAAAATGAGGTTGACATTCATATTTCCTGACAAACACATACGAGAGCAGACTGCAGCACTCTGCTCCTGCTGAAGAGCTGGGATTTGGGCCAGAGAGCTGCAATAGTCAGGTTGAGAGGATGTAAAGGCAAAATGATGCCATGCAAGGAGAATATTGTGTGACTTCCATGATCTAGTGCAAACATAAGAACAATACTACTTCATTTCTATTATTTAGCAAAAAAAAAAATTAAAAAATCTGGGCTTCTTTCCTCAGTTGCTGAACTTTTAGACTTTTGTCTCTGCTGATCAAAGCTCCAGGGACTCAGGACTACCTACAGCCAGTGAAAGTCCTGCTATTTGCAACCTAGCAGTAGCAGGACTGAAGCTCAACACATTAAAAAAATTGGCAAAATACAGAACATTTTAACAATGTAAGTCCAAGTTCTTTTCCTTCATTCATTATTTTAACCACAACTACTTTCTTGAACAAGTCAGAGAAAAGGCTAAGTTTTCCCTGTTCCACGACCAGCGTTCCAGTACAGATTATCCCTTGTGGAAAATAACACAAGAGCCATGATATCTTTCTGTGGATATACAAGCCAGCTATCTCATAAAGGCAGGAAGAAAACAAGCTACATCAAGAATCTATTTTGTTGAGATACAGTTTGCCTCAGGAAACAATTTATTGGGCGGAAGGTTCCTCCAGCTAACATCGTCTACAGTGTTTAGAAACCGACTCTTACATGCTTCCCTTAACCAGGGACTCCCAGAGGAACTTTTCTACCCTCGTACTTTTTGTCATCTGCCTCACAGTCACATGAGCAACGCATTCTTCCCATCAACCAAAATCCCTCTTTGTGCTCACAGTCTTTATGGGGACCAGATGTTCCTGGGTCTCACTAGGCCTAAGCCATACAGATACAGCTGGCAGTGATCAAATTAGGCATAAACAGGTCTCATCTCCCCTTAAACAGCCGTTCATCTTATGACCAACTGGTATGTTCAGGCACCTTAAAATTTTCAACAGGCTAGTTAACTTACTTTAGTGTCAAGAAGGTGGTGGTGTATATGTCCAGGTTTATATAAAGTCTTTCCCTTCCATAAATGTCCAGCCTTTAGGATATGCACCAAGACCACAAATACGCACCATAGACTCAGAAGCCTTCGCTTTTCTCTTTTAAAGCAACACACATGTACATCAGTTCCTCCCAGTTCAACGCAGTGATCTAGGAGCTAGCTTACTTTATTTCAGTTTTATTTTACTATAAATGCTACAAACATATAGGCTTACAGAAAGTTTACCTGTTGATTCAATTTGGGTGGGAATTGTCTGGTTTTTCCATTACTTTTGCTTATTTCCTTTCCTTTGAGTCCTCCTTTCATTCTGCTGGCACTTACATCACTTCACAAACACACTTCTCCCCAGCCTGCATGATGCCCTTTCTGACCACCACGTTTTTGACACAGCTGACACCACCTGAACCAAAGGATGGAGGAGCGCTCCTGTGATCAGGTCAGGACCAACCTGATCTCCTTCTATGATAAAATGACCTGTTTAGTGGATGAGGGAAGAACTGTGAATGTTGTTTACCTCGATTTTAGCAAAGCCTTTGACACTGTTTCCCATAACATTCTTCTGCAGAAGCTGGCTGCCTATGGCTTGGACGGGTGTACGCTTCACTGGATCAAAAACTGGCTGGACAGCCAGGCCCAGAGAGTGGTGGTGAATGGAGTTAAGTCTAGTTGGTGGCCGGTCACCAGTGGTGTTCCACAGGGCTCAGTGTTGGGGCCTGTTCTCTTTAACATCTTTATCAATGATCTGGATGAGGGGATCGAGTGCACCCTCAGTAAGTTTGCAGATGACACTAAATTGGGAGGTAGTGTTGATCTGCCCGAGGGTCGGGAGGCTCTACAGAGGGACCTGGACAGACTGGATCGATGGGCCCGAGGACAACTGTATGAAATTCAACAAGACCAAGTGCCAGGTCCTGCACTTGGGCCACAACAACCCCCTGCAGCGTTACAGGCTTGAGGAAGTGTGGCTGGAAAGCTGCACAGCAGAGAAGGACCTGGGGGTGCTGGTCGACAGCCGATTGAACATGAGCCAGCAGTGTGCCCAAGCAGCCAAGAAAGCCAATGGAATCCTGGCGTGTATCAGAAACAGTGTGGCCAGCAGGAGCAGGGAAGTGATTGTCCCCCTATACTCAGCACTGGTGAGGCCACACCTGGAGTACTGTGTCCAGTTTTGGGCCCCTCACTTCAAGAAGGATGTTGAGGTGCTGGAAAAGGTTCAGAGAAGGGCAATGAAACTAGTGAAGGGTTTAGAGAACTTGTCCTGTGAGGAGCGGCTGAGGGAGCTGGGACTGTTTAGTCTGGAGAAGAGGAGGCTCAGGGGGGACCTTATCGCTCTCTACAATTACCTGAAAAGAAGTTGTAGGGAGATGGGGGTCGGTCTCTTCCCCCATGTTATGAATGACAGGACAAGAGGGAATGGCCTCAAGTTGCGCCAGGGTAAATTTAGGTTAGATATCAGGAAGAATTTCTTCACAGAGAGGGTTGTGAAGTATTGGAACAGGCTGCCCAGGCAGGTGGTGGAGTCCCCATCCCTGGAGGTGTTTAAAAAATGTGTGGATTTGGTGTTGAGCAACATGGTTTAGGGACCCTGACAGTGCAGGGTGAATGGTTGGACTCGATGATCTTGAAGGTCTCTTCCAACCAGACGATTCTATGATTCTATGACAGGAACAAGCTGCACACACGTGGGGATGAGGCGTTGCTGTGTATTCCAGTAGGCCTGGACAAACACAGACATAAACTCTAAGAACCAAATCTAAGGAAAAAAAACCCACGTTGTTCTCTCTGTTTCATACAGAGCAACACACTAGGCACTCTCTGCTAGAGCAGAGATTTGATGTACATTACGATCGTTGCTGCATTTCTGGGTGCCAGCTGTGACACTGAATTATTTCTGCTACTTTAGGATGACCTGGAGAGTGCAGCCTTTCACTGAGCAGGGCAGTCCTTGCCACGGGTTATTCAAACTTTTATTATTTCAAAGTTGACTTGACATAACCCACTTCTGTTTGAAGAGGTCCCCAAACTCCACTAGAAACCTTAGCAACTGCAGACTGCGGTCTTTCAGATGAGGCAGGCTGTCACGAGTGCATAAAACATACACTGCAACCTTTCCACATGGTCACCTTAACTGAAATAATTTCTTCGAAGCACTGTCTTTATTTAAAATACTGATTATATCACTTCGGCTGCACTGAGAGCGTTGGAGAACCTGAGGGAGAAGCAGGTGCCTGGTCAACTCCCTGTCACAAATGAGCTCGTTTCAAGAGCATGTCAACTGCCTAAATTCCCAGGACCAGCTCTGGAAATCCATCAGCAACCAGTTACAGGGATGATCGAGCTGGATATCCTCCACTGACAGTTAGATCAGGAGCCACAAGGAGCTGCTCAGAAACCTCTACATTTTTCTAACCTTACTGTGTTCTACTCGATTTTTACCCTGTGGAGGATCAGCATGTGCTTCCCAGGATGACAGAAAACCTTGCCTAAGTTTCAGAGCATCTGTGGGAAAAGAGTGGCAGATAACTCCTCTACTGCATTAGCCTAATGAGCCAAGTTCAGCTGCCTGCAGAATTCAGGGTGTTCTGCCATTCCCTCCTGATATCTCAATCTTTTGAAAAAAACTCAGCAAAACTCTTGGCACATGGCACAAACCACAGGTATCTGCAAATCATCTGTCAGCAGGGACAATCCTTGCTTTTCCTTTGAGGGACTGATTTTCCAAAATTTTCCTTATTGAGTTAACAATACCTAGAAACCAGGCAGGCAGTGGATTGAATATATCTCTCTTTTTTGAAAATGACACACACCTTGGTTTCCTATTGCATCCCATCTCTCCTAGCCATTTGTTCTGTTGTTTTACTGTTCTAGTATTATTTATATTGGAAAAGTACAAAGAAAGGCATAAAAGCAAAACAGCAAAGCCTGTTAAACCCACATCCGACAGGTGTAAATGCCTGGATGAAATTTAAGGAACTGAAGAATTAGGATCAGAGTGCTCAAGCCGCGAATAAAACAGGAAGCGGAGCTGGCCAGACAATGTTCCAGCACTACATTTTTCCACTGGGAAATGGCTCTCCCTGAAGTGTTCCACTGGGATGAATTTGTTCAGAGAGATCAGCTTGGAAGCTGACTCCTTACTTACCCTTAATCCCAGAAGTCTTCCTCAGCAAGCAGCAGGGAGCTGAAAGCCTGGAAGCACCCACAGACCAGTCTTCGGCTCTTCCGCAGATTGGCTTCACCAGTGACACCTTCCAAAGTGGTCTGGGACCCCAGGCTTCACTGCAGATCAACCCAGGCTCTGCCAGCTTCTTGGCAGATGGCTATGGGCCTGAGAGTCCTCAAGATAGGAGCCTCTCCGCATGGCTAGCTCCTTCGCCTGTTTTTCCCAAAGATCAGAGGCCAGTTGCAGACCAAACCCTTCAAAAAAAGACAAGTAATCTTAGCTGCAATGCAGGTACAGTTTCAAAACTTCTGTTTGTTCTGAAACAGAAAATTGAAATTATTGGAACAGAAAATTTCATGACTGCTCGACTCAAGTGGAGAAAAAACCCAAGCCCCTTGCTCTGTCATAGACATGGAGATGTCAAAATTTCAGTGGAGGAGGACAAGGAAAAACCTCTTTCTTGAGGAAGACCCATAACCAGGGAAATTTCTTACCTGTTCCAAATCATATTTCGACCATGACTATAAGAAAGCTGAAAAGTCTGAGCACGGAGCGTAGGACATGAGCAGTTTGCCAGCTCATGATTTGCAGTTGCTTATTGCCAGCAGCGACCTGTCTTTCAGCCTACACAAATCCTCTCTAGCTGAGCAGTGCGAGTGCCAGTGTCGCTCATCCTTTTAGGAAGATGTGATGTGAAAGCAGGACACAAAAACCCCAAAACAGTCACTCTTCTGGAGGTGAGGCTGAGGAGCGACCCTGAACTCGAAAAGTGCTTGTGAAGTGAGAAAGGCTTCTGTTGTGTTAATTCAAACATTCGAAGGTAATTGCAGGCAACCTGAATTCCATTTCAAGGTTAGAGGAGTTTGCATAAAAGATTCTCCTCTAAGAGAGGTCAGAATAAACATCGTTTAGAGAACTTAAGTATTTATGACTGGAAACAAGCTTGTTTGTTAATTGTTAACTGATGAACTGAATCCTGCATAAGGTCATGTTTTGAAATAAGATATGGAAAAGCAGTAAAGTAGATTTAACAGCTCTAGGAAAAAAAAAACTCTTAAAATATCAAAACAAAAAGGAAAACAGAGATGGAAGTGGCTTAGGTCAGGGTTAGCGCTTGACGAGGACAAGCGGAATACAAGAAAGTTTTTATAGTATGTTTTCCTTTCCTGTTAAAGTAATCATCTACTAATTAGCTCCTGTGATGGGCTATTACCATCATGTATGCCGGCATCCCAAAATTATAGCTGGCAAAGAATTCTTCCTTCTCCTGTAACATTTGGAAAGTTGCATAAACATTGACAAATATGAATCTTGAAAAGATTGGCATTGACAAATTGACATTGACATTGACAAACATATTCATTGACAAATATGAATCATATTGAAAGGGAGTCCGGGGCTTGGACAAGGAAAAGTGCTTGCCTTGCATGGGTGTTTGGGGAGAACACTCCCAAGCAAGCAGGAAATACAAGCAATGACTCTGCTCAAGAGCCCCAAACATTCTTCTCTCTCCCTGCCGTTGACTTGGCTAACAGGGACAACGAAGATTCTGCTTCCCCTGCAAGACACAGAACACATTATTCCACTATAAGATATTGCACCAGATGAGGACCTTGTGGAGAGAGAGAAAACAAGAGAAGAGCAGAGCTGAGATCTTAAAACCAAAAACCTAAATCTCTGGCTGAGATGATTCTAGTCCTCCTAAGGGGGACCAAGCAAAAAGATTTTCTAAACCCCCTCTGCCATTATTGTTATTGCTCCAAATCAGGAGTGGAGGACTGAAACTGTGGTCCAATTCTGGGTGTTACTGGAAAGGAAATAGTGAAGTGGGCTAATGTTACAGAGGAAGGATACATGCATTTTATTCTTTATTTTTTAATGGATTCTGTTCCTGACTTTAGCAAATGCATTTTACTTTCCCCTGATAAAAATCATTTTGTATCTGTGTGCGTAAGGGTCCCCAGGGACGATGCGCTTATTTATTTCAAGTTTCTGTGCAAGGGCTCAGACTGATTTAGAACACCCTTGGGAGGCAGCCTAAATATTTTGATTCTGACTGTTTTTGCTGTCACTAACCACCTGAAAGCTTATAATTACAATGACAGATATCTGTCCAAATAAGATGCTATTTCCTTTTAGCAAGTTATCCTACCATCATAGGAAATACATCTAAATCAAATAAAAACATTCTCGCACAACTCTGCATCAGTACACACAAGACTGAACATGATCTTCCTATCCCATGCCTGTGGATTGCTGCAGTAGGAAAGAGTATCCGTGCATGGCTTTTGCATCTTTCCTAGTCTTGCTAGAGCCTTGCTCAAGTCCAAGGGAACTGTAGTCTTGGATCATTCTTGGCTGGGAAGAGATTATATTTTTTTGCAGCTAACCTACTAGCAAGTTCTGTCTAGATCAGAGTTTCAAGTTTTAGGATATTTTGGCATAAAGACATCTGTCTGGCTCCCTGACAAACTGAGGCCAAAATGGGAAGACAATGCAATGCAGCACAGGGACACTTACAGATGGCTCTCTGTATGAGCTAACACGGGAACCAGAAGTAGGGCTGACTCCCAGCTTACACCTCTGCTTGGAAATGTGACGCTGTATGTAATACTCACCTGAGCTGGCATTTCTAATTCAGTGTCTCTGTGCTCTGCTCCCTTGCTCAGTATGGACATGGAAAAGGAGAAACAACATCCCTGCAAACGCTGTGTTACCAGTGATACTGTTCAAATGGCATTCCCACTCTCCAGCTGGTCTTTGAGTCAAGATCTCTATGGAGGAGAGCATGTCCTTGAAGACAACATTCAACACCACCTGAAATACCGACTCTCCTGCCCTTAGAAAGCCCTCTCATAAGGTATCATCTCGCAGGTCGGAAGCACTGGCAGCCGGTGATGAATAAATCACACCATATAACCTCTTTAATACAAGTCTTGCTCCTACCTCCTAATAAATGAAAACACTATGTTTCCTTTAATAAGAAATGCATGAAAGTGTGCCATTCATAAAAAGATTCAATTAAACATATGAAGTGTATCCTGCTGTGACCTACATTTCAGTAACAACATGATCTTTCTTGTGTGGCAGTGGGACATGTTTGGTCAAATTTGGGGGTTTATTTATTTATTTATTTGTCTTAACACACAAGTTACCTTATTTAGAAAACCAGGTCAAATCTTGAGGACTAATTCTACAAATGCAAAATAATTCTCCAGTGCAAAAGTAGTAAATAGAACTATTTATTTGAATAGAGGCTGCCAACCCATGTTTTTTCTCCTTGAAGCAGAAAAAAAAAGTCCCTTTTTT
This sequence comes from Tauraco erythrolophus, assembly GCF_009769465.1. Classification (NCBI taxonomy): domain Eukaryota; kingdom Metazoa; phylum Chordata; class Aves; order Musophagiformes; family Musophagidae; genus Tauraco; species Tauraco erythrolophus. The sequence continues at coordinate 82,257,470 of NC_141468.1, forward strand.
TTTTCTTAGTGGAAAATACAGAGGAATTTTGCTTTAGGACAATTAGATTAGAACGAATACTGGGGAAATTGTTCACAAGAGAACGATCCTCCTTTCTCAGGCTTTTGTCTTCTAAATAATTGTATTCAGGTCTGCATGTAAAAAAACTAAAATATTATTTTAAGAGTTGATTTTGCAGGAGTATTTTAAACATTTTTTGCCATCTTTGATTTCAACAGTCTGAGACAGAAAAGTAAACAAACAAAGGAAACGGATTCACCAGAACAAGGGAGTGCGGCATTATCACTAACTAGAGAGAATAGTCGACAAACGTACTGCCTCACCTTCAAATTAATCTCTTGCACAGTTTGAAATCACAAAAGTAGTTATTTTACTGTCATGGAAAAGCTTTATCCTAAGCAAACAGATTTCACTGAAAATACTTGAAGCAATTACTGAACATTCGTCTTTCTAATACATTTTTTCTGAATAACAGGATCATTTAATTAGGAAATTAGATCGAATCTTGACTCACTGAAGTCAATGGGAGTCTGCTACTCCCTCCACTGGTGCCAAGGTTTAATGTTCAGATTTCAGGACTGCCCATCTGCTTAAACTTAAGCAAGTACTTAGGTATGCTGCTGCATTGGGTCATAAATCTCCAGTTTCTTTATAATGTTCTGTAGAACTTTATATGGGGGTAAAATATATTAATGAACTTCTAGAAATGGGAAGTTGCTTCCTGTATAATTCCCCATTGAATCCCACTGTTCTGCTTCCAGTTACGCAGAGAAACTGTTAAGTGATGTCTTTTTGTTTGGTTCTTACCATCTCTAATCAGCTAAAGGATTTATCCCATTTCCGTGGAAGATGCCACAGTCTTAACTAACACACACCTACTACAACAGCAGAGCATGCCCAGACAAAAAACTCCAAATAAACCCTGGATGAACGAAGATGCTGCAACACCTCTCTTGTGCAATTCATGAGCAGCTCTGACTTACTCTGCTCTCCCGTCATGGCTTCCCACAGGAAAAAGCCTCATGCCAGGTCACCGTTCTTATCTGCTCATCATGAAGTAGCCTTCTGGTGGTGTAGGTGTGTGTTGAAGACCTTTCCCAAAGCTGCAGGATGAAAATCACGTTGTCAGCAGCGATGACACACTAGAGCACAATACAACTTTGTTTATGTAAAGGCGAAGCTCAGCTGTGCAGGATACTGAACTTTCCTGAAGGACAGCCCAAAAATTCTCACAAATGCTAAGTCTTACATCCCAATATGTATGTAAAGCCCACTTCTTTAACCTTGCCCTTTTCTCTTCCTACTGCAAGAATCCAGCTGTGGATTGTTTTGAAACAAAACCCACATAAAATAGTACAAACAAGAGCACACACATTTGCCCTTCAGAGGAAAAGATGAGCGATTAAATCACGTAACAGACATTAGCTGCATCCCTTTTTACAGACTGCAGCATGCTTCAAGGTGGACAGCTGCAAAAGCCATGGAGATACACGGCACACCGCTCCACGAACAGGCTGTTCAGCCCACGTTAAAACTGATGACTTGGAACCAGCATGTATTGTCCATAATCAGGATTTAATACCGAAAATGCTCAGTAGTCAAGATAACAGCATTGTTGAAAGAAGCCACATCGTCTTTATATGTATACAACTCCATTACACACAGCAACTGCCTCACATCAGATATGTCCCAAAAGAAAAGCTCAGGATACCCATATTTAAACCTCATCCTGATTAGAGCATACAGGTGATCGGAGTATGCCTCCTGCATGTCTTGTGGGCAAGTTCCTCCCGGGTCTTGCTGTCAGAGCCAAGGTATTCTCTCCCAGGGATCTCAGTGACTGCTCACACTGACCAGATTGGGGTACAGCACAACACGTTTGCCAAGTTTCAGTGAAATCACTCATTTTACCATCCCTCTTTGGCAGGTTCCTTCAACAAGTGACAAAGACTTTTATCCTCACACTGCAAACTCAGCACAAATAAACTGCACTTGGGGAAAACAGCGTATGATTCTAGCAGAACAAGGCCTTAGTACCTGCAGGCGTATGATTACTTGATATGCCTACTACAAACGTAAGCATATACAAAACTAAAGCATAGCTGTTACGAAATATCTGTTTAGCATAAGTCTAGGTACTACCAGTGGTAATACGTATAATAAAAAAGGATCAATTCCTAATAAAACTAAACCAACACCTCTGAAAAATATGTCATAATATTATTAAAAATGAATTAAATAGTTTTAAAACTCTAGCAAATGTCACTGAAGTGCCATTTCAGTGTACATAGCCTAAAACTCAATAATAACAGAAGGTGAATGATAATTCAGTCACAAATAGTTCTTATAATGCCCTATATTGACTACATCTAAGTAATTCTCAGCATTATCTCATAAGTTTTGTTTGGTGTTACTGTGATTTAAATGAAAAGGTTTCTACAAAAGGCTCAGACAAGGACGTATTACACATATCAGTTGAACCAAGATACATGAGAAATGCTTGCTGGAGTTTATTTTTAAAAATGAGCATTTATAAACATAACAAGTGAGGTCTTGGGAAAAATATAGTTTATTGCCCTCTAACTTCTGGGAGAACCTGCTGGAGTCAGGACTGCATTCCCCAGCATCAGTCTATGGCTAACAGTCTCCAAGAACACAACACCAAAGAAATCATCTGGTCTTTGTGAGAGCTTACTGCAGCACTACACACGCTGAGCAGTTTAAGGACTGCTCCCAGCAGAAGAACACATCCTGCCTCATGGACACCACTGGTGCACAGTGGTGGTCCTGGAACAGAAGGACCATGAGAATGGAAAGCCAATCTGAGAGACTGTCGAGACTACCAGGCAGTTATAACACCACAGTTAAACGCTGTGAAATTTGCTTTAATAAATTTCTCTTTCCAAAATCAGTTTAAGTTTTCACAAAAGGGAGAAATAGTCTAGTTAATTTTTGCTTTTCTAGTAAGCTAACATTTACATTAAACTATATGAATACAAGCATTCAGTATTTAGGGCCTTTTATACCATTTTGATTGTCTTTTTTTAAGCACAGACACTCACCATCAGCCAGAGCTATGCATGTATGTATAATTGCCACTCTGCTCTTTGCTATTCAGTATTTTAAGGTCATCTACAACATTAATCCTGTTTCATATTTTATTAAACTACCTTTCTCTTCCCCCAAAAAATGTTATGTTGATCTCCTAAACCCTCTCTGGCTCCAGCTGTAATTCTCTTCCACCATGGATTTAGTCTGTTGCTCATCATTACAGCACCAAGTACACTTGCTTTAATAAAAATAGGAATGAATTAGTCTTTAGTTAACAATTGTACCAAAGGGCAAGTTAATGAATAGCTAAACAGACATGGGCATATAACCATTCATGTAAAATGAATAGTGTGGGCTACCTGCTTGAAACCCTTATTAAACCTTTACTTATTTTATCCCAGAATCAACAGAACAAGGCAGAGTAGTCAATCAAGCTTTTGTAAGAATGATTTCTACAACAGGCTTAATGTAGTCCCTTAACATTTCAAGATAAAGCCACAATTGAAGCTTTGGAAACATAAGCAATCATATGTGACTTCTTTGGGTCAGAGTTTTATCTTCTGTCCAGATGGAGAACACTAGTACTGCAGTCTGAGGCATTACAGTCCCTGGTCATGTACGCAGTACTGTCAGTGCAGCACTTGGAAGACAGTGATAAGCAGAGCCTGTCCCCAACACAGACACCAGTGCCAGGTGAGGCAGGCTGAATAAAGAGCTTACTACTCGACCTGCCGTCCACATTGCTCTCTGTTAAACTCAAAGACACCAGGAACTATATCTTTGCCTCATTCTTCTGCCTTATATTGCCACTACTGTCGTTATCAGAGACAAGACACAGGACTAGATGGATCTGGCCCAGAAGTGTCATTATTTTTCAATATGAAGTTTCATTGGCAAACTCGTTATGTAGAAGAAGCCTTCAGTTTTACAAGATACATACACTACTTTTCTATATAATTGTTAGTATGAGGTAACAGCAGCTCTCACCAGGTATCTAAAGGCCTGCATCTTTATTGAGTAGCTCTGTCTCTAGGGCCTCTACTGCTAAATCAAGATTAATCATTTTGCCAATTCAGAGTTCTTACTCTTGTATTAGGATTTTTCTGAGTCACATATTGCCTGTTCTCCCAGTGCTGATATGAAAGCAGAAGGTCAACATAAACTCTACATCATGAATTCTGGTTACTTAAGATAAAAGGAAGGATGACATGGGGAGATATAGTTGAAGTCTATGAAATCTTGCGTGACAAAGAAAGCAGAGATAGAGATTGACTGTTCTCTGTTTTTAATGAGGCGAAGTAGGGTCCATCCTAGGAAGCTGCCACGAGACTCGTACAAAACAAATTTAAGAAGGGTGGTTCTCAATGCGGTGAGTAGAGTAGACCTGTGAAACTCCTTCCATTGTACATGCAGGTTTAAAAGCAAATGGGTGCTTGTAAAGATGCATTGTAGATCACAAAGTAGACTAGGCATAAGGGTGCTCAGGAAATTCTCCAAGGTGAGTTCAGTCAGCCTGAAAAGTACTAAGGTGGAAATAGCTCCTATGTTTGACTGGTTCTCACTCTTCCCCAGGCATCTGTCTGTGTATGTCCACTCCCTAGAGATAAAGTCCTGGGCTTTGTGAACAATTTCTGCAAACAGTTATGAATGCTTTTATGTCCCAGAAGGCTTGGAGAATTGTTCTAAGTTCGACTTGTCTTGCTGAACCATCGCAAATCTTTTATGCAAACCTATTTTTTCTTATGAACCTGAAGAACATAAAAAAATTTCAAGATCTGACTTGTCTTTCCCTATTTGAAGTCACCCTGTACTACAACTCCCTCAAAGTGTATATAACAGGCCTTAGAGAACATAGCGTGAGCTTTCTGTGCAGAACTGTCAGTTCTGTACGTTTCAAAGATTATCGTAACACTTAAATATTTGAGTTGAAAGAGCTATGTAAAGATAGAGGTGACATTTAAAAAGTCTACCTAAATGACACAGACCTATCATCACCTAACACAGTTTCAATAATTTAAAAATCTGAATTTTAAAAGAATTGTTATGTAAATCCATATTTAGACAAAAACAACATATTTGCTAGGAATGTTGAGTAACTGCTGAGTTACTTTTAGCAAGAAAAACTCAATAGAAGACTATCTAAAATACAGGCTATAAAGCAAATCTTCCCTTCTTCTTTATTTCAGCAGCTATTTTATTTCCTGATCTGTCAGACTTGTCAGATATTCTCTCTCTATTCCACATCATAAAATGAATCATAGAATGGTTTGAGTTGGAAGGGACCTTAAAGGTCATCTAGTTCCAACCCTCCCTGCTATCGGCAGGGACACCTTCCCTGAGATCATGTTGCTCAAGTCCTCATCCAACCTGGCCTTCCACACTTCCAGGGGTGGGGCATATACAGCTTCTCTGGGCAACCTGTTCCAGTGCCTCACCACCCTCAGGGGGAAGAATTTCTTCCTTGTATCTAATCTAAATCTTCCCTCTTTCAGTTTAAAGCCATTGCCTCTTGTCCTATCACTACACGCCCTTGTAAAAAGTCCCTCTCCAGCTTTCCTGTAGGTCCCCTTTAGATACTGGAAGACTGCTATAGGATCTCCCTGGAGCCTTCCCTTCTCCAGGCTGAACAAGTCCAACCTTCTCAGTCTGTTTTAATCAAATACAAAAGGCCAACAAAATCTTCCTCTTCGTCTGTCTCTTTGGCTTTCAGCAACTTCATCTTCCAAAACTATTTTTTAATTAATCCAGCACAAAGCACAATGTTCCTCATTTGTGTACGTGTGTGAATGCACACATATGTTTATAAAAATTAAAAGCAGTCCTACCACAAGAACTGAGTAGAAAAAATTTTTCAGAAACCTACAGATTCTTTTGCACATAATTGTGGTGTCTGAATGAAAGCTTTTTTCACCCGTATCTAGGTGTTAGTGGTTTCCATGACAACTTGCTGTAAGTTTTTCACTGTTTCCAGTAGGTTTTTGAATTAAAGCTTACATATGTTATAACTCAAAGATTAGCTTCAGTTTTTGCAGAACCCTAAAGCCTTCTTAGAAAGGCTTCTTAGAAATGCCAATAATATTGAAGACGTGTTTAGAGTAGATTTTGACACAAATGTCACATACCTTTTTATAAAAGCATTACAAAAAAAAAAAAGATATAGCAATGACTACTTATGTAAACACACATTTGTTATCTTTCAGCCTCAGCAGTCTATTCAAAACATAGCACGCTATCATTCAAGCATATCAAGGGGATAAATACTTCAAAGACAGTCATATAAGAGAGAGAGATGTCTCTGACAGCAATCTGAGCCATGGTAATCAAGACTAAAACTGCTGCAGTTTCTCTGGTTTGTAGTCAAAAGCCCATAGATCCTTTAAGTTTCACAAGGTCTCCCCTCCAGCTGTAAAATCAGCTTTGATTCTCCCAAACTTATAATGGCTTATAATTGGCTCATGAAAGTAGCCCAGTTTTCAAATCAAAGGAGTAAAAAAAAAATATACAGAAAAGTGCTTCTGTACAAAATAATGGGACATTCGACATGGGAAAAGAATTATGGAACATCATTCATTATATGACAAGACACTTTTTTCTTTCATGCATAAGGCGGCTGGAAGAGATTTGTTGCCATGGCATAAGGCATCTTAAGCTTGCACAGGTGATGACTGAGGAAAGAGTTCTGTCATGAGAAGGCAAGATGTTCAAAGTGCAACACAACCACTGACGTTCTCAAGTGGGGCCTAATCTCACTCCTGCTTGGATGCATCTCTTGTCATGACAGACATGTCATTCTATAGTGAGAGGTCCCAGAAAATTAAGCCAGGGGTAGGTGGTGGGTTTGGGTTATTGTGGCTTGGGTTTAGGGCATTGGGGTTTCTTGTTTGTTTTTTTTTTTTTTTTGTGGATTTTATATATTTTTTTTAAAGCAAACATTTGATGTGATGTGTAATTCAGATTGGCTTGCATAAAAACGTGACCCTGGAAAGCATTTAAAATTGGCAAGCAGGCTGGGGTGAGCATTCAGGCAGCACAGCTGGGTGTCTGAAAAGGGAGAATCCAATCAGCAGTGACAGCAAATGTATAAATCCTGTGAAGATGCGGGGAGGAAAAAGGATGCTGGCAATTTTCTACCCCGCTTAGAACAGAGAAAACCTTGTACTGACTCCACGCAAGGGGAACATTTAGTGATGCAAACTTGAAAGGTAAAATGCTTTCTCTTAGGTTTGGTGCTAGACTTCTCTCAGGAAGCATCTGGGCACATGAAATGGAGGAAGGAATGAAAGCACATTTGGGAAAGCCTCCGATAGTGCCCAACAGTGCACATCTGTGACTATGCACAGAGTTATGCAATGCCTTACACAGCCAAACCTCTTTTTGAAATTGGACACGAAAATCAAGCAATACAAAGCCAGACCAAAAAAAAGTGGAAAGTCTCAAGTTTTCTAAAACCCAAAACCCCAGGAGCTTCAAAACACTTCTAATGCCACACCTGCCATGGGGCAATCCTATTTGATGTGCGTTAGGTTACTAAGCCAGTGTCTTAGTACATCAGAGCTTCCTTAGGGTGAAGGTCTGAGGAGGGATTTTATTATCTGGCTGGAGGTGCACTAAAGCTGTTTCCAGGAAAAGTCTCTAATCTCAAGTGCAGAACCACAAGGATGCTCTTCAGTGCTTGCAGGAGGTTCCCCACTCAGTCAGAAGACAGGACACAACTGTAGCAGCTCTGAGGGTCTTTCCTGTTACTTTTGTCATAGACGTTTTTCCATCTTTATCAGCTAGGCTATCCATTATAGCCTTTCTGTTGCTTCCATTGTCCTTATATCCAAGCCAAGTATCACATGCTTCTTTTCAAATCTCAGAACACCTCTGTGCTATTCTTTACATTTGGGAGGCTAAGCAGAGCCCAAGCTATTCATTTTCAGTGCCTAAGGAGTGAGTCAGACCACTTGACTTTATAAGTCAAGGAAGTTATCCTGTTAAATAGAAAGAACTCAACAATCTATCCTTGAGCGCTACAAGGGGAAGGAAATTGAACTGAACTCACTCACTGAACCATCATTTCTACTCCTTACAATATCTAACTACAATTGCAGATAACAAGCAGGTGATAGATTGCATCATTTGATTCTCTTCTCCTCTTACATGAGTCTGTTGATAGGTGAGCATTGCAGTGAAGTTTTGTGGCTTGTTCTGGATGTCACCTAAGGATGCTCCTTCCCCCTTGAGGAGATGCACCGTCCAGAGAACAGCAAGAAAGCAATATCCCCGTCTTCTGCAGAGCTTCCTCTCAGTAAGATCTTGGCTATGAATATTTTAAATATTTCTGAAGCAAAGAAAAGGTTGCTGTTATAATCCATTGCTGATTTTGGTATCATTATACTGATTTTAAATGCCATGCAGTGAACTCTTAATTGGGTATCATGTTCCCCTCTGCACTGTACACATCATTGGAATTTTGTTCCACTCTGTAACGGGAAAAAGGATTTCATTTAAAAGCCTGTTTCAGCTCGTTATCCAACACGATATAATTATTGCATTACATGAGGTACTCAAAGAGGCAAGGTGTCTGGATTTGGACAAGCAAATGATTAATGACAGTGGCAGACTGTAATCCTATTAGCATAACACTAGGAAAGGGTGCTACTCAGCTGGCTTTTCACGTGCAAAGCAACTCTCTTTTCTCATTATTCTCCCCATTCCCACCCATAGATGGGCCTGTAGTAGGAGACAGTCTTCAATTTGTAAGAATTTTTGGTTTTCTCCACTGTATACAAGGTCTATGCCAAGGTGTCATCTCTTGGCTCCTCTGTTTATTCATACTGATAAAACTATAAAACGCCGTTTTCATAAGCATCTCTCTTTTTCATAAGAAGACAAAAAAAGAGGTCAAAAAAAAAAAAGAAAACCATCAAGTCTTTCCCAACCTTTCTCTTCAGAAACAAGAGACTGGCCTCCCAAGAAAGCAAGGAATCAATTGTTAGAGTTTCATGAGGGGTTTAGTCAGCATCTTGAAACACATAGCTCCTGCACCTAAGCTGCAGGACTGTTAAAAGGACAGAAAGCTTGAAAACACTAAGCAAATTATTTTCAAACAGATAGCAAACCTGAACAAAGTGGTGCTGCAGATGAACCTGTCTGGATACTTGTAAACCAAAGCAAGAGATTATGTTGTACCCCTTGGGAAGCAGTTTGCAATTCCTGCTGAGCAGCTCTTGAAGAATTCTTAGGCAAAAAAAGGCAGTGAAGAAATGTCTGGTGATATCTGAAAAGAAAATAATCTATCTAGTCACCACAACAACGCAGTAATAAAATGAAGGCAAATGGGGTTTACGATGATTCCTGCATTCATGTTCAATCATATTATCCAAAGTTATTTTCTGTGCTTATTTTTTTTTCTGGGGCTTCATTGCTTACCAAAACTAAACCTAAAGCAGTATCAGTTTTGTTGTTTTTTGCTGGACTCTGCAACATTCTCTCTCTAATGCGGGAAGTTGAACATTCACACAACAGTACAATTCCCAGTTGTTGCTGCTCTCTTTCTAACAGCAGAAGGACATCTCTATTCCCTTTTAAACTCAGTCTAAGTGATCTAGAGCCAACTTGCCCTATAGGTTACTTGAGCATTCTCCCAAGTGTTTTTTATTTTTCTTTTGCAGAAGATTTTATTACTAACACCTAGTGTAAAACCACCTACCTTAACTGAAGATCAAATATCCTTTGCATCTACTCCAGTCAAGACTGTTGCTATACATTGTTTATATTGTCCCTGTGATGCCCATTTCACTTCCCCTACTGCCAGCATAAATTTCTCCTTTTGGTTACTCAGCCCCCTGATATTAGTGTTCAGTCATTTCCACTGCTTTACACCAGCTGCAATCACACCAGAGAGGACCAGTCAGCAAATACCTCCTTCTGCTTGACCAGTAGAGAAAGAGCCCATTCCAGCGCATTTATGTGATCTGGTTTAGTAAAGCTATGGAAAATTTTATTACTACATCTTATTCACAGGGAGAGAAAAAAGTTCTCTTTTTCAAAACTACCAAAGCACAAAAATGTCAGATTGATAAAACTGGTTTCTTCCATTTCTGCATTAGTCAGCTCAGAAGAACAAACAGTCCCAATTCTTCCAATGACAGCAAGTGCTGCCATGGTGCTTTCATATCACCATGGCAGCGAAATAAATGTTGTATACTTGGAAATCTTCAGTGACATTGCGTGAAACGTGAACGTGCAGGTTCACATTTCGAACACTAATGATCGGACACTGCCGCATTGGAATTTACTACAAAAACAACTTCAATAAAATGTTCTGAGAAGCATTTGTACTCCTCCTGTGCGCAGCCACAGTGGTGCTTCAGTGACGCGTATAGCAGTAGAGATTATCTGGAGGCAAAAAGACACAATCAAAAGACAAGGAAGAAGGGAAATTTTTCCCCAAAGACATCTCTGCCCTGACATTTAGTTGCCACATGACCCGGGCTAAATCACGGCTTCCCTGCGTAACAAAGGTTTGGTTTTAAACAGTTTTGAGTAAACTCTTTTTCTCAAACAGAAAGCTTAAGTAGATCAGTCATATATTTTCTGTTAAAACACTTTTTCAACTGAAATTTGGGCTTTCTAATAAATGTTAGGGAGGAGTAGGAAAGGGAGAAGCTTAGGCTTTCTACAGAAAATATCTATTTCATCTCAAATTTGAAGTGTCTTTTCATAAGATGTTGTAGTTGAGGAACTTAATGCTGTATGCTCTGTCTGAACTGGGCTCCTTGAACAGATTGCATCTAACTATCCAAAAATTTTGTAACTTTTATTATGCAATCTATCTAGACAAAGTGTAACCTTTTAGACTGGGAACATAAGACAAATGATCTACAATTTCCAACAGTTTTTGTCAGCAGTGTTTTCTAATCAAATTATTTGGTGCACAGGCAAAAACTTGACAGTCTTTTCAGAAGAGTAATTTTTTCACTAGACTTTCTATAAAAGACAATGACCTTCTATTAAAAAAAAAAGGATTTGCAGGTTAGTTTGTCCCACAGGTGCTCAGACAAAAAACATGTATTACTGATAGTAAAATAGATTAGGATTTTTAAAGGTAGAAGGACTGCTCTGTAGGTAGGAACTGCCTCAGTTCCAGGTGAGTCTACGTTAATAATGCATTTTCAACTAATGTAATCCTCCCTGTTCCTGAGTTTAAAGGCCATGACTACTTACCTACATAAAGTTGCTATCAGGATGAATGTTCATAATTTCAAGTATTTGGTATCATGTTTTTGAGATCACTGTAAGGATGGACAGAAGAAGAGTAAGAGATCTCACACATAAAAAGGAAGGTTACAAGAGCTTTTGGGGGTTTTGTTTTGTTGTTGATGTTTGGAGGGGGGTTGTTTGTGGGTTTTTTTAATAGCTCATCCATATGTAGTAAGGTGTTAAGATATGTCAGAGGCAGTGTTCCCAACATTGGTTACCAGATTCCACAGAGATATTTGAGCCTTAAGATTCATGCTATAACGTAATACATTAAAAATGTTTACTCTCAACTTTTTAACAAAACCACTACATTTGGTAAATATGGACCATATGCCTTCATGTCCCAAAATATGAACTAAGTCTGAATATGTAAGTATGCAATTCTTGCATTCATTAAAGACAACTGTCATGGTTTGATGGGGGGGGCAGGTTCTGGTGGCAGAAGCTGCCCATCAGAATAGACTCCCATCCCCCTCGGGGCTTGAGCCAATCCACGCCTCTGCGAATTGTCTATTTTTGTCAGGACAAAGGAACCCGAAAAGGTGTGCCCTTTGCCCAGGAGCAAGGAGAAGGGAGGGGGGCACGGCCCCCACTCCCCAGGCGGCGGCCCAGCCAGGCTGGTGCCACCTGCTGAGGATGGACACGGCAGAGCCGCTTGGTGAACTCAGGGAGAGCCCCGCTCCCAGGGCACCCACCAGGCCAAGTTCACCCAGAGAGGATTGAGATCTGAGAGAAACAGCCACACCAACACCAGGTCAGTGAAGATGGAATGGGATGAGGTGCCCCGGAGCTGAGTTTCCCTTGCAAGTGGTGGCGAGACGGCAGGCGGCCCCCTTGCAGCAAGGTGGTCCCGGGGGAGCAGAGACCCACTCGCAGCCCGTGGAAAACCCACGTCAAGAAGAGATGCCAGAGCCTGAGTATGGTACGCATCTAAAGTCCGTGGGACAACGCCCGTCGATGGGGAGGTGTTTTGTTTAAAGGAGATGCCTGAGCCTGAGACAGTCGTGAAGCATGGGCACAGGTCGAGGCGCATTTAAAGTCTGTATGACGACCCAGCCTGAGCGAGTGGCAACGACTCCCTAAGAATCCGAGACTGTGGTAAAGCCCGCACTGGAGCAATCCAATGGGGTAAAAATTGTGTCCTGCGGGTAGGACTCGTGCTGGAGAAGCTTGTGGATTTTCCTTGTGAGTAGGGGATCCACTGGAGCAAGGGAAAATGGTGTAAGGACTCCTCCTCTTTTAAGAGAAGTGGCAGTAACAACATGGACGAACTGACCTTCACTCCCCCATTCCCTGCCCCCCTGCGCCGCTGGGGGGAGGAGGTAGAGCCTGGAAGAAAAGGAAAGGGGGGTGGAGAGGTGTTGATTTTAAGATCTGGCCTTGTTTTCTTTTTATCCTTTCAAGTAACTGGTTTTGCCTGTCTTTATTCTTTTAAGTAACTGTTAATAAATGGTTTTGCTTTAAGAAAGCCAAGTCTGTTTTGCCTGGGACCATGGTTGGTGGGTGCTCCCTCGGTTCTTGTCTTGACCCTCAATCCTTTTATTATATTTTTCTCCTCTCCACTTTACTGGAGTGGGAGACCGGCTGCATGGAGTTCAGTTGCTGGATCGGCCTAAAACCTCGACAACAACCAATTTGGATAATAAAAATATAAATTTGGTTGTGGTATGATACCCCTTAACAGAACTGTGCTTAAAGTTCATAGAAAGAAAATATTTTCCCTACCTAGGCTTGCTTTGATTTCACAAGCTTCCTGTAGATATATATTTAAATTTTCAGAATTAACATATGGAAGGTCTCAGACCATATTACCACATATACTAAAAATAATCAGTAATTAAATATGATGTCACCTGAAACTAATTCAGCCCTCTTCACAGCAAGCCTACACTTCAAGCTCACATCACACTGGCCACATGCATTCCAATCTGTCTGTATCTCCTGCCTCCTTCTTCAAAGACATTCACGTGCCTCAGTGTCACCTTCCATGCTGCCCCTTCTGCACAGGGCACACTGTCCAAGTCGGTCTGCCAAGCTGCCTTCTCTGTCAACGTTTGCTTTCCTCACTGCCCGTAGAAACAAGGACAGTTAAAATACATGGCAAATCTACAAGAGAAACATACTTCTCCCTGAGCTGACCATATGATCTTTCTTCTACTATCCATGTTACCTTCCCATCTCTAACATACAAGTCTGTTTTTTTGTATTATATTGTATCAGACAGTAGGCTTATTTGTGCCAAAATCCGCAGGCTGAATACTTGGCTTCCTTCTGACCACATGCACGGATTACCTAGCTCAAAACAAACTTAATGATTATGGCACCATTCTTAGTTTTTTCCTCTGTTACTAATTCTGCTGGTATTAGTAGCAGTTGATGAGTACTTGACACTTTTGAAAAGCAGTCTTTCTTATTAAGTAAAGAAACATTGAGTGAGGAACCTGTCCTTAGAGACTCATTTATTATAAACTTTGGCCTTCCACTGGGTTCTTCTGTTTTTCAAGCTAAATGGATTGTGAGTATTATCCCACTGATAATATCTACACCACTAAATGCCAGCATCAACAGATTCCATGGACAAGCTGTGTTTGGGTTCCCTTTCCCTATCAAACATGCCAGTGCTTTAAAAATGTCCTCAAGTAATTGAAGTTACTCATTCAAAATAGAAACACTATAAAATTCTCTCCATGTCGCAGATAATTAGTTCTGGGCATCTTGTCCATTATGCCTTTGGGCATTTTCTGCAGATGCCACCTAAAATTCCACAAAATGTGCTTTTCAGTCAAGAATCACAGCAAGCAGTCATGCCAGGAGCAGTAACAAGCTTGCTGACAGCTCCACAACTCTTACTTATCCAAAGCAGTCCCATGTTTTTTCAGTAGAGCTTTCTCTCTCTAAATACATTTCTCTTCCCACAAATAAGTGCTGTTTTAATAAATAGTCTTAATAAACAAAACACACCCTGTTTAACATGTGTAAGAAATGCTACCCCATCTGTAAAGCTTTTCTCTCTCTTTCTCAGCATATATTCTGCTGATATAAACCAACAGCAGTTTTATCCCAGCAGATGGTTATCTCGCCATCATTTTTTAGTTTTCTACCTCTTCCCACTGAAGTAGATAGTAATAAATGGAGCAGAACAGCATCTTTTTGCCACTCATGCATGGAAGGATAGTAAGTTTTAAAGTATTTTGGCACAACCAGACAAGGCTGAGCTTGACTTAAAATAGATTTCATGTTAACCAGTTCAAGCTAACTCTCATTATAGCAGCTATAAAAAGTACATAATTCTATGACATCACAATAATGTCTGAAAGGAAACTGTAGTGATATTTACGACTTTCGTGAAATCTCATTCTGAAAATGCCCAGGTTAAAAATATCAATACATTTTTACTATTATATATAAAGTAACAGTTGTTTAGAGATGCCAACAAAGGTTAGGGCTCCATCTGCTAGGTTCCCTATACACACCAAGACACAGAATTTGTCCCACCCAAATTTCACTCTGGAGTTAAATGAGAGTTTCGGAGAAAGAAAACATAATCTTGATTTTACAGGTGAGAAAAGTGACATATGTGATCGCCAGTTACGATCAGCAGTTTTAAACATGGATGATTAGGCACAATAACCTGTATCTGGGCACTAATAAAATCAATGGAAAAAACAGTTACCACTTTGGAAAATCCATCACTTTTTATTCGCCTAAAAATGGACCTAGGTGTCTCTGAAAGAAACTAAGTTACTTCATCAGTGTGGCAGATTGTGTCTGTGACTGAACCAGGGAAGCTGGCCAAATTTTTGTGCTTGTGACACAAGCACAAAGTCATTTCTGCACCCTAGAGTATGTTTGCTAGGTCTATTAGTGCTCAGACAAAAGCTCTTTAGCCTTCTGCTAACAGCTTTTCGAACTCTACTGCCTTGCTGTTCACAACTTCAATTTGGCATGAGTGGATGGAAAATATATGGATTTAGATTTTAAAGTGCTAGCAGAAAGCAAATCCATATTTTGTTGCTCTAGTCCATTCTGGAATACATTGGAAGCAACTTAATCTATTTGTCACCTCTAAATCCTATCCTGGAGACTGCTGCAGCAGCCAAGAATGCTTAAAAGAGGTCCCCTATCGAGCTACTGTTTTTGTGAGACGGTGGACTCATTATCATGAATGATATTGTGCATCATTATGATGCATTTCAAGTCTGATAAAAAAATTCATTATTTCAAATTACTGAAATCTTTAAAAGGAAACACAGATGCAATGCGTGTTGAGGAACAGCAATTGGAAACTATATTTAAGCCAAGGTGTTAACATCAAATCATTTTACTATGAATGTAAATAACTGTAATTATTAAGTATTATTTCTGTGAAGATCCACTTCAGAGCAGCTAAGACTGGGACTGGGGAGAGCTGCTGCAGAAAAAAAGCCGAAGAAAAGCTCTTTTCTGGGGATTTTTCGAAACGTTTTCTAGCCAGGACCAGATCTGCCGCTGTTGGGGGCGGTGCAGGCGTAGGCGTGTTGCGGGGAGAGCCGGGGCGGTGCCAGCACACCCGCGGCTCACTGGGCTATAAATCGCCTCAGGGAGGGCAAGGACTGGTCGCTGCCCCCCGAGAAGGAGGTGAGCAAGCCTATTGTTCCTGCCTGACGAGGGGGGCAACTGCTGCTGCCTACAGCTCGTTGGACGGGATTTGAAGTGCCTCACCTTATCAGGGAGTCATGGTGGCTTCTCGGAGGAGGAGAATCGTGCTTTCTGCACCCACTTGAAGGGATGTCGGTGTTCAGGTCACAGGCTGTGAGGAAGGTCATGGCTTTTCCCTGGTAGCTGGGAGCAATCCTGAGGATGGCTGTGTGAGGTGCGAGCAGGTTGATGACCTGCTAAACCGGGTGGCACAGCTCCAGGATGAAGTGTTGGAGCTCAGGGAGGAGGTGAGTAGGTTAAGAAAAATTAGGGAAAGTGAGAGGGAAGTTGAAGACTTCCATAATCTGGTTGTGGCAGAGCAGAAAGAAGAAGTGGAGAGGTTAGAGGGGATCAGGGAATGTGAGGAATTAGGGGACAGGGGGCAATGGCTCAATGTCCCTGCTCGGCGTGGCAAGTGCAACTGCCCGGCAATTCCCCCATCCCCCAGGTGTCCTTGCATAACAGGTACAGTGCTCTGCAAGGGGAACTGGATAACAGTGAGGATGATGGTTCTCCCTGCTTGGGGGTGTCACCAAAGCCTAGTCAGACTGCCGCCGGCATTAAAACCTCATCAGTAAGGAATAAAAGACGGGTCATTGTCATTGGTGACTCAGTGCTTAAGGGATCAGAAGGCCCGATATGCAGACTGGATCCCCTGCACAGGGAGGTCTGTTGCCTCCCAGGGGTCAGAGTTAAAGATGTCAGGAAGAAGCTTCCTTCCCTAGTACGGCCCTCAGACTATTACCCCCTTTTGTTGTTTCAGGTAGGCAGTGAGGAATTAGTAAGAACCACTCCAAGGACAATGAAGAAGGACTTCAGAGCCTTGGGGCGCCTGGTCAAGGGATTAGGAGCACAGGTTGTGTTCTCCTCTATCCCTCCAGCTGTGGGCAAAGATGAGAGACTAGGCAGGAAGTACCAGCAGATTAATACCTGGCTCCGAGCCTGGTGTGTCTGGCAGGGGTTTGGGTTTTTGACAGTGGCTGGATCTGCAAGAGGCCAGGTGTTGTGGTTTTAGGCCGATCCAGCAACTAAAACTCACACAGTCACTCCTTCTCCAGTAAAGTGGGGAGGATAAAAATATAATAAAGGGACCAAGGTTGAGACAAGAACAGAGGGAGCACCCACCGACCATGGTCCCGGGCAAAACAGACGTGGCTGTCTTCATAGATTTCATAGATTTCTAGGTTGGAAAAGACCTTAGAGATCATCCAGTCCAACCGTTCCTAATCCCCTTAAACCATATCCCTAAGTAGTTCATCCACCCTTTTCTTAAACACATCCAGGAATGGAGACTCAATCACCTCCCTGGGCAGCCTATTCCAGTGGCTGACAACCCTTTCAGAGAAGAAATACTTTCTAACATCCAACCTGAATCTCCCCTGACTAAGCTTATATCCATTTCCTCTTGTCCTATCACCCATCTCCCACCATCCCTTCTCAAGTATTTGTAGGCTGTAATCAGGTCTCCCCTCAGCCTCCTCTTCTCCAGGCTAAACAGCCCCAACTCCCTCAGCCGCTCCTCATAAGTTTTATTTTCCAGCCCCTTGACCAGTTTAGTCGCCCTTCTCTGGACCGGCTCCAGGAGCTCAATATCTCTCTTAAAGCGAGGGGCCCAAAACTGGACACAATATTCCAGGTGCGGCCTTACCAGTGCGGCCGAGTACAGGAGCAGGATCACTTCTCTATTCCTGCTGGTCACACTATTCTTGATACACGCCAGTATTCCATTGGCCTTTTTGGCCACCTGGGCACACTGCTGGCTCATATCAAGCCGATAGTCCACCAACACCCCCAGGTCCTTCTCCGCCAGGCAGCTCTCCAGCCACTCTTCCCCGAGCCTATAGCGATGTTTGGGGTTTCTTAAAGCAAAACAATTTATTAACAGTTACTTAAAAGGACAAAGGGAAACAAAACCGGTTACTTGAGAGGATAAAAAGAAACAAAGCCAGATCTTAAAACCGACACCTCTCTCCCCCCCTCCACCCCCTCGCTTTCCTTTTCCTCCCAGCTCTACCTCCTTCCCCCAGCGGTGCAGGGGGCAGGGACTGGGGGAGTACAGGTCAGTTCATTCCGTGCTGTTACCGCTGCTTCTTTCTTAAAGGAGGAAGAGTCCTTACACCCTTTTTGCCGGCTCCAGTGGATCCCCTACTCATGAGAAAAAATCCACAAACTTCTCCAGCGTGAGTCCTACCCACAGGATGCAATCTTTCCCCATCGGATTGCCCCACAGTCTCGGATTCTTAGGGAGTTGTAGCCACTTGATCCAGCATGGGTCGTCACGCAGAATCCAGATGCCTCTCTACCTTGTCGTGTGTCCCAACACGACCGTCCTCAGGCTCAGGCATCTTCTCTCCATGGGCTGCGAGTGAGTCTCTACTCCACCGAGGCCATCCTGGTTGCAGGGGGGCTGCCTGCCATCTCGCCACCAGCTGCAGGGGAAACAGCTCCCGCTCCATCCTCACTGACCTGGTGTTGATGCTGCTGTTTCTCTCAGATCTCAGTCCTCTCCAGGTGAACTCAGCCCAGTGGGCACCCCAGGAGTGGGGTCCTCCTTGAGTTCCCCAGCCGGCTCCGCCGCCACCATCCTTAGTGGGCGGTGCCACCCCGACGCAGGCAGCTCCCCGGCCAGGAGCCAGGGAGCGGGGGCATTGCCCTCCTCCCTTCTCTCCTCGTTCCTGGGCAAAGCACCTTTTCCGGTTCCTTTGTCCCGACGTAAATAGGACAATTGGCAGAGGCACTGATTGGCTCAACCCCGAGGGGGATGGGAGTCCGATCTGGTGGCCAGAACCAAGTCCAACCCGATTCCAAAACCAGGGAGGTCACAGGGAGCAAAGCCCTTCTCCTGCCACCAGAACCGCTCCCCCCCCCCATCAAACCATAACACCAGGTCTGTTAGAAAGGCATGGTAATAGCCTGTCCCGCAGAGGGAGAAGAGTTTTGGGAAGGGAGTTGGCAGGGCTCATAGACAGAGCTTTAAACTAGGTATGAAAGGGGGTGGGGGTGAAATCAGGATCACTGGAAGGGAGCCGGCATGCAGTATGCCAGTGCTGGTGGGGGAGGAATGCACTAACAAGATCGCACAGTCTTGTGAATTAGCAAGGGATCAAGGTGTCATGCCGGGTTGCAGACAGAGCACAGGGGTTGTTGAGGGGTTGGTTACTGTGGAAACATTTGAGCATCATCAGGGGGCTCCAGGTACCTCATCAGGGACCCAACTCAAATGCCTCTATATGAATGCCCGCAGCTTGGGCAGTAAACAAGAGGAGCTGGAGATGCTTGTGAGCCTGCAGCGCTATGACCTGATTGGCATCACAGAGACAGGGTGAATGACTCCTGCGATTGGTGTGTTGGACTAGAGGGGTATAAACTGTTCAGGAAGGACAGGCAGGGGAGATGAGGAGGGGGTGTTGCCCTCTATGTCAACGAATGGCTAGAATGTATGGAGCTCCACCTGGCAAGTGATGACGAAAGAACCGAGTGCCTGTGGGCCAGGGTGAAAGGAAGGGTAGGAGACTTTACAGTGGGAGTGTGCTACAGACCACCCAACCAGGAGGACCAAGTGGATGAGGCCCTATGTAGGCAGATAGGAGTTGCTGCTCGTTCACAAGCCCTGGTCCTCATGGGGGATTTTAACCACCCTGATATCAGTTGGATAAACAACACGGCGGGGAACAAGCAATCCAGGGGAGTCCTGGAATGCATTAACGATAACTTCCTTATCCAAGTGATAGAGGAACCAATGAGGAGAGGTGCCATGTTAGACCTCGTTTTTGTCAATAGGGAAGGACTGGTAAGCAATGTTGAACTCATGGGTAGCCTTGGCTGCAGTGACCATGAGATGGTGGAGTTTGAGATCCTAAGGGCAGCTAAGAGGGGGAAGCTCAGCAAGCTTGAAACCCTCGATTTCAGAAGAGCTGTCTTTTGCCGCTTCAGGAACCTCCTTGGTAGTGTGCCATGGGATAAAGCCTTGGAAGGACTGGGAGCCCAAGATTGCTGGTTGACTTTCAAGGATCATCTCCTCCAAGTTCAAAGGCATTGCATCCCCAAAAGGAAGAAATCAGGCAAAAACACCAAGAGACCTATATGGATAAACAAAGAACTCCTGGCTAAAATCAAATACAAAAGGGGATTACACAAAGCATGGAAGCAGGGACTGATAACCTGGGAGGATTACAAGGAAGTTGCTCGTGTACTCAGAGACCAGGTTAGAAAAGCTAAGGCCCTGACAGAGTCAAATCTGGCCAGCGATATTAGAAATAACAGAAAAGAATTTTACAGGTATGTGAGAGTGTCGTGGGTCAGGCCGATCCGGCAACTAAAGCCCACGCAGCTCTCCCACTCCAGTAAAATGGAGAGGGGAAAAATGTAGTAAAAGAGCTGAAGATCGAGACAGGAACAGAGGAGCACCCACCAACCACGGTCCCGGGCAAAAGAGGCTGTTTTCTTAAAGCAAAACTATTTATTAACAGCTACCTACAAAGAGAAAAGCACACAAAAACAGTTACTTGAGAGGATAACAAGAAAACAAGGCCAGATCTTAAAATCAACACCACTTCCCCCCTTTGCCTCTTCTTCCCGGCTCTACCTCCTCCCCCCAGCGGCGCAGGGGGGCAGGGAATGGGGGAGTGCAGGTCAAGTGAGTCCATGGCACCACACAGCTTGGTGTCATCGGCAAACTTACTGAGGGTGCACTCAATGGCATCATCCATGTCGCTGACAAAGATGTTGAACAGCACTGGACCCAGAACAGACCCGTGAGGGACACCGCTTGACACTGGTCTCCATGTAGACATCGCACCATTGACCACAACTCTTTGAGTGCGACCATCCAGCCAGTTCTTTATCCACCGAGTGGTCCATCTGTCAAATCTGTGTCTCTCCATTTTAGAGACAAGGATGCCATGTGGGACTCACTTGAGGGAAGAGATGCCATCCAGAGGGACCTTGATAGGCTTGAGAAATAGACCAGTGCTAACTGCATGAGCTTCAACAAGTCCAAATGCAAGGTCCTTCAGCTGGGTCGGGCCAATCCTTGGCATAAATACAAACTGGGCGCAGAGTGGGTTGAGAGTAGCCCTGAAGAGAAGGATTTGGGGGTGTTTATAGATGAGAAGCTCAACATGAGCCGGCAGTGCACTCATGTGTCCCAGAAGGCCAACCGCATCCTGGGATATATTGAGAGAAGCGTGGTCAGTGGGTTAAGAGAGGTGATTCTTCCCCTTTACTCTGCTCTTGTGAGACCCCACCTCGAATACTGCATCCAGTTCTGGTGTCCCCACCATAAGAGAGACATAGATCTGTTGGAGTGTGTTCAGAGGAGGGCCACAAAGATGATCCAGGGGCTGGAGCACCTCTGCTATGAGGACAGGTTGCGGGAGCTGGGATTGTTCAGCCTTGAAAAGAGAAGACTTCAGGAGGACCTAATAGCTGCCTTCCAATACCTGAAGGGAACCTACAGGAAGGCTGGGGAGGGACTTTTGACAAGAGTGTCCACTGATAGGACAAGGGGAAATGGGTTTAAGTTGAAGGAGAACAGATTTAGATTAGATCTTAGGAAGAAATTCTTCAGTACGAAGGTGGTGAGACTTCGGAGTAGATTGCCCAGAGAGGTTGTGGATGCCCCCTCCCTGGAGGTGTTCAAGGCCAGGTTGGACGGAGCCTTGAGTAGCCTGGTCTAGTTGAGAGGTGTCCCTGCCAATGACAGGGAGGTTGGATTAGATGATCTCTAAGGTCCCTTCCAGCCTATGTCATTCTATTATTCTATGATTATTCTGCTTAGCATGAAAAACGTGATTTTATGCAAGTTACACTGTAAGCTGAAATTGCCTTCAGTCTCAGCAAGGCTGCAAAGACTCATGTCGACCCTAGTTGTCCTTTTTGCTGAAAGCACAGGCAGACACCAAAGGTAATCTCATCATACTCACCCTGGCAGAGCAGATATTTGGCCAGTGGTTACTTTTCTACTTCTTGCTGCTAGCTTTCTTCTCAAGAAGACTACAAACAGAGTGATAATGGCTGGGCTGCCTAAAAATGGCAAATTTGTGAAAGGAATAGGAAAACAAGATTATTTATTTAAAGGGAAAAAAAAAAAAAAGGAAGCAGAGGCACTTGGGTTACCAAAGTGGTCATCTTTAATATCAATGCCATCATATATGGGAACATAGCTCCATGTCTGGAGAGAATCCAGTCACTGCAAATATGAAAACATTTCAAAATGTTTGAAGACTGACAATACATTTGATAGAGCAGGATATGGCCACGAGTCAGGAAGCACAGGAAGAGGGAACGGTCGTATATTTGGAGAACTCACTTCATGCAAAAGACTTACTATTAGTTCACATCCCAAGAAAGCAGCAGAGAACATGAAATGCAGTAGAATAGACACTGAGAACTGTTTAAAGTGTTAATAAATTTACCTCGAATAAGCAGAAGTGACAGTGAAGATCTACCTTTCACAACCTGTACATTAAAAAAAGTCAATCACAGATATGATACCATGACTACTTATAGCAATACCTGAGAGAGTACTGTTCCCCAGGAACAGACTTGTTAATGGAAAATGTGAGCAATCCCTCTACCAGTCTGTGTTGGGAACCTAATTTCTCAAAAACAAAGCAAAACAAAAAAATCCCCTACCCTCAAAAAAACCCACAACGAACCACATACAAATTTAAAACACTGAATTCAGACAAGTCTGGACCAAAAAAAAACTCCTGGGAATAGAAATGCAGACCAGGTAGAAGATACCACACTAAAGACAAAGCAAAAGCAGATCTATAAAGACATAGGGAATCCTTTGCTATTAAGGAATTTTACAGAGTCTAAATATTACTAATGTCTAAAACAATTGAAAGTGTAAAAAAAAAAGTGAAGAAGCGGCAGAAAGCAAATTAGGACATTCCCTTTTAAGAGTATCCAAATCAGTTATCTCTAATATGTCATTTCTTCCGTTACGAATAAGCATACTGGAGAGCGAGCAGAGTATTCTTGGGGAAGATTGTCAAAACTATTTGAGTAATAATGCTTATAATGATATGCAATTAGTCATGAAGTCAAGGATACACACAATATATAGTCACAAAATACAACATACTGTCTATGGGACAATGTGTCAGAGGGAGAGACTGGTAAGGTTCAGGACTGGCTTTAAAGACTCATCTTGGCAACCCTGAATATGATTGGCAAGGAGGAAACACAGAAGAAAGGCCATTATTGTTCCAGTTTATTAAAGACTTTTAGCACTAATGCTTGAGATGTCTCAGAAGAGGCTTACAAGAACAGCAAGAAAAAAGGGAAAATGGCTCAGTTTATTGCAGCTGAAGGATTTTTCAGTAAAAGGCAGAAAGAGGTATAACAGAATGAGATAGTGTTACCACCAATGAGATGAAAAAGAGCTGACGAACATTTGAGCCAAAGCGGCAAAAATTTAGAGAGAGTCTGAGGAACAGTGGTTTAAATTTGATATTAAGCTTGGAAGGAAATCCTGCAGCTTGTTGAGGGATATGAAGCTTGGCACAGTCAAACTGGGATCCATTTCTACAATTACTGAACCCACAAAAGGCTCCTGTACAGCTCTGTAATAGCACTCCCCTGCCTCAGCTTACCACTACAGCTGTCCAGACATACAACACTCATTGGAAATCTTGGCAGAGTGCTTTTTTTTCGGAGCCACAGAAGAGAACCTAGAACAGACTTAGAAATTCCTTTTTTTTTCCTTCTTTTTTTTTGTTGTTGTTTTTTTGGATTCAGGTTTAATGAGAAGAACAATAGGCAGAGAGCAAGTTTCAAGGAAACAGCCTGAAATGTGGAGAAAATACGATACAGCTTCCAAACGAACTGTATCAACAACCTTTCCATTTCATAGATTTGGATGAATTTCACTGAGAGCTGGAGCAGAAAAGAATTCTTGAAAAGCCTTTACCAAAACCACTCCAAATTTGGTCAAAAAGGATCTTCAATCAAATCACATTTAAAGAAAAAAAAAGGGGGGGGGGGGAAGAAAAATAAACCAGAAATTCAATTATTACCACACATTTCAAAGTTAGATATCTAAGCTACATATGTAGTTTTTCATTTTGAAGCACAGTGGTATTTACACTAATAAAGCCAGAATCAACAGTAGTTGTTGCTTTGGGCTTGTTATTTTCTTCTCCTCTTCCTTCCTCCCCTAGAAAAGCGACTGGTCAAGGCTACGCTGACCAAAGTCCAAAATACATTGTAAATCAATTCTCTGAAGGCGGAAAGAAAGGGATGAGGGGACACTGGAGAAAACAAAGCAGTCATTTCAAAACAAACCCAACCAGTCGACACCGACGCACAGCCCCAACTGCCACACGCCAGTGCGAACGGAGATGGTGTGAATGGGTGGATGCTCGTGTCAGCGGAGTGCTCCCCACGGATGCAGCTCCCCATGGGGAGCAATCGATGGCGTAGGTCTGGGACGGTTCAGCACAGCAGGATCATGGCACCATGGGACAAGGGTTCAGAACACAGCTCTGTCGCCTTATCCAGCTCGTTCTATTTCTGGTGGACAGAGCTGGCCTTTAGGGTCTCCAAAGACGCAACTCTCAGGCTTCTTTGATTTGCAAAACTGTAAACGCTTGCTCTAATCTCAGCTTGTTTAAAAAATAAGCATGTTTCAATCCCTCGTCTATCTCTCTATCTTTCAAAATAATCTTGACAACAAATACTGACTGACAGAGTTGAAAGTGTCATGAATGTTTTTTCACAGTCAAGTTATTTTCATGGTCAGGACAAACAACTACTCTGAGTTGACCCCAGTAATCTCTCTCAAGTTTTTTAAAGGATCTCTGTTCGTTTCAGCTTTGAAGAATAGCTCTGCCCTCGCTACCAGGGCCAACTGCAATTGCTCACAGCTGTAACAACTCCAGTGTGCAAGCTGCGTGATGGCAAACCACTAATTCCAGGCCAGGGCTGCAGGCTGAAAGCTGGGCATAGAGGGGACCTCGCGGGAGTCTCATTCCTCTGAAGAAAGTACTAAAAACTTAACTTGGCCCAGCAGGAGCCAACGAAAAGCAAGCACTGATCACAACGCACCATCCTGTTGCTGCTGCGTCTTCCCCAATCTCCAAATCATGGGCGAACTCCTCAGACTCTCTACAGGCAACAGCACTCCTGTCTGTGGTGAAAAGTGACTGGGCTACAAGGTTCAAGCAAACGGTTTATTTGCACTGTGCTTACAGGTTTAACACTAAGGTTCAAGAAAACAATTTACTCAAACTGCACTTGCAGATTCAATATGCCACTATTGCAGGTTTCTATAGATACAATGGAGGAATGCACTACCACAGTTTAAAAGCAACATATACACTATCACAACGCACAAGAGAGTCACGAAATGCACGATTACAGCACAAGAGTCACAGAATGCACGATTACAGCACAAGATCACAGAATGCACTACTACAGCACGCAAGAGACAACCCACAAGCACAGTAGACTCAAAACACACTAAATAATCACTTACCCCTCCAGGTAAGGGCTCTCAGTCCCTGGGAAGTTCCCTTGGCCTTCCCATCGAGGGGGGAACAATCTCCTCCCAGACCAGCTGTGTAGCTGGAGAAGCAGCTCCCGATTCCCAACCCAAACCGTAGGGCTTTCATCCCCCGATTTACGTGACTGTGTAGGTACCATGCCTGAGGGGGGCTTTGGGGGTGTGACCGGGAGTTTCCCCTTATCGATCGTCTGAATACACAAAGCTGTCTGAGTACACAAAGTTGTCGGCTGAAGCAGAAACCTTCCAGCTTCTCTTTACCTTATCTCAGGCAACTGGACAATGGTTGGATCTAGACTCAGGGCAAGCCCTCTGCTGAGGGATTTCAAGGCTCATATGAAGTTTCGGTTCTTTGAAGAACGCAGCAACGCTTTGTTTAGTCTGGGACTCATCAGACACCTCAGGGCTAACCATCTACACAGCTCCCCGTGGGTCGGCTCTGCTCCGAGGCGATGCAAGGCTGGGTTGCTTCTACACCCCCAACCCCCACCCCGTGTGTCACCTGGGTGCTAGACATTGAGTCGCCTGTGTGCTGGGCATTGCCCAGAAACTTGATTTGGATCTATGAGCCGGATGATCCATACACTGCCCAGAGCCTGCGACCAGGGTATCCCCAAGCAGTCTGCACGGTCAGCTTTGCTGAAACGACTTCTGTTTAAAATTGTGAATGATGGTAGAAGGGAAAAGAAAAATAATTTCTACCAAAAGCTCCTTTATCTCACCAGCTTTTCTGCTGTTCAGCGTTCAAACACCAGCACTGCTGCTTCTGAGTTCCAGTCCTCTGCAGCCAGGACTACTGTGGGAAGCTGTAGGTAAGAGGATTATTTCTAAGGCTGCTAATGAAAACAACCTGAGAATAAATGCTCTAATGAACTGAAGAGTAAAGCATGCACAGAGGAGCCCAGAAAGAGAATGATTAGATGTCCAGCAAGAGCTTTGATTTTCCACTTTTCAAAGCTGAGCACGCATAGTGTGAGAGATTTAAAAATTCACCCCAATGCAGCTTTTCTGGATCTACCTAAATTCAGACACAGGTTTTTGAAGGAAGTCATCAGTACATCAAATGTTCTCACATCCTTCTTGTTGACGAATGTTAAACCCATCTACATTAGCAGATTTATGTGCAACACAGGATTTTTTTTTTTTTAGGTGCAAAATCACCTTGCATTTACAGGGGTGTGCCATATAGAGCAGTTATGGCTTTCAGCACCAGCATGCATAATGGTCATGTATGAAATGGCAAAAATTACTAGAAGACCTAAAAAGCCACCTCGGGCAGGGTTTTTTCTACAGGATGGTAGGTATATTTTCCTCCACGATATCTTGCAGCTACTGCATCCATAGGATTCTTCCACAGCGTCATTTTACTAACACGTTAAACCCCTTCAGTTTACTCCTGAACACTAGGACAGTGAAAACAATCCTGCGAATCAACCAGTCCACTCACACCCCACCAACACAGGGCACTTTACTCTGTCCTCTAGTAGCAAATAATTTGTTCTGTAACCTAAACACTTGTATTGTTTACAGTAAATCAGTTTTAATATTTACCTATTTGACATTTCCGCTGTCATTACAGTATCCCTACATGTTCTCATCTACAGTGACAGCCTGCCACAGCTCTTTTCTTCTACAGCTACTATTCTTCCTTCATTGGCAATACAGGAAAACTGAAGAGCTGCTGTAACAGGATCGCATTATGCCAGAGCCAGTAAAGAACAATAAAAACAGTCTCTGTCCTAAAGATTTTCCAGGCCAAAGTAACTTGCCCAGTCTTTTCTTTGGGTTTAATCCCTGTCATTGATGAATCCCATTTACTTTATCCTTTTCAGAGACTCATTTGTCTGCCTTGCACTATAATTCTGCTTTTCTCAAGAAGTGTACCTTTTATGAATTGACCGTGTATAGGCCCTCTGGCCCCTTTCTGCAAACCTCTTGGATACGTACAAAATCAAGTTCTCAAAACCATGTAGCTGAATAGGACGAGACTAGAAAAACAGAAACTCTTCACTAAATAAACCCTGATTACAACTTCACAGGACAAGTATTTCCAATATATTAAGCATCTAGTAGCAACCTTCCAAACCTGTGCAGCCATGTTACTGCAGTTCTTCTTTCTTGATATGTAACATAACGCAATACTTCATCTAATGTCTTTCCAAGAACACAAAGACTCGTTTTTTTCTTTGAATTCAACTAATCTTGCACATACAGAAGATTGAAATAAAGTAGCAATAGTGTGAACACTCTTAACTCAGTCCAGTATAACATTATTCTACTATTATCTTCCAGTATGTACACATACTGAGTCCTTAATTAATAAAGGATACAATCAGATATTCAACCAAAACTTCTACCTGCTCTTTAACATACAATTCCCCAAGTTTCTCCTCTGTCCAGCTAAAATTTATCTTGCCTCATCATTTTTAATTCTGCTAAAGGTTTTCACCTTTCCCCAGATATTAACCTTAATTTTGTACTTCTCAGTGAATGCCAATTAATACCGTATTTTGGATACTTTCATGGTATCCTCAAGAAGAAACAAAGAGGACCCAAATCTTGTCTGTTGATTTTTTTCCAAATTGTAATTGATGTAAAAGGCAAGCAGTAACTACCATTCTTAGATATTCATGCAACATACACAGAAAATGAAATAATAGACTTTTCTACCTAACTCAAAAAAAAAGGCTGCATGTAAGAATTAGTTTCAGCGTAGGTTTGAATGCATGCCACTGCTTTGGTATAGTTTCTTCTCACTTTTTCACATTCCTCAATATTAAAAAAAAATCCTTTTCCTCTTTTTCTACAGTGTACAAGTGATGTGCCGTCACTACCATATATTGTCTGCATTCAAACGTGTTTAGATATAAATCTAGACCACTTTCAAAAACTTTCAGAACTATTATCCATTCCGGAGAAACTGATGTTTTGAGGTGTTCTTCATACATAAGTGTTCATCCACATCAAGGCTCTGAAACTGGGGGCTCCTGACATCAGTATCCATTCTCTACACATATGGTAAAATCAGCCTCATATCTTTCTGGAGGACAACACGAAGACTGGAATTAGCTTACATGGCTTATATGAGGTCAGTATGGAGTCCCAGCAGAAAACATTCTATAGTATCAGGACGAAGAACAGATTATAGATTTAATCCAGAAAACATATTTGAAAATTCACAATTTCTGTAAGGTAAATAAAATTTTCCTCTTTTTCCAGCGACTGCCTGCACAGATTCCACTCAGTGAATGATTGATCAATCCTCTGTATGTTACAGAAGAGGCACGAGGGGTCACACCTGAACAGAGACTGCTGGATAACACCTCTAAAACCAGCATACTGTCAGGAAGCCCACGCCTGGGTATAGTTACAGTTAAATGTGAACATTAAGCTTCCCGAGTCACTCTAGAAGATTTTGGTCCATATGAAGTATTATATTCTCCCCATAGAAAATGTGTCAGAAAAATACATCATAGAAAAGAATCCGATCAGTTCCTAACATGTAAGGATTTTTTCTTCTCACTTATGCAATAACAGTTTCTGATTGAATTTCTAAAGTACTTGGAAAACCTCTTTGTAGATATTTAATTGCTATCATTTACCCCTAGCCCAGCATATCTTGAAAACATTCATCACACAATGTAAGTTTGTCTTCCTGGGTTAGTACAAGGTTAAGGAAAAAAACCCTAAGATTTCTTACCTTTGTCCAATGTTTTTTCTGTATAATGATTTGTATGGTCATAGTAAGAAGCTCTGGAAGAAGGCTAAGAATACAGTAGGTTATTTTGCATAATATTATTGCTTAGTAAACTTCAATGAAGATGTTAAAAATAAAAATAAAAGCACATCCTGTTTCAGGAGGAGCAAAAAACTTATTACTATCAAGGTCTGCAGAGAAGACTAGCTCTGAAGTGCTCAGGTAGAAAGAAAAAGTTGGCTTTGTAAGTAAACCACATTGAACCTCTGAAACAGAACAGGTCTCTTACTGGACCTTCAGTCAAGCAAAAACTAATTTGCTACAAAAATAAATCAAGGGATCAGCTACAGGATTTTCTCATTGTTCTGAAAGACAATATCTGGTGAGGTATTCGAAGCCATTGAGTAGTTTGCAATTTCCAGCAGAGCAAAATACCAGGACTATCTGTCTCACGACAGAGAAGTCTCAGCCTTACGACAGAGAAGTCTCAGCCTTACTTTCTTAGGATTCTCAGAAATAAAAACGTACAACAGTCACGATGTACAAAAGAAAAGGAAGCCATCTCCCACGCAATACATGAGGTCACAACTCCTCTATTTCAGGTGGTTCTATTCCAGGGAATCTTCTTTGTTCAAGAGACCCTTGATGACTGAGTCTTTAGGATTGCCTAAAAAAAATTATAGAATCATAGAATGGTTAGGGCTGGAAGGGACCTTCAAAGGTCATCTAGTCCAACCCCCCTGCAAGGAACAGGGATATCTCCAACTAGATCAGGTTGCTCAGGGCCTTGTCCAACCTGGCCTTGAACGTCTCCAGGGATGGAGCATCCACCACCTCTCTGGGCAACCTGTTCCAGTGTTCTACAACTCTCATGGTAAAAAATTTTTTCCTCATATCCAGTCTGAATCTACCTCCCTCTATTTTAAAACCATTACCCCTTGTCCTATCATAACTGGCCCTCCTGAACAGCCTCTCCCCATCTTTCTTGTAGGCCCCCTTGAGGTACTGGAAGACCGCTATAAGGTCACCCCGGAGCCTCCTCTTCTCCAGGCTGAACAGCCCCAACTCTTTCAGCCTGTCCTCATAGGAAAGGTGCTCCAGCCCTCTTATCATCTTTGTGGCCCTCCTTGGACCCTTTCCAACTGGTCTATGTCCTTTTTATGTTGGGGGCTCCAGAACTGGACGCAGTACTCCAGGTGAGGTCTCACGAGGGCAGAGTAGAGGGGGAGAATCACCTCTCTTGACCTGCTGGCCACGCTCCTCTTGATGCAGCCCAGGACGCGGTTGGCCTTCTGGGCCGCAAGAGCACATTGCCGGCTCATATTGAGCTTCTCGTCCACCAGTACTCCCAAGTCCTTCTCCTCAGGGCTGCTCTCGATCCATTCTCCGCCCAGTCTGTATTTGTGCCTGGGATTGCCACGACCCAGATGTAGGACCTTGCACTTGGCCTGGTTAAACTTCATGAGGTTGGTACGGGCCCACCTCTCCAGCCTGTCGAGGTCCCTCTGGATGGCATCCCTCCCTTCCAGCGAGTCGACAGCACCACACAGCTTGGTGTCATCGGCGAACTTGCTGAGGGTGCACTCCATGCCACTGTCCACGTCACCGACAAAGATGTTGAAGAGGGCCGGGCCCAACACGGACCCCTGAGGGACGCCACTCGTGACCGGTCTCCACTTGGACATCGAGCCGTTGACCACTACTCTCTGAGTGCGGCCATTGAGCCAATTCCTTATCCACCGAGTGGTCCATCCATCAAACCCATGCCTCTCTAGTTTAGAGAGAAGAATGTCGTGCGGGACAGTGTCAAAAGCTTTGCTCAAGTCCAGGTAGATGATATCCGTTGGTCAACCCTTGTCCACCGATGCTGTCACCCCATCATAAAAGGCCACCAAGTTGGTCAGGCATGATCTGCCTTTGGTGAAGCCATGTTGGCTGTCACCCACTGCGGGAGATGAGTGAGGACACCTGACACGATCAATGTGATCAAACAAGTGAACCTTTATTTGCATACACTCAGCGTGCTTTATAGCTTTCTAAACGAGACTTGGCAATCTATGGTTGGTTACAATACAAACAATAGCCCACCCCTGAGTATGATTGGTTGCATCCCGGAAGCAACGTCATCATGGTGTCGAATTCCCTTTCTGCATCCAGGCATGTGCTCCCAGGAAAGGCTGGATTGTTCACGTCTCAGGTATCCTTCCACACATCCCCCTTCTTGTTTTTGAACAATCCAGACTTGTTTTACAACCTGTTCAATCATTTTCGTGAGCAAGTGTAACAGACAAATTATTAAGCATACAAGCAACCCCCACACCTGCAATATACCAAACAGCAAGAAACATAGCAATTTTACTGCCCTTTGGAATAAAAACAGGTGGAGTTAACGTATATACCATGACCTTAATAATCCCTGTGTAGTCTGCATCAATAACTCCTGGTAATACAAAAATACCTTGTCGTGATGTAGATGAGCGACCAATTAATAAGGCTGATAACCCTTCACCTAATGGTCCTTTTACATTTGTATCTATTACTACTACTTTGTCAGATACGAGCGTTGAATCTACTGTGGTTTCCACATCCACTCCGGCACTTCCTGTGGTGGCGGCACGGAGGGAACAAATTCCTGACTTGATACTGGTGTTGCTCCCTGATTTACTATCATCGCGCGCGGGGCTGGCGCGCTCGGTTTCCAGTTTCCCTGCTTCCGGCACTCATTGGTATTATGATTATCCCTTTTGCAATTTTTGCACCATTTCTTGCTACTATATTGCTGCTGTTGTTGTGGCTGTTTACATTGAGTTCTGTAATGGCCTGATTTCCCACAATTAAAGCATTTCTTTTGCTTAGCTCCTCCCCCTTTTTGTTCTAATAGAGGACGAACAGCACTATATACCGCAGCAGCAACTAAAGATGCAGGACCGGTGGTGCGTTCCATAACTTCTAACATATCTGCCACTTGGGCATCTCTAGGCAATGTGCTCAAGACCCTTTTTGCTTTATCATTGGCATTCTCAAAGGCAAACATTTTAAAGACTTGTTCCTTCATTGTCTCATCCAAATCAGGATGACTTCGAACAGCCTGATGTAAACGATCAATAAAGGAAGGAAAACTTTCCTGGGGGCCTTGTTTAGTATTTGCAAAGGAATATACTTTTCCCAGTTCTCTAATTGAAGTCATTGCTTGATAAGCTAATTGTTGTGACAACTGCAATACTTCTCCCAGAAACCCCTGCTGTAATGCCGTATTTGAAAAAGGACCTTGACCCATCAGCATTTGTGCTTGAACGCCATATAGAGGATCTCCCTGCTGCCAAGGTCGTGCAGCTTCACGTTCACATAGTTGTTGCCAGGCCCTGGAAAACAAAAGCTGCTGAGAAGGGGACAAAAGAATATTAGCAACTTGTTGAGAATCATGTGGTATCAGCACATCTGCTGTGAAAATAAATTGCAACAGTTGTTGAGTATAACTGGATTGAAGCCCATATTGCAATACCGCAGAACACGCCTTTTCTAAGATTTTCCAGTCAAAAGGTTCCCATTTTCTATTTCCCCCATGGTCTGTGATAAAGGAAAAGGCAGACGGTAGAAAATTTCCTTCATTTAAGGCTTCATCAATAACTCCCTTCCATCTTTTGCTTCTCTCTTGTTCGTCCAGTGGCGCAAAGGGTGGTGGGGCAGTCGGCACTGGCAGCAATAACGGCGTAGCAAAAGGATTAGCTGTATTGTGGAGATTTTTCTTCTTGTCGGCATCTGTCGTTTTTAATTCCGATAATTTGTCCATAACTTGCTGCAAGACTTCTTCAAATAGTTCCTTTTTCTCTTGTTCTCCCACAGAAATCGATGCGGACAAAGGTTCCTCCACTGGGTGGAGCTCTCGGCGGGAGGTCAGGGTAGAGGCAGTACTTAGGCCGGCAGGACCGTCCGCCTGTTCCCCCGCCCCTTTGTAGTTCTTCCGCCTTCTCTTCCGAGTCCCCTTTTTCTGCCCACGTGCTGCCGCCATCTTGGCGCGTGCTGTCGCCATTTTGGCTGCCGCCATTTCGGCGCAGTTCTAAGCACGTGGTCCCTGAATTCGCAGTTTCTACTTTGATAGGCACAGAAATTCGCGTAGAAAAGATAGAGGAAGTGTTCGGTAAAGAATCAATAGGAGAGGGGGTAAAGGCAGCAAAAGCAGCAGCAGCGACAGTTTGTTCGGCTTCCACGGTATGCAACGTTTCTTTAATTGACTTCCACAGGGTAGCATATTTATTCGCCTCCTTTGCACTTGCTCCCCCCGAACTGATATCATCCCATAGCTCTCTGCCTATGGCTTCCCACGTAGCGAGTTCAAAAACGACTCCTACTGAGGGGATTAATTCTTTGTTCCATGCCCACATTAACAGCCCTTTAAGAGCCAAGGATTCATATTTAAGTCCTCTCACAGAGAGCATGTGTTGGAGCAGATTTAGGACAGCCTCTTGTTGCTTATCCAACCCCATCTGTCTCCCCGACCGCTCACCTCTTCTAGGCGAGATTCCAGCGTCGATCCAGCGACTAAACAGGTGCACCTTTTTCCACTTAGTGACTGGGCAGGTCACTGCTCATTCCGCCGGGGCAGCGGATCATTCGGTCGGCCTTCCACCCTCTTCCTCGCCAAGTCTTGCAACTTTGCTGTGAGGAATCTGAGGGTCCCTGTTCAGGCGCCAATTGCGGGAGATGAGTGAGGACACCTGACACGATCAATGTGATCAAACAAGTGAACCTTTATTTGCATACACTCAGCGTGCTTTATAGCTTTCTAAACGAGACTTGGCAATCTATGGTTGGTTACAATACAAACAATAGCCCACCCCTGAGTATGATTGGTTGCATCCCGGAAGCAACGTCATCATGGTGTCGAATTCCCTTTCTGCATCCAGGCACGTGCTCCCAGGAAAGGCTGGATTGTTCACGTCTCAGGTATCCTTCCACAACCCACCACCTCCTTGCTCTCCATGTGCCTTAGCATGGTTCCCAGGAGAATCTGCTCCATGACCTTGCCAGGCACAGAGGTGAGGCTGACCGGCCTGTAGTTGCCCGGGTCCACCTTGTTCCCCTTTTTAAATATGGGGGTTATGTTCCCTCTCTTCCAGTCATCGGGGACCTCACCAGACCGCCACGACTTCTCAAATACAATGGCCAGTGGCTTGGCAACTTCATCCGCCAGTTCCTTCAGGACCCGCGGATGGATCTCATCAGGTCCCATGGACTTGTGCACCTTCAAGTTCCTCAGATGTTCAAATCCTACTAATTAAAAGAAACATACGTAGGTAATGAAATATTTTGAGAAAGAATGAAAAAGTAAGGGATCCTGACAAAGTGAGAGGTTGTATTCTCATCTCTTGTTTATTAGTTACTTGCATTGTTATGGTATTATCCACCTGTATGACTAATTGATCCACAAAAAAGGGAGAAGAAAACTTTACATACCAGCAACAGGCTTCAGGGTTTTAAAATACGCTTATGCACAAGCAAGCTTTCCAAGCAGTTCAGAGATCCTGAATTGGAGGGTCATTCAGATGAGTTTTCCCTCAAGAGTGTTAACTGACTGCATCAGAACAGCAAAGCAGACATCTCACATCTTACAGATCCATAAACCATAACAAGGATGAAATGCAGGGAACATGGCTGAAGTCATAATTCAAAATTTGAAAGTAAATAGTGTAAAACACTATAGATCAAGTGTGTGCTTCCAGTCCCTTTGATTCTCTGAGAGCATCAAGAATAAAAGACAAACCTCTGAACTTTAAAAGCACCTCTGTCAGCAGGCCCAAACATGGATGATGACTAACTTCCTCTTGCAAAAAGAATCTAAAAAACAAAACAAACAAAAAAAAACCACCAAGAGAGAAAACAGCCAAAGGGATTGCAAGGATACTAAGTTGTGTTGATTTATCTGACTTAAATATATTTATGAAAGTAAAGATCAATAGATCCGACAGAGCTTCATGATGAAGCCTTCCTCACATCTCAAGGGCAGTAGAAAGGAAAAATAGTGCAAAATTTTCCTAGTGTTGTCAGCAAACCTACTACCTGTGGGAAGCCTCATCCAAAGCAGGGGTTGCCTTTTCTGGTTCTACCATGTGAAATCTGTGAATCTCAGTGGCTGGTGACAGAATAGCATCACACTGAAATATGTTTTTTGTCACAAGTTTTCTGCTGTTTTGGTTTGGTTTTCTAAGGAGCAATGACACAGAAGCCCTGCAGATCTTGCCTGGGAGCATGTTAGGATGTGGAAAGCATCACATACATCATTGATGATGACGATCTCAGACAGATGTCCTTAACTGTTACATGGATCACACAGAGGATTTCAGAAAGCTCCAATCATGATGCCATCCATGCAAGTCACTGCATATTTTGGAGTGCCAGCTATGTTTAGTGTAACCTAGAGACGTGAAAGGCAGAGAGATTACTTGTTTGGAGCTGTAGCTAGTTTAGCAATCTTTAATAAGTTACACAGGTAGATTTTGTAACAAAAATGATATCACATAATCATAGATCATAGAATGGCATAGGCTGGAAGGGACCTTAGAGATCATCTAATCCAACCTCCCTGTCATGGGCAGGGACGCCTCTCAACTAGACCAGGCTCCTCGAGGCTCCATCCAACCTGGCCTTGAACACCTCCAGGGAGGGGGCATCCACAGCCTCTCTGGGCAATCTACTCCAAAGTCTCACCACCCTCGTACTGAATAATCCATCACTACCATTTAAAAAAATGCAGGATAAATGCTTTCATACAAAATGCTTCAAGGATGTCTTTTCCCCACAGAATGCACTAAGGGTGGATCTTCTACTCGATTCCCTCAAGCACTGCAGTCAGGCACAGGAGCAAAAAAAATATGTTAAAAAATCTTGTGCGGAAGCTTGATGTCTTCCGTCTGCTTTTTTTGGATATAGCCAAGGTCTATACAGGTGTATGCCAGATGGGCATGGTTACACTGCCTGTGTTGACAAGTGCAATACTTCCAAAAGTTTTCTTGTTTTTCTTGGACTGCCTTCGAGAAAATACCTAAGACTTCTGCCATGTACTTCATTAAATCCTGGAAAATTTTAAACTTGTCTGTAGAAGCCAGGAGAAGATGAGAATATTGCAGCTGGGACTGGATGTTGTTCTGCTGGAGTTTGAGGTTTTTCTCCATTCTGTCAGATAGCTGGTGTTGGAGAAGCCTAGTTGTATGAGAAGATTTAATGCACCCTTTGAAACTGAATAGCTGTTCTTTGGAAACAGTGGGTGATGCTGGCTTTGTGGGCTAACAGTAAGCAGTGTAGCTGAGGAGTGAGAGAAGATGGCAGCTCAGACAGGATCGTTAACACAATGAACTGCATGGAGAAATACATGATAGATGGGACAAGTTCCTGGAGAGTCCTTCCTGCAGCCTCTGGGCTCTTTTCTAGAAGTTGTGCTGCAGGGAAAGAAGAATCTGGCAAAAGGAAAGCAGAAAAGTACACGCAAAAGCAGGAGAGGAATAATTCTTTTCGTGATGTGTTGGGATCACCAACCTGAAGTCAATTCTCCAGGCACTTACAACCAACATAGTACTATTCAAAAACCCTTGTGTCCCAATTCTGCACCATCTTGCTGTCTTTTTTCTAGGCATCTCCAGACATTGAAATGAAGTGCAAAATACTAATTCAACATTCTTTATCCTTCTTGGTCTAGGTGTGGTGACAGATTTCCTGAGTAACATCCAATCCAGCCTTCACAGCTGGCTCAGTTTCCCAAAAAATTCTAGCACTGTTTGGGAGTTTATCATATTCTGTGATAAAGTTACCATTTCCCCTTTGCCAGCCTATCTGCAGCTTCTACAAACATTTATTTCTTTAAAAAGGCCACGCCTTGGCAAAGGATCTTGTCCTGTCCATTGCCTCTGAAAAAAAGCTTTTATGCTTTTTTAAGTTTCTCCAGGAACATTAACTTGGATATGCTGCCACAAACCCAGTCGTGAATTAATATATATTGTTTCAGCATTAAGGCAACGAGTTGGGTTCAGATGACTTTAGTTATATAAAAAATAGACATAGAGGCAGACAATTTGAATAACAAATATAACCCCAGAGCGCTGGCACTGGTATTAAGATTGATTTACTGTAGAGGAAAGCACCATATGAAGGAAGGCACCATGTGTGCTGTCTTGGACATCATCACAGGGAACCTAAAAAAACCCTTATTCCTTTTAGCAAGCAATGAGCCTGTACTTGCAACGAATCTTCTGTCTCTTTCCATACACAGGCAAAACCAGCACAAGTCTATAATACACGATTCTTTATACCCTAAGCTGGCACTGACACAGATGTAAGCACATTTGCCTGTACTTATCAGTCACTAAGTAAAGAGAACTGAGGCCTCGCTGACAGAAAGACTAACCTGCAAATTGAAGTTATTAAAAAAAATTTCTCTTCAGAACACACCAAATTTTCTAGCAAAATTTTGTCCTTGCCTCAGACAAGGCACTAAGAGCGTTCACAGATGAGCAGTGTCATGTGCTACACATGAAACAGGTGGGGTTTTAAACCACAGAGAGAAAGTTTCTACTTACACATTTAATCTTCAGTTCCTGGGATATCAGAGATGCAAGGAACAGAATTTAGTTCCCATTAGTTTCATATGTATTTTTTTAAAAATATGCCAAGAATCACTGTAAATTTAGATAACTCTGTTCACTGACTTTAAAATCTGGTGTATTAGATGTTACTATCCATAAAGAAGTAACCACCATGTTTATCTGTATTGAGCCTTTCTTATAGTGTCCTGGAGAGTTGCAGTAGTTCTTCCCCCTTTCTGAATAGTACCCCTGGAGGGATTCTGGGTTCCTTTGTCTCTTTTGCACAATTTGGCAATTACTCAAGTGCTTGAGCATTCAAGTAGACACTTTCTCAACACGGCATCCAAAGTTTTCCAACCTTCTCTTAATGGCGTCTTCAAACCTAAGGGGCTGTTGACAGTTGCTGAATCCTGGTATTTCTTAGAAATTTATTGTAGCATTTCAAGATTTTTAGATCTTCTGCACTTTTAGAAGATCTACATCCTTCAAATACATTTATTAAAATGGAACACTGAAGATTCAGTGATTTACTTTAAATTGCAGATTTCCCAAAAACAAATCTTAAGCTGCCAAACACAACCCTGCCTTAGCCAGCTTCTGACGTTTTCGTGAGGATATGACTGCCAAAATCAGTAAATTGAGTCACTATTTTCTGTCTTTGTCTTCTAAACTAGAGTCCAGGTTCAGATTTCTCATTAAATTTATTTGTAAGGCTCTTCTCTCCCACCAAATGATGGCCAACTCCCTCTTCTTCGGATGATTTTCTTGTGTTTACTTGTTCCTGACTGAACTATCACATCAAAGAGCTGCATAATCTACACGTAATTATTCTAGTACATTGTTATCAATGCATGTAATGACTCAGCGTGTATATCTACAAGTTTTCTCATAGTGAGGTCAATAACAATGCTATTTACTGGAAGTGAGAGAAAGTATTCAAGTTTGATGCTAACATCTAGAATGGATCAATTGTTCGAGTTGGTAATTAAGAATAGCATCAGAACTTCGTGCTATTTTTCTTGGCACACCACACTTTGCAACATTCCTCAGTGGATTGTGGTGGAAGCTTCTAAATAAAACCTGTGAGTGTATGACTGGCTTTCCTCTCGCTTCCATTTGATGCTTGTACAGGGGTTCTTACAGAGAAATCTGGGCAATTTATGGTCTTCCAGGCTGAGACTAACTTCACCTTCACAACTTTTATTGATAAGGTCTTTAGTAGATTGTTCTCAGGAAAGTTGCATAATGTTACACCACTATTTGCCATAGTTTTCTTTGGTATGTAGGTGGTAACGTCTGTTATCCATTGACTTTTCCTGGTACCTTGCTTAAGGTCAGTAATTTTCACTTACCTTGCCCTCATATGCTTCTGTCCTTCGTTAGAATTACCTGGTCTTTGGCTACAGCTTTCTCACATTTTTGAGCTGTTTTTAACTTCTCATGATGTTAGACTCTACCACCTCCTTTGTCAGTGTCCTGAAGAAACAGTACATACATAGCACCAGCAGAACACATTGCTTCTCGTTGCTTGTCATTCCTTCTCTACATCTAAATCTTTTCTTGCTTACCTTTGGCAAATATTCCAACTTATGCAAAGTTTGCACGGGAGCTTTTTCTGGAGTTATTACTGTCACTATCTTCAGCAGCAGTTTCCACTTCAATGCTGTTTTATTCATGTATTTCCTCCTAGCTCATCTTCCACAGTTAATTATTGTTAACAGTACACACTCATAACAGTGTTATTGGAATAGCACAACACACTAGAGACCCAGCAAGCAACTTTGCCTTGCAGCAACAGCTTGAAAGAATGAACTTGGGTAGCTGGACAATTCTGCTCTTTACACCCGCAGACAGGGTAGACACTCTTAGACAGCTCATACACGTAAGGTACCCGCACTCCAACTCATTTCCTTGGAATCCATTTGACTAACTCAAAGAAAGCTCAAATCCTACCATTCCTTTTGTAGTTTCCACCTCCTCTCCAAGAGGAGAGCATTTTTTTCCCCCCCTCCCCTCTCTTACCCACATTAAGATCCATGCCTTATCAACATCAAGATTTTTCCTTTCTGTTAAGGAAAGAGATTTTTCTAATATTATTTTTATTGAAGTTGACTGAGTAGAAGTACCCAGACTTCCTCAAGTCATTTGCAAAGCTAAACAGGTGTACTGATATAATATATACATTGATCTTAGATATTATCTACCCGTAAAATTTTAAGATACCTGCAAATAATGTGCTTGCACTTTTTAATCATCAAAAAAAGCAAGCTATAAATTTTTTACCTTTATGGTATATTCATTTTGTACCCTTTAATTCTCATGATAAATTAACATATCTGGAATGTTTCTTGTTGTCTCAAGACAGAATGCCTCACTTGAGATGACAGAGAACTTTGAGCTTTTGCATCTTCTGGTAGTTTGTACAATGTTAAGGTGTGACTTAGGGCCTCCTCCAAAAGCTCTTTAAAAAGTATGTAACGTTTTCAGAGCACAAAAGTGACATAGGAAGCTGAGT
Organism: Tauraco erythrolophus; assembly: GCF_009769465.1. NCBI lineage: Eukaryota > Metazoa > Chordata > Aves > Musophagiformes > Musophagidae > Tauraco > Tauraco erythrolophus. The sequence continues at coordinate 82,297,744 of NC_141468.1, forward strand.
CCTGTTTTCAGAAGTGTCTGGAGCATTCAGAGGCTGCTAAAATATGGCAGCTCTTTTTCACCTAAATAGCCTAGGCACGTTCACAATGCTCATGTGCTAAATGCCTTATGCCAGACAGGGTTTTATCTGTGTCAAATTGTAACTGACTGTTTCTTTATGAATGTTATCCTAATCATTACTTTCATTTTGCATTTTAAGCTCTGCAGTGGACTGAGGTACCCAATTTCACTTGAAAACCGGTTGATGTTTGACAACATGTCAGTTCTGACACCATGGTTGGGCATTTCACATGCTTGGAAGAAAGATAACCACATGAGAATCACTCAAGCCAACATTTAGCAAGACTCCTTCACTGAATCTACAGGCAATTAAAGTACTGCTGTTGATTTGAATAGCTTTCTACTGAGAAATTGGGTAAGGCTGGGTCAGGGAGAGGCAAGACATTGGCAGAGGTGAGACGAAGCTTATTTTCAAGAAATGACAGCTTTCCAGAGCACCAGCCCAGACCACCAGCAGAGCCCACATGAGAGGCCAGCTGCCAGGCACAAGGATGCTGAACCTAGCCTCTGGGCTCAGGAGGGATGAGGTCAGGCAGAGGCAGAGCATTCAGGTCCATTTGTTGTTTTCCAAAGAGCTGTTGGCATCTCTAGAGATTTCCAGGCTACGGTTAAAAAATTCATTTTGCTAATCCTGAAGTCTTGCTCTCCAGCCACATAATTCCTAAGGATTTACCTGGTCAGCTCCAATAGTCAAGGTATTTTTCTGTGGCGAAAAGACAGGAAGGGCATCACGCTTCCTCCAGAACCTCTACTTTTCAGACTCCAGGGTCCACAGCCCAAGAAAAGGGCCAAACATATGGTTAGCACCTAGGAGTACCTCTGCCTGAGAATCATGCTGTGCCTGTTCAAACTGCTGAGGAAAAAGAAGGGGAGAGGGAGTGGGAGGTACTGCACAGGTTCCTTTTCAGCAGATTGGTATAGTGACTAAACAGCTTCTGTAAACAGGGTGAGGTTAAAATAGCTCCCAAAGAGAGACCAGCATTCCTCTTTGCCCTTGCATGGCCTAGAAGACAGATATCAAAGAAATGAAGTGATTTATCAAAATCTGGGTTTATCAGGGCCTTTGTGTCTTAGCTTGGACTGTTGACTATAGAATATAGGTTGACCTATATTCTGTTTCCTGCTCTAATTTTTTTGTCATGTCTTTGAACTTAAGCTGCCTGGATTCTTTTACTCTTGCTTATTACACGATCCTGCCACTGCTCGTTGATGACTGAAGTTTTTCCAGGTACCACTGCACAGGGTTGTAAATTCTGAGTGCAGTTTGTGATCTCTATTGCTGGTACAGTCTAATCCCAGCAAGCCAAGAGGCATAAGGTCACTCAAAGACAGTCTGCTTTATACCTTTTTACATAGACATCTGACAGTTTGGCATTATCACCGCTCCTGCTTCGTGCTTTGATTTAGAATCTTAGGGAGAATATTTACACTGATTCAGAAAGAGCAGAAATACTTTCTTGGGTTTTGTGTTGGTTTTTTTCTGTTTGTTTGTTTTCCTTTTTTTTTTTTTTTGGGTGTTTTTTTGTGTGTGTGTGTGTTTTGTTTTGTTTTTGTTTTTTTTTTCGTTTTGGTTTGGTTTGGTTTTTTTCACATAAGCACACAGTCTCATCTATCACTGTGATACTGGCTTCTATCCATTACTTGTTCTGAATTCACGTTTTACCATCTGCCCACCGCTAACCTCGACTTGCTATGTCTAATCTGTGCAACACCACCACTCTCTCTGCTGAAAAGCATACAGGATTTTCTTGAATTCACTTAATCAGGAACTACACCATTTGGGGAGTTGTACCAAAAATAACTTGATTTATGAGTTGGCAGTTTAAGTAGCCCCTTAGCAGCACTTAACCACTGCTGATGTAAGGTGTCTCTATTGATCTAGGACCATCCAGGTTTGAAGTGAGTCAGGTAGCTCAAGCTCACATGCATCAGAGCTGGCAGTTCACATCTGCAGGAATAAATCTGAGACACAGTTTCATGGGCAAAATCCAGTTAAGATGCGTAGCAAAAATTTACTGTCAAATCACTGTCTGGAATAAAAACAACGCACCCTACATCTCCCTACACACTCCTACATCTTTCCCTACATACTCCCAAGTGAGTACGGGAAAGTAAATACCTTACCTCTGTACACGTTTTACTTACTTTTGCTGTTGAAATACTGCGTTGTTAAAAATTGAATATACTGTCTCTACTTCATTGTTTTAAACACAGCTTAGTCAGCTGGTAGCTGATTTCAGGACAGCCACTGCAGTATGCTTTAAGGTGCAAGAAAGTCAGGAGCAACTTCTGCTTCCTCAGTTTCAGATTGTGCTCACTTAACGTGATCCTTTGTTATGAAGGAAAACAAAAGGGACAGGTAAAAGTTGCTGGGTGATGTCTCAAAGACCACAGAATCAAATCCCGCTTTCACTCTGGTGACCCCTCAACCATAAGGCAGTCAGGGTAACATTTACTGAAGTACATCGGGAAAAGTCAAGCACTGTAATCGCACGTTCCCACACATTTTAATTCTGCACATCCTCCTTGATGCACATCACGATTTTCTGCTTTGGACTCAGGCTTTGATTGTTGCAGGTACAGATCAAAGCCTGAAATCAAAGTCTTACCACCCTCTTTGCAGAGCATGCAGCCTAGATGATGGGAGTTCACCAGTCTTTCACTGCCCTTCTCGCAATATCCCTTGTGCTGCAGGTGTTTAGCTACAACTGAATGAGAAACTCCGAGTAGCCAACGGACCGTCCACCATATATGTACTCATACGTGGGTTTGAGCACTGGGAGTGAGCTGACTGAGACAAAAAGACACCCTTTTGCACACACGGATCTGAACGTTGGGCTTCCAGCTTGCTCTGGCCGGGGAGCAGGGCCAGAAGCAGCATCCCTGGAGAAGTGGCGTTACTCACATGGGAAAGCAATGGGCACCTATAGAAAGGCTTAGATTCATACTTGCAGAGGCTGAAGGAGAAAACTTGTCACCGCCACTCCTCTAAGCAGAGGTGGGGGAAGAAGCCAGCAATAGCAAGAGCATCATAACAGTTCACTCAGGAACAAGCTAATATCCCAAAAGCTCCAGCACAGCCCTGGAGGAATGTAAGTCACTCTAAATGAATCAGATGGTTTTGAAAAGTCTAAAAAAAAACATGGAAGGAAACATTTATAGGCAGGATATATTCTATACAATGTCTGAAGGCAGAAACAGACTTAAATAAATTTGAGAGGTGGGGACTATTATCCTTGTAAAAGCAGGAACAATACCACCTCCATGCCCGATGGGCAATAAATCACATTATCGAGGAAGGCACCAAGAGGTTAGAGTGACTTCAGAGATCAGGGGATGAAAGGCATGAATGAAAAGGTCACTATGTTTGAATAGACACATCTGAGCGCTCTGAGGATTTTGTAAAACTGAGATTCTGGAAGAATGGATACTGGGGAAAACGGGCATAGAAATAGAGAGGAGCAGGAGAAAGAAGACAGGATATAGAGATTGAGTAATTCTATTTACACATAAAAAAGTGTGGAGGGAGGGGAAAGGGGAGTTGTACGGCTTTCACATAGAGGTAAGCATCAGTTCTGTGCTTCTTGTAGCTGGTCCAACAATAAACACATCTGAGAGCACTAGCCCATGCTGCTGGAACATGCACGTGTGCTTCACTGAAGGAGATGTCATGTAGATCACAGATAATTCATCTGATGTGGCATTTGCTCGAGTAACCATGCAGTTTTCTGTGAACAGCAAACTAAGCAACTGTGCAAAATCCATAGTTCATTGCTCTCTTCTTGCCTGTGGCTGAATCAACTTTCGTTTTTTTTTTTTTTTAATGCAGTATTTTAACTATTTGATCCGTTCATACTTCTCTCTTTTTTCAGCTGGTCTCCCATTTATAGATTTGTGCCATATATGAGTGCTCATTGCAATTCATTCAGACATTCTGCATTCATAGGGATGCAGAAAAAGGCAGACACGTTTATGGACAACATAGATCCAACAGCGTGCTGGAGACAGAGGTGGTCTTGTGTCTCTTCAAGGAATGCAGAGGTGGCCTCTTTCAGAAAAACCAGCCATTAGTGGGCTTCCTGGGGGCTGCCATCTTATAATTCATCAAGGAATGCACTACAGAGCCATCTCTGCTCCAGTCTAATCCATTCTCCAATCTCAGTCCTTGGTTTTGAGCATGAAACTCAGGTTCTCTGTCTGATACCTTGTGTCACACTCACTGGCCGTGCTGCATTGCCCGTGCTCTCCCCAGCTCTCATTTTGGGATTCTCTGGGCTAGACATGGGTTGCCAGCTGTCCTTCAGGGAGTAGACAGGTTGGAGATTTCCAATGGGTTGAGTATTTTTCCTGTGAACATTCCGTAATTCAGCAAGTGATTCAATCAAGGCAAAAAAATCATTGTTGTCAGCTGGACAAATTTAAGGATTCACGACTGTGCTGCTACATTTCAATTTCTTTTCTTGTCCTAGGATACTCTTGCTTATGCTTTCAAATGCATAATCACAAAACATACGGTGTGGTATAAAGATTAACGCCACAGTAGGATTTGTGACTTTTCCCTGACTTGAATGTCACTTTGCTTCTTATTTAAATATATACATGCAGAGATCCCTGTAGCATTTAAAGGATATTATCTATGACCACACACAGACATGCTTGAATTTAATATGTTTTTAAAAGCCTGCTTACCAGGTGGCCTTATTTTCTCTCTCTCAAGAAACAAGGCACACGTGCATAGAAAATTCTGTCTCACATAATTTATAGTAAAATTGTTTTGTTTTTTTTCTATTTAAGTAATTAACATGGTCACTGCTTATGCAAAAAAAAAAAAGGAAAAAACCCAAACAAAACAAAACATAAAGGTGTGCACATGTCAAAGATTTTCAAGAGGAATATCCTATAGGAATACATTGCATCTGGGAAGTGGCAGGAAACAGAACAGACGAGACATCTGTCTCTTTTTCCAGTGCGGCAGTTACACATTCCATTAAATTACTTTGTCTCTTAAAATAACAGTTCTGCTTCTGTACAATAATTCACTGAATTCTGATTTGTTATCAGGGAAGGCTTGAAGGTAAGAGCATTCATAACACCAGTGATCCACTGTTTCGAATCTTACCTGTGCATCAGGCACCATGCAGGCTCCTCACGTTCAGGACTTGGAAGTTGCTTTTGATGCAAGAAACGAAGCTCCGCGCACTAAGCCACACGAAACGGGAACTCATCTCTTTGCCAGCAAGTCGCATGATGGATATAGTCTTACCCTATGGAGCTATACCACAAAGGAAGCCCATCCTACCCAACTGCTGCAGCATGCTGCTTCTTACCTGTCATTCTCAGATCTCATGTATCATGTACTGCAAGTTGACACAGAATCACAGAATGGTTTGGGTTGGAAGGGACCTCAAAGATCATCTAGTTCCAACCCCCCTGTCATGGGCAGGGACACCCTCCACTACACCAGGTTGCTCAAAGCCTCATCCAGCCTGGCCTTGAACACTGCCAGGGATGGGACATCTACAACTTCTCTAGGCAACCTGTTCCACTGCCTCACCACCCTCTGAGTGAAAAATTTCGTTCTTATATCCAATCTAAATGTGCCCTCTTTCAGTTTAAATCCATTGCCCCTTGTCCTATCACTACACGCCCTTGTAAAAATTCCCCCTCCAGCTTTCCTATAGGCCTTCTTTAAGTACTGGAAGGCTGCTATAAGATCACCCCGGAGTCTTCTCTTCTCCAGGCTGAACAGCCTCAACTCTCTCAGCCTGTCCTAATAGGACATACTAATTGAGGGTGCACTGCCTTGAGACTGGGAAGAAATAGTAAGGTGCCATTGCTTTAGTGGAAGAACAGGATAGAGACAAGTCTGTCACAAGAAAGATGATGCTGTAGGTCTACATGATGTTCAGACGCAATGTCTCTGGGCAATCTGCCTCAAAGATGCTTCAGTGAGAAAACACTGATCAGGAACATTATTGTGGAGCCGTTAGAAACAACAGTCAGTGATCCCACTAAGCGATTCTGAATGAAGTGGGTCAGTGATGCCACTAAGCAATTCTGAATGAAGCTGCATTTAAAGCCTTATACAAGCTGCTACATAATCACATGATGAGAATGGTGGTGGACTGGCCAGTATTTCATACACAGCAAAACTTGTGCTGAAATTCCACTTGCAGTGAAGTAACTCCACAGATTTCTACTCGTCTTAGACCTGTACACCTTAAAAAGCATTTTGAAGTGTTTTCCCTGTATTGCAGTGATGCCAGGTCCTGATGGTGATTATACTACAATGACATCCGTCATGTGTAAAATCCCTCTGGAAATCGAGCGGATCGGAGCTAGGCAAACTCAGATCTCTCGAAGTTCCTCTATTCTCATCTGCAAGGGCAAAGCCATTATTTGCAGAGGGGAGACAAAATTTAGTTTGAAAACACAAACAGTTTGTTTGCCAATAGGAGCTCAGAACTTTGCAGCAACACTGATGCAATAAAAGGGGAACTGCTCTGGACAAGACAAGCACAGATAGGCCTCCATAGTTAGAAAAAATTTCCTAAGTCTCTTTAGAACTTGATTTTGTTTGTTCTCATTTCTTAGCTACTGACTGGATACCTTGACAACACAGCAAACCTTTATTTCATTTTGGAGGTTTAGCATGTCATATTACAATAACCAGATCACTCCCTGCAACACACACAAAAAAAATCCCACAGAAAAATAAGACTGCTTAGAAGAAAAATCCTATTTGTGCTTCTGTTGTTTGATACCAATTATTCATCACAGGAATTACTTCTGGAAAGCCTTTAAATAAACCTTTCATAAACCTAAGCCTTTCATAAACCAGAAAATCCACCAGTATCTGTGAAATTGTTCCACAGGTATCAATTAGTTGTCTTGAGATACAAGTCAAACTAGTGATTTCCTCTCCTAGTGGAACCCAGAAACTTTTTGTCATGACAGTCATGAAACATACCCTACACTTATAATGGAATGAAAGACAGGAAAAGTAGGCAGACAACATAAAATTAGGCCACAAAGATCTTGAACACCCTGTTTCCACAGCCTTAAAGACACACTCTCTTAATCCTAATCCTCAAAGAAACTAGAGACTTTTGGGTGAACAGAGGACCAGTAGCATTTAGTGCTGGTGCAGGTCAGAAGCTGGTAGAGTGCCTTGCTCCCAGTTGCGTGGTCATCTACAGTGCACCTACCACACGTAAGAAGCCCAAGAGGAAGATATTTCAGTCCCCTCCATGCCAAGTGAGAGCCACACAGTTTATTCCTGTGTAAATTCAGTAGTAATAAATAACAATAAAATCTAAGAGTTAAATTCAAGTTAAATACCATCATTTCTGTTGCCTCTAGGTAATCCTCTCCCGCACAAACTGAGGTCATCACTTATTTCTTATTTAAGCGTTTCACAAAACTTTGACCTTGCTGGCTAACTATTCTTTTTCACTGCATATAGGTGTATGCACAAGAAAGGAATGAAACATCTAAGGACCCACTTAAATAGATTCATGCCAGCAGATCCCAGCTTCTGTTGGGACTTCTTTCTAGAAGCAATTGAGATATATGAGTAGGGAAACGCATGGATGTAAAAGCTCCAGCTGGGCAAAGTTTATTAAAGGACTGGGATCTTAAGTTGACCACACATTATTGCTGTATCAATTAATATTCTATTTGTAGTATCAAATGATTCACAGATGTTTTAATACTTGACTTATAAGCCTATATAACAAACTTTACATTTTTATAAACATCTAGAATATACTAGATAACCACCTTTAACTATTTTATAAGTGAAAGCTTAATGGCAACTGTGAACTCTAATTTTTACATACTAATACTAAAACTACGACAAACGCAGAAGCCTTTACATCAGGTAAATGCTACAGAGCCCTTGATCCCAAATAAAATCCAAGACAGAACTCCGGGGTTTGCGTTTCTGTTTTCCAATGCTAAGAATGAACTTTTTCCCCATGTTGTCTGAAACAAGCAGTTTTTTTTTCTGCCTTCAAACAAGGCGGTCTGGGGGCTCAGAGGGGAAGAGGTGGATTAAATGTCGACTGAAACACTTAATGGTCTTCAGGAAGAAACACAAATGCCAGGTGTCGGCCTAAGATTCCAGAGGCCTGTAACCAGTATACAATAAAACTGAAATATTGCAAATAGTCCCCTACTCTTTGACAGATGTTGCAATGCTGCTGTTACATTTTTCTGTTTTCAACACTCACATATTTGTCCTTTGGACATTCTTCATCTTAAGCTCACGCTTATATCTGTTGTTTGCAACAAGTCTCTATGGCAACCACAGGGTTGGGCAAATAGTTCCACTTTATACAAGATAATAGGTAATTAAAAACATCTTTTTTTTTTTTTAAGCAAACTTAAGCCATCTACACATCAAACACTGCAGTCGATTAAGAGTTCAAGAACAACAAATCAATGTGTCCAGCTAGACAATAACAACTTGATCCCAAAGTGCTGTAGCTTCCATTAACTTACAGGGTCAGGGCTGAACTTCAGGGGTGTGTAAAACACAACCTGCTGCCAAACATCCACCCATTGTAACCACAGGGTGAGGAAAAGACTGATTAACTGCAGGTTTTATTGCCAGAGAATACACGTATCATGTAGTTTCACTCAAGATGAAATTTACTTCTGCCCAAAGAGTCTTACTGGCACCTACATACACAGCAGGTGCATCCCATGCAGGCTTCAAGAGGGTCTAATCCAGAGCTCAAGCTGATGGAGAGACCACTCAAAAAAAGCACATGATAGTAAACAACTATCAGCCCCACTGGTCTAAAGCAAAGATGGTTTTCCCTCAATACAAGTCAGAAAGCAAGGGCTTGATCCTGGTAAGTCATGAGCACTTGTGATTCCCTGAGCTCGACAGGATGAGACTAATTTCAAAATCAATCTGTCTGCTGTCCTTTCAGATGCATAGAAACAGAGCTAACAACACTGATAAAACTAATCTTTCTGAACACTGACTTGTCATGAGAAAAGCAGTTCCTCTCCAAAATTTCCAGTTACTCTGCAATTCCCCAAAGGTCAGAACAGAATTCGGCTAGAGCTCTCAGGACCTTAACAAATCAACCCTTAAAGGGTTTACAAATTTGGGACCCTGGAGACAGAGAAAGTTGAAACAAAGAATGTCGGTCTGGGTCAAACGCTGGTGGTCGAAAGCAGGAGGGTGCTATCAGGGCCGAGCTGTGGCCAGCAGACATCTCACTCAGAAACTTGAGGTCAGCACCGGGGAGCTGCAGGAGGTGTGGACAGCATCGCACAGCCCGGAGCACCTACCAGGTGTGTCCAAAGTCTTAGCAGAGCTTCCCACTTACCACCTCCATCGCTCCCCAACCTGCAATGAACACATTGCTTTGGCTTGTGCATTGTAGAGCCGCAGTGCCTCCAGCCAATATTGCTGCTCTGAGCTCCGGCATAAAAGATTATTTGAAGAAAAAGGATAGTTTATTAAAAAAAAGTTTAAACTGATTGACGTGTTTTGCTTGGAAAAGGAGATGTTTGTTCTGCCTCACACACTGTAGGCCTAGGTACTTGCCCTAAGTGCTGTTGGCAGATTTTCCCTTGTAATACACTCTTGCATCAGTGGCTGGAGCACAATCGCACAACACTTTGCTACTCTGGAACTGAACAGCTCAAAACAGTGCCTCTTCAAAGCTTTGCACATGCTCTCGGACAGCTTAGGACTTGATCCTGCAAGCACCTCACTCACCAAACAAGACCCCCATTGAAATTGGCTTACATCCTAGACTAAGAAGGATTGGGCCCTTGACATTTTCTTCCATTTCATCGTTTTCCTGCCTTTTGTGTATTCAGGTGTTATTAATTTCTAACTCAGCTGGTGCCTCTGCTTAATGCTAAGACAACGATCCCAGAAATATCTGAGAAATAGGATAACAGCAGCTTTGCAAGCCAGTTGCAACAATAATAAATCCTATGGACCCCATAAAAGATACTATTGTCTCTGAACTCCAATACTCTGAAATCAAAATATGCACAATGCCCGAAGTGTTTGCAGAGTAAAGAAAAGTCACTTAGCTTACCAGTAATAATATTGAGTGATCAGTCGGCCTAGATCTCACCACTGTTGTTTGTCCCTCTCATGAGGGAAGCCCAGAATCTGTTGAAAACTTTGGTCCATCAACGTGGCAAGCATTATGTCCCACTCGGTCTCCTCCTTCCATGAGAGAGGCATCAAGGGTGCAACACGATTCTTCTAAAAGTCCTTTTATTTAACTTTACAGTACCTGGAAGTCCAAGAGCAGAGGCAGGTTCTAGGTTCCACAGCAGAAAAATCTCAAACTGTCACAGTTTACTACAAGGTAACTTATCCCTCCTTCAGTGAGAAGTCAGCACAGATCCAGCTGCTAGTCACAAGCCCCTCAGCACAAAGGGAGCCCTGCACAGTTCCATGCAGGTGGGAGGTGCAATATTCTAGATGTATTATCTGATCTAGCAGTGCAGATTACTTAATTCTACAGAGCTGCTCATATCTGCCAACACATGTAATATCAGTTCTTCACAGAAGGACACCAAGAACACCATCCACATCTGATGGAGCGAGTTTCACTCGTCACCAAGAACATTAAGTTCCTGAAATATCTGAACAGTGTCCAATGACAGTAGGAAGAATATCAGTGGCTGCATACCAGAACTCACTGAATAAGTGTACTTTAGCTGAGTTATATGAAATATCAAAGCATTTTCACAGAAGTATTCAAGAGATTCGGCTGTGAACAAGCTTTCCAGTTGGTACCTCGTAATATCCCGAATGACATTATGGTCACAAAAGCCAACTCCACTTTAGGCATCAGCAGTGTTGAGGTGCTACATTCAGTGGCACTGCTGAGTGCCACAACGACCATCAGATTGCCCTTATACCATTTTATTAACAAGACACTTTGAAAAAGAATAAACAAAACTAATTCCAAGCTCTACTAATTCCAAATCCTGAAGTCTGATAAGCAGATGGACTAGTAAGGTAAGAAAAGAACGGATTGTTACAGTCACATCTGATAGTATTTAGATAACGGCTGTAATGGGAATAAACCATTCCCAACTGAATTTGTTGTTGTTGCCATTTTGAGAAGGAAAAAAAAATTGTGCAATTCCCTCATGCAACAGAACAAGCATTAGCTTACTGTAGATTCCCGAGGATGTTTCTAAACCATGGGTTCAGCAGGGAGGTTCTTATTGCTCAGATCTGGGCAAATTCACAAGTCTTACTGACTCTTGCAGTCCAAGTAGGCACTATTGCTTCCCCCTACTCCTCCCCACATACTGGTTTCTTTTGGAAAGATATCTGGTGAATAAACAGAGAAGGAGCAGGTGAGAGAAGTGTTTTCTTCTCAATTGAGACACTGCCTGAGACACAAACCGGTAGAGAACACAAATTCAACAGAGACAAGGTTTATTTAGTTTCGTACTGTAATATGCTGCTACCTGGTATGTAGCTGCAGACAGACACATACGTTGTAGTAATTTTGCTCTCTGGTAAGTCTCAGCTGTGTCATTGTAAAAGTACATGCAGTTCCTGCAAGGTCAGAGTTAAAAAAACAGACCCAAGGATCATAGAATGGTTAGGGTTGGGAAGGATCTCAAAGACCATCTAGTTCCAACCCCCCTGCCATGGACAGGGACACCCTCCACTACACCAGGTTGCTCAAAGCCTCATCCAGCCTGGCTTTGAACACTTTCAGGGATGGGGCATCCACAACTTCACTGGGCAACCTGTTCCAGTGCCTCACCACCCTCTGAGTGAAGAATTTCTTCCTTATAGCCAAGCTAAATCTGCCCTCTTTCAGTTTAAAGCCATTTCTCCTTGTCCTGTGACTACATGCCCTTGTAAAAAGTCCCTCTCCAACGTGACATGAAGTTGTCCCTTTACATACGTATCTTCAGTCATATATACATGTGTATAAATTTATATACATACAAACATATATATACTTAATCAACTTCCTCCTGTGGAATCTCTCTCTGAAATGAAGCAAATCAGCCAGTTTTGAGGATAACATCTTTAAAAAGCAGAAGTAAAGGACCCAGACTCCTCCTCGTTCATTGTAGCATTTTTACAAATGTTTGCTTTTCTCTAGACTCTGTAGTAGCACAAACAGGAATATAAGACTCTTTTCTTCCAGTAGAGAACTAGCGCACAAACTGCTGGTTAGCACTTTGGGAACTGGAACATGGAAGAATGAAATGATTTGGTTGAGACTCCACCATGGCACTTGGTGGAATTTGATTGCTACCACATACATTATTCTGAGCCCTACAGCACAACTTTTGAGTGCAGTTTAGTAACTAACCAGATCGACTGCTTGTCACAGATATTTCCTTTTCTGAGACAGGAGAGAGATTCTGTTGACTAAGGTTATAACAACCTTTGAGCAATGAAGAGAGTTTAAGTTGTGTGGATGTAAATCCATGCTACCAGTCACTAGTATGTATAGTATCTCATTCTCTGCTCCCCTTTGGTTTTGGTGGGGTTTTTTTTGGGGGGTTTGGTTTTGATTTTTGTTGTGTTTGTGTGTTTCTTTTTTTCCAGCACCTGAAGTTTACAAAAAACAAAACCCCAAAAAATTCCTAAGAAGTTTGAGGATGAAATAGCAGCAGATGAGAGACACTCCAGCTTCCATCTTGTTGTCACGAGTTCTAAGATCAAACTCAAAGGTCACAGATCCTGAACAGAAGCACAGGGAGACACAGGTGCTCCAAAGGACATCAGTATTCAGAGGACTACAATGCCACTGCAGCTGGGGCTTCTGCACACCTACCAGGAGATCCATGCTAACTTCTACTTGAATAACTATTTTTCTTGAAAAGCCTCTTTTACGCATCTGAAGAATGGAATTACTGGCATGTCCTGTTAGATTGAAACAGAGGTACCATTGTCATAGAGCTGCTTTAAAAAAATTCCTAGACTGAAAGAAAAACAACTGGAGTCACAGCTGGATCAAAAGCAACTGAAGCTCTTGGGCTTGGATCCATTAGCTGGAGGTGAATTGAAATAAACTCCCCATTCCACAAAGCTCTGGCAATCTCCTGGGAACTATACTCACCTCCAAAGCTATAAATAAATAAATAAAAGCAGCAAGTCCAGACCTCCCACACCACCCTATTTGACATAATAGTCCACACTTGGGTGGTCCAATTTGTAAACCAGTCTCTCTTTTATGACAGTGGAAAACACTAAATCATGCTTGTGAAAACTGAATACAGTTCCCAAGAAGATAGGAAAAAGAAACAGAATATAAGCAAGAGTAAAAGCAAGTTAAGTGCTCAAGAAGGAGGGAGCTGAATGAAAGAAGCCATTTAAAATTAAACTTTCTTTGGGCACTCCATACCCCAGTGCATTTTGATTCGTTCCGGCACTTTCCCCCATCCCATTTTTTTTAAATATCCAAGCCTACAACAACATTGGCTGGGACAGTCTCCTGCTCCCAATTACAGAACCTCAACAGCTCCAGATTTGCCAAGTGTCAAACACCTGGCATCCTCTGTAAAAGAAAGATAAAATTTCATGAGACCCCTTCTTTCTCCTGCTGACACACACTTTCCAGAAAAATTGTTGTTGCTGAGGGGAAAAGTGCCAAAAGCTGCAGCGATCCCGTTCTTTGACCTTATATCCTCAGGCTGCAGGTAGTGCCTTTGCATTTCCCCACGAGTTACTTGAACAAAGGCTTGTAATTCTCCCTAGAATAACCTACGCCTGCAATATAACAGTGCAAAGTCAAAGCATCCCCAAGACACGTACAGAATAAACATTCACACTTTAAGAGCTGGTCTACGGTTGCATGCAGTTCTTATTGGAAACTGTACCACACTCTGTTCCCAAAGCCTAGAACGTATACTTAGAGCCCTAAACACTCAGTTCTCCGCTGATGTCTCACCTATAACTGGGAATACATTTAAAAAAAAAAAAAGAAAAAGCAGCACAAGACCGGTACCATCCTTCTTTTAGTTCTAATCACAAAGCTTCACTGGACCACGTTTAACATTGTAGGGCCATAGGCTGAGCTCCAGCTACCAGAGTTTAGAGCTAAAAATTGTTTGTAACATCCATTGTAAAACAAAACTGAACCTCAGTGTGTTGCACAAGAGGGATCAAGTTTATTCAGATAAAATAGGAACAACAGATTTAATATTCAGAGCTTGACTTTGCAAATTAATTGGGATTTATAACACCGGCCCTCACGGTTACATACAACTTATCTCTTATCTGAACTCACGTGGGACTAAAGATCATGGGGCTGACAATTACACCTTCTCACCTGTACCACTGCTCTGAAAGCAACCTTCTCTATGGACCATTAAGATTGCTTTCAGCTCCTTAATCTTACTATCTACCAGAGAGCTAACACCGATGGATCTCACTTCCACTTCCCCTTCCTGGACTTTGTTGCTTTCCACACTCACATAAGCTTCTGAAGATCCTTGTGTTCAACAGATACTGGCCTATCCAGAGGCTTCATTTCAGATCTGGTCTCAGGTGTCTATGAGAAAGCCTCTCCTCCATACAAATACCTCAAAATACCTTGCTACAAGCACATGAGCTGCAATTGATAAAGTTACATCCTTCAAAAGTTACATAAAAAGTCACCAATGAAGCTGCGCAGAATTTGGTTGCTGGGGCTTCTGTTCACAGAAGTTTTACTAGAAAGATCAGGACTTTTCCTTCATCGTCTCTGTGTAAAAAAAAAAGCGAAAATCTCTGTAATTTAAAAGCATTAATCTTGCTCCATCTCATAGAACAACGGCTTTACAATTTGGCACTGAAAATAGAGAAATGAGAAAAAATATGGACTCTAACCAGTAAGCATTATACCTAAGATGGGGTTGAGATGTCTGACACACAATTGCATCTTGAAACTCTACTAAAGCAATTAAGCAGAGAAATGAAGAAAGGAAAACTTAAATAAATGAGGTTTTCATGCAAGAGGCTTCACAATAAATTATGCAGCCATGGACTATCGTTTCTGAAAACACTATGTTACACTGTTATCTTTAATTTTATCCTACTTAGGAACAGACCTATCCTAACAGCACCAGCAGTAGATAAGGTGTTTACATTAAACTATAGTCTTAAAAACAAACAAACAAACACAAAACCAAAACACACCAACCACAAAACCCCCCAAACGTCTAATAAATAAGAGGAATATGAAAGAAAGGTCAGGCATGCATGGTCCACTTCTTCCTTTGTAGCACAGCTGACCCTCATGCAGTGAACACTTTTAACTATAATTTTTTAATTTCTCATTGATTTTCCTAAAAACTTTATCCATATTATGACACAGTATACTATTATCAAGCAAAATGCTGAAGACACTGATAAGCACAATATATACATTCTCTCTATATAACACATATATGTTTATTATTATATGTAAATAAATAGAGAATATATGGAATATTCTGTTCTCTATTCTATCAACTATGTTAAACTGCAAAATAAAGCTTAAAAGACCCACA
This sequence comes from Tauraco erythrolophus, assembly GCF_009769465.1. Classification (NCBI taxonomy): domain Eukaryota; kingdom Metazoa; phylum Chordata; class Aves; order Musophagiformes; family Musophagidae; genus Tauraco; species Tauraco erythrolophus. The sequence continues at coordinate 82,313,307 of NC_141468.1, forward strand.
GGCAGCTTTATTTGTTAGCAGTTTTAAGGATTTATGACTGTTTTGGAAATCCCATTAGTATACTAAAGTACATCTGACATTCAATTTAAATAATGCATAATGTCATTTCATCAGGGGATGATGAAACCCACCTACATGAAAACACTCTTCTCAGTTTAGTTCCTGACTTCAAAGATGTTGAAGTGACATCTAACTACAGCCAGTCTCATATTTTATCCGTTTCATGTAATATCCTCTTCACGGGTCTTTCTATTTCGTCTGCAATAAAGCTACCAGTTCCAGAGCTTGGTTTTTGTCATGAGGTCAGGTGTGCAAAACACAAATTAGCTGTATGAATTGTATGTAGGCATGATTACTGTGACTACATGTTCAAAACCCGCTTACCCTTACTGCAGAAGTTTCTTTTCTTCAGGCAAAACAAGAGATGCAGTTGAAAGGGGACAACAATTTTTGTTGAATCCTCAGTCTTTTAAGCACGTGCACTGGACGAGAAACCAAATTTGAAGGAGAGAGTATGGGGAAGTAAATGGCAGGGCAAGTCAAGTTGTTTGATGATATTCTGTAAGGAATTTCCATGGAGTACATGCAGTTTAATAGACACTCTATACCAACCCCTGATCAGGCAGATCTGCCATCAATGCCACTACATCCTCTAGCACACGCACAAGGGAAGCAGAACGTGTTACTAATCATATTCAGCTAAGCACCAAACTTCTGCTTACAGTGAAGACTGAAGCTGTATTTTGGAAACCAGCGCATCTTGAAGGCAGGGGAGGGTAGCTAACCCAACATAACTTAGGATCCAACACCAACGAAGACATCAAACCTCTGAGGTCTCAGAAGTGGTTCTTAGCACCAATGACCTGTAAGAACAAGAATCAGAGGGCAAGCAGCCAGCACAGCCGAGCAGCTGGGCTGGTTTTGCTGCTCAGACTAATTCACGTAAAGACAAAAAATGAGACCTGGAGCTTTCTGGTCTGCAGCCTGGGCACTAACCAGTGCATCATCTTTAAAGACCCTAGACACACGGAAGAGCTCAGTAGTCTGCTTGCATATACGCTTGCAGTGCAATCAAGATGGCAAGTATCATTCAGAGGGGAGAGACAGACATTTAACACAGAACTAACAGTATGTTTAAGTGTAGTTTCTCTACTAGCTCTTTTGCAACCTGGTTTCAAACCTTATTTGACCTTATGGTTTGGTCTCATACTACAGGCAGACACATTTTCCAATGCCACATCTTTTATTGCAATGTTATAACCAGCAGCAGTCTGCTGACCATTACTAAGTGCACCCTTACTCATGAGCTAGAACCTGCTGTCTTTCCTTCACACACACACGCTTCAGACCAAGACTAGTTAATCTATCACTATCTCAGGGCTGGAAAACAAAGCCTGCGCTGAGGAAAACTTACAAAATGTTTCCTTTCACGTAATCACGTCAAATGCAGCTGCCTGATAAAACAGCATCAACACAGCAAATACTTTGTTAATTTAGAAATACTAGTACAGCTAACTCAAGCATCAGCTCCAGACACGCTGTACTCTCTGCTGCTAAAACAGGACTTGCCGATAACTTGTGTTTACTGAAAGACTCACTTAATGCATCAGCCCCTGTACTTCTCATGGAACCCTGCTAATAATAGTGAACAGGTCCTGAAGGCTGGAGTCGTTTGGGGTCATTTATCTAACAGCATTAAACAGACCAGGAATGTAGCAAAACGACTGATCATGCCAGAAACCAGAAGTTCATATAAAGGTAACTAAGAGTCCCCTGACCACTAGGGCAAAAAAGAGCCAGATTGAGGCATTAACAGAAATGCAGGTTGCCGTTTTAATATGGTTTGTGGGCACTTCTTCCCCCTTCAGTGATGACAGAGAGACTTCTCCCAGCTGTAGCCCTTTTTTGTTTCTACCCTTAATGCTGAAAGTGTCCTTTCTTTTTTCAAAAATTTACAGCATCTGGATTCAGAGACACCAGATGTTGTCCGGTTTAATACATGAGCTATAAGCTGTCATTACACTGAAAACAAGGGTGTGACTGCACAAATTTTTACCAGTACAATGCACCAGTACAAGCTAAACTCGCCTACCAATGTAAGGACAAAGGCATATTTATCCCAGCCACTCTTCAGTCTGGCTTGATGTCATTTCTCACATACATCCAGCTGAAGAAAACCCCTGGTGTCACTGCAGAAGTGTGACAAGAAGGAATTCACATCTTATGTCAATGCAAGTTTTTGGGCAATTTCACTCTTCCAGACCCAGATGTGCTAAGAGAAGAGCTCCATCTTTAGAGACTGCCATTCCAGTCATCTGTCGTGGTTTAGGCCAATTGGGCAACTAAACTCCACACAGCCGCTCTCTCACTCCTTCCCCAGTGAGGTGAGAGGAGAAAAGGGCTGAGGGTTGAGACAAGAACAGAGGGAGCACCCACCAACCATGGTCCCAGGCAAAACAGACTGGGCTTGGGAACAAATCAATCCAATTCATTAACAGTTACTTGAAATGATAAAGAGAAACAAAACCAGCTACTTGAGAGGATAAAAAGAAACAAAGTCAGATCTTAAAAACAACACCTCCCCTGCCCCTCCTTTTCCTTTTCTTCCTGGCTCTACTTCCTCCCCCAGCAGTGCAGGGGGACAGGGAATGGGAGAGTGCAGGTCAGTTCATCCCATGTTGTTCCTGCCACTCCTTTTCTTAAAGGAGGAGGAGTCCTAACACCCTTTTCCCTTGCTCCAGTGGATCCCCTACTCACAAGGAAAATCCACAGAATTCTTCAGTGTGAGTCCTACCCGCAGGATGCAATCCTTCCCCATCGGATTGCTCTGGTTCAGGCTTTACCACAGTCTCGGATTCTTAGGGAGCTGTTGCCACTCGCTCCAGCGTGGGTCGTCCCACAGACTCTAGATGCCTCTTACCTTGTCATGTGTCCCATGCTCCACAACCGTCCTCAGGCTCAGGCACCTCTGCTCCAACGTGGCTTCTCCACGGGCTGCGAGTGGGTCTCTGCTCCACCAAGTCCATTCTGGCTGCAGGGGGCCACTACCGTCTCGCCACCAGCTGCAGGGAAAACTCAGCTCTGGCACCTCGTCCCGTTCCATCCTCACTGACCCGGTGTCTGTGGCCGTTTCTCTCAGATCTCAGTCCTTTCTGGGTGAATTCGGCCCAGTAGCACCCCAGGAGCGGGGCGATCTCTGAATTCCCCAAGCAGCTCCACCGCCGCCATCCTCAGCGGATGGCACCGTCCAGCGCGGGCAGCCCCCGGCCAGGAGCCAGGGAGCGGGGGCAGTGCCCTCCTCCCTTCTCTCCTCACTCCCAGGCAAAACACCTTTTCCAGTTCCTTTGTTCCAACTTAAATAGGGCAATTTGCAGAGGCACCGATTGGCTCAACCCCGAGGCAGATGGGAGCCCGATCTGGTGGCCAGAACCGGGTCTGACCTTGTTCCAAAACCAGGGAAGGCACAGGGAGCAAGTCCCCTCTCTCCTGCCACCAGAAAACCCTTTACATCAAACCCATGACACCATCTATCACAAAGTATTCAGGTGGTTACACTTTAATTCTCTTCAGGTAAGATCAGGTTAACAGTAAAGAAGTTGATCTGATGCAACACAGAAGATACATTTTATACCTCTGTCTTCGAATAACACCGAAGTTTTTCTATTAACTCCTTGATAAAACTGGTTTAAGCCAAGCAAAACCTGCCCTCTTCTTTGCAGGAGGCTTAGACTAAATAGGTTTTCCTTCAACAAAACACTTCAGAAAATTAGGGGGAAAAATTTTCATAGGCTAATCAATAAAGATATAAATTATCAGATGCAGACCATCAGAGCACCAGCAAAGTGTTGGGTCTCAATTTCAGACAGATTTCTGAAGTCAATTGTGCATCAACGAAGCAGTCTCTTGCACAAAAATCTACTGTATCACACTTCTGTTGTATTTCAACAGTTGCAAGCGTGGCTCCTTTTTGATAACACTTGTAAAAGAAACTGGGACCCTTCCTAATTTTTGAAGTATAAAATTTGTGCTGGAATGGAACAACAGCGAAATAACTTTGGATGCTTGAAAACACATTTTTATATTCACTGTTAAATCAGCAGAATTAATGTTGCAAGCAGTTACGGACATAAAGAAGGTTCTAAGAAGCATATGAATCCACTCTTCCCTTCTCCTGGTTTTTACTTTGTGATGTTGATCTCGGGACCAAATCTTCACACTTTTGCTCCGTCATTGTTTGGGCAGAAATCCTACCAACTTTGGCAAACACGCCGTGCTTAGGCGAGGTGCCCCTATCATTGCCGGAACAGTGAAGGGTAACACACTGTTGCCACTCAGTCTCCTACTAAACCCAGCAGAAACAGAAGCCAGGTCTTCTGCCTCCAAACCCTTTGCTATCACTGGGGAGTGTGACTTGGGAAGTCACAGCACAGCTGAGCCAAAGAGAACCGGAGCCTGAGGAAACGTGGAAGACTGCGGCAGCAGCGAAACACACGGAAGAATATGGAGTAGTAACGATACGAGTTGTGACATCCTAGGAAGAGGAAAGTGCCAGACACCAATGGAGGGTGCCTACTAATTGTTCTACTCTGTTACCCTCCCCAACCCCTACATTTGTCCTGAAAAGCCTCCAGATAGGGATGATGCTTTAGCACTGGAAATCTGATGAAGGTCAGCTTGCGAGGTCAGTATGGAAGTAAACGGGCAATGTCAGGCCACCTTTTCAGCTTTTTACCTGCAAACCATTTATTCCTTTTCTGTGGGTGCCCCTTTTCTGTGGAAACAAAAAAAAAAAAAAAAAAAAATCAACCAGCACAGCTTTTCTTGTGGCAAGATAGCAAAAAAGCTTCCAAACTGAAGCCAGCTGATCTTCAAAGGGGGAAAGAGGAAGAAAATGCAGGCAAGAACAGAAGGATGCGTTGACTTTTGGATTTTTACTTTTAAAATATACAATCACTCAAAACACACCATCTACACCACTGACAGCTAAAACTTTGTCCCTTATGATAAAAGAAACTGATGAAGTGCAGATGGCAGTTTGTGTATTGAGTTGGCTGCTTCATAAACTGTAATTATGGTGGATGCAAAATGGATCACCTCATCCATCTGGAATAAAAATGGAATTATCACTTGGCAATTTTATTCTAATAAGAAACTGCAAAATATCTTGCCCATCGCTACTCTTTGGCATGGCAGGCGTTTAACAATGAAATATAAAAGAACGCAGAGCCCGGATTATCTTTTATTTACAGAAGTGACAAATTAACCACTGGAAAGATAAAACCTGCCCAAGCAATCATTTCTCCTCACTGACCTCATGCTTAGGCACTGCTTGGAATGAAATCAGCTTTGGAAAAAGTCATCCGTAATTGAAAACAAATGGTGACAATGCACAAAAAAGATACACCGATAACTAACTTGTAGCTTCAAGACAGCTTCCTAAGCTCCATGAAAGCTTGAACCTTTCCTAAGTAGGCAGCCAGTATCCAGTGACGTACTCACCACCACTTGCCAGATAACTGTCATGTGTACATCACATATCAACCAGTAGGTTTATTTGTTAAAAGAATAATAGGAATACTGTGCCTCTTTCAGCTGTGCAAACTACAACAAAATAGATCTCCCTATGAAGTCCACAGTACATCATACAAATCCCATAGTTAAGGGCCATGGAAACACATGTAATTATGACTCAAATCACCACTTGCATGAGATGACATTAGGCTTTGTGATACACACGCAAATAATGACTTAGTTACTCGGCATTTGTGTACTTGCGTTCAGGAGATACTTCAGGGATAAACAGTAAATAGCCACCCGAGTTATAAAACTACTGTTTTAAAGCTTAATGATTGTTTGGTGATGCCATTACTGTTGGGGGCAGGGAGAGGAACCACACAGGGTAAATGCACCTTATGCTTTGGCACAGGTACTGACCAGTTTGTAGAAACAGAAAAAAAAAAATTGTATCAGAAAAAGCCTGTTCTGACCACCTAAACAACTACGTTTCATATGCAACTTACTTAGACAATAAATACAGAATTCCATAAACACACTTCCCATCATGACCTGTTAGGAAAATATTCAGGTGGTCAAAAGTGCAATCTCAGGCATCACTGGCAAAGAAAAAGTAACTAGAGAAGAAAGGCATAATCACCAAGAACCATAATTATCCAGCCACATTTTAAAGAATTTGATAATGTTCAATCTTCTCAGTACTTGGATAATAAATTGAAACATTTCTTTAAGCTATTTTCACTTTTATATTCACTTTTATTAAAAGAGAAGGCAGTTTCTATTCTCCTCTGCAATATCTGAGAGACACAGACTAACCAGTAAGACAGTTAGGAGAGCTGTTAAATAACAATACGTAATTCCATCCTGTATCAACAAAGGCAACAAATTGCACCTAAGGAGACTGGTTTAGAAAGGTAACTAAACACCTTCAGTAATATCACGGCCAAGTGATACATCCACACACAGTTGTAGTGTGGTAGGTTGCTGCCACCTCTTGGTTACAGATCTCTATGAAATTTAATTTGTACTTAAAACACATAATGGATACGCAGAGTGTGACGCGTGGGATCCCAGCGCCTCGGGGAACAGCGGGGTGCGACAGGAACATCATTTTTACTGTGCCTAAAATGCACAGTGTGCAGCTGTATGTCTTGACATCTACTTATCGTCTTCTCAGCTTAAAATATCTTCATATCTTCTTCTATTGCTGGAATCAGCTCTCATTAGAATGCACAGAATGATGACTAAATTATGAAACACCTTCTAAGATTAAAATTAACAAACACATTTGGCAAGGGCAGAAAAAAAAAAAAGAAAGGAAGGGGACTCCAAGGAGACAAATACATCAGAAACTACAATATGCAGTTTGTACAGCTTGTAGTAGATTATCCAGATGAGGCATTAGCCAAGATAAAGCTTTTGGTTTGCATTTCTCCTCCACAATAATTCACTTCTGAACAATAAATGCAGTTTAAGACAGAGGCCGCCTTTCACCCCGAAAACAGCTCTTTGAAATTTTTACAGCAGATATTCAACTTTTATCCTCAGTTGTTCATTTTAAAAGCTATTACTAACTAGTCCCTGAGAAGTACAACATGCAAAAAAGTTACTGCCACCATAGATTTGACCTACGCAGCCTATGCTACAATTCGAGAGACTAAATGCACAAGAAAGCAAATCCAGACAGTTTCACCCATGAGGAAGGAATTTCCAGCCTCTGAGATCTGACTGTAACATAAATCCTCAACCTTCAAATCAATGGCAAACTCTCAACAGCTGTAGAAGGAATAGCTACAAGGAAACTAGCACAGGAGCACAGAACTATTGAAAACCAAAATCTTTGTATTTATTATCCTCCTTTAAGACTGTACAACCCCATCAAATGTTATCTGGATGAGGTACCACATATATCTGGTTAGTGAGGACACGAAATTCGCAGATGACTGCACAGCACCACGAAAAGGCAGCAATACTACATGGTGGCTCCGAGCATGGAGCCAGAGCAAAATTTTTAAGTATTTACACATGAACTTGCTCACTGTCAGCAGAATGTCTCCTGACATCCTTTTATGTTTCCCCACCTCCCCACTTGTTTGAAAAGAAAGAATCCAGCTGCAGGCAACTGCTAATTAAATACTTTGGCTTTCAGCTACAGTTGCTGTGTGCTCACATCTGCTGTGCAATAAACACTGTTTTAAGTGTAATTGACGTATTTTTCCATGCTCTAGGAGAGAATATTTATGACAAGAAGAAAGAAAAAGCAAGCAGGGTCCAAGCCCCTGCCTCATATTCACCAGAAGCTGCAAAGCGTTTAAAATTAAAACTCTTTAAAAATGCCTTTATTGCTTAAGGGCAGTCTTTAATCTCACATTCCAATGCTTTGCTCCCAAAACACCACATTTACTAATTTTTTGGCCTTGAAATTATGTAAATCCAAACATATATTTCATTGCCTAGACACGTTTAAGTGGCTCATGTTGAGCATTTTGGCATTAATCATTAGCAACATCATGTTCCATTCCCCCTTATTTCACAATCTGGGTTTCAGACAACAGATTTGAAGAGAGGTAGATGAGTCAAAGATCCGTAATGAAGTCTTTCTAAAGTCAACGAGGCATTGGTCAGACTCCATATGGCTGTACAAATCTCACTGAGCTATGTGAGCTTCAACACAACGTGGATGGAACAAGCCAAAAGCCATGACTGAGCAAGGACGTTCAGACAACGAGTTTGGTCAGTGGCATTAAACATTTAGTACTATTACAGAACTAGCTTTTGACTGTAAAGTTGTATTCAAGTATTTCATAAGTCCCTTTGGAACTTATGGCAAAGCATCTTTCTCGCCTTTTACTGGACATTGTTGAAAGCAGCTGTTCTCACAAGAAAGTACTACAGACAGAGGAACATCTCCATTTAGAACCACTTATTTCCCCAACACAGTAGACACTCTCCTTAAATATAATGCAACTATACACTTCCAAGTAAAAAACAAATAAAAATAAAATAAAAAACAACCCACACCCCACAAAAAGAGCAAAACCAAAACCTAAAAAAACCACCCAAACCAAAACAAAAACTCCACTAACACAAACCAAAAAACCCACCAAATAAACCATCACTGACTGAGTTTTCTTGGTTCCCTTTGACAGTCAGAAGGGCTCTCAAATCAGAGGCAGTTCTTCACAGTAAATACACGAGGCGATCAGATCAAACACAAGCAAAATACTAAGATGAAAGGATGGTAAAATTCGACAAAACTTTATAACTGCATTCGGTAGACAGAACTCAAATCTCTAAGCAAGGCGACCCAAGGGTATGCTGGTCAGCAATTATCTCTCATCTGGGATGAAGTAAACAGATTTATCATATTACTTATTATTTGTTACTCTACTACCAAGGAGCATTTACACAAGTGAAAAGGGCCATTTTCAGAGTTAGGAAAAACAAATAACGTAGCATAAATCACAGCGTATTAATCTTCCTAAACAACTGCAAGAGCCGAATTTACCCGTAACTGGCTGTCAACCAAACAGCCTGCTTTTCTTTTTTCTGCTATCAACACAATTTGATTCTCTTTACACCTAGAACTACATTTCTTTATTCTGCTGTAAGCTACACTGTGACAAAGACATACTGATTTTACCTCTTCTCTAGAGAAGAACTAGAGATGGAAGCACAAGCATGCGTGCGGAAGAGAACAGGAAATAAGTATGAGAAACTTCATGTACAGCTGACAGCAAAAAAGCACTGGACCAGAACAACAGGCTAGACCAGAACATTACTTTTTTGCCTTAAAACACTGGAAAATGGCAAAGAAAAAACTTAAGCATAGAACCTTAGAAGAGATATCTAGATCACAGTTCCTTCCAGGTTAGAGCTCAGCACAGTATTACTAACTCTCCATCAACAGCTACCAAACTCTCACAGTAGCATCTTCCTCCCCTCTTGTTCCAAGTCTCCATGAAAGATGATATCCACGACTGGTTTGAGCTATTCTATCAGCTCCAACAGGACAGCTCAGCACAATGAGCCTCGTGGATATCAACAGGTAACTCCCAATTCTGCACCACCCTTGAAAATGATGGTCAGATGCTACATACTGGAATTGGTATATAATTTCAAATAATTTAAGAAATTACAGATAAAAGTACTTTAAGATGAGGTTGCAAGACTTTTCAAAAATTAGGGCACACAAGTATTATGGAACTTTACTTTGATCCACCTCTGTACTTGTACTACTGTGCGTTATAATATAGTGTAGCATGGAAAGTACGGGACAGAAAACATAAGTTGGTTAAATTTTAAGGACTACAAAGCATTACGAGGCAGATAACAACATTCCAACTATACATTTCATTAAAATGAAGAAAAATTCAAAGTAGCGATCACAAAGGATTTTAATAAAGCTACATCAAACCCCAAACATACATGCTTTGTAGATTACTGTGCGGAGTACTGTATATTGTAGTATAAAAATTAAGACATATAGTCTGGGAAGAATTTTCCACTGTAAGGACAACCGCTATAACAGAGTAGGAAAGCAAATTCTCAGTATCGCCATTTCTAGTCAAAATCCAAAAATACAGGTTGCAACACTGGTCAATACTCCTCACTACGGTTTCTTAGCTGGAAAGAGTAAATTCACAGCTCCTCTGTCTCCTGGAACCAGTGTTCTGCTTTAATCACAAAACATTAATCTCTGGTTTTATTCTCCCCTCCGGGAGATAACCTGAGATTTGACAGCATATCTAAATCTATTTGTTTTTTTCTAGCTTGCCGGCTATATTCAGGGAAACATAACAGAATACACGGTTGGAAAAAAATCTTAATCTTCCAGGAGTACAAGGGTTTATTGTTGGTCAGATTTTAGTTCATTTTATGTTATTAAAAATATTTTAATAGAGATGACAATAGTGAAGCTGTAATAATTCTTCTCATAACTATACTTTAAGAGATTCATCTCTAGTATTTACACCTGATTCTTTTCATTATAAACACTAGGAGACTGAAGCTGCATTAATACGGGTATTCATTCTTTCAGTCTCAATTTGGTTGACATAATTGCAAGAACACAGAATTGTAGAAAAAGGTGCCTTATGGAGAAGGCATGAACAAATGGATATTCTTGATTTTAAAACATTTTTTCTATCGTATTGTTCAAATCAGTAGAGCAGGTAGGGTAATTCAGAAATTTTTACTAGAAGTTGAAGCAACATAAGCTTACCAAAGAGTATTCTTTGCTTGGAATAAGTAAACACCAGGATAACTAACAGATGTAAGGGCATCTTTACTTGACTATGAAAAAAAAAAAAAAAATATATGTGATGTTAAGACCATCTTCTGCTGCTGGAATGCTTTGTTTGAAGTGTCTTGTTTTAGAGATGAAACTTTATTCTACTTTCAGAGCCATGTGCATATAGAAGCCATTCACAGGATATCTACTTAGCAACTTATAAGTTGCTAAAAAAAATAAAAATTTATAAAATCACTGAAAGAAACGACAGATTCAGCTGCTTTTCTAAAAGCCAGCTTTCCTGATGAAATGATTTTTCTTTCTGTTGTACTTGTCACACATTCATGTGACAAGAGCAATACTTATGGTAGGTTTATACGTAAGTTTAAAACATCACAGCAAGAGAGCATTAAGTGAGGATATATCACCAATTTCAGACGGAAGTATTAATTACTAAAAACAATGCAGATTTAAATATAATTAACCTATTTGTTCCCAAATGAAGCTAGTCCAGATTTAATAGGTAATTTAAATTGGAAACTACTGATATATTACTTAACAGGCTACAGAAATCAAGAAAAATATACAGTGCTGCATATTATTCAATTTAGCCAAAATCTGAAACATCACAGTAACTTCAGATAAATTTATATGCAATTTAAGCATTAGAAAAGAGCTGATGTGTTTCTGCTCCATCTATTAAAGAAGAATGAGATCTAGTATCAAACAACCAGCCCGTATGCTATGCCCAAATGCTATGAAGTCTTCCCAGACTTCCATCTACTTGAGCAAAAGGCAGAGAGGTTCTTCGTTCCCAAAAGAGCACTCCTCACTCAAAAATCCTGTTATTCAGTTTTAGGAAACTAAAATGCAAGCCAACACATTCCCAAAGGACTGGTGACTTTGGGCACAGATACCTGGGTGCGCTGCAACTCCTGAAAAGCGTGACTTACAAAGAGCTTGATTCAGCACTCCGTTAAAGGTGTCCCAGAAGTAAGAACCCAAGAGAGCCACACACACATCTGAGATTTCTGAAAACCCTTGCTGGTGTCACTGGACAGTGAAGGAGTAAACATTCCATCCCAGGCCCTTTTCAGACCCACATCCTCAAGCATCAGCATCTACTTTAAGATGATAGCACCAGGGTAGTTCAAGCACACAGGCCAAAACGAACACAGACTAAAGCCCCAGATCCAAGTTACTGCCAGAGCTGATCGATTTCAATCCCAACAGCTTCAACTCTAGCCACGATCTATGAACACATGAACAGCTTGCTAATGCCACCTAAACATAGCTGATGTCTTCCTGAGCATGTGGGCTAGAAGAGAAAATCTACTTAGTTCTGAATCACAGAAACACAGAATAATTCATGTCCCTCCCTTGAAGTTCCATGAATTATTCTGTGTTTCTGTGGGAGAATCTCCAAGGGAGCATCTAGTCCAGACTCCTGCTCAGTGCAACACTAACAACACTGAATCCAGACCAGGCTGCTCAGGGCTTTGTCTGGATCTTGAAAACTATCAAGGATAGAGATTTTTGGGACCTCTGGGAGTAATCTGTTCTGATGTTTGACTATCCTTACAGTGAAAAAAACTCCCATTCCAGTTTATGACCACTGACTCTCATTCTCCTGCTGTGCGGTTTTAAGTGAGAGTTCCCCTAAAGCCTTCTCTTTTCCAGGCTGAACTTGTCCGGCTCCCTCAACCCTCTCCTCATGGAGTACACACTCCAGTGTATCTTGCCATGATTTAACTGTAAAATTAGTCATTTTCTTTTGCTCACCTTCTGTATTGTGTTAAAGATAATACAGAACCTCTAAGCGAAAAAGTATAAATTTAGAATATTTACATAGTTACTCATTAAAGCGGTCTGGAAACAGACTGCAGCGAAGGGTAAAATAACGACAAGTTTGTCTTGGTGACACTTCTCTACAAAGAAGATAAACACTTCAGCTGGGAGGGAAAGCGTTCAGTAGGTATTTGAAAAAATGTATTAAAAAAAATGTTCTTGAGAAAAACTGGAGGAAACCTCTATGTGTCACATCCCGAAAGAAAGCGCACGGAACTACTGAAAAGGGGAGGAACAATTATTTCATTAACACTTTTCAAGAATAACAGTAAGATTTTTTTCAGAACAAAGTGATCAATACCTCCCGGCACACTGTGCCAGTTCCGTGTATCTGGTACTCTAAAAAAAAAAAAAAAAAATTCATCTGGGGACAAAGACAAAAACTGAAGTAGAGCTTTAGAGAGACATGAATGTCATTTGAAACATAAACCACCACCAAGTAATTACATCATTTGTGGAATACAAACAACTTTCAAACATAAATAGTTTTAGCAGTCCACTTTGATAACTTCAAGACAAAACACAGCCAAAAGTCCACTTACCTTTTGACTGCTATGAAAAGTTTAATTAATTCCAATGTATCCATTTGTTCACAGATGTCTGGAATTTAAACTGATTTTTCCTTCTAAGGTAGAAGTTGTACCATGAGAACATCAGATAGTACTTCTTAAACCCAAAAAAAGGAAGTCACAGTTTACAGGAACAATATGTGACTTGAATCCATGAATTTCCCATTTTGTAAAGGTATGTGTGTTACCACTTCCAGAGGAAATGAAGGGATACTGACATTTTTATATTTATCTTTGAAAACTTCATTGAAATCTTACAATTTTGAAGTTAATGAGGTTTGTTTGCTTTGTTTTATTAGAAAAAATACTCAGGCAAGGTCTACAATCATCTGTCAATTATAAATGACTTACAAGAAACTCATGAAGCAATAAAATTAAAAAAATACAAATACAAACTATATCTGAAACACTTCTATTTGGCAATTTTATAACAAATTCAAAAAAGAAACAAAGATTACGGATTACTTTATAGGTACAGAAAAAGCAGTAGGTGAAGTGCTCAAGCAAAAAAAAAAACAAAACCAAAAAACAAAACACTGCATTTTTTTCAAAAATAAAGTCACATCACTACAGATTTTATGAATAATACCCTTATTAAACAACCATTCCAGAACATCTTATATTAGTGGTGCTTTTAATCTGCACTTCGTTTCGTTTGATAAGATTTATTTTTTTTTGTGTATATAAGTAACATTTTTAACCCACTGGAGCTAAGCAAGACTCATGTCAGTACCAACGCGGAACGCATTTGAATTCCATTAGGATATGCTCACTTCTGCAACCAAAGGGTTACTTTAAGTTTTATTCTATTTAATAAAAATTTAGTGTAAAAACTGCTGGTTATTAGTTTCACTGTAGTAAATTCCTCCCCAATAAGGAGGACTAACTCTGCAGTTTGACTGCATATATCCATACAAATTTTACATATTAGTTCCTTCCAACAGTAAGGAAAAAACTAATTTCATGTTCACTATTAGAAAGGAGCGCCATGAATTAATTATGGGTACTATTCATCCCTCTAAGATTTCTGGGAAGGATGTTCAATGTATTTTTGTTCTTACAACAGATATTAACAGTAGTATATAGTCCCTTAGGTATGTAAAAGAAGGTTTTTTATTGTTAAGGAAGGTGCTTTTTTTAAACAATTCTTCTGGCAGCACTAGTGAATTACAATATCCTTCAATATTATTTCTACCGTAATATATACATTTTAACTTTCATGCCTCTAGAAAAACATCTACAGTACATTTCATAATATAAAAATATATTACAAATCTGCTGAAATATTTACAAGCAATGTCCTATTATCTATATGCAACATTTTTGTCTCCGTACAAAGACTAACAGGTTAGACACATCTCTATTTGTCAGTTAAAAAAATCCACGGCTTCTTGCTTATTAAGCAAGAAAATGATTTTACTTTCCTTTTCAAAGCCAACTTTGGTGCATAAAGGATTGAATTTCTAGATATTTTTTTTTAAAAATACCATTTTCTTTACATCTAGAAAACATTAGGCCAAATAAAAAAAGTATACTTTAAAAGTGAATGGGGATCCTAAAGGGTCAAAAAAGCAAAATAAACCACCAATAACACTAATTGCTTAAGTCGAGGTTTTTCAAAAACCATCCACCGATACAGATCACATAAAGGCAGATCTCATTAACATACTATACTACTCCTGAAAAGGGGGTCAGACATACTGCAACACTCTTAACATCTTTAAACCGTACTATATGTATTCATAGTCGATTGGAAAAGACAAGCATTCCATCAACATTTGTTTAAACATTATAATCCAACATATTTTAGGGATCTGCAAAAGGACACGAGATTACAAATGACAAATGATTACTATCCACCATACTCAAAGGGCAACAGGAGAATCCCTTGGTATCTGTTTTACTGTCTGGCATGTGTTATATTTGGTTAACACTGACAAGAAGCCTAATAACTTGTTAACAGTTCTCTTGGGAATTGTGAGTAAATGGTGATGGTTACTTTTTCTTTTCATCAAATATAAACTACTGTATTCACTAAAGAAAAAAGCAGCTTAAAGAAGCAAGCATGCAAAGCCTTTCAGTTGTTCCACTAAGTTGCCAGAAGAGTGTTTGCTCAGTCTCCCACTGTACCATTCCATGAAAATGTGGATATACAGTAATATATTAATATATTCCACGGAAGCATCAACTTCATTCACAGAATGTTTACACTAAGCATAAATATTTATCTAAGGGAAAAAAAAAAAAAGATGGGATTTGACTAATGTGCAACTTTATCTCTAAATCCACTGTCAGTGACTAAGACTGCAGGTGTCCCCACTTGCTTGGTTTTTACCTCTTCAACCTCTTCTGGGGCATTGTTCTGTAAAAGAAGATAGTACAGTTTTACTAAAGACCCTGAGATGTACATTTGAGTCAGCTAGTGTGTGCTATGAAATCGCGACTGTATAAAATCTACTTTCGTTTAATTTGATTAAAACTGAAGCCATTTTAGATGATCCCATATTAACGTTCATTTCAGATCATTACTTCAAACTTTCTATTGGAGTCATCATTTTAGCATGACGTTAATAGCTGTCACCGAATTCCCTTGACCACGTTTTTCCCTTGTAAAGTTTTGGTCTTCAACTTTATTTCTTTCATCTCCCACAGTCGGCCCCAAAGCTCTTTTTAATAATCACACACTAATCTATATTGGTAAAAATCTAGTACAACATTGTGTTCTCCAAGGACCTAATCCCGAAGATCATTACGTTTTTATTTTAAAAGGTTACATTTTCCTTTTCAAATCAAACTAATCTCTCAATTTCTGCAAAGGTAATCAATATAAAGATGATTAACACCTAAATTAGATTATAAAACAGTCACTGTGTTAAGCAGTTTTAAAACATGCAGTCCAATTTTCTCGTAACATTTTTATCGTTTACTGTTATATTTTCATATACTAAAGTAAGTATTTTAAATACAAGTACAAGGATAGCAGATATAGTGTGACAATTTATTTTCATATTGTAAACTAAGTTTTCATTAATTTTATTAGTGAAATACGCTGAATGTTAAAGGTGACCTGAAAGGCTTATCGCATATCAGGAGTAGTGTTCTAGTTACTCCTTTAGACACTAAGTCACTGGATGTTAAGGAAGAAACACAGGAACACTGAACTTCTGTTATGGCAGAAAAACCTTTTTTTTCCACAACCCATTTTCATGAATTTTTAACATAAACCCATAAATACGTTATCTTTGGAAGTTCAAAAACCTAAGAGTGAATTAAGCATTTCAGATTACCTTTAAAAACTGTACACACACAGAACTGTGGGTACTGAAAATTATGTGAACACACTAATAAAGAGGGGGGAAAAAATCAGGAAATTATTAGAAACAAGATGGATTACAAGCCAATCTGAAGTTCTAAAACACAAACATGAATCCAGCTTAAAGACAAGTAACATGTACTGTTCCCTTCTGTCCCCCTTTAAAGAATCTTGTATTAAAAAAAAACAGTACTTGTATACAAGTACAGATTTCAAGGTAATACTGCATGTATTACAGTCGAATATAAAAGATGTAAAGATAAATTTGGACTTTAAAAAAATTGGTATACAAACCAGTATGTGATCTTAACAGAAGTGATCTTTCAGGATTCCACTGTATGTACCTCCTTTACTAGAATTTCTGTGTACCAAGCACAAAAAATTAAAATACACTTGGTAAATACACACATTCCCCGTTTCTCAGTAACTAGAGTTCAGTTCAAGAAGTTAAGTAATTCTGACACAACTTAAGACCTCAGAACTTAACTCCTGGATGCTGACAGGATTGAGCTTCCCTGCTCTGGTGTATAATGCATTAGCAATCCTGATGTTCCAACGTCAAAAAGTTAAGCGAGGCTTAAGACCACATTTAAGTAAAGAAAGGTTCAAAATTAGGACGTTACCTGTATATGTTTGGGTCCAGAAGCAAGGCAGTATCTTTTGGTAGTTTTGATAAATGAACTACTTTAGTTTTTAACTGATGTCGCTCACTTTCATTTACCCACACATCAGGCAGACTATGAATAAATAAATAAAATAAAAATATTCAAAAAAGATCAATTGCTTTCTTACCATAAATTTACGTGGTAAACTAGTATACATGAGGTTTTTTAAAGTAATCTTCACATTTCACTGGTTAAAAAGCATCTTCACTGGAGTGAGGAAAAGACAGTCAATCTTTACTCATTATACTTCAAAGTCTTTCAAGTTCTCAGTGTGAAAAAGATACTAAACAGAATTTAGATTATTCCAGAAGAATACTAAACCAACATACAACTATAATGGTGCTACATTCTCCATTTTAGCAGTTTAATGTGAAAATTTTCCTGCATAGCAGGAAAAACAAACAGATGTTTTAAAATGTTTTATTTTACTGGGTGTAAAATTCTTTGACGCTGTCTAAAAGTAAGTAAAGGCCAGAGCGCACTCCGGGCACTGAGCTTCAAGTTACACTAATTTCCTTGCTCCAAGTTCAAAGCTTTCAATATCAAAATGCTACAGCTTTGCTGAAGTTAATCATTTGATTATCTTCTAAGGAAATCTAGGTCATCACCACAAAATATTTTGGCTACTCAATAGTTTTCATTGGGAGATGGAATACAACTTGGTCTTTACACATTAAAGGGAATCGTTGCTTCAGCGTCACTTGCAATGAAATCGTGGGGAAGAGGGCTGGAGAGAACATACACAATGGATCTATGTTTTGTACTTTAATTCTTTGAAGCCACACATGCCTACTTACGAGTTGCTCACTGCATTATTGCTCCTTGTGCTACAAGAACACTGGGTTTTGAAGGCCCTGTGGAGTTTTGCAGGTAATACGTTGCTAAGAGAGGCACTGGGTTTGCAGAGGTCATTAGTGTCCTACTGAAAATCTGCTTTCCTGTCTCCTTCCAAAAGTTAGCATTGACCAACGCTGTGCAGAACAAACAAGTTATCCATTTTGCTTCCACTATGGAGGAGGTGGAAAAAATCATCCCCCAAAAAGCAAAACAAAAACCCTCAAAAACCAAACAACTCCCTGAGATAATATTTTCAGCCCACATAAAGGGTTGGGTGTGTTGTTTTTTTTTTATTATTTGTTTCTCACATGATCTAGGAGCCAAAAATTAATTTCAGGTTGAGGAAAAGTTTAAATTTGCAACTAAGAATTCTAACATTTTGAAATAAGTTTCAAATTGAGACACTCAACATTTAAGACTATCTAAATAAAACAGTTCTTTCTCTGACCAAAGCTATGTGCAATTTAATAGACTTCTGCAAATTATTAAATTGAATCTCTGTTTTTCAGCAATGAAATTCAGCTGCAACTCAAATTCAATCTTTTAGGTAAGCCATCCAAAAAATTAAATGAAACAGAGAATTTCTATGTCAGTAGGAAAAGGAGTTTCTCCAATGATACTTCTCCCTTTTCAGATGAAGGTGGAAGAAAAAAAGAAGAAAAAAAGAAGGAAAAAAAAAAGAAAAAAAAAAGAAAAAAAAAAAAAAGGGAGGTGGGGGGACACCACCTAAGAGGTAATCATAGAATGGTTTGGGTTGGAAGAGACCTCAAAGACCATCCAGTTCCAACCCCCCTGCCATGGGCAGGGAAACCCTCCACTACACCAGGTTGCCCAAAGCCTCATCCAACCTGACCTTGAACACTTCCAGGGATGGGGCATCTACAACTTCTCTGGGCAACCTGTTCCAGTGCCTCACCACCCTCAGAGGGAAAAATTTCTTCCTTATATCTAATCTAAATCTCCCCTCTTTCGGTTTAAAGCCATTGCCCCTTGTCCTATCACTACATGCCCTTGTAAAAAGTCCATCCATAGATCTGTTAAGGTTTAATACACCACAGATCATGAAAGGTGAAAAAAAAACACTTTTTTTTTAAATAAAGCCAAAATCAGTTTTTTGACAAGCAAGGTTTGGAAGACATTTTTAGTAGAAGCTATATGCTGAAGATGCAAAACAATTTAAACAGTAAATAAGAAAACTTTTTGCATGCAAAGACTATTTGAAATGTAAATAACAACAAATCAGTAAGCCAAGAAGTACTGGCACAAAGAACAAATGCCTGCTCTAAACCAAAAAATTAAAAATTATTTACCTCTTGCATAGGAAACAAGTTAAAGACTAGTATTTCCTTCTCCTGAAAAAACACTTCTGGTACAGATAACCCGGAGCAGTTTAACAGTTTCTCAAGAGGACTGAAGAGTAGAAAAGGTTAAATCACTATTACTAGCTCCATCTGAAAGGCTGATGAACAGCTCAGCGCAAGGGAAAGTCATCATCATGACTGCGTTCAACTTTTCTGAAGTGTGAGTATATTCAGTGTGTAAGATGGATAACACTAGCCATGACACCTTTCATGTGCTGTCCTCAACTGCAATGATCAGGACGAAATTGAGTCTACCCAACACTCAATAATTCAAAACTACATCATTCAGTGCAGGAAACATAACTTCTACCTAACCCAACCGAAATGCAAGCAATATCAGTATAAAACACATTATTCCTTTGACCTGACTAATCAAATCCACGTTCTATCCATGATGTCTTAACGTTACTGAATAACTTGTCTTCTCCAATGCAGAGATTCTGATACTGTATTCATCTGCAGGAGCAAAAAACTCATTCAACTCTGTATTAGGAAAAAAGTATTCTGATTTTTTAAATTTACTTTTCATGTTCCCAAAGTGTTAGATGCTTTTTAAATGCTTATCTTAAAATGCAATTCACTGTCTTTATCTGTAATATTTTAATAAGAATCATTTCAGAATGCTGTTACATACAGTGTTACCAGCTATTCTAAAAGGAAGCGAAACACTTCGCTCCCTACTACAATATTTTAGTTATTCTCTCCCAAGTTGAATTAAGACTTGCAGTCTACAAGTGCTGCAATGAGCAGCAAAAGCTACAGACACTTTGAAATTACACCAAAATGCCAAACGTTGCTGCAGATAACTATCACCAACCCTAGTCCTCTGTAAGTTAAACTTATAGTAGATTCACAGTGTCAAGTTCACACTACTGTACGTGACCAATTTGGGACACTACAGAACTGAGTAATTTAAACCACTTCTTCAACACACAGGTAAATTTCTGTTAAGGCTTTTCATCACCATCCCATTTGATTACTTAAAAGCAGAACTAAACCTAAGAGATCCTCATGTTCTAAAAGTTAACTGCATGAACTTTGACTACTTTATCTGAAACTTAGATATCCTTACCTAGTGAATTCTACCAATTTAGAAACATCTTCATGGTAAACCTGAAGTTCCTTTTAAGAACGAGCCTCTAAACCTGCATGTCCTACCTCATTATGCAGCTCTTCATCTTAGTGTGAACTAAATGTGTCAGTAACTTCCATCTTCCAATGTCAACTAAACGTGTCAGTACATTAATCTGTATGCAAGACTATGGATCCAGGAATCGGTATGCAGGAGTATGGATCCAAAAAATTAATGCTATTATAATTACCTCTTACCTTTAAAAGGAAAAGTAGTTAATCGTCTTAAAACTTACGGAAAACATGGAGCATAGAGCTACTGCCTCTCCTAAAGCTACTCTGCCTACTGCCCTCCTACAGCATAGCAGAAACCATTTACTCTACTTTTCCATATAATTAAAATCAAAATATTTAAATATAAGTTCCTCCCTGTGTCAGAAGAGATGAGATCTCAGCTATTTCAAAGAAGTAGATAACTTTTTTCTAAAGTACACTTACTACTTCATACGTCCCAAGCCTACCCAAGGGCAGCACCTTTGTCCTGCATTACACACAAGGCTACTCATTTGGAACAAGGTAGAACTTTGAAAAAACAAGGGAAAGAAGCAGCCAAACATGCTGGAAGAGTATTCCAAGCTTCAGCTTCAATGGGAGAATCCAAAGAAGCCGCAATATGAGACAGATACCTTGAAGGGCCAAATGTGGTTATTATAATGTTAAATCGTGGCACCTAGGGCACGATTCTTGTAGATCTGCTGTTACACAGATAATTGCACATTTTTCAGTATTTAAAACTACTTTAGGATCATGATGAATCAGTGGGTAAAACAAAGTTGTCTCAGTGATAAACTTCCATATCAGAGTCTAAAGACTTGAAAACTAAAGTAAAAATCAATTAAAGCATTGTCTATTTTTTAAAACTGCTAAATTACTTTAAAAGCATTTTTTTAAAACGTGAACTTTAATTTAAATATTCAAAGGCATACCATAATTTAGTGACAGACAGTTCATCTACCCCACTGTAAATCTTTCCCCATTTAAATCCTATATCGTATCACTAGCAATATACTCACATGTCCTCTGGTGTCCAATGAAGCAAGAGTTTTATTTTTCCAGAATCTTCTTTTCTTTTAGCTATTACCTGATAATTACATAAATCATAATTAAAACCAAATCTGCAGATATTTTGCTCAAAAAAAGTTGTTCTTCATGTCCAACTGGACGTTCATAAACGGCAAACTGTTCTACTCTTTGAAAGTTGTATTAATTCTATATATAGGTAGAATGTACATATCACTACTCAAGCCATTCTTGGCAAGATTTAATATTTTCTTTTAACGTTTGTCTACTAAGTGGTGCCTGGGGGGGGGAACAACACACAAACAACAAAACACACCAAAACAAAAACCGAACAAAAAAAATACACACACACGAAAAAAAAAACCACCAAAAAACACCCCCTACCAAAACGCATCCTGTAAGTAGTCTTGCTCACAACTGGTAAGAGTTTAAGTAGAGCATATGTACTCCACTGGTAAGGTCCCAGACAAGAAGTAAGAACTCCTTCCTCATAGTTTCATATATGATTCACAGTAGACCAGCAGATAAGATACTTTCACAGAGAATAAAGTTTTTAGGTGAAGGACCCTGAAGCTAGACTCCCACTTTTAGCCAAGATAAAGCTGGAAATACACACACAGAAAGCATAAAAAATAAATCTGTTCATTCAACTACAAATATATTCTTTAGCACCGGCATTCAAAAGGCATCCCAAAAATTTACAGTATTCAGAAAAACAGGCAAAAGCCATTTGCTGCTTCTTCTACTAATTTACCCTCAGCTTCTCCTTTACTACACATCACAATACTTCATACAGATTTTCCTATTCGCTTCAAACATCAACTCTCCCCAACTTCGGCATCTCTAAGCATAAAATGCACATTAAATCTTGGAAAGATTCTACACACAGCTACTGCAGATACTGTAAACTCCAAAAAGTTTACTAGAGAACCTTTGAAGCACAGAAATACAGAGGGGTGGGAAGTGATCTTCGTGAAAAAGGCTGAACTAAAATGTAGCATACAGAACTTAAAACACTGAAGTCCATATTCTGGATCAACCAAAGCACTTTCCCACAAATGAATATCATGGTAAATTAAACTTAGTCATGACACTTCAGGGAATTCACAAATTTGCTTAAAGTTTTGTTTTTAAAACTATGCAGTGATTCTCTAAACAAAAATGAGGCAGAGAGAAGTGTCCACAGATTTAACAGCCAGATTATTAATATAGACATATTTGAGATATCTGAAGGTATCAATATGCTTGTAGACAAGAACTGGAATATTGGATTTGCATGGCAAGATTTTGGTAGCAGAGTAGCTACAAAGGTGGCTTCTGTGAGAAGCTGCTAGAAGCTTCCTCTAGGTGTGATAGAGCCAATGCCAGTGGGCTCTGAGACGGACCTGCCACTGGCCAAGGCTGAGCCCCTCAGCAACAGTGGCAGCACCTCTGGGATAACGTATTTAAGAACGGGAAAAATTGCACAGCAGAACCTGGAAGAGAGGAGTGAGAACATGCGAGAGCAACAACTCTGCAGACACCAAGGTCAGTGAAGAAGGAAAGGGAGACGGAGCCACAGGTGCCGGAGCAGAGATTCCCCCGTAGCCTGTGATGAAAACTGTGATGAGGCAGCTTGTCCCACTGCAGCCCACAGAGGTTAACAGTGGAGCAGAGATCCACCAGCAGCCCGTGGAGGATCCCACGTCAGAGCAGCTGGATGCCCAGAGGAGGCTGTGGGAAGCCTGTG
The DNA here is from genome assembly GCF_009769465.1 of Tauraco erythrolophus. NCBI lineage: Eukaryota > Metazoa > Chordata > Aves > Musophagiformes > Musophagidae > Tauraco > Tauraco erythrolophus. The sequence continues at coordinate 82,336,527 of NC_141468.1, forward strand.
CTGGAGCAGGTTTGCTGGCAGGACTTGCGACCCCGTGGGGGACCCACACTGGAGCAGTTCATGAAAAAGTGCAACCCTTGACAAGGGCTCACGCTGGAGAAGTTCGTGGAGGACTGTCTCCTGTGGAAGGGAGCCCACGTTGGAGCAGGGGAAGAGTATGAGGAGGAAGGAGCGGCAGAGACAATGTGTGATGAACTGACCACAACCCTCACTCCCTGTCCCTCTGCACCACTGGGGTGGATGAGGTAGAGAAATCAAGAGTGAAGTTGAGCCCAGGAAGAAGAGAGGGGTGGGGTGAAGGTGGTTTAAGGTTCAGTTTTATTTCTTATTATCCTACTCTGATTTGATTGGCAATAAATTAAATGAATTTCACAGAGTTGAGTCTATTTTGCCCGTGATAGTAACTGGTGAGTGATCTCTCCCTGTCTTTTATCTCAACCCACAAGCCTTTTGTTGTACTTTCTCTCCCCTGTCCAGTTGAGGAGGAGAGTGAGCGGCCTGGTGGACACCTGGCGTCCAGCCAAGGTGAACCCACCACAGTGTTTGAGATACTGAGTTTCTGAAAAATACTGAAGTTTTACATTAGAAGGTTAAACCAAGCTGTCATGAGATATGGAAAAGGTCATCCAACGGCCTAAGGTTAGAGAAGCAATGAACTAAGTACAGTAATGCACAGCTCTTCCAAAAGGAGCAGGTTCCCATTAGTTAGCCCAAGGTTTAGGATCTCTCATTTAATAGTCACAATTCATCTGGAAATGGGACTGGAAGGCAAGATGAGAAAATCTACTTTTGGCATCAGGTAATTCAAGACATATCGAAGGAATGCTCCCTGCCAGAACTGCAATAGGATATTATAGTGGGGTACTGCAGATAAATGACAGTTAAAAATACTTTTTGTAGTAATCTTTGCCAATTAGACAAGCTTGACTCTTGTATCAAAGAATATTATAAGGTTCTTTATTTACACATGCGAAACATTTCTAAGACTTCTCCTCCTAAGTCTCAAGCCATACCCACAACAGGACACATCCTTTTGCTAATTTGGAGCAGGAAGGAAATCGCTGACTTCTTTTTAAATAAAGATTTAGAAAGCACTCGTCCAATGCCTTCCAACTTTAAGTTTCAGCCTTTAGGTTTAGCAACCTTTAGGTTTAGCAACCTTTAGGCTGCTTCTTCTGCAAATTCAGTTTCTTTGTTGTAGACAGGAGCACCTGAGCCTGCAATCAAATGTAAGTCAAAGCTCACTTTACAGGGCAAGTAAAACTCTGTTCTCATCAGCTTTCCCATTCAAAGCCATACATTTGCTTGTACAGTCCAGTTCATTCTCAAATTAACCTTCAAGTTTTAAAGAGAAGCCTATGCTCTCTCATGTAATGCAAGCATCATGGATATCACATGCTGAAAAGTTTACAGGTGACATTTTAAAATGTTAGCATTTGGACACAGTTAACTAGCTACACCCACATTAAAAGAAGAAGTTATTCTCCACAAACTACTCTTCATCCTACCTAAAATTTGAAGAATATTAACCAGGAAAACATACAAAATACATAAGTCATAGATGCATATTACATCTGAGTTAAAGCTGAGGTTGCTGTCCCTCTATCACATGATCAACAGCACTGCTTCCATAGGGATTTACAGTATAATACATGGTGATTCCACAACCTCAGAGATCTCTAAGAACCACCCGATACCATCACCTGCATTCTCCAACTAGGGAAAAAAACAACAAAGTACATACACTCTCAGAAATTAAAAATTTCTCGGTTTTAGGAATATGTAGTATGAAATTTAGGACTCTGCTGTCCTACCATCACCACGCTGAAAAGAGAAATATTCGTAAAAACTCAAAAAAATGAAACACTGATGTGTAGAAGAGATTCAGGGTACAAAATTTAGGGCCATTCTAGTACTGCCTGAGTTACACCACTGCAAGTACCATTCTCTTATTCTAGAGACCTAGGAACATCTTCAAGCAGTCAGTGCTACACAAAGGGCTTGAACTAGCTTTTAAACACACACAGAAGTTTAACAGGAGAAGAAAGTAACTTTTAGCAGTAGAAAAATTAAAAAATATTTTTTCATAACAAAAGAGCTTATCATATATAATACACAAAAGCCATGAAAATTATAGCTAGGATGCTTTCGCACAGAGAGATACACTTGTGTCCCACATGAATTTTGCACACTCTTCCCCCGCATCACTGGCTCATCTTGTCCCTACTAAATAATCAATACTGGAAATCTGAGCAATTCATTTGGTTTTGACTGTGATGAAAGATCCTCTCTCCATAATATGGAGCAAGCGTATTTTTGTTTACTATTCAAGGAGTGCGTTAGCTTTCCGTTAGGAGACAACAGAAATCTGGCATCTATAGCTGCCATTGCTTTTTCCCCACATAAATTTTGAAATTGTCAAATTTAAAGAAGTTGTTACAAAAGGTATAAAAAGTATCCACTTTTATCACAATTAGTGCAATGAAAATTTTAGCACATCCTAGGCAGGCTAGAGTCAGAAACACATCTACGATGCAGACAAATGCAAATTGCAAAAATTTTGAAAAAAAGCAACTGAAAAAAATCACTTGATATTTTGACACTAGTCAGAGCTTTCCAGTCAAGTCTGCAAAAAATACAGCTAAAATGGAAGAAATCTAGCATGTCTCCAATAATGATGCTCTGAAGTCTTAAAATTGTTTTGTAAAGAACTTAAGTCCCTTTAAGTTTTTCATTTAAAAATATAATTCAGCCAGTAGATGTACAGCTTTATTTGAAAAAACCTCTTACTTTATTCTCTAAATGTCATGCACTGTCCCAAAAACAAAAGGGAAATTTCATTTGAATTTATCTGTGTGAAGGAAACATGCAAAAAAGTTTTCTCAAATGAGAAATGGAGTTCTGCTGACCCCTTCTGGAAAAATAAAAAAATGTCACTGTGTAATTGGTACACATAACATTTCAAACCATATGTAACTAGTATCACTACACCTGATTGCTGAACTGAAACAGCTAAAAAACCTAAAACTAGTGAAGAACAGTTTAGTATTCAAAATATTTTAGAGAATTAATTCTGGCTGTTTTCAAAAAGCTGGGGGGGCTGGGGGTGATGTGGTGTGCAGAAGACAGGGTAACCTATAAGCTGCATTTTTTAATCAGTGTAATATCAGCTCCTTAGGTTAAATGGAAATGCTTGACTTTTTCCCTCTGAGAATCAAAGTACCAAGAATTTGACTCCAATAATAAAACCAAGTAGGAAAAAAAAAAAAGAAATCAAAGGTGAACTCTGGACAGCAAAAACACTTCTTCTAAAAGGCTTTATCGATCGATGACTGTATTCTGCAGCTTTCCATATATATAAAGGATGGGTTAAAAAAAACCCAACATATATATCTCTATAAAAAAAAATAAAAGGAGTGCCTTTTCATTGGAGATGAAACATATCTACAGTGACTGCTTAGAAATTCTTCACATTAGTAATTTTTCACTAGGACATCCATCCTGTAAAATACTGCATTGTGCTGACATTATTCTTATGCTGCATAAAAAAATAAACGTACACCATTGTTGTGTTTAACCCAGCTGGCAACTAAACACCATGCAGCGCTGGCTCACCCTCCCTCACCCCTCTGGGGAACAGGGAAGAGAATTAAAGGGGAAGAGGGAAAGAGACTCATGGGGTGAGAAAAGAACAATTTAATAACTGAAATAAAATTAATTATAATATATGATAATATATAAAAACAATAATAAGACATGCAAACAAGTGATGCCCAGTGCAATTGCTCAGTTGCTCAGCACCTGCTGACCAGCACCCAGCCTGTCCCAGCAGGTCATCTCGAAATAGAGACGTCCCAAAACTGCAATCACGGGAGCAAGAGCTCCACCCCACCGCCCCCCTCAAAAGAAAAAAGAAAAAAAAAAAAAAAAAAAAAAGAGAGATACAAAGACGGCAAGAGAGAGAAACTTCCTGGCCAACCTTCATTTATATACTGGGTATGATATGGAATATTCCATTGGCCAGTTTGGGCCTCAGACCTGAATCTAAGCTCAAACCAAAGCTGGGAGCTGTGGGACCCTTCGTCCCAGCCATGCTCCCCCCCAGCATGTTTGCTGCTGCACACTGCAAAACACGGGAAGCTGGAAAGTCCTTGATCTCTCAGCACCAACTATAAACATCAGTGTGTTATCAACATTCTTCCCATAACAAATCCCACACTAAATTGAAAACACAGCACTATTCTAGCTACTAAAAAGAAAACTAACTCTGTCCCAGCCAAAACCAGGACAATCATTTATGTTCGTTTTCAGAGAGCAAGGCAATTTTATCTTCATATTTTTCACCTTTCCAATTAATGCCCCGATAATTACACATTATTTCTTCATCTGAGGGCAGACCAGACAAACTATATTACTCTATTTAGCCAGTCACCATCCAAATTCAAAGTTCTAATGCTTCTAAGTGAGGCACCCGAGGTGATCATTCGCTCGGTGTAACAGCGTACATCCGTAAGACTGCTTCTATTCCACCTTTCCTGTTTAAAGCAGGCTTTAGGCTGAGTCTCATCAATATAGCTGATGCCAGCACAAGCCCACACTACTGCAGCAGCACACTAAAATAGGGCAGCAAAGTGCAGCACAGGGCTGGAATTGTAGAACAGTTCTCCCACTGGTGCGACCCCTCCCAGAACTGAGGCCTAAGCAATTTCAGATCTAATCAGCCCCCTACGATCTCGAGTGACGCATGTACGGATAAGCTAAAAGGATTTTCACTACTTTCTCCAAGTTAATTTGAAGCAGTTTTAGAGCACATTCCTCCCTCTAACTCCATCTCCTTATGAATTATTCCGACAGCCAGACATGAGCTTCCACAACTGAGTGGTCTGTCTGGATAACCTTTCAGATTAAAGCAAGCTGTGAACTGGAAGAGAATCTGCTTTTCTCACAGTATTGTAAAATCTGTGTTGGCTGGGAACACTAGAATGAGACTTAAACACAGTCACCTGCGAATCTCCACTTGCAGCTGGTGCTCAATGCACAGAGAGTTCAGGAGTCATCATTTGGGAAAAAAAAATTATAATACAGGCCACAGACATTTACAACAATCACCAGTCTTGTAGAACAGGACAAGGTAAGTTTCATGTGTATGAAATCATTTTTTATTTATGGAAAGGGACTGTCAGTTCAATAGTCTGACTCGTGTGTTAAGGTTAAGTCACAGCTGAAGACACAGCAGTGAGCATTCCTTCCCTGGACCGCAGGTCATCCTCATTCCCTCCCCGGACTGCAGGTCATCTTACACTAGAATGTCAATTTACAAAGCACCCCCCTCATTTTGTCTCATCTCTTCACTCTTTTTTTTCAGCTGAGTCTCTACCTTTCATGTGCCCATCTCTCCCAATTTGGTTAAGAAAACCTGAGGTTACATAGTTTTTTGAACTTCTGATCCCTATACCGCAATTCAGTACTTTTTTCCCTGTTTTGAACTCCTCTAAATTAATACTGAATTCTATTCTATCCAAACCAAGTGAATATCCTAACAAAATAGGATCTGGAAACAGGACTAAAGGCCAGTTCCCCACCTGGTACTTGCCTCCTTCTAGCACTTCACTGACATTTTGGTGGTAAGTTTATTAAAAGAAAAAAATGAGGAAAACAATACATTTATCCAAGATTATATCTTTTAAACTGAAAAAAAGGAATAAACACAAATTTCAGATCAGCATCTTTAAATATTCAACTATACAAAATATTCCTTGTGATAAACTAGCACTGTCACTCACAATTATGGAAAAGCCATCTGAATTGCATTCTTATTTGGATGATAACCAAATTTTTCTGCACCACATACTTGCTGTTAGATATTTCCCCAAGTGTATCAGACAAGAAATGTTGCAAGCTATCCAATTTGTGAGCTAGAACAACTACTAACAGTGCTTTCAAAGGTTAATTTGCTAATAGAAATGGACAAATCAACGATGTCCAATATCCATTATTACTCATTTCTGATAAAATGTCTACAGCAGTAAGAGAAAAAACAGAAATCTTTCTGAAGTGTTTTTTCATACACATAGGCAAACAGAATGCATGATCTATATACTTACGGTACTATGAAATACAACACTGTGGCCTTTTCCTAAACTTTCTATATGTGCTGAGAGGTTAAAGCAGATGGCTCGATGTCTTATAGCATCCAGTGTTTGCGCATCAAAGAAGTCATGAGGTCTTGCTAGAAAAAAAAAAAGAAATCCTTAAGTGTTCAACACATTGAAAGCATGTAAATAAGTCTGAAATGTCATTAGTAAATAATTTATCATTATGGCAGCAGCACCACCTTGTCAGAGAGTTGTAAACATTAATTCAACTGAGAGGAAGAAACGACTCCAAGAGGGGTACAATTCATTTAAGTCTGGTCAAAACATACTCCTTGTAGCTGAAACAGCTATTTTGATAAACTGAATTACACTGGGTCTTTTTTTTTTTTTAAGTTTCAAATTAATTCTATTCTTTCTTCATCTTTGAAATTAAGAATCCATTAACTTTGCTGAGTACCTTTGGGAACATCCATTGCTATCATCTCTTAAATAAAAAAAAAAAAGAATTCTCAGTACAAAGAAACTAAACTCAGAACTCGTTAATAAACGTGAGTTCTAATCCAATGCAAAATCAGCCCATTTAGGTTGTGATGTTTATGGGAAGCTAATTGGCCAAGTTGCCCTTACAGCACAGTCAATAGTTCCAATATTACTGCTCTGACTTTTTAAAAACTAGTATTTAAGTACTTCAAAACATGATAGTGCGTACATTTAACATCTTAAAAGCAGAATTATGCCTATACCTTATTTCTTAACTTTATTAAAAACAGTCTACTCTGATCTAATTCATAATTACTAAAAAACCCAGCTATTTCCAGTGAACACTGGGATGCTGCAGAGAAAATAATGGCACTGAAAACATGACTGCTTGGCACTGCAGGGGAACACAGCAAATGATTCAGTAAGAATTATTGTGAACAGACAGAAAATACTAGCTTGTCAAGAAATTTTTGATCTCCAAGGAGTAATAATGCTGAACAGTCCCATGAAAAACTCCACACTGCTAGACGTGGTTCTTTCTACGTACAAGTTGTCATTCCACATTCTTAGTAAACAGATTATTTTCTAGCCAAAAAGCACCAACAGCATCCCATACTACACAGCATCCCATACTACACCTCAATTTATAATGAAAAAAGTGCAATTAACATCCATCAGATATTTCATGACTAGTCTAAAACCAGCAGGCTCTAATAAAGCCTTTTCCCATTTAGGAAAGGACTTTCACAGTTAGGTGTTTCTTGAACAACAAAAAGTTATTGATTCTGATTCAGAGTGTAAAGAAGGTCTATCAATTCTACATTAAAAGTACTTTAACTAAAAAAATAACTGCTCCTAGGCACGTATTTGCATACTGTTAGAAATACTTCATGCAATTTTTTTAAAATATGCTGTATAGTACAGTAGTGAAATTACATGAACAAATAAAGTATGGATGAAAGTATTCAGACTTTTTTAAGCTTTGAGAGCAGTAATTCTCTATATAACACACTGAAATGAAAACTAAAAAGTTGATATTATGTTATCATCCTGTAATCTGCAAAAACAGTGATTCCAAGGTCCATTGTCTTCATTTAGAACAACTTCTATATTCCTTTTCACCAAGATTATCCATTCATTATTTCAAAACAAACTACAAATTCCACTTAAAGCTAGTATTTGCTACGCTCCTGGGACTAATTGTTGTTAAGCATTCATGTGCACATTATGTTCTGTCCTTACCCTGCCTGTTGGATACTGCCAACGAGGCAACCATCTCACTGAAACGTTTTCTCACTGTAAGTGGCAATGTGGAACCACGGCTCATGCTGCAGGTGGTCAGTGATGCAAGCATATAAATATTTCATAAATTAATGTGAGGGAGGAAGAAAGGGAGAGTGAAAAGGAAATGACAACCCCAAATTTTTGCTTTTGGTTTCATATAGTGAATCTCTTCAGGATTTACCACTGAATAACACTCCAACACATGCAGAAGAAAGGGCAAAATTTGCCAAAGGCACATGAATAGTTTTATTTACTCTTCATTGAGTGTTAATGCTGTGCTGTATCTTCTATGCATTTAAATCTATTCCCTCAAAATTATTTTCAGATTAAGGTGTCTTCCATCCTGCTGTATACAAGTTTCAAGTACACATCAATTACTTACGTGGAGTAAATAAAAAACTTCCTATCAGTAGCCTACGAAATGAAATTCCAAGTCTTACATAACTAACATTGTCCTACCGTGAATTCCATGAACACTAAGTTCCTTATCTCACTTACATGTCTCCAGTAAACTAAATTATCATGCTTGTTAATAACTACAGCGTCATCTTTGCTACTAGAAAAGCAAGCGACAATGTTGTGAACATTATCTTAGGTTCTGCAAAATTCTTCGAAGCTTCGGAACAGCAACACCATGACCTATTTTAGGGACACACTCTTTCACTACGTTTGGCTGTATCCCTCTAAACGACAGACTACATGGAGTTGTGGATGTGTATACAGCTGTGCAGAAGAGAAAGCAAGCTACTGACTGCAGTCCTGAATTACTGCGCAACACAAAAATTTACATGACAAATCAGCCAATCTCTCTACCACCACTCATGTAACCAGCTATAAACCTGTCTATAGTCATACATGTTTTCATCATAAAGTACTAATTTCCGAACTTCAAACAACACGTACTGCTTATGGGAAAACAGGAACACCAAACAGTTTAAGAACAGCAAGATGTTACGAAATAAATAAAAGAAAAATACCAAGTAACAGTAAGAGTTCTCTTTATAGTCTAAGTCAGCAGATCATGTTCTTGTCACATATAAAGCCACAAAAAAATCTCCTTTTTACATTTCTGTATTAATGTCTCTCAGAAGGGTGCTAACTTTCAGATATGAAACGCAGAGAAAGCAAATTTACCGATCTGCTGTATTTAAACTATTAAGAATTTATACACAAGGATGCTTCAATAGCAGCATGTATTAGCAATCAATTGCCAATAAATATTTAGTAAGCTGCTTACACCTTGCAAAAAAATCTATGGTCTAATCAAATCATAAGGAGATAGAACAAGTTGGCCACTTCTGCAGCAGAAAAATTGTTTTGTGATATAAAACTAATTTTTTCATCAAATGATTATTTGTGAGTGATTTAAACAGACTGTACACTATCAAATAGCATCTTGCTTTACACCCATTTGTCTTCACTTCTTGTAACCCAAATTGCAGAGAACCTGGTACAAATGTTCAACACCTCCTTCTGGACGCTTTAAAAATATCTAAACAGAAATCTATGTTCCTAGTTTTATATATCTCAGACTGAAACTACTTAATGTGGTCATTTAGTTTACTTTGGTTTCTGAGATAAGGGTCCTTGCCCTTCCTTGCTCTTGTAAAGACAAAATACATAAACTTGCACTCTCCATTCGTTAACTGAAAGTAAAACCAAGCTAAGAAACAATGACAAGCAAAATTATATCAGCCTTTTGTCAAGTGCACCTCATCAACAATAATCCAGACAAAGTTTTAAAGTAAAGCTACCAATACTTAGCATTTCAGAAAACACCATCGACTTTGGATACGTTTCTGGGTCACATACCCTCTGGAGAAATACATTACAGCAGTCAGTTCCCAACTCAGTTAGAGACGATTTTTGCCTTAAGGCAAAACTCCACAGCCAGCGTTGCATTTGTCTCAAGAGGCAAGAAGATAAAAAAATTGCTCAAGCAGCTGTCATTTTTCTTCCTGCACAACACTTCATCAAGACAGTAGACCATTCAAGTCCTGCGGTCTGGTCTTTAACATGCCCATAATATTTACTACTTACATTTTTTGCCATAGATTCATTCAAGAATTCTGCAGTAAACTCTTATTACGACTAGAACATATTAGCAGAGAATCGGAAGTTTTAACTATGAAGCTCTGATGTGAAACTTGTAAGTCAATAATGTTCATCAATTCCTAACAAAACGCCAACCTGAAAAACTACTTCTGCATATACCGGGGGAAAAAAATTAATTAAGATGCATTAAGTCAGCCACCTTACAAAATCAATATGGAGAAGCAAGCTCAGATGCAACTCAGGAATTTCTGAAAGTAAAAATTTTGAAGTGACTCGTCCTAGACATCTGTATTTTGTTTGAGTATCACAGTCAACAAATCGAGATAATTCTTTAGGAAATGGCAACTATTTCAAGTCTCTCTTTCATTACATCCAAGGTGAACTAAAAGGATACTGCAAAGTGAACCTTCATGGATCAGCCTTCCCTTCTTGAACCTTCTTATTTACGTAGGTTGCTAGAGCGAAAAGCAAAGCTCTTCAAAAGCCAAATTCTGAATTTAAGAGAAAACTTTCTGCCTTGACTGTTGAATCAGTGTCAAAATTAGAGGAATTATTGAAGTTTACACTTTTTATATATGTTTAATGATCTAATTTGCTCACATATATTTTAAGAATACACAAGCATTCTATCCCTGTCCTCTCCAAAAAAACAAAAGGGGGCAAAAGAAAAAGAAAAAACCCACCATAACTAAAGTTAACAGTGGCTCTTCTAACACTGAGCTGCATAGTTGTCACACAGTGTGGAAGAAAGGCACACAATACAAACTTTTCAGAATTCTAGGCAATACTGTAACTTTCCAGGACAAGCTTCTTTGAGTTCAAGGCAGAAACGCGACCACTGCTTCAAGAACTCCACTTGCTTAAAACACAGGTGAGGTATTATCACAAGGATGTGACATAGAGTAATCACCTAAGAGCACCAGTATGTGCGCCCATTGTTGCAGTACTATTTGAGTAACTAGTGACTGTATTTCTTCACAGGAAGAGAAAGATCAATACAGCAAAGTGTTCTGCCACAGAACAGTTCTGGAAAAATAAGATTGCAATTGCTGACCCAGCAAAGTAACACAAGTTCTCCAGCACACCATCACTAAAATCCTACCACCAGCCAGGAGACAGGACTGAAATAATTGCCTGCTTATGAACAGAGCTCCATTTCCATGGACAATGTAACAGGTCCAGTGGTTCATAAAAAAGGTATCTTGCATCTCTCAAATACTGTAAGGCTGACTTTACACTACAGGTAAAAATGAATGGAACTTTTTTCTTCAGCTGTTGACTTACCAGCAGGAAAAAAAAATCTAAATGGGTTTTTAAATGTCTCTACTCTAAAATGCAACCGTCACAGTAACAGTTTAAAATCAATAAATAATCAGTTCAGTACTGGAGAGTTGCATCCACAGTGATTATAAAACAAAGTTAACTTTTTTTAACAATTCCCTAGTCTCTCCTAACCATTTCTGTACATTACAATGTCTAAATAAATTTGACATGGTTGTTAGTCTGTTGCTAGGACAACTCAGGAATCAAAAAATTGGATCAAAGTGGACTAGAAAAGGTACTGGCTAAGTGATTATTACTTGCTAGAGGAAACAATTCTCACTTTAAATGATAACTAACACTTCTCAACACATTAGTTCATATAAAATTAATGAACATCAACTGTTTGCAGAAAGATTAAAAAACCGTAGAAAGTCAAACCTGCCCAAAATTAGATCCTGGTTATGCTCATAAAACTGTCATTAAGCTAATGTAATGTTGTGTCCAAAAGAGAACATATAGAACATGTATTTTTCTCTAATTTATATGAATCTGCAATTTCTGCAGTACTGAACTTCAGCTCTCACCATCACCAAACAGAACATTTTCCAACAGTAATATAGCTAGTAAGCAAAAAGTGACTCGAGAAGCATCTTTAAATTGTAAGCTCAAACTGCTGCTCACAGAAAACTGATCTTTTCTACTGAACACATAGATGCTTTACCTAAGGAACACAAACACAATCTGGAGTTGTTTTCCTTACATCACAAGGGATGCCAACACCATAATGGTAAAGATCATCAGCCCTACCAGATGCACATCTGCAGAGAAACAACCACATTGAAAAGGAGCTTCCTAATCTAAGACAGAACTTTCAAGAACTACTTCTGGAAGTACTTACGTAATGATCGTCGTCTCTTGTTCTTTAACTTTCTTCTTTTATTCATTCCAGCTTTAGATGGAGATTCCTCTTTGGCCTTTGGCTGGCTGGCAACTTTTGAAGAGTTCTGCTGGCTGAAATGTGTGGGCACATGACGGGCAAGTCCTCCCTGAGATGCAAAGCTGGCATTGCATCCACCAACTACACACTAATGAGAAAAAAACAAAACAGAACTGTATCAGCGTGCTACACAGCTCTCATTCACAGGAGTCTGACAGATCTTTCAGTTTCACTTTTCTCACTCAACCTCCAAGACACTAAAAGGAAGACAAATTCTTAATGACCATGCGATTCTTAAAAAGAAAAAATGAGACATAATGTGAAAAAAATTCCTATCTGAACTTTAAAACTCACAATCATTATTCCATAGGATAATTTTTTTCCTATGCTGTATTATATTCTATAATATTGTATAGCATAAACCCAATCTTTTCCTCAAACAATGCACTGACAAACCCTTCCCACAGAAAATAAGTGCTTCTGAAGAACTTTCCCCTTCACAGACCAACATCCCCTTGCCTTTCAAAATACTGCAGTTATTCTGCATTTCTCAACAGCTCTCAATCTTCTGCATTTGATATCAGTAACGTTCTCTAACGTCCTTTTTTGTAACAAGGCAGAAGTAAAACAATACATCCTTACCCACATTAAATTTGAAATAGCTTAATACTTTTTGTAAATGCTATACAGTCAATATACAATTCTCTTACAGTTCTGTCTAAAACTTTAACTTCAGTAACTTCAAAGTTGCATTAACAGTTATTTATACATTTATTTTGGGATGCTACTATTACTTCAGAAGTATTTAAGAAAGTTCTTATTTAAAGAAAATGGTCTCTTTCGAACAGAAAAATAAGAAAGATCCAACAATAATTAAGCAGAAACACAGAAACCACAAGATATGTGCAACTAAGCTAGTACTGGCTACAATAATTATTGGTATTTTTATAAGTATTTGGTTTATATTTACAATTATTTCATTTGCAAAATGAGTATTTAAATTATATCTGTTGAGGAGGGATGCACAAATCTCTTTTGTGCTCTGAGCTTAAAAAAAATCACTTTTCTATTACCCTTGTAAGTTACGCATTCCATTATTGGCTGCAATGAAATTGTGCATCCACAAGATTGATTTTTCTTCTGATTCAGAGAATTGCAGCAGGACAAATGAGTTCATCAGTCAGTAGCGAAAAAAACCCATCACCACTCTAAACCATTAAGTAGTTCTTCTTTCACATCTGTTCTGCTCCCTCCCCTCCTTCCCCTCTTTCTCAGCTCCTTCGTCTGCACCTCTCTTCTCCAGAACTTCTCTTCACAGCAATCTGAAGAGGCAGCTCCACCAGGAGTCTGGGAATAAGTGATGCTGCAACTATGTCCATAATGCTAAGTTTTCTCTGATGACTAAGGATAAATTTGCAAGCTCTTACAGTAATCTGCCCCAACCCTGCACGTTTGATTGAAAGACAAGAAAAGAGAACACCACTCAGCACGTTTTGTCCCTAAAACCCAACTGTGTCGTTTTCCAACTGTGGCTGCAGAACTCAAGTCTATTTCTGCCTCAAATGTAGCAAATGGTTTTCCATGATCATCATAAAACAATATAATGTCCATGAAGAGAAAAATCTGTGTTATCCCCAAGGACATAACACTTGCTATAGGACTAAAAAATACATCTCTCTCTCGCTCAAGACAGTAAACGAGAAAAAATAGGAGGACATTTTTTACATTTTTTTTTTTTAAGGGAAAAAAAAACTTAGAGGAAGTTAGGGAAAGTTTTCCAAATACTGAGCTAACTACAGACATATAATTCCCTGACAAAAAGCTTTAAGATCCTTCATACTGTATTTGTTCCTCCCTGACTCCCCCACTAATAAGTATCTTAAGAATTGTGAAGATTTTTACCAAAAATCTACCTACGCCTTATTACCTTGCCCTATATTCCCCATGTTCAAACAGCTGCAATATTGTGTACTTATATTGTAGCGACTTACATTGCAGGAAATCCCAGCACATCTATGAAATTCAATACACTTAAGATCCTGATCTCGTTTCCACTATGGTAACCTCAAGGCAATATTTATTACTTCAAATTAATACTAAAGATTACGTTTTATACTTGTAGAATCACATAAGGGTTTAGGTTGGAAGGGATCTTTAAAAATCATCCAATTCCAACCCCCCAATGTGGGTAGGGACATCATCTACTAGATGCTGGTTGCTCAAAGCCTCATCCAACCTGACCTTGAACCCGACCCATTTAGTTGTATTAAAAATGATTAAACTCACAATCAACAGATACAGGTAAAATACATGTGTGCATTAGTTCAAACAATTTTTTATTCGCCAGTTTTTAAGACCTTGAAATAGCTGTCTTGCCCATAAAAGCAGTTTCATGAAACTAAACTAAGCAACTAAATTAAACTTTGGTTTAACTGTCATTAAGGTGCTCCTGACCTCATCTTCCAGCTCCTTCTGATTCTACAACCACTGACAGAAAAAAAATGAGCATAAAAAAATACCCCATACCCTGAAGTTCAATCACATTCAGTAACTAAAAGTTCAGTCTTGCCAACGCCTGCTGGAGGTCAAAAATAACCTTAAGTCTTGGTACAGTGCAAGCTTTACCATATTTGAAGTATAATATCAAAAGGTAATACCTTCTGGAAACAACCCATGAACTCTGTGTCAGGCATGTTTCTAAGACTTTCTAAAACATAAGTTCAGATGGGAAACATTGTTTTATGACAAACTGCAGTTTGGCTCACAATGCCATCACGTGACTTTTGCCTAGTCATCTACAAAGAAAACAATCACAGATATTCTATACAGCTTATCTGCAGAAGCTACCCACTTACTTTCTCGCCTTGCCTGAGTTTTATTTTCAACAGCCCCAAAACAGCATCTTGAAATCTTCAATACAAGCAACTTGCAGCTAGAAATTATCTTTTTCTAGAAAGCCAGTTTATAGTCTGCAGCCATAGTATGAATTACTTGCAGAAATCATTACATTCAGATATTGCGTAGTTTGAGACTACGTGATCATGTCATCAAACCATCAACAGCTATATATATTATATATATACATCTCAAAGATGACACAGAATGCCTTTGCAGTAGACAGGAAATAATAGAAGAGGAGAAAAATCTTACCTGTTTGTTTCTTTTTTTTTCTCTAAAATAATATATCCAGCAATCCGTTACTAAGGGGTAAATTCTCTTCTCTCCAAAGATAAAGGAGCAGTTCAGGCTGTCACTTCAGGATCTCTGGACGGTAAGTCACACCAAATCAGCTTCCCACCAGATAATTATACAGATCTATAGGGCTTCTAATAAATCAAACTCAACTATTATGCACAACTTTAAACCAATTGCTTCTTTTTTTCCCCCAAAACCTAAATCTCAAAATTTTGCATTTAGTTTTAAATATGATAGATTGGGTCCGGATTGGTGGATATGTTACTTCAAGAGAAAATAAGTCAACACGTAAGAAGTTTAATTTCTCCAGTGTACCCATACCCACCATTATTAATGGGCATTAATGACCAGTGACTTTAACAAACAGGATTTAAAAATGTCCAGCATTACAGTTTTTTTCCTAAATTCAAAATAACCAAATCTCCTTTTTAGAATATTCAATGTGTAATTTTTCCAATAAACCTAACAGCAATATTTTAGACATCCGGATAAACTTTCTCATTGTCTCAATATCTAAACGTTCAGTTAGAATGCCTCTACATTTTCTGTCTGCATCTGCAGTGCTCTAATAGGTAGAAGATATTCTGTCAAGAGAGTAACAGACATGAATTCTGAAAGAGAAAGACTGAAGCTGCTCTGCTGCGTTTTCTAGATTTCAACAAGTGTTACTCTACTGAGTCTCATACCGAATGCAGTCACTGCTTCACGAACTCTGGGAGTTACAGGTGCTAAAACAAGCACCAATTTTATTATTTATTTTATTATTACTTTCTTCCCCCCTTCTAAATAGCGGATGAACTCCGCCAAGGAACCTGTGTACTGTCACTCGTTGTTACTGAAAGCATTTACCCAACATGAACAAACCTTGCATGACTGACCTTCAACATTAAGAGCAAACCTACGGGAATCAGTATGTGAAAGTAGCTGGCAGCACACCCACATGCAGTCTTGTATTTACAGAAGATTGCTACATGCAATTATTTTGCATAAAATCTCCCACTGTTTTGTGCTCACTCTACCATTTGTCCCTTCATTGTGCCTAACATCTCGTATTTGGTCATCTAGACTACATTTAGAAGTTCATTAGATATGTCTTCAAGTAATTTTCAATGCCTTGTACAGCAACAAGACAGCGAGCAGTACTTCAATTGTTTTTTTTTTTTTTTTGAGTACTGGAAACCATGCTGGAAAATGAAGGTTGTCATAGCACCTTAACTATTCAAATATTTACTATTTGTAACAGCCAAGTTTAGGATAAGCAAAATAGAATTTCTTCATTCACTTTTTCTCAGCTTGCCAAAGACAGTAACCAGCATCGGTTTTCTAACTCAGCAGATTATTGCTCTAGATACACCTGTCTACACATTCAGAAAGCCTGAAAGTCTAAGTTGCTGAACACTCAACAGGACCACCACTACATGCTGATGATACTCCGCAACACTCCACCAGTTTCTAAAAAGCTGAAGAAATTCTGTAATAACAGACTAAAAAAGAATGTTTAGTTTTTTCTCTCTCAATTCTGAACGTGAAAATGATACACAAACATGAACGTAACTAAACATCTTCCAGTACCTAAAGGGGGTCTACAAGAAAGCTGGAGAGGAACTTTTTATAAGGGCATGTAGTGATAGGACAAGGGGTAATGGCTTGAGGGGAGATTTAGATTGGATATAAGAAAGAAATTCTTCACTCTGAGGGTGGTGGAGCACTGGAACAGGTTGCCCAGAGAAGCTGTGGATGCCCCATCCCTGGAAGTATTCAAGGCTAGGCTGGATGAGGCTTTGAGCAACCTCGTGTAGTGGACGGTGTCTCCGCCCATAGAAGGGGGTTTGGAACTAGATGATCTTTAAGGTCCCTTCCAACCCAAACCATTCTATGATCTTCAGAGAAACAATTACATGCTCTGAGAATATCTAGATTAAATGAATGTGCACAATGACACCTCCCCCCCCCAAAAAAAAAATTACAAAAAGGTGGCTAGAATTGGACTGCAACAAGCAAAGAGAAAAATCCCAGCAGCACAAAAGCAATGAACTTTTAGTATTAAGAGGAGCAGCATAACTTCAAAAATACCTAACAGTGGGCCAAAGAAGGCCGGCAAGATCTCAAACAGAAACAGGTTCTGTAAGATCAGTTTGTTTAAACAAATCTAGGGATGCTTACCAAAACCAGGATTGGACAAACATGCCACTTTGCAGAAATCATAATTGACTACAGACTGAGAACTAGCTGCAATGGTAACTACCTCTCATTTAATGGACACTTTTTCTTTGGTGGAAGGATTGGCGGGTGCCCTAGGAAAACACACTTCATCAGTAACAAAACTTAGTGATGATAGTCTCAAAAAACCAAGCAAAAAATCCATTCATGTGTTCCACACGAAACCCAAGGCCACCAGTATTAAAAACTTAGAAAAAAAGGGAGGTAACAAACAGAAAAGCAATAGGATGACTAAAGGGGAAATGAGGTCCTAAATTCTGTCCAAAGATCTAGGGTATCTTTTTTTCCCCCCTTTTAGTTTAGCAGATAAAAAATGTCTCCTTCTTATGAGCTGGACATACACTACTAGGAAATTGCCCCATATGAAAATGGAGCTAGCATGACAAAGGTCTCAGAAATAGGCATTCACAAGGCAATTTACCTTTTCTGTGACACAAGTATTGCATAATTAATGCTGAGGAAAAAAAAAACCAGGAGAAACTTATGAAAATAGGTAGCATTTTGTCTTTGTAATTTAGAAGTGGGGTCATTTCCGTGACAAATGAATCACACAGTCAAGCAGTTTACATGAATGAATGGAAAGGACAGGTAAACCTTTTAATGTGAAAGCACAGCAGCTCATTTACAGCTGGATACTGCTTTTAATCAAAGGACACCATCATGTGTATCACAAAGTAGATAATTAAACTCAAAATGGGCAACTACATAAAATGAGTCCACTTGCAAGCAAAAGGGTGACCAGACAGGGACCTACTCTTCAACAGAGCAGTTCTAATGCAAAGAGCTTTATGCATGAGACAGTCCCCAACAACCTTCCAATTTAAGAAAATACTTTTGCCTCTTATTTTGACAAGAGCATAGCAATCTGCCATATATTTATGACTCTCCTCTGGTCATTAAAGTATTCTTTTACCTTTACAAAAGTAAATTTTCCATGCTTTTAACTATCACTTTCCTAGTTAACATTCTCTGCTTTTCTTAAAAACAGCAAGAACACAAGTTCTTCAGAAAACAGCATACACTATTTCCATTACTGCCTTTTACAGCTTTCCTCAAAACTCCTGACAATCAGTAACTTTCTCCAAAATGACAAGTTCCTTCCTTTTATGCTAAAACTTAAGTATATTCTCATGAGGCAACAGAAGTTTCATTTGTAATTTAGGTTTTGGGAGATATTTTGTCTGCAGCAATCAAGAACAAGAGGTCCTTAATCCAACTCTGAGTTTTACTAAAAGGTGAGCAAAGATTTATAAGAACAGCTAAATGCACCAAAAGGAAACATTTGCTCCGTTTTGGAACGACTGTGGTAAAATAATCAGTAATGGCTGGTTTTGGACCAATCAGAACTTATACCCAACACTTAAAAGTGTTTTTGTGTCAGACTTCAAAAGCTTGTAAAAAGAAAAGAAGCAAGCGAGGGAAGTGGGTGAGTTAATTAATAGGTTGCCATCACAAGACACTTACATACTTGGCTACCTCATGTGAGCCCTGAAGCTTATATTCAGCATAAATGACAGGGGAACAAAAGATGTTACAAAATTCTACTCAGACCACAATTATCTTCCATACAAACCCCCAGGAACAGATTGAGAAATACAGAGATAAAAAACAAACAGAGGGACTGAAGACAACAGCAGGAGAAAGTGCTGCACTGACACACACCGAGCCACGACGATTAACTACTGCAACCCTAGCCTGTGTTTTGTTCTTTCCCTTAGCATGACCAGAAAGTACAGAAAAAAAGTACAGAAAAAAAAAAAAAGTAACTCATACTTAATGCAAGATGATTATTATCAGAACTAATTTAAATTTTAGGGCTCTAGCTGTAACCAGCATAGCCAAAAAAACTGAGATCCCAACTTTCACTGACTTTGCTGAGTAACTCTGACAGGCTCAAAAGAACTACGGGTATTTCTGAGCTATTCCCACCTCTTAAATCCAACACCTCTAAAAGCGAGTTTCTTTGATTTAGATCAAATAAGCATACAAATTACCCTACTGAAAGGCTTTCCTTCAAGACTAAAGCTTGCCATTATACTTTAGGGTATATAAAATACTTAATTCCAAAATTAGAAGATGTAAGGTTCAAGTTTCCTCTGATGACTGGTTGGGTGGTGTTTTTTACTTTATTCAGGGATTAGCATTTAAGATTAGATCAGTTGCTGGAACAATCATCATATCTGCAAACTTTCAGGGATCTATGAGTCTTATGCTATGATTCCAAGAGCATGCTAACCTTACTCCTTTGAACAAAGGGTATGATAACCTCAAGAGCAAGTTTCCTGTTGTTATTTACTGTCAGTCAGAAATTTTCAAACTAAACTACACAGTTCAGTATCAAGAAAAAGTCTAACCTTTATTAAAAAACTTTTTCACGTGCAATGCACTATTTTTACTCTCTAGGTTTTGAGTTAAGTTTTGGTTTCTGTCACAACTACTATTATAAGCTATGCAGAATAAAATTCTGGAAGACATCACTGTAACAGAAAAGTCTTTTTTAGTAATAAAGCTGCCTTAAATAAAAAATAATAAATAAAAGGCAGGAGATATTACCTGAGAAGAAAGAGAGGAGAAGAAAGTGGAGATACAGTGACTAAACTTGAAGGGGTTGGGGGTGGGGCAGAGGAAGGCATAAAATGCTACCTAAACTTAAAAAAAAACCTAATTCATTTTCATATCCTACATGGAAGGAGAACTTCAGTCTGAAGTAGTGTGGGTGGGACTTACCATCAAGTGATCCAGGACTGACAGCTATGAACTGCCCCAACTGTATCCATAACAGGATGAAGCAACTCATTAATAACGGATTGGTGGATATGGGAATGATAAACACTACTATACCTAGAATTGCAGGTACAGATTAGGGGGAGAAAGAAAGAGAAAGTTAGAAAATACTACGCAGGAAATACAGTCAGCTCAACGGTCCCACACTCCTGACTTCCTCATCATTCTCAGAGAGGTTAACCATAGTACCTGTGTTTCAACTGAATTTTGTTAACAACACCAGCTCTTATTCAAGCACAGAACATGCACCATCGAGCGTGATCCAAAGTTCAACGTGGAAGTGTAAAGGATAAGGCAAAATATCTCACTGTTACAGTGTTAGCAGCTCAACTGGAAAATGCACAACAAACCGAACTTCAGCACTATCCAGTTTTACACTCCCCTACCATTCATAGATTAAAAGAAACAGGGATAGAGAAGCCATAATGGTATCTTCACCTGTTTTTATAACAGAACAGGACCTTTGGACACTATTCTTGCAAGGACGAAGGCTCAGCTCACTGGATACTTTTTAAGAAATCCTCCTGTGATGGCATTTTTCAATTAATATATTGTATCAGGAAAAATAAAAAGGATCACTCTTAACATAAGGGATATCTTACACTGAACCTTACCTTGAAAGGTTTGTCCCCACTGTGTGTCAGCATATGCCTCTGCAACCAACTTTGACTTGTTGAAGGTGTATTATATACTTTGCAACCTTTCCACAAGCAAACAAACACCTAATAGAGCAAAAACGTGGTAAGTTTACACAGGTCAAAGAAAACAGTAAAAAAAAAAAACTAAATATTGGATTAGCAAAGAAGTCTGTTTTCACAATACAAAGTACTTCAAAGAATTCTGAACAATATCCATTTATTTTGCAACACACTTCTCCTATCTCACCAAGGAAGAAATAATTACAACCGCAAGTATTCAAAAAAATCAGGTCACTGGAATAAAATATCAAAACACAGATGCTCCTGCAGATAAGCAAAACCAAGAGCCACAGCATCCACTGCAAAGAGTTTGTGTTTGCACTCAACATCTGTATCCACTGGATGCTGAGAGAGAAGATTTTTAAATGACAAATTTACATTTGCTAGGTAGCAGATACAGAAATAAAATAATTTACTCCCATAAGCAATTAATAATTTTATTCTTTGAACGTGGAAAAGTAAAAACTCTTAATTACAATACAGTTGTTTAGATACCAGAGTTTTAACCTTATGGAATACCAGACACCTCTGGTTTAGGGCCTTATACTCAATTCCTGATGAAGAAAGTTAGAATTTCTCATAGGTTTCAAAATCTATGGGTGTTCTGTGATTACGGTGTACAGATCAGCCACATGCACAATCGTTCATTAAGGGGAGGAGAACTTACTCCTGCTGTTTTCCTCTCTGCTCTCACTGTGTCTATCTATAACTATAGAATAAAAACTCTCCATGAACTTGCCTTTCAGTAGAATTTCCTCAACAGGTCTGTGCGTGAAGGGAGGCACAGCCCTAATTTGTAGCAGCAAAATAGTCCCGAGGAACAGCATTGTCCATAACACAGGTTTTCAGAACTGCAGGAAACTAATTGGATTTGAGTTTATTGTTCTCTTTTGGAGATTAAAAACTCAATCTTCAAAAGATTGCATTTTCAAAACGAAAAAGCAGCCGCAGGAGTGCTATGTACTTGTATAACATACAGATAACCTAGCTTACTAACACAAAGCTGCCTGTCTGTAGGACTGATCCAGACCTACTGACTGACACATAAGGCCCAAGCCCCTAAACCTTTGGTGTCTGCTGCTCCTGCATTTTGAGATTCCCCCAAAGCCACAGAATTGGCTCTGCGACAGCTCCATAACTGTCCTGATTTCTGTTTCCATCAGAAACTGCAGGCTTCAGGACACTCAGAAAAGGAGCATTACTATGAACTATTGCAGAAATGCAATCCCTCCCAAAAACAAGGACTTGTTTTTACGACAACCCGCCACAGGTCCCGGCAATGCTTCTTGGGAATCCTTGTTAAAAGGCTGAATCCAAAATATTTCTGAAAAAAAATTTTTTGGGAAGTAAAACTATTTTGCCAAAAAGTTTCCTGGGCTCTTCATGGATCTATCTGCTTTGGTTTGGAGCCATTATCTGAGCTTGGAAAGATACATTTTACCATACACGGATGCTCATCACATTGCTTTTAAGTTCTCAATAAGCAGTTACAACCCCCACCTGTCTTCACATTTAGTCACTGTAGTCAAGTCGTATCTGAAATCCCACCAAAACTACAAGACCATCATTTCTAACACCGCTTAAACACCTGACCAGCAGGTGGCAGTCAGACCCTTGAAACTAAGCAGCCCGGATCAGATCCCTTCCATAGCCTCCCGCTGGAAAGTTTTCCAAAAAAACAAACCAACTCCAGTAGGGACATAACAAAGTGTGACCTGAATGCTACAGCTATTAGACAGATGGTGCTTCCAACAACCTCCTCTTCCAGACAGAAAAATACGGTCAGGCATTTTCTTAATAAAAATATTCACAAATCGTGTCACATTATTTTTTCTTAATAAAAATATTACACATTAATCGTGTAAGTGAATAGAAATACAATTAAAAAACCCAACAAAAAAAAAAAAAAAAACCAACCAAAAACCCCAAACCACCACACACACCCCACCCTGAAAAATCTTTCAATCTTTTTTTGAGAAATGAAAAGGGGCCATGGATGGGATGGCAAAGATCCCCTGAGATGCAGTTCTGTGAAAGCCCACAGGACACCGATACACCTCATCCATTTCCTTGTTTTGTCCAGGATTCATATAACACTTTTATAAACCTATGAACAGAACTACAGAAATCATTTCATGAGTGACTAAAAAGCTAGCTCACTGGATGGATGATTCTGCTTAGAGCTTGGACCAAAAAAAAGTCACCAAATACGAAGCTGAAAGTTCAGTCATATCAAAAAAGATTAGCTAAACACAACCAGAGTCACAGCTGTCTCAGTGACACGACTACATAACAAATTATTTAAAGTAATGCAAATTGGCATTTTATTTACATGTCTTATTCACTCAAGATAAAGTGTAATGGCTTAAAATTTTACTTCTGGAGAAGTGACAGGACAAAAAGTCACAAGACAATAATGACTCTTCTAGGTTGAGATTTGATATTAGCTCTCCAAGAAATTAAAGAGCTGCCACATACAGCACCAAAAGCAGGCAGATTGCTTGCGTTTGATGTAAAGGTAGTTTACATGACATATTCCAGGCATCAAAGGTAATTTGGGAGCTTGAGGAGGGCAGGAAGTTAAGTACAGAGTTGAAATTACTCTACTGGAAGATGTTTTGAAACATTAAAATTGTGAGACCAACGGAAATGATATGATTTGACCAGGGATTAGACTGAAGTATACATGATTATATATGCAACTCAACAAAAAAAAAATACTAGATGCAATTCTATCGAAGGTATACTTGTACTAAAGACAGAGCTGTTTTAGTAAGACACTGTTCTCTCGAGTCAATGAGTCTTACATCTTCCCTACTACACCATCCGTATATATTTTACCTCTAGTGAGACTCCATTTGTAAAAATAACCAATGTATGACTTCACCTGAGTTCATATGCAGGAACACGTACACTGATAGTTCTGAGAAAATTAATTCCAAGTATAAGCACTTAAAGATATACCACCAGCTTCAGGATGCTGAGGTTAGCACATCTATCAAAAACCTGATAGCCTCAAATCATTTATGAAAAATAACATACTATCTTCTTAAAGTTAGGCATTCAACTAAAACCACAGAATACCAAACCAAGTGAACCACGCAAAAGACAACAGCTGAATGCCTAATATCAGACTGCCAGAGGCCCATCGTAGTTTGCCACTACCTATGGAACTGATACTTTAAAACATAAAATTTGCTACTATCATTGAAGAGTAAAATATTGGCAACTAAGAAAGAGGGAGAAAACAAAAAGCAACACCAACCCCTCCTCGTTGGCCATCCACATGTATGGAGCGAATGTGATCTGCCAAATCCGGGCTGGAGCTGAAGCAAGCATGGCAGTGGTCCCAACAGCAGTTATAAGCAATGCTTTTTGCAGAGGAGGCAGGAACTCCTTGTCCATTCATCATAACTGGCGTTGAACGCCCACTGGAAATTGTGCTGTCTACGTCCATAATAGTGCTGCTTATGCTGTAAGACATAAAAGAAAAAAAAAAGAGAAAGTTTATATTTGTTGCATGTTAACAAACAAAAATCATAGCTCTGTGGTGTTGTTTCACATATATGTATACAGGTTGAAAAGAAATAAATTGTTTGTGTAAGATTTTATCATTCATCACTTTAACTGTAACAAATGTACAGTCAGGAAATAGCTACCATTACTTGACAGTACAACTTCTTCTGGACACTGGCAACAAAAGGGAGATATAGAAAATTCTCCCATTCACTGACCTGTCAAAAAATTAACTCTCATGTGATTAACAAAGTTATTTTTAAGCTACATTAAACAGCCATCCTTTATTTTTATTTCCCATTTTTATTTTATTAATTTTTTAATTTTATTTTTATATTATTTATATTACTTATTTTAGATTTTATTTTATTTTTATTTTATTTTCATTTTTTTTATTTTATTTATCTACCACTCACACTAGATCCTTAAAAACAATACAGCACTGAAGTTCTACAGAAGGTTTAAGGTACTCCCACACTTGCCCCAGCATGGTGTCCATCACATGCATGGTCTAAACTAATGCTTTTTGTTCTTTTTGTTTGTTTTGTTTTTTAAAAAAAAACTTTCCAGAGAAGCAGTAGTGGGAATACATGGCCAGCAGTGGTCATTTTCATCAGCCATTCTGCTCTGTATTTCGTCAGACACGGAGCCATGTATCAAACTGGACCAGAAAAAATTGCAGAGTGTTATCTTTCCATATATAAGCAAAAAGTATGGAAACGGATGTTCTTCCTGGATAAACATTAAAAAAAAAAAAAGTGTATCAGTACCTATTTAATCTTGTGAAACTGTTCACTGCCTTTTAGGACCTTTATGTTTTTACATTCCACAAAGCCGCGGCATTACAGAACAGGGCATCTTTGAAAGGACCTCAGAAAATCAGGTGGTCAAATCTGCTCAAACAGGAGCAAGTGACATCAGATGGCTTGTGGTCTTGTCTACTGGAGTTGTTAATGGCTGTTTTCAAAGGCTGGAGTTTCTGCTACCTTTCTGAACAATTTTCCCAATGTCTGATTAACCTCATTGTGGGGGAGGGGGGAAATTTCCCAACATCTCATCAGAATTTCCAGTGTGGCAACTTCAGTCGGTTGCCTCTCACCCTTGACAGCTCTAGAGTGCAGATGATTCTGGCTCCTCCTTTCAGGTCACTGAAAACAGCAATAATCCTGCCCTTCTTATCCTAAAACTGAAGAAACTTAATCTCTCAGCCTTTCCATGCACAGCATTTGATTCAGCCTTCTAACCATCTTTGAGATCCTCCACCAGATCCTCTCCAGTACATGACTATCTGGGATAAATCCCAAACCAGTCACAGTAATCCAGACAGTAATCTGCCCCTCTACTCTGCTCTCGTGAGACCACACCTGGAATACTGCATTCAGCTCTGGAGTACTGGAGCTACTGGAACGAGTCCAGAGGAGGGCCACAAAGATGATCAGAGGGCTGGAGCACCTCTGCTATGAAGACAGGCTGAGAGAGTTGGGGCTGTTCAGCCTGGAGAAGAGAAGGCTCCGGGGTGATCTTATAGCAGCTTTCCAGTACTTAAAGGGGGCCTACAGGAAAGCTGGAGACGGAATTTTCACAAGGGCATGTAGTGATAAGACACGGGGCAATGGCTTTAAACTGAAAGAGGGTAGATTTAGACTGGATATAAAGAAGAAATTTTTCACTCTGAGGGTGGTGGAGCACTGGAACAGGTTGCCCAGAGAAACTGTAGATGCCCCATCCCTGGAAGTGTTCAAGGCCAGGTTGGATGAGGCTTTGGGCAACCTGATGTAGTGGCAGACGTCCCTGCCCATGGAACTAGATGATCTTTGAGGTCCCTTCCAACCCAAACCATTCTATGATGGTTCTATGATTGTCTTAATGGTGCCAATTGACCATATAGATACACTTTGCCAATACACTCTAGTATGCAGCAGTAATTTTTACATAGGTGCCTTTACATACTCTTCTGAGCAAAGAGCAAGGGGAAAAAAAAAAGTCTAATTACATTAAAGAAAAAAATATAATATTTTCCTATTTAGCTCTACATAATATTTGTAATCTTCTAAATTTATCATAGCCCTTTTCTCCTCCTCCTCTTGAACATAATTTCTATGCTAAAGCATTCTGCTTTTAAAAGGTATAGGTGCTGTTCCATATGTTGATCATCACAGTTTACATACCCAGTATTGTTCTATCACACGCTTTGAGATGGATGAAACAAAAACTACACCATTATTCAAAATTTGAATATATCATTAACGTTTGCTCTTTTGCTCTAGAAGCCTTTACTGGCAATTTCTAACATTATCTGTATCTTCTTTAATCACTACTCTGCTAGCAGTTTTTTCCTGTGATAGATTTTGAAATCATCACAGATATTTGCCTTGGTTAGATTTCTTCCCCTCACCCCTCATGTGCATTTATCAATAAAAAAATGTCTTGCCTTAGTCAAAGTAACAGAGTCTCGTTAGCAATGCTTTCCAGTTAAGTTTTAGTTTTAACCACCCTCAGTAACTTGGTTTCATGAGCAAACTCTAATCTGAGAGATACTGGCAAGGTAACATTTATGAAAATGCTGACTATCATATCCCAAGCACAGATCCCTTAAAAAAAAAAATCTTCTTCCAACCCATTAGTCTGTTGTTTTTTTTTTTTTATTTTAAAACAGTCTGTTTTACTGTTATTAAAACCAACCAATTATTCTTAGGCCTTTGTTTTCCAAGTTAAAAAGAAAGTTTTTTTAGCTTTAATAACAGTATATCATATACATACTGCCTAAATGCTATACAAATAACACATGGATTTTTTTCTCCCTTTCCCAATTTCAAAAAGCTTTAGCAATTTACAAGGTGTGACTTCTACCCATGAAAGTCACATGAGATCATTGCTGCTACACAGCGTTTTTCCACGTGCCCACTATTTTTGTTTTCTTCCCTTTTCTACACCCTGGATATGCACAGCTTTCCATGATCCCTCCCCAACTCTCCTTCGCCCTGCCCTGCCCCCCCCCAAGTACTCTTGGTTCCTTTCATGACATACAAGCTCACAATCTGGGACTAGCAAATTAAGAAACAAGGTAGCCAACAGAGGCCTATAGAGATGGGTTTGAATCTGTTCCATATTACTGCCTTTCCCAAAAAGTTTATTTCATGTTCACCAGAAACCTACAAAAAAAAGACAAAAACACAGCTAGCACTGAGCTGAAGCTACCAGTCCCCACAGCTCTGACAGCCACAAACTACACCTACTGGTAACAGTAGTTTAAGATCCCTCTAGGAAATTATCGGAAGCTTTACGCGCAAAATATGTTGCAAGCAATCCCAATTTTTCCACAATGTCAGGCCCAGAACAGATGCAACTAGCAGACTGACATCCCCTTCTTCATCAGCTGATGTCTAAGTCACAAATTATCCTCCAAAGTAAAATCGGTAAAACTGTGTTATGAAAGCAAAGTTTACCAATAGGATAATAGGAAAATGGAATAAATAAATAAACATGGCCTCTACACACACCTGAGTTTGAGTTATCCAAATACAGTTTTCTCACAATGAGTACTTGGAAGAGTGGTTCCAACAGGAAGCTGCTTAGCCAAGGATGGCAAAGCACTGCAGACACAGCACGCATGCGAGAGCTGCCTCGGACCTTTTCACGTGGATAAGTAACTCTGCTCCCAGCTGAAAGGTACCAAAGTACCGTACTTTATAAATACTTTAGGCTCAAACTTCCAAGTCATTTACAGAGTTTCTACATCCACTCACAGCATTTAATATCATTCTTAAAAAAAACCCACAAATGAACATAAGCAAACTTCTGACGAAGAAGACGTATGGTGCTGGTGACCACGAGGCCAGACCACAAAGGGCAATTCAGCACAGTTCTCTCAAGGGTTCCCCAGTTTTGCAGCCTGGTCTTTAGCAGGAATGCAATGAGAAAACATAAGCCAGAACAAGTTCGGAGAAAGACTGGGGCGGGAGCAGGAAGGGCAGAGAGAAGTGCACGCTCACGCCGGTGTGTGTTGCTTCTCTGCTTCACGGGCACACAATCTGGCTAATTTCGCTAAGCAGAGATTAAAACAAACCCTCAAACGGATGAACCTGTAGCAGGAGAGTTCATTTCATATTGCAAATGCAACACAACATGCTTTGCCAACATTATGATATAAAAATCACAGTTCTCTAATTTACAGCCTAAGGAATGCAAATACTTTGACTTTTGAATATGCTATCCTACATAATGGGTACATTTTCAGAGAAAAATACGTAAGTCAACTAGTAATACTGATCCAGCAAAAGATATTCTGATAAGCAGGGTTATTAATGACATGATAAACCTATAACACTTAGAAAGCTGATTTAGTTACATAGTTTAAATGTTAGCTTGGTCTGGTTCCAATAGCTTAAGTGTTTGCTAAGGGCTAACAGATTAGAGTTGCATACACAATATCAGAACTCACTATCACAGGAACTGGAATACAAAAAGGTTGCCCATAGCACTTAAACCGAGTAGTAGCATATAGAATCTCTTGGAAATTGAGGATGAAGTGCTACATTGAACTGTGACTCTATAATCTATTCAAGATATGGTCTAAAAAGGGGAAAAAAAATGTAACTCAAATCCAGTTTAGTGATAACAGGTCAATAAAGAGTACAGACAAATAGTGCTGTAACAGGACCTACTAGACAAATAGCTAAACTGCTAATAAAACAAAATGGTTAGGAGTCAAACAACAAGAGATCACTGGTTTTTGATGGTTCTCTTGATAAGCTCTGCCAGAATGAAAGAAACTCACTGCCCTGATACATTTCTTCTCTAGAAATAACCTGTTAAAATAAAAATGAAAAACACTTTTTTTTTGTTTTCTGTTCCTCCAGAACCAACATATTTCAGGTGATCAGGCGCCTCAGAGTACCGAGAACGTAGAATTAGTTTCTGTCCTTCTCACTTAGTGAGCTCTGGAGCACCCAGGAAAGAGGTAAAGACTGCAAAGAGAATCTGTGAAAGACCAGCAACATCCTTCCTCTCTGTCATAGCGCCCGGTACAGCTCGAGCACGTGTGCACGTTCTCTAGTCTTCCATACACTGACAAAATACCAGGAAGCTTTTCAGAGAGAAGTCTGTAGTATATATAGCATCAGAGAAGACACTGACTCAGGAAGTCTCTTGCCCTTGACCTGTTACTTCAAGATGAAGCGGAAAAACGATGGTAAATTTTACAGCTGAGCTCTGGCTGCTGCTAAGTCTCCAGAAACTTAACTGCA
This sequence comes from Tauraco erythrolophus, assembly GCF_009769465.1. Classification (NCBI taxonomy): domain Eukaryota; kingdom Metazoa; phylum Chordata; class Aves; order Musophagiformes; family Musophagidae; genus Tauraco; species Tauraco erythrolophus. The sequence goes on from NC_141468.1 coordinate 82,366,300, forward strand.
ACACTGGTTTTGTTAGACCTGCTGATTCATCCACTTTTTTGCTTGTTGGGATTTTAGAATGGGTGTGAGGGCAGGACATACAAGTGGGAAAGATGTGTGCGCACACTCTTCCATCTTATCTAGTCCACTTGAGTGTTCTCCTGACCAAAAAGTGGAAGCACATCAACTCAGCTCAAGAAGGGCTGGACTACTGAAAGAGTGTCTGTGTATCTTTCAGTCTATGAAAGGGGCTTTTCAATCCAATCTGACTCCCTATCTGCTTAGGATGATCCAGGAGAGGGAAAGTTCCTTAACAAAGGGAAGGTACTAATGGAAATTACATCCTTCTGCTTTCTCATTTGAAATCCACAAAGCCTTTAAGTGGGAAAGTAATAATGTGCATCAAAGAGGAGAAACCAGCAAAGTAAGGAAAACATGAGACATTCTGCCAAACCACTGGTAGCAAAACAAAGACACTGAAACAAATTTTTAGCTAAATAAGTTAAAGCGAGTTTTTCTGCCTTTTTCTAAGCCCTTTTTTCCCCCAAGTCGGGAGATCTGTTTAAACCTTGACTGCCACTATCACAGCAGAATGACACGAGTAGAACATAAGCGCTTGTGGCATTCTCCTATTGCTGCTGACAGACAGGTCCGGGTCTGCTCCCAAGCTGCAAGCAGGCTCTGGCTCCATTGTAACGGATCTATAGACCATAGCCTGATGAAGAACATTAGACATTTGAGTTTCAGAGGGTTCAGCTCAGGGGTCATCCCAAACAATGAAGCATCAAAAACAGTCACTGCTGGAGAGGGCCTGCATACACAATAGTTTTTTTTAAGAATCACCATTCAAAAGACCAACTAATTACTAAAATTTTAAACTGTTACAGCAAGCACAACATAGTCTTCGAGCTTATGTTATCCCTACTTCCATCCTAATCCAAGCACCAGAATCGACTTAAAGTAAAAATCACAGCTCTAGAGGCAAGAACTGAATGCCTTTCTAACATACCCTTATTAAACCCACACCTCATTTTACCAAGTCTGCAAACACTGGCAAACAGTGCCCTCCAAACGCAGCAAGGTGGAACGGAAAACAGTCTTCTCAGAAGCATGAGACCTTTTCCCCTCCTCTTACAACTTCTCCCTTTACCAAGAGATCAACAGCTTTGAAATGATACTGACATTTAAAGTGTGTTCGTTAAGCAACAATATTAGAGCAAGCTTAAATGGAGGCATCACTAACTCAAAGACACTGTTTCAGGTCTTATTTTCACCTGTAACAACTTTACCTGTAGCTAGAAACAATACATGTTCATAATCAAGCCGATTAAGACTTTTTTAGCATCGCTTTCATGTTAAAAGGTTAGTACCTGCACAATCTGTATGTGCCTGTGAACCAAACACGTCTAGCTCATTAAATCCAGTACAAACTGTATTTAAAAACAATCCTGAAACTGAAACAAAAAAATAATAGCAAAAAACTTATATGAAGTTGCAAGTCATTTTCACTTTATAGAGAACAAAAAGTTTTTCAAACATTTGAGGTCCTGGGTTATTATTTTCCTTTAAAGAGCAGTCATGTAAATATGAGTATTTTCCATAAGGAAAAAACCAAATCTCCAAATTATTACCAATTTAAAATGAAAAAAACCGTTTAAATGCAAAAATTTCAAACTGCAAAATTTGCCACATGTGCATTTGGGCACTAATTGTTATGTACAGTTAAATGCAAATGAAAATATAATGAGTGTGTGATTTAATGCATTAAAGAAAACAGTGTATCATACATCATTCCTGACACACGCTTGGCTCTCCAAGGAGATCAATTTCCTCACTACTGCAAGTAATCCTTCCATTGAATTTAATGAATGGAATGCCCACAATTTTTTCTTTCCCTTTTTCTGTTAATCTTTCACAACAACAGACTAGAAGGAGTATCAACAAAAACAAAAGAACAGCAGCATAATTTCATTTTTACTTTCCATGAATCCCCATTAGCAACTGTCCACTTGAAGTAATAAGAGAGCCAGACACCAAACACATGCACAAAAGCCCAGTCAATTTGCTATTATACTTTCAATGTCTGCTAAACATACTCCCCCTAGACCTTAACTGAAGTAACCTTCCCTCAGGCAAAACTCAGACCTAACAGATGGGCCTTATACCATGCCCTTGAGGGTCAACAAGCACTACTCCAGCCTGATCAACAGGAGCTCATTTCGGAGTTACAGCACCTCCACCGAGAACGCCTAGCTTCCAGTCCCCAGATGATGAGCAAAGGGCTCGGCTGACTTCAGCTGACACCAAGGGAAACGGCTGTGACAGATCCTACAAAAAATAACCTTATCCTGTAAAGCATCAAATTAAAAACAAGTGGAGATTCCAGGAACATACATGGCAGGGTCACTAAAACCAACCTACTCAGGAGCCATCACGCTGCACAACTACACTAATTCAAGTGAAGAATGTTAAGGAAGAGTTTCTTCTGAAGTGGTAATCTAGTCACAAAGCATCGAATCCACAGAAGATTGCCTCTAACTGGATGAAAAGCATAATTAGCATTCAAGAATCCAAATACTACAAACCTCACTGGAAGTACAGGAACATTTTAAGGATAAAAAAATATCCTGCCAGTTTCTTCAGCTTTCAAAAGTCAGCGAAATATCCTGTCATTTCTACATGGAGCTTCAGCAACATTGCTCCAAACCACATGAGGGAAGCTTAAGAAAGAAAACTGAACTGTAACACCCAGATAAAACAAACTCGGATAACAGAAACACTGTGAATGACAGTAATTTCTTACAGCAACCTCAAGGGTTAAAAACTCGAATCCAACAGAAAAGCTTTTACCACATGGAAGACTAAATCACAACTAGGTACTAATCCAAAAAGAAAACAGACAGCATCAATCACAGTCATTCAATTACAAATGTCAAGTCGAAACAGAACAAAAATTGAAAGAGAAAAAAATTACATTGCTAGTAATACATCCCAGCACCTCAATATTTTCATTGCACTAGGAAAAGTCCAAAGTGAAAACAAAATCTTCACAAGTTTCCCCATTATTCTATTCCTTTCCAAGACAAGGTGTGGAAAACTCTGGTGTACAGGTCTGGCCAAAGGAAGAGTTCCACAAGAACAACAGACCACCTACCAGTTTTACAGTTTTTTGAGGACACCAAATCCGAAGTGATTTACATTCTCTACTTGCTAATGTGCTCAATGGTCAAACGAACCTAAATCCTCATAAAGCTTGAAAACGATCAAATTATCAATTCTGAGCTCACATCATTGATAGGAAGCTCCTCCATCTGTTCTATTTTTTTTTTTTTGTAAAATCTCCATCGTCTGCAAACATGAGAGCTGCTCTATCTTCTCCAAGAAGCATTACATGATTGACTTGTACTTTTTTACGTTCCACCCAGCAATGTGAATGGCAGACCAAGGCTGTTAAAAACTGCAGTGGGACAAACGTCGTTCCTAAGAGCTAACAATTCCGACAGTACAACTGAACTTGATACAACTGATTAATAACAGACATTGATACACTGGCCCCTAAATGAAAGCAGAGGAAGAATAAATTCATATGGTTTTGTACTAAGATTTAACTTTTGCTGATGTTCAATGAATATTAAGCAAAGTTTAAGGCCAACCTCTTTATGAAGTTGCGATAAGAACAGCTGGCTCAGGGTACCAGTATGCAATGAAATGCAGTGCTCAAGGCAACTATACACAAGTGTCCAAACAGATTTAAATTAATCTTTGCTTTTTGCTCTCCGAATGATCATGCCAATTTAGAAGTGAGATTAAAACAGATCTTCAGAAAAATGAAAAGATCACAAAACGTGAGCAACCGCAACGAGCCAGCAACAAAGTCTAAAAGTTTAACATTTGCCTGATCTTTTTTGTTCCTCTCCCCATCTTTAGTGAATTTGGTAACAGATATACACCTACTACTAAATTTCCATGACTTATAAACTTAAATCCCCAAATCAAAAATTTATATTTTGCACAAGCAAAACAGTTTGCCTTATTTTAATGGATGTCGTTTGACTGTGACATAGAAATGCCATAATGCTTTAGAGCTCCCACAGTTTCTTTTCATCTAACCAGCAAGTAATTCAGAGAGAATCTTCAAAGTAGCCAGAAAATAACTTCAGCTACCGGCATTTCTAAGGGTGGGGTTTTTTTTTATTATTTTCCTGACAAAAACATTCATCTTTAAACAGAAAGTAGCCAAAATAATTTCATGACTAATAATGATCAGTTTCTGAAGTCAGGAAAATCTACCGTCAGTAATAAAAAAAGAATAGTATGTGTAGATAAACCACCATCAAAACAAAACCAGAAGAAAAAACAGATTGCCAAACACTAAATGGCTGCCAAAGAGAAAGACAATTCACATGGCAACAGGAAATTAGAATACCTGGATCGAAATAATAAGCCAGAACTACATGAAGTGAAAGTCCACCACTGTGTTTTAAAGGCAGTACCTTCTGTTCACTTATGCTCTTGCAACTCCCATCCACAAAGATCCCTGACATCAGACAGCACAGGTGACTCCATGGCTCTTCATAGGCAATGGAGGAAAAACGGGATAGGCAACAAGTGCGTATGTCAGCAAAGTTACTTTGTGAAAATGAGGGAGAATCAACCTAGCAAGTAAGAGAATACTAAAAATTTAAGAGGGAAAGAAAAGGGAAATAGCAGCATTTGGTGGCTAGCATTTTCCAGAAGCACCTTCAGGTTCTTCATACCTTTAAAGAAGTAAAAGCAACATTAAGGCAACTTCTGGATAAAGGAAAAAAGTCACGTATTTCCAGGACTATATGATTTAAGAGAGTACCCGTACTCACTTGGAAGCACTTGTGCTTCTGAATCACTCAGGCACTTTTTTTGGAAATAAATCTATGCTTTACACAGATTCAGTTATTCTAACAAAAGCTTCTTAAAACGAACAAGACTCAAAAAGTATTCATAAATCAATCTTAAAAACAAGTCTGCAAAACTCTTTATTGAATATCTATGTAGTTATATGACTACTAAGAAATCAACGTAGTGGAAAATAAAACAGTCAAGAAATAATTTTATACAGCATGATGAGTGGTAACATTAGAAAACTTGTTTTGAAATTCTTTTTGAAGCAGCAGCTTATTTTAGAGTAAAACTACGTCTAGGTTAGGTATAAATAACTAGAAAAGGGAGCAACACTGCAAACACTTGGGATTGATAACATAAACCCAGGGAAGATAGAAAAGCTTTTGAAGACAGAGAAATGGAAGGAACTTAAAATAACAAACATGCACAGGAAACAAAACAAGACTGAGAAAGTGTGTTATGAATCACCACCTCTCCAGAGCTGTTTCCACTGCTCTGGATCACTCACTTCGATTATTCAGATTGTCAGCCCTGGAATATTTGGGCTTATAACGCTTACATAACACAAACGCAGGTTATCCCTGGATTTATAGCCCTAGATTTGTACAGAGGAACAGGTGACACAGCAACTTGGAATGCCAAAACGTCAGAAGTGCCATAACAAGAGTGTAGCAGATTGAACATGCTTGCCTTGTGATATGACAGCACAAAGACTACATATGCAAAAGGATTACACAAATCAAGAAACTGTAAGTGGTTCTGCCTTAAAGATACAAATAAAACCAACTTTCATTTCTGGGAACCGCATTATCTTCAACCTGATAATCTCCTTGGAAAGTTAGGGAACAGCAAGAAGTGGTTCATAATTTTCAATCTGTACTGGTAAAGCAGTACGTTTACTAGCACAGCTTAAGAGAAGTACAGAAGAAACACACTCAGTCATTAAAAGCTGACAGAATTACATTTTATTTTTCAACTGTGCTTTCCATTCTAAGAACTACAGTAGTCTACTCAGCATTGGAAGTTAACAGCCCTTAGGCGCAGTGGCAAGGAAATTTCACCTGCTATAATACCCTTCCATCCTCAGGATACCTTCTCTCACCCCCATTCCCAGAACACAAAACGCAGAAAACGAGCAGAAGACAAAACGATCAAAGAAAGATGCCAAACTCCCAGAGGAGACCTAAAAAAACCCTCCAGTTCCAGTTACCACCATGTTTATGTTCAACTTAGTAGAGAATAAAAATATATATAGATAGGATAGCATTCTATAAAGTAGCAGCCTTGCCTGTTCAAATCTCAGTGAACAGTTGCTACTTCAACTATTAACCAGGTATCAAAAGCAGAGAAACCAGCAAAGTAAAGCTCCACTAATTGTCTCACTTCATAATAGAAAGGTCATAAATTAAGGTCTGATTCCTGTTCTGCTGGACACTGAATTAACTACTTCTTGTACAAAGTGTCTAATCTAAAACTTGGCATGCAAGTTAGGCAAAGGAAGTCTACTTAAAGACATGCCAAAAGTAGTTTTATTTCAAATGAAAAAAAAAAAAAAATTTCTCTGTTTGCTGTGTATATAATGAAAATACTTTCTTTGCACCTTTAAGATTTTTTTTTTTATTTGGAATCTAAGTTATGATTACCAACAAAAAAACTATAATGATCAAAACAAGGACTTTACTGCGATTTTACATGGGAACTAGTAATTTGTACAAGATGCTGCATGGAACAACGTTAAGATTAACAGTAAGTGGAGATTCTTTATTCTGTATTCTTATTTCAGTAAAGTATATTTAATAAACAATGCTACCACTATATATACCAATAATCTTGTCTTTTACAAGTCCCTCAACTCAAACAACTTGGGCTCATTTTGCTCCCTCTGACATTACACAAACTATTTGAATTACAGCACTCCTCTACGGTGCATCACAATGACAACAGGACTTTCAAGATCATAGCAAATCTTCTGCTTTTCTATCACTATCAAATATCTTTGCATGTACCTTAAGTAATCCTCTATTAAAGAAAGTATCCATTAAAAATTACCAACTGAAGTTTACCAAAATATATTTATCTTAAACTCTATAGTAGAGAAGAAAATTAGATATGGGAAAAGAAATCCCAGGTCGGTTTTGGTTGTGGGTTTTGTTTTTTTTTTTTCATTTTATCGCCATGAAGGGAAAAGTACACCAGCATCTTCAGTGAGAGGTTTCCATTTTTTTTCCCCCAATTATTTGTTGTTTTCTAGTTTTGCAAAATTACAATATGAGAATTGTAAACACTATCTTAGTACATCACAAAACCAATGATAAATAATAAGCATTTATTTTTAACAAGAATTTGTTTTCAAAAAAAAATTTATTTGAACATGTTCATATTCTAAATCTGAACAACTCCAGAGAGAATGCATATAAAGTTACAAAAAAGAAACAGTTATATAGATAGATAACAAAACAAAGAAACCTCTACCTCGAAGAATCTTCTAAAACTACCACTTTTGTTTTCTGCAAGTCATGCCACCACATTTTTTAATAGCAACTGGGACAGTGGATAAAACTCACTGTTGACACAAAGGAGTTCCTTACACTTTTCTGTTCCCTTCTCCCGTGCAAGTTAACTGGAGATTACATTCTCACCTGGTTCAAGGATTCCCTGCAATTACTTGGCTCCTTTATGGCACAGACCAATTCTGCACTTTCTTTGGGTTAAGCTCTCGCTTTTTCCTAAGGCTATTAGACATATCTATTCCCTATCATATTGCATATTGCTCATTCCCCCACCATTATTCTCTAACCAGACAGCGTTTTTCAAAAAAGATGTAAATATATTAAAGCTATTGGAAAGCTGTACAGATTTAAGCAGGAGTGTTTATGGTGGAACGTTTCCACTGCACATCTAAAAAAGTTAGTTTTACCTGTGACCAGCTCCAGAAATGTATGATGTCACATCTCTGCCACATGGATGCTGAGGCTGCACATAATACCCAGTTTAACTTAACTGGAAAGGGGAAAAGGAAGTGGAGGGGAGGGAGAAAAAAGAAAAGACAAGACAGTTCTTTCCACTACTGCCTAGGAAATTCCCTGAAACAACCCATGGTCAAACCTCATGTTCTGAAGTTACCAGACTGAACGATGCCACAACCTTAAAGCAAAATGCACATAGACCTGTGTGGATGTCCAAATCCAACATAAAAGCAATACCATTTATCTCTTACACTGAAGAGGAAAACGTTTTTCTCAAATTCTATGAAGTATATTTACATCTTTCTACAATAACTGTAACAGCTCATTATATCAAGCTCTTTCATCTAGTTCACAAAAAGACCTCATGTTAACCACTCAATTATACCAACCAACAGCTTGAGTAATAAAGATACTCGCCATACAAAATATCTGGGCTGTTTTGTCTTCCCATCAAAAGCTATTTTCTTCAGTGCCAGGAAGGCCTGAACACGGCCATTACAGAAACAAGGGGTTTATTTTGCAATTTGAAAGCAAATAACAGCAACAACAAATGCCGCCAGAAACACTGGAAATATAATTTTCAGCAGAAATTTGGAAACCTCAGGTAATCTTCTCTATAGCCGACTCTGACACGTCAATATTACAACACACTCTAAAAAAAAAAAAATCTAACGACTTAACCACCGTGCCCTAAGCGCTAATGAATGATTCTTCACTTCCTGGGTAGGAACAAGTGAGAGTATGAGCAGAGAGAGGCCTGAAGCACTTTTTAATATTAGTATCAATTAATATTAGTACCTATTAGTACCATATGATTATATTTCAAGTTTACTATTCTGCCTTCACAAAAATCACTCGTACGATTCACGTATCACTATCTAGTCAGTCTTGAAGATTCTTCACTTTTAAGAGCTTAAAAACTAGATAAAATAAAGACTATATTCAAACCTTTAAATAACTAACATTTTAAAATCAGCATACTTATTACAGGTTGAGAAGGCCTTCATTTTAAGCAAGATTAGGAAAACATAGCCTAGATCCTGGATTTTTCATGTCTAAATCTCTCTTCTTTCGACCTGTTAGTTTCAGACCGCCTCACTTCACTCGACAAAATGAACAAACCTGACAATCTGAAGCATAAAAACGTTTATTATTGAAAAACTTTCCTGAAACATCTGTTTTCAAAACTGCTCATCTATTACATAGGAACAGAATAACAACATCTCTAGAAATACTCTACAAGTCTAACATGGTTAAGATACCTAAAGGTTTCCTTAAGTATTACTGAGTATTGTTTGAGTCAGTCCCTCCCAATAACCGACTCTGTTGGTGAATAACAGTAAACGTGCAAAGACTGAAAAAAAAAAAGAAAAAGAAAAAAAGAAAGCCTTACAAGTTACACATGAGAACTGCCCACTTTGTGAAAAAGATGGACATTAATTAGTGCTCTGCCTGAGGGAAAGATTACTACATAGGTCCAATGACAACCTGTTACATTTGGCCTACCAGCGAGAGTCAATCAGCACTTACATACCAGTCAGCAGAACAGCTGACACCTCCAGCACAAACATGTCTTCAGTGCTTCTTGCCTAGTCGGTAAGAGGAGGGTGCGAAGAAGGGTAAAGATGACGTTAGAATGGAAAAACAGGAGTAACTTCTAGGTGAGAGTATAAAGATGCAAGACAAATTCACAAGGGTGAACAACAAAGCCCTTCATAGAGCTTTACTATTTACTTATATTTCTGCTAAACATCTTATTGCAATTGCAAGATCCACCACTGTTCTCTAAATCAAACCAAATCTGATAACGAAACTCTTTCAGATCTAAATATATTTCCATAATAAACTTTCCAGGAAATAATACTTAAATTATTTCACTAATTTAACACTAGGGTTTGTAAGTAAACACTGTAGCTCAGCAATAACACACCAGTGAGCTGCAGACACATCTCACTGCATTCAGATCAGCTGATTTACGTCCAAATCCATGTGCCTGCTTAGGTTCAGCTTCAGTACTTGGGGCCCAGTGCTGAACTCAGTTACTGTGCTCACAGGTAGATGAGCCATTATTTGTTCTTTGTAAGTCATATCAAATGTTTCTCAGCATTGTAATAAGACCAGCGGCTCCAGAGCACTCTGGGGAAACACATCCATCCTTTCAGCATGTCTGAAGTTAGGGAAAGGTACAAGAAAATCACCAGCATTCACAAGCTGATAGTAGTCTTTGTCCTAACTGTAAATCTGGAAGATAACTAGACTTGAATGCAGCCTATTATTATTGAGCCAGCTGATTCGAGTTTGCTCCGAAGTCACAGAGAAACTTCACAACAGTAGTGGGAACTTAGCGCAATTCCCAGGAAAAACCTGGAATGATGACAGATCAACAAGATACCTGGTAGTCCTACAGTTATTACACTCAGCTCTCATTACTAATACCACTGAGCTGAAAATGCCATCTGGTTATCCTAGGCATCAGTTTGGGTTTTGCTTTTTGGTTTTCAGGGTTTTTTTTGGGGGAAGACAAATATATTTCAACAAAGTACAGTCTGCCTACATCCATGGAAACAGGTGGTTAAGAGTCACCCTAAGTTTCAGGGCATCAATACTCAACATGATATTTGTTTCTTGTGTTGTTACACTTACAATTTCCCTACATTAATGCCCAAAATTATTTATTCTATTCACAGATAGTCTCAAAATACACTCAAAATGTTGTTAGCAATAGAAGTTGCTGAGCAGTAGTTCCATTTTCATCCTATGCAAGATTTTCTCGTTCAGCTGGTTTACTTGTAATTTATTTTATGTTTGTTATCACTGAACTAAAAATCAAAGAGAGAACACACTGATAATTGTGGAGAATGATAAAGACTGCACGCAGGGCAACAGGAATTTGATCACCCACGGAATTCAGGCCCTCTCACCACACCCTTTTATTTATTCAAATTTCCTAAAGAGGAAATGAGAAAAAAAAAATCCCAAGCCTAAGGGCACGATAGGAGTGTTACCAAACGTGCCTACAGGAGGAGAATCTCCAAGTACGCCCTTCTTCCAGCTTCCTCTCGCTTAACCCAGGGACTGTGAATTCAAGCATGTTAGCTCAGCCTCTCTCTTTCCTTTCCTCTCTCTTCCCTCCCCCAGGTAATCTTACTCTACAACACACTGCGAGAAAAGACAACGAGTTCCTTCAAACTTCAGAGACACAGGTAGTCAGCAACGGTCATGAAGTACTGTACAATACACTGTTTCATGTAAAACATCACTTAATACATAAAATATCATTCTCTAACCATTACAGAACTTACATTTCAATGCAGAGGTGACCAAACCAACGAATGACTAAGTCTTTAAGGTTTTTAATATGTTATTATAAACCTGTACCTCCACCAGTAAGTCTAAACTGCTCCCAACTCTCCCCTGGTATTTCACCATCTCACCCCACGTGCTCTCCAGCCCTTCAGCGCATCCCCTACCTTTTGTGACACTCCGCTTGTCTGTCCGATAGTCTAGAAGGTACAAGGTTATGTTCAGGCTGGCTTCCAAGCAGCAGCAATCATTTGGACCAGTAGGTCACACAAGTGACTTGCCAGACTACACGTAGCAAAAATAATAAAGCGTTCTACCACGCTGCAGTGAGGAGTGCACACAAAATGAAATTTTCAATCATCAAGAATAACAAATGGCGCTCTTGGTAGCATTGCTCTTTTCCTACTCAACTCAACAAGCAGGCTTTGAAATTACAGCACAAAATTGCCTCAGCGCTCCAAGTTTTCAGCCTGGCAGTTCAAGATAAAACTTTGCAAAGATTAAAAACAAGGCGCAGTCCTTATTTAACCATTAAACGCAAAGAGTTCCACTCTCCAACTGAGTCTGCACGAACGCTACTGGGAAGAAGCAATGATGAGTACACATACAGATTTAACTGTGTGACGACAGCAAGAGAACCATGAGAACAATGACGGAGAAAGAAAGTAGCACACCAGCTCTGGAGTGCACAAGTAAGGCATAATGACACTGTGCTTCCAGAAAACCCCTGCAAGTTATTTTTGTTGTTTCCTCAACCCACAAAGTGACACGCACTCAGATAAGATCAGGATTAGATTGAGATTTTAATTTGATGAAAACCAAAAAAATATTATCTTAAAACTCCATTATGTACCTGTCATTCTTCCAGAAGCCTGCTCCCATACTTAGGCGATTTCACATAAATCAGCGGGGGGGGGGGGGGGGGGGGGGGGGGGGGGGGGGGGGGGGAACAACAAACCAAACTCAAAACCCACCCCCCCTTTCCATCTTGCACAAGTCTGCAAGAAAGAAAATGTGACTCCTATGAGTCTCCAAAGTCAGAGGGAAACTAAAGAACTGAATTTTTTTTTTTCTCTCTCATCTTAAGACTTTTAGGTCAATTACATGGTTTTGGGAAATTGACTCACAAGGGTTTTGTTTGTTTGTTTTCAACGCTTGAGGTTAGATCTAGTGATGCCCCACTTCTGAAACACGGGTATTTGTATAGCTACACAGCATTTTATCTAACATAAATTCAAAGGACGTTTCTGGACCAAACCACATAATTCTTCACACTTAACAATGAATCTTAAGAAAGCCCCAAAAAAATTCTAATTGTTACTTAACTGTAATTCTAACAGGGACGCCTGATATTTTATTTTGCTAAATTGAAATTAAAAAAACAGCACAAGTTTCTTAAGCTATTTTAAAAGACTAATTAGGAGCCTACAGCATTTTAAGACTACTCTGCTGACCATTTTTCGTCCTATTTTCAGTTTGTCAATTAAACCATTGCACACAACATCCAAGAAAGCCATGAACATAAGCCATGTTCTTTGAAACGCTTGACTCAGTAAGCTCAACCCGATCTGGAAGGCACAATTCAACCACGTGTGAGAATCTGGTTGTGCCTTTTCACGAGAATCAAGCTAAAATCTTGGTAAAACGAGACGCACACCTCTAACGTATGAAAAACTAAGAAATAATCTTCACGTTTACTATTACAGAACTCATCCAAAGATGACTTTGAGCCTCGAATTACTGAGCCTCGCTTAATACTGTGAATACCTAACACGGAAAGGCTGGTCTCCTTTTTATTTTAGTGAACTAGATTATTATTTCCCCCCCTTTTTGCTGTAAAAGGTTACCACTGGGCTTTCTGCCTCTAGTGCAGAGCCCCTGGTGCGGGTAAATAAATCATCCACACATTATTTCCCATCCTGAAGCTTTAGTACATCCCGTCCGCGCGTTAACGCAAGATACGACCCTAAAGAACCCCCAAAAGCTTTATCCGACCAAAAAATATAAATCAGCAGCTTCTGCGGAAAGCAGCGAGCAAATACCGCCGCCCGGAGAGGCAGCGCCCCGCGCTCGGCCGGCAGCGGGGCCGCTCCGCGCTCTCCGCCGAACGGTGATGGCTGCGGCTCCGGCAGCCCCGCGCCCGGTGCCGGGGCGAGCGGGGAGCGGCCCCTCCTCCCGAAAGCAGCGAGCGGGTTTTCGGGGGCGCCTGGCGGAGCAGAAGCCGCGGCGGGGGCGCCGGGCCCCCCGCCCCGCCCGGCACAAGTTGGCCGGGGAAACCTGTGGCTGCGGCCCGCCACCGCCCTAACAGCCCCCCGCGGCCGGGAGAGGGGCCCGGCGAAGAGAGAGAGGCCCCTTCGCCGGTGCGGCGGGGCGGGCGGGCCCGCCGGCGCTGCGAGCCGGGGAGGCGACCGGACATGGCGCCCGCCGGCCCCGGGACCAGAGGGACCCTCCCGCTCCCCGGGGAGGGGCACCGGCGGCGGCTACGGGAGGCCGGTACGCGCACTGACCTGTCCTCCGAGTCCATGCGGCTGAGGGGCTCCCCGTCCGAGGACATCTCCAGGCTGCCCCGCCGGCCTCCCGACGTGGCGCTGCAGCTGCTGCTGCCGCTGCTGCTGCCGCCGCCGCCGCCGGTGCCGTAGCCCTCGTCGCCACCGCTGGACACGCTGCTGGAGCTGCTCCCCCCGCCGCCGCCGCCGCGGCCCAGCCCGTCCTCCTGGCTGCCCCGGGGCCCTTGGGCTCCTCCTTGGCGTCGGCCTCGCTGCTGCCGCCGGGGCTCAGCGAGCGGGTCTCGTCGCTGCAGCAGCCGCTGCTGGTGCTGCTGCTCCCCACCAGGCTGCTCTCCTCCTCCTCGCCACCCTCCTCCTCCTCCTCTTCCTCCTCCTCCTCGTCCTCGTCCTCCCCGTCCCCGGCCTGGCTGGCGCTCTCCGGACTCGGCTCCGACATGCTCTCCGCCTCGCCGTTCAGCAGCAGCAGCGCCTCCGTCTCCGCCGCGGCGGCCGCCGCCGCCGAGGACGAAGGCGACGACGAGGATCCCGCCCCAGCAGCAGCCTCCTCCTCCTCGGCCGCGGCGGCCGCCGCCTCGCCGGGAAGCAGCCCCTCCGGCTCCGCCATGTCGCTGCGAGCGGCCGCCATGGCGCCTGCGAGTCGCTGCGAGCGGAGCGGAGCGGCGCGGGGCCGGGCGCGCGCGGCGGCGGCGGCAACGGCGGGGGCGTGCGCGTGGCCGGTGCGCGCGGCCGCGCTCCCCCCCCTCCGCCCCGCGAGCTCTCGGCCCTCCGCACCCGCACAATCGCGCGGCGGCGCGAGCCGCAGAGAGGAGGGGCGCGGGCCGCCGCCGCCGCACGCGCTACGGAACGCGCCTGGGGACAAAAAGCGGGGAAAAGGCGAAGTGGCGGCCGCCGGCGCGCGGTGCGGCGGGAGGCGGCGCGCGGGAGGGGCGCTTAACGGGCGGGGCGGCGGCGGCGATCGCGTCGGTCGGGTCGGGTCGGATCGCATCGCGCCATCGTTACTCACCGCGGCCGGGGAAGGGAAGAGCGGTGGAGCGCTGCTGTGCGGAGGGGATTCCCTCGGGGCGAGCCCGGGACGGGCAGCGAGGCGCTCCCGGCCGCGAGGCGCAGGCCCCGCCGCCGCCCCGCATCCCCCGCCACCACCCCCGGGAGAAGCGTCTCGCTCCGCGCGGGCTCCCGGCTGGCTCAGGCAGAAGCGGGGTGCCTCAGGCCTCGGGGCTGCCGGAGGGAGGGGGCGAAGAGAGTCTGAGGAAAACTTGGTGACATTTGTGTCCGCCGGAGGAGAACGGCGGCGGCGGGGCGGGAGGAGGCTGCAGGAGCTCCGGAGCTGACTGGGCTCTTAGTGGCTGAACACGGGGGAAACGCAACGTGGAGCTGACGAGAAAAGGGGAATGGAGGCTCTTCAGCAGCGAGCTGCAGGGTGCAGGTCGCGATGTGACATTACCCAGTGCGAGTTGTCAAAAGACAAGCTCGGCCGACACACAAAGGAGACAGAAAAAGGTTTTCAGCGATACTGACAAAAAGGGCTGAAAAAGCAGTCGCGCTGTGCGGTGAGGGGAGAGAGCGAAGAGGATAAACTAGAGGTGGCCTTAAACCTCCATTTGCCGCGAAGAGGCACGTTAGCTACGGGGCAAAAGCAGCGTGGCTAAAGGGGAATGTAAAATACAGATGACTATGCTCGAATGAAAGTAAAACCAAAGAGTTTAATATGCTCAAACTAGGGAAATTGGTCCATTCATGAATCTAAATTTGTTCCTGGAGGCGTGGGGTTAGTAAATTTGTTGAGGTGGGAATTGTGCCATCTGAAAAAAAAACCTAGCCGCGTATGTGTGGAAGAGGGAAGGTGAAAGATAGCTGAACAGAATCTCAATCACGTGCAAGGCTTCAGAGCAAATGTTGAAAATTAAAGTCATTTTAATATTAACGTGAAATGAGATAAAGTTTACTAAGGGTAGATCATGCCAGATTAACGTGACAGGCTTTTTGACAAGAGTCTTGTCTACATGGACATCAAGAAAGCGTTTGATAAATTGTTGTGTGGAAGCGATTAGCAAAAGTTTACAGAATGGGGGTTTGCAGTAGAACAGGAGGGTGTGTAGTATCAGAACGTAGAGATAAAATCACGTAGTTTGACATATTATTGGAGGGATGAAGAGCATAAAATGCTGTTCCCCATTAGTTCTAAGTGTCATAGATACGTCTGTCACTCTTTACCCAACTCTTACAGAGCTTGCCACATTTTAAAAAAAAAAAAATCGTGAAGTGATGGTAGTTTAGTTTAAAAACAAACTACAAAACACAGAACCACAAGTGAGTCCAGAAAAACATTGTTCCGTCTGCTCAATAGGAAGAACATCGCCAGTTCAAGCTGCAGCAGGCGTATCTGGCGTATCCACAGAGATCTTGGATTCCAGAAAATAACTGCGTGGGATTAGAATCTGGAAAGTGAGCTCCTAAGACCTGCATTAGCATAGCAGGAGATGGCTCCAAGCCCATCAACAAATACAGTTGTTAGCAGCAACACCAGCAACCCGTTGTGTAGCAGCATCAAAATAGAACGCCACAGTGCGGAAACAGCAACACGATATTGGAGCAAAGGGATGTGACATTGGATTAATCTTCAAAAAGAAACGAATGACATCTTTAACCTGCAGAGGAGCATAAGCAAACTTTGGAAACAAACAGCAGAAAAAAAAAGTGATGATAGTTTCCTAGATTTCTAGAAACCAGCCACAGCTACAAAGTGGAAATGTAAGAATCCTAAAAAAAACCCAACCCAACCCAAAACAAAACAAAACCCCCACACCAAGAAAAAAATGACAAGGCCAGCTGTAATGCTGTTTCATCTGTGTCATACATGTATCGCTGGTCTACAGACTCCACCAAAATAGTCACCAAACCCTGAGCTTCAACATCCTCTTGTGCTTTTCCTGCTCCCTCCCCGTAACAGTGTGCTCTTCTGCTCACTGAGGAAGGTGGGGCGCTCCCGGGAGGGTGTTGCTGTCATTAACCTCATCAAACACGAAGCGTGAGGTTTCGAAAACAAACGACACCCTTTGATTCAGTCGGAAGACGGCAGAAGTTATTCCTATGTCTCCTGTACCCATCGATTCCCTCTGGACAGAATCAGAGAGGTGTATCAAGGCACGAGAAACCAAAAATGTGTAAAGGACTTAGGTAAAAGACACCTTTCACAACCTAATATGAGAAAAAAAAGGGGGAAACTTATCTCAACTCCCTGTAGCCTAATATCAACTGTCCAGATTAATTCTACGGTGTGTTCAAAGCCCATCAATGTACTTTTTTTTCTCTTTCTTCCCCCAGGTCTCCCTGGGTTTCTGGAGGTCGTGTGTGCACGCCAGACTCCTTCTGTTTGTGCAGCGAAAGTAAGCAGGGTGATTCAGACCTCCCACTTCCCACTTGCCTAAGTCGAGCGGTAGAGACGCCAGCTCATTAGGTAATTTGTGTATTCGAAGAGGGTCAGGGAAGGAAACCTCAGGATACAAATGAATGGGAAGGACGGTGTGAACTACCTAATGGGAATCGCTTAGCATGTAAGCAAGAGATCAGCACCAAAGGGGTCACTACTGCGGCAGTCAGGCGTCAAAGAGATGCTCTGTGATAATCTCTCGGTGTCCTGCTCTCAGTTTTTCAAACCCACAAAATTCTGCGTCCAGGCTTGGTCCTCGAGCACTATAGTGAAGTCCTAATCAGCTGCAAGCAGCAGTGATTACTCGAGTCTCTTGTTACTGAGCTTTCCCTGTACAAAAATACCCAGCTAACCAAAGGTATATCTTTTTTCTCCAAGGTTTTTGGCTTTTCAAACCTCTGGAAAGAGGAGTGCTGTCTGCGAACAGGTGAGTCTAGAACTTGCAAAGGCATCTAAATCATTTGCATTTGAATGGCATGATAAAAGCTCAAAGCAGGAGACACGCTGTTAGGAAATCCTTTGGAAAAAAAGAACTTACACATCCACTTGGGCTTTGGGGGTGAATGTTACTCTGTCGTTCACACGAAGGGCGTCTGGTATTCTCAGTCTAGCTTGGTATGATCGTTTTGCACCAGGGATGGTGCTTTAAAGCTCAGGTAGTTATGTTGAGGCATACTAACCAGTGGTACTTGGAAGACATTCTCAACAAAGTACAAAATAGAGAAAAAATGTCAGCAGATAAGCTAAGAGAAACTTGTTCACGGGCAAAGAGTCCAAGCAGAACCATTCTCCACTAGTGCAAGACACAGCAGAGCAGGGAGAAAAAATAAAGGTTTTATTCTCTTACCTCAGGAACACCAGGGTGCAGGGCATCCACACTGACAGCAGAATCAGTGATGAGCACACTCCAAAGAAGTAGTTTCTTCTTTCCTTGAGTCACAACGATTTTGCTGTTTTTCTGAAGGGCAGTTACATGAGGTCCTCTGAAGATTTTGTACACGTAAGGCAGGTTTGGTTTTTTTTTTCCCTAAAGTTGGTCAGCAGCATAATCCTATGATGTATAGCATGCACCAAAACGCTTCAAAACAGTAAGGGAGGCCTATAAAGAAAGAAAAAAAAATTCCATAGGCCTAAGACACAGGAAAAGTGAGATCCTGGCTTGCACCTGTTAGGATACCAGGGGAAACTCGGTACAACAAAACATTTGGTCACCAACCTCCGTTCTCCTGCCCCTGCCTCCGCACGCATGTCTTTAGCGCTGCAGGAAATTCCTGCTGCCTGAACCTCATGACTCACCTTGCTCGGAACATTCTGCCTGCTCAGCAGCCTCTGCAGACTGCACCCTTCCCTTCTTTCTGCCCCACCCTTCCCCATCCAGATTCAACGTCTGGAGGAAGAGGCTGCAATCTCCCATTGCTTCAAGTAAGCGTCCAGCACCCAGTTCTCACCCTTCCCTGCAGACCGAACTGAAACTGCCTCGTTCTGCAATTCTCACCCCACCCTCTCCTGCAGCACTTGGGTAATTCTCCCTTTAAACGCGGATTCTATGCTGTTTGCTTTTTAAAGCTGCCTTTAATCTTTCCCTGTACTGTTTGCTTAGAAACTATGACTCTAGGAAACTCCAAGCCTTGCTTAGGCTTGCTCCAGCAACAGAAGGCTGCTGGGAATGCGTGTTGGGCTGGGGTCCCTCTTCCCTCCCTGTTGGGCAATGAGCCCTCGCTGGGACAGGACACTGGCTTTGCAAAACGCTTTGCAGCGATACGAGTTCTAGATGCTGCTTGAGTCCTTCTTCCCCCTCTTCCCTGCGTGTGCTTTGTTGCGGCTCCCATGGTGACACGCTGCCTCTTCTGTTGTGCCGGCACAGCTGTCTCCCAAATTCATACCATGAGCTGGACCCAGGAACTGCTTTTAGTGGTAACTAAGAAGAAAAAAATTAAAAAAAAAAAGTCATTCTGTTGCTGTTGGGTCGTGAAACTTCAGAAAAGTCCAGCCAGCTCAGTTAAATGTGACTGCGCCCACGCTGGGGATGGCGAAAAAGGAACAGAAAAATTACGAAATTATTAAGGTGACACAAAGGACCAGAAGTTAGTTCAGGAATGGAAAACTCTGTTCTGTCATTCTGGAGCTCATCCAAGAGCACATCCTAACCTTCCTTATATTTGCATTTGTATTATCGTAACAACTTGCAAGCCCGGTGGAGACGAGGGCATCTTTGCACTAAGCCGTCTACAAACACGAACTGCAAGAGGAAGCCCATGTTCCGTAGATACTCTAATACAATCGAAGGGAATCAGACATTTCACAAGTGCATAAAACCTCTTCTCTAAAACGCATGCTAGTTGATGTTAAATTTGCTGTCAAATGGTGTTGAAGAAAACCACAAAAAGCAAAACAAGAAAACATGAAGATTTCTTGTAAAGGAAAGACACAAAACTTCAAGTTCAAGGCGTTAGAAGGCCTCACAGTATGGTTCATTTATGTGCTTTAGAGCTTGTTGCAAAACCCTGAAACATAAGCACAGAATTTCAAATCGAAACTATTTAGCTATGATAAGCTATTGATTATTACAGATACCGCTGAGAACCAACTCTGAATTTGCTCCAAAAGCAAAAAGCTACTTGCAAGACTTCTGCATGGCTGTATCCAGCTGAATATTAATCCTGTCACCCCACGTCTCTAAATTTTTGTGAGTTCCAGAGACTTGCATAGATATATGCCAAAACTGTGTTGTGCTTTTCTTTGAAACGATTCAGAAAGTTTTCCAGGTGCCACATTGGAAAATTTAAATAGCTGATGCAATGCATCACATGAACAGGTGAAACAATAACGTATGCAGTACTGTACAAGGAAATAGAGCATCTTTTATCGGTCGTGAATATTCTCAATATTTTTATGTTATGGTTCAAAAAATATATAAACTATCAGAGAAGTTTTCTTTTCCTCCCAAAGTATCCTATACCTCCTTGTGTACATTTTTTACTTAACATTACTGTGCATTTTTTACTTTACTTTTGCTCGTTTTCAATAAAAGGCAGTCAAAATTCTGAAGTCTCAGAAGAATCAACATTCTTAAAGGGTGCAGTTTATATTAGTCTTAACCAGAGATAATTAACATATTTGCTTCCAGATTAAAGAGTCTTTACTTGCTGTTAATTTGGGGAATGCCTGTTTTCTACATTCTTATGCAAACCAGAGCTGGATTCCAGCTTTAAATGAAGGTGTGCACCCAACCACAAGTACAGAGTTGCCACCAGTATGTCCATTTATTTTCTGCAGGTCAGTTACTACAGAGAATTACAATAAAACCAGATGGATTTCATCGTGGCGGAGGGGGCAATTCTGCACGACCACTCCAGGCAGTAAATCCCAGGAGTTTTTTTCATAAAAATGTAGATGTGAAGTCAAAAGCAAGAGTCTTTCCTTGCACGCACAGAGATTCTTTTCAAAACCATGAAAGTAATCAAGATCTTGCACGTTGCAAAATCGGTGTGTAACCATTGCAACCAAACAGAAATGCGTAATGAATTGGATGCTAATTAAATACAAATCACAGCTTGGAAGGAGTACAAGTTTACAGCAGCTTTTCCATGCTCTTCTAAGATTACTTTAAAACTTCCCTTCTTCAACCTGTGGTTATAACTGGACTGTGGGTTTTTCATAGAATAGTCTTTTTTAAAAAAAAACAAACATAAAATTTAAATGAAAATTCCCTTACAGAGATCTAGTTACAATGTTTGTGCTCCCCCCCCCTTTTTTTTTCTTGAACAAATCTCTTGGCTTTCCAAGATCAAGCTCTTGTGAACACATGTCCTTCCAACCACGGTTCTCAGCTTCCCAGAACATGCTGTGGTGGGCCCAGCAAGGAGCCCTGAAGATAATGAAGGGAGTGGAACATGTCAGATGAGGAGAGGCTGAGAGAGCTGGGACTGTTCAGCCCAGCGAAGTGAAGGCTCAGGGGGATCTTATCAAGGTGTATCAATATCTGAGGGGAGAAGTAGTGAAGATGGAGCCAGACTCTTCTCCATGGTATCTGGTGAAGGGCAAGAGGCAATGGCCACAAACTGAAATACAGAAAATTCTGTGTGAACGTGAGAAGAAACTTTTTCACAGTGAGGGCTGTCAAGCAGTGGAAGCAGTTGCCCAGGGAGGTTGTGGTGTTGCCATTCCTGAAGATATTCAAAACATGCCTGGACATGGTCCTGAGCAGCCTGTTCTAGCTGATGGAGCAGAGGAGTTGGACTCGATGATCTCCAGAGGTGCCTTCCAATGTCAACTATTCTGTGATTCTGTAAAGTTGAGATGTTATTCTCACGTTGCACAAAGACGCAGGCATTGCTAGATCTGCAAAAACAGTAAATATTTTTCTGAGTTCCCAGATATAACCATACAACTGGCATTACCCCAGATCCACATGGGGATGAGAACTGTGTTCACACCAGTTGTACTTTGCACCGTGATTTCTGGAGATGAGAAGGGAGGCCTGGTCTGGAGCCACAGAAGCTGAGCTGAGCAGTGTGGCTGAGACCAAGCAGTGAGTCCCTGCAGGCAGGTTGAGATGCAGCTTCAAAGACTCATGACTACACTCAGAATTCCCATGATAGCGTGTGTAAGAAATTTAGGGTCCTGTGAGATTAAAAGTGATGAGCAACTAAGATTACATATTTCCATGCTTGCCAGATCTTGGCATGCTAGAGAGTTAGTGGAGAGAGGTTATCCTTAAGAGAGGTGTTTATCACACAGCCTGGTAAGCCTTGGGCAAGATGCTGTCATGGAGAAGGTGTCAAAGTACAGATTTCCCACAATCTTAATGGCTGGACCATTCCTCTTCTCTCCCCACTGCTCTCCTTATGTTACAAGAAAAATTCAGGTCATGGAATGTTATCAAACAGCTAGAGATATACAGCATTAGTGTCTTTAAATAGAAATTGTTATTTGGTAGGCTTGAGCATGAGCAAACACTTGAATTTCAGAAAAGTTCGGATTTGCATCCAGCAGAGGTCACACGCAAAGTAATCAAAACTAATTTAACAGTTGCAAAACCAGCAAGACGACTTTATTGTCGTTTGCCACTAACAACAAATATTTGTTACAGATTAGTGTATTTGTCAAATTAGTGTATTTGTCTTCTGAGCTATTAAAACGATGTTTCCAATTCATAACTCTCCAAACCTTTCCAATAAGAACAAGGATCTGTCATGTTCATGGAAAATAAGCGAAGTCCATGGAAGTAAAACGTTCCTCCCTATTCTCAATCAATCAAATCTGAGAGAGAGAGGGAGATTGATGAGAACAACCTACTTTTCTGTGCATGGCATTCACTGAATGTGAAAAGGGGTTTCAGCAGAACCGGGAAAGCAGCTGTTGTCATGACAGCACTGGGAAGCCCAGGGGCTGAAAAGATCTTCATCAGCTCACTGCAGCAATTCCGTGCTAAAGCAACCGTGCTGCCTGTCTGCATGCTGACAACAGAGCCAGGGGAATGCCTGCTTGTCAAATCTCCCGAGTTTTACTCTGCAGACTTCCCTGCTCTTGCCCTCTGGAATGTAGTTGCAATCTGGCATAAATGGAACTCTCCTGCTTCCCTCGTCCCCCTTCTATACCCTACACGCTTTCTGTTCATCTCTCTGGTGTGACAGGGGCAGTGCTTAGCCTTCCCGTACTCCCTTTTGCCCCTCCCTGGTTACAAAAATTTCATGTGGAAGGCAGCAGTAATCTGTAGAAAGCCTATACAAATACCAGCACGTTCTACAATCCAACTCCATCGATGTGACAACTGCCACTCCTGTTACCTCAGTCTTCCGGGCCAGCATGTCTGTACGCTGCGATGTCTGCATGGCGGAACATGGGGCGAGAAGCCAGGAGTATTTCCGTGGCAGTATCAGCTACTTGGACTCATACTCTTGCCAACGGTGGGTTATTACCTGGTCAACTCTGGCCATTCCGTTTCAGGTGAATGCGTTGTCTTCCACGCTGCAGTTAGGCAACCTGCCGTCCATGCCCACTGTAAGCACCACAAGCACCAGTGTTGAGGGACCTGTGAGACTATTCCATTCACAGTGAAGCTTTTATTTTACTGAAACGACTGAAAATGGTTGCTGCGTGGCTGAGATCCTCATGATGATGCCCAGTGTAGGAGAAGATCAGGTTCAAGACCATCTAAAGAACCTGAAGGCGGACAAGTCCATGGGACCTGATGAGGTGCATCCACAGGTCCTGAGGGAACTGGCAGATGAAGTTGCTAAGCTGCTATCCATCATATTTCAGAAGTCATGGCAATCTGGTGAAGTTCCCAATGACTGGAAAAGGGGAAACATAGCCCCCATCTTTAAAAAGGGGAAAAAAGAAGACCCAGGGAACTACAGGCCAGTCAGTCTCACCTCTGTGCCCGGCAAGATCATGGAGCAGATCCCCCTGGCGACTATGCTAAGGCACATAGAAAATAAGGAGGTGATTTGTGACAGCCAACATGGCTTCACTAAGGGCAAATCCTGCCTGACTAATTTGGTGGCCTTCTACGATGAGGTTACAGCATTGATGGATAGGGGAAGAGCAACTGACATCATCTACCTGGACTTATCCAAAGCATTTAATACTGTCCCACATGACATCCTTGTCTCTAAACTGGAAAGACGTGGTTTTGATGGATGGACCACTCGGTGGATAAGGAATTGGCTGGATGGTCGCACTCAAAGAGTTGTGGTCAACGGTTCAATGTCCAAGTGGAGGCCAGTGATGAGTGGTGTTCCTCAGGGGTCAGTACTGGGACCAGTGCTATTTAACATCTTTGTTGGAGACATGGACAGTGGGCTCGAGTGCACCCTCAGCAAGTTTGCAGATGACACCAAGTTGTGTGGTGTTGTGGACACGCTGGAGGGAAGGGATGCCATCCAGAGGGACCTTGACAGGCTGGAGAGGGGGGCCTGTGAGAACCTCATGAAGTTCAACAAGGCCAAGTGCAAGGTCCTGCATGTGGGTCGGGGCAATCCCAAGCGCAAGTATAGGCTGGGTGGAGAATGGATTGAGAGCAGCCCTGAGGAAAAGGACTTGGGAGTGCTGGTGGATGAGAAGCTCAACATGAGCCGGCAATGTGCGCTGGCAGCCCAGAAGGCAAATCGTATCCTGGGCTGGATCAAAACAAGCATGGCCAGCAGGTTGAGGGAGGTGATTCTGCCCCTCTGCTCTGCTCTGGTAAGACCCCACCTGGAATACTGTGTTCAGCTCTGGAGTCCCCAACATAAGAAGGACATGGAACTACTGGAACAAGTCCAGAGGAGGGCTACAAAGATGATCCGAGGGCTGGAGCACCTCTGCCAGGCTGAGAGAGTTGGGGCTGTTCAGCCTGGAGAAGAGAAGGCTCCGGGGTGATCTTATAGCAGCTTTCCAGTACCTAAAGGGGGCCTACAGGAAAGCTGGAGAGGGACTTTTTACAAGGGTATGTAGTGATGGGACAAGGGGCAATGGCTTTAAACTGAAAGAGGGCAGATTTAGATTAGGTATAAGGAAGAAATTTTTCACTCTGAGGGTGGTGAGGCACTGGAACAGGTTGCCCAGAGAAGTTGTGGATGCCCCATCCCTGGAAGTGTTCAAGGCCAGGTTGGATGAGGCTTTGGGCAACCTGGTGTAGTGGAGGGTTTCCCTGCCCATGGCAGGGATGTTGTAACTAGATGATCTTTAAGGTCCCTTCCAACCCAAACCATTCTATGATTCTATGTAAACAAGGAAGGAGAAAGTAAGGTCTTTTTGACTACGCACATGTTGATTGAATTCCGATACTGTTTATTTGAAACACTGGGAAATATAAACATGAACGTTTGGAAACTTGAAATATGTTGCTGCTGATTATCACTAATGGAACAGAAACTGAGATCGAGCGCTTTGCACCCGATTTCGCAACAGCCACCTTTATTGCAAATTAAATGCTGAGAGATGTGTGCTCCAGATGAACTCTACAAACCTCTCTGATATTGATCACAAAATTCCCATTCACCTCAATGAGGCCAGAATGTCAAATTCAACCCGGGAGCTGGGGAGCTAAGGAGTTCTGAGGAACTCATAGCAAATCCTGATCCCGTTGGTCTATGGAGGATGGCTGCGGGCTCGGCACGTATCACACAGGAGAGTCTAAATTGCACTGCGACCCTTCCATAATTCAGAATTTAAATAGTTCAGAGGGTCCCTCTCGCAGGAAGCCTGGAATACAGTGCAGAACTAGGAGACCTAAATCCTAAATTAGCTCAATGCCCTAATGACGTGCCCTACGGATGCGCTGCATGTCTTCTAACAGGCAAAGCAGAAATTCCCCTCTCCTGAAGTCTATTCCCAGCTCAGTTGCTCACAGCCTCTCCAAAGCAACCGACCATAGGAGTGGGCAAACAATTACATCATGTCGTTACGCAGCAATTTAACCATGGTTAGGATAGGCATCGCAGAGCCTCTTTCCCAGGATTGCTCTGGGGTGGAACTGCCTGAGCGTTCTCACTAGAGATGGGCCTGGGTTTTAATCACATAATGCTTTTGATTCTATTCAGTCTTTTAAAACTTACTTTTTTTTCAGTGAAGATGAACATTTATTAGGTGCTTCATGATTTTTGCCTATATTTAAACTGTATTCAAAAAACAAATACTGTCCAGAACTTTTCCTAGGCAGTTCAGTGCCCCAAAACAACCTACTATACTACTTAAAATATAGTAGGAAAATGTGGCACTACAAATTCTTAGCAAGCTGTTTCTATAGAGCCCTACTATGAGGACAAATGGCAGCAGTTTGGCTTTATATTACATTTAACTAGATAACTTATCAGAACCATCATTTTTACAGGTGAATTTCTGGCTGGGTTTGGCAATGCTAGGTGTGTGTTTCATCTTGGTGAAAAGTGGATTCAGCTATTTAAAGCCTAGAAAATATAGGAAACATTTTTATTATAACACTTTATAAGACTAATTTTAAATGTGGTGCATCTTAGAACAATTATGTCTATGTGTCTTCACCTAAAACTGGGGACTCTGAGATGAGAAAACTGTTTGATTCAGGTTGGGCTGGTGCATGAGAGGTACAACAGAGCACGTATTACAGCAGTGTAACTCGGGCACTGAAAAGTGCTAAGGTATCAGCTCTGTGGAGAGTGATGACCTCCTCCTGCCTTGTTTCTTCCAAGGAAAATCCTTTGGCACCACTTCAGGCCATGGTTTCTGTGCTCCCTGCTACCCTGAGGACCTGATCTGACACAAATGTTTCTCAGCCACCCAGTTTAACAACCACAACTTCCTTGTAAAGAGGTAGGAAACCAGCCAGTTTAAAATGGGACTTTACACAAAAAACCACCCCATTCCCTCCACCATCCGTGATTATTTTCACATAAATTGAGAGCCGGACCAATGGCCATGAACCACTCATCTTTCAGTTTTGTTATACTATCACACATTTTGGAGTTCTTTTTCATATTAATACCGTGGGATTTGGGGATTTTTCTTTTATTGCACTAGGTGATCTCCTTCCACCACCTGCACTGTGCTGCGGTAACTTCCTTTGATATGTTGCACCTATATTTATTTCCATTACATGCAACATATTATCATCAGCTTATGCCCTATAGTACAACACATATGCAAACCTCAACAATCGGGTTTATGTAATGCTTAACAAAGTATGACAAAATGAACGCTGGTTTAAAAGCTATAGAAATATTAAAACATGAAATATTTGAGCGTTACTCCCCTCCTCCCTTATCTAATTACGGTATTAATAAGGAACACGCTGATTTTCGGCTGGGATGCAGTAACCACAAGAGATCAGACTCTCGCACGAGTTCTCTCGTATTGCAGTGTTTAAAGTAGGAGCATGTTTAACTTCTAATCGTACGAGCTGTCCACCTGAAGCCATCTGGGCCCTGGTCTGCTGTATGAACATGAACTCTGGCTGTGTGCAACTCCAGACCAGGCCGAGAACATATTTTCTCTGTTTTGCAGTAATTTGTCCTGTAGTTCCAGTTTAATGTGATTGTCCACTTCCTATCGTTAATTGTTGCTGTGCATGATTAAGCAGCAATACCATGACACTTCAAAGTCACTTTGTCTGTCGTTGGTGAAGCTGCCCCATTTTATGGGCAAAGGAAGGCTCTGAGATGTGGCTACAACCCTGCAAAGAAACCTGTTCACGCAGTCACATCAAGAACTTCTTTCATTTCGGTTAAAGGATCGAGTCATTAGTATTTGAAAACACACAAAAAACATACAACACTGGGTCACTGAGTATGATGGTTAATAAAAATACAGCCTGGCATTCACATTAAAAAGGCTCTAATTTTTTCTTCACAGGTAATTAGTTCACACAATGAAATAATCTCCTTTCTTATCCTGGAAACATATGCATAAACCAGCTCAGATAGCATCATTTACATACAGGCTGCTGCATCCGCATGTTAATGTCTGGCAATGAAAAGTTCAGACAAGTTTGTAATCCCTGATTTCCTGCGCGTGCTCAGCACCCAGATTCCCAGAAAGTCAGAAGAGAATGGGATACTAAATATTACTAAGATGACAGGTCAGCTGCAGTCTGTGCTGCATCTGGACAGCCTGCAAGTTACACAGTTTCCCAGACCACAGGATCTTTGACAGCTCTGGATGCTTTAAGATCAGGGTTTTGGGTTTTTTTAAACACATATTGGGATTTGTATATCAGAGTCTCTTTTGTCAGTCCCTTACGGTTATGGCGATCATTCCAAGCCTATTGTGCCGCCGCCGCTGGCTTTGTCTGTGTTACTATATCGCTCCGTATCGGAACCAATCCCCGTTCCCATTTAAAGCACTATCATGTCACCCATCAGCAATCATTTGCTTTCAGCCCTTAAAACTACTATACAATGGCAACCACGCCATGAGGACAAAAGCACAGGCAGGGAGGAAAAAGGAGGAGAGCTAAAGTGGGAAAGCGGCAGCGGCAGCTGCAGCGAGGCCAACTTTGTTCTTTCCAGGTCCTTCCGGGTGAGTACTTGAACTTGGACTGGTGATGTACATGCCCTTCATCTGCTGCTTCCCGTTAACGCAACGTATCTTCCCACTGCAGACACTGGAAAGCGGCTTACATCGGCTGCTTTTACATCCAGGCCAACAGGTAACAACACTGGCTTTGCAGCGCAAGCCGGCCAGTCTGTGCCTACGGACAGCTGCCGGAAAAAGGGAGGGCTGTGGGAGGGAAAGCCTCCTCTTTCAGCAATGTTGATTGCCAGCAGCACTTCTCAGAACACAAATCCAGCTTGCTGGGCATCCTTAAAATCAACAGTTCCTCGACACTTGTTGGAGGCCATCTCATGAACTGAACAGAAATCCAGTTTGCTGCGTTCAGACAAAGACGCAGTTACAGCATCCGAGGGTGTGGGAATTGCCTAGAAAGTCTGGGGTGCTTCGGCTTTAACTGGGATTCACTCCTGTATACAGTCATCCACCTAACAGTTTAGAGCCATCAACTGTAAAGGGATCTTAGACTTCACAGACTGCCTATGATTAATTGCCTGAAATGTTAAAGTTAGGGATTCTGCTCAAAGGTGGAATAACTGAAGTGCTGTAGCCTGGAACCAGACACACAGGGAAAGATGTACAGTAATTTGTGCAGAGCACTTCTCTGAAACAGGCGTGGCTCAAAGCAAGGCTCGTGGACTCCTGCCTTTTCACAAACATGACCTCACTGTGCTCCTCGGAGTCCACGAGATTTTAATGAGCCAAAAATGATCAAAATATCATGACCTCTGTTCTTCCTTGTCCAAAATCCTGGATAATGGAAACGAAGAGGAGCTTAGGTAGGTTACATTTAGCTGATCATACAGAATGGAATAAAAGTTTTAAAATAAAATGCCGTGAGTTCAGAGTAGTCAGCCTCCCATATTCCAGACAATCAGATTATATAAGCAAGTATGGTTTTCCCAGTGCTGCAATTCATTTGAGTATTAACCAACTCCTCTTCACTAATGCAACCTCCTAAATGGCTGAGAGGCTGGTTCTTTAATTAGTAACTGCTACCTTGTAAACAGTGATCAGGATCTCACACATTATCCAGGCACTTTGTCTTTATTAGAAATATTTATTAGCACAATATTTATTAGCACAATATACTAGAAACAGTACTTACAAAAATATTATGCGTATGTTGGCACGGGATAAAAAAACAGCCAGAAACGTTATTCAAAGGTGCTTTAGATCAAACAATCTCGGGTTTTCAGGCAATCTCCCAGCTCACGAAACGACACCTTCAGCGAGCCCTCACTCCTACACAAGCTGGCATCTGTGCAGCACCAGCCCCTGCATGTGAAAGTGCCCTGAGACAGTCTGCAGGCAGCCAGAAGTCAAACACCGCATAGCAACAGTCCCAAACATCACAAAACATTCATCAGGAAGTTCAGTTGTCTTCTGTCTGTCTAGATACGACCATCTCAGTGCATAAAAATGCAATTTATGCAATTGCAATAGCCACTAACGGCTGTTTCCAAGACTGGTTGGATGAGCATAAAAATATTAAAAAAAATATAAATCGTTCATCTTTAAAGTTAAAACATATGAAACAGCCTCCATGTTCTTGCGGATCTGGGATTTTACCAGGAAGAAAGTTGGACTACACAGTGCAGTCAAACTACACATGTAATGAGTGTCAACACTCAGCAGAAATCCATACTGCGAAGAGGTGATTTTTGCAAGTTGAGAGTTGCTGAATTTTGCAGCTTTTTCCAATTGCTTTGAAATGTACTCTTGTCAATTAATGGCAATTTTCTCAAATACATTCTCATATTTTTTTTTTGTACCTACTAATTATTTGATTTCTAGCAATGTCACTAGCACTTTGAAAAAAAAAACCCGTATTTTTCCTTCTGAACAGAATGTATTGCTGAAATAAGGGAGATTCATATGCGAGTTACTTGGAAACACTGGGTGCCGCACATGGCACGCTTTGGGCTTGATCTCTCAAGACGCTGAAACACCTGCAGACTTCAGCTATTTCAAGCAAGAAGCTGGTGGCCTGGATTCAGCTGCTGATGTAGGGACAGACAGCTGTTGTATGGATAAGGCATTTTTTCTCCATACAAGGAATGCAGAATATTTTACACATTGGGCTGGAGTGGATTTAAAGCTGCAGAAGAGAGTCCTGGACAGTGCCAGTCACTTCACTGTGATTCAGGAAAACTACCAGATGACAACAGATGAGGATCAGGTATTTTTCTTAAAGTTTTCATTGACTGAATCTTTAGGCCACAAGTAAATCTTGCTGCTTCTATGTATAAAGTTAAACCTGCAGGGTCTGCTTTCTATTTTTTTTTATTTTTATTTTTTAACTAAGACTCATTTTACCTTCAAAAGAAGAAGAGGGTGTTTCCATTTTTAGTCTGAAATTCTTTGAAGTATTCCCGTTCCATAGAACAGGAATCTGGAGAGAATTTGACAAAAAATTAATTCCTTATTTTAGGTTTGGTTTCAGCAATAAGGAAGTTAATGAGATCACATCTGGTTTTGTCCAGAGACACTCGAGAGCAGTGCATTGGAAAAAGCACCATTTGCTTAGTTTTTTTCTTTTATTCCAAACAGAACGTAACCCAGCCTGAATAAGTGTTCTTAAATGTTCTTAAACATGTTCTTAAATGTTCTTAAAATCTTCTTAAACACATTCATAGCAACACTGCCCCACGAGCCAGTTAGCCACCACTGTGGTGACGCTACTTACCCATAGCTACAATTAAGAGTCAGCTGTAGTTCCACAACAACAGCTAGATAATATTTAGACCGACTGACCTTCAAACATTTTGTTTCGCATACGACAGAATAAAGAAACATCACAAAAAAACCCTGAAAACTTCATTCCACAAGTTAACATTTGAATACTGACACATCTGGAACAGCTGGGTAACAAGTTGTGCGTGTCGAGTTCAGAAAGCAGCTGCTTTTAGCCTTCATTTTGGGCCAGACGTTTGCTTTCAGCCACCAGTATATTCCATTTTATTTTGTAGCAGCTTCTTCAGCGTTCCCATATGGACAAGCTAAACAGCTCTTGAGGATATAACAGCAAGTATGTATAACGCTTTTTAGAAGAAATGAAGGCCAGATGTTGCTTTGTTATCTTCACGTGCATCCTTAAAAAAGTTAAATTAAGTTATTTCAGATTTATTATTAATACCAGGTATAGGCAATTTGTTCATTGGCCATTTAAGTGTCAACTTTCCAAAGGATGGAAAATAACATTTTAACTGAGGATCCAAACTGAAATAAGATTAAACTAACCTACAATAACTTAAGAAAATAAGTATAGCAAAATCCAGGATCACAGGGACAAAAAAGTATTGTGCAGAAAAGACATGATGGCCCACTTCTGAGATTGAATGAGTACTATTTATGGTTTGTTTTATTAGAAAAAAAAACCACGAAAAACCCACCTTATTGTTACAATATAATGAAAAGTTTGGGCTAAGAGTTATCCAGCAGCACCACAGCCGATTAAAGATCTTCCACTATACTGCTTTACTCAGCCAGCGTGTAACTGAAGCTACCAGTCCAAGTACCAGACAATTTAGGACAATCTGTTACTAACAGTGTAATCCATTAACATCCATGTATGTACTCCTGGTTACTACACCTAGTGGATGTAATAGGGTGGGTAGAAATTTAGGTAGAAATGAACTGTTTTAAAATTTTTCTGATTTCCTAAAACCAGAACCTTACTGGATTCATAGATATATTTTCCTCCTCAGTAATAGTATAAACAAGGTTTGGGTTTCAACTTTCTCAAAGTCTTTCTCTTTGAGCCAGTCCATAACGTACAAAAAATGCCAAGACACCAACTGTAACTTTTTGAGTAACGTCACTTTATTAAGGGACTTAAAAGAATCACATTCTCTAGTAGTCTTGGAACAATGCAAATGGTGAACAAAAGACAAAAATAGATGTAATTGGTTCTGAAAAGCATGAACATCTGTAGAGAATGTGTTGCATTATTCCTAAAGACTCTTGCTTTTGAAAAAAAGCACGTTCCATATATACAAGTGTCAGTGCAATAGCCAATAAAGCAATTGGTCAGGAATATAAAAATATCCTAGATACAAACTTAAAATAGATGTTTGAAGGCTGACAATATCAGTATTCTGATATTCCTATATCTCAGGAGTATGATCGCTGGGATGAGTTATTCTGATGACGTAAGAGACAGTAGATGCTCTGTGATAACACAAAGCTGTACATTTTTTCCGTAAGACACAAAAAAATTGAGCACCCAATGAAACGGCAAGTTTTTGCTGCAAGTGCCCACAGGAAGTGAAATTCTAGTCTATGCATTCCTGCAGTATTCCTATAGTCCTACATTCCTGCATCATTTACGTTTGCTGTCTTTGCCAACAGTTACACCAGCAAAAACTTGCTAATTCTCCCCCCTCTCTCTGCTTCACTATAAACTGCACGTACTTTGCAGATACACCAAGCTGACAACTGCTTTAAGCACAGACGAGGTCTATAAACATCCAAAAACCACTTAGTCATTCTTCCCTTTATTGGTTGCAACTCTTTTCTTGGCAGCGAGGCCAAGAAGGAGATTGCACAGCTCGACAGCCCAACAGCTCTCTCTAGAAGGGTTGGGGAGAG
Organism: Tauraco erythrolophus; assembly: GCF_009769465.1. Lineage (NCBI taxonomy): Eukaryota > Metazoa > Chordata > Aves > Musophagiformes > Musophagidae > Tauraco > Tauraco erythrolophus. The sequence continues at coordinate 82,398,966 of NC_141468.1, forward strand.
AACAGGGTGTGCCCTGCTCGCGTTGCCCCAGGTGTTCCAGTGATGCCACTGGACTTGAACCTCAGCTGGCTGAGCAATAAAAATCACGTTCCTCCTCTTCGTCCTATCTTTTGGATGGAAGGATGCGCTAATTTAGGGCTACTGTTCCAAAAAAAAGAAGAAAGGCTATTTGGTCAAACTTTCAGCTGGATGCTGTTGGCCTGCATGATTCATCTTCTTTCCTTCAGCCATCTCTTTCACCTATGACCCCTCCAAGCTCTGCTGCTAAATCCTGCTTCCTATTTCTTCACTTTTCAAAGAAAAAGGCAAAATGACAGGTAGGCAGGCAGCGTACTCTGTCTCTTTGTGGCAGAGAGTCCCAGGAAAAACTGGCAGCAGAGCTGGGAGTGGCAGAAGAGTACAGTGAACACAAGCTCCTACTTAGGGGGGCGATGATTAAGAGTTAATTTCAAACTGTGTGTCAGTCAGGCACTCCTCCATGGAAAAGCACAAGGAACTATAGTCTCTAGTACAGCAATATTAACTCGAACAGGATATGATTTGTATGATGTAGAAAAGCACAACAGGAGCTGGCAGTTTTTGTCTTAGGAAACTTGCCTTAGCACTTATGGCACACACATGCACTGAAGGACACAGCAGTTGCCTGAACCTTTGAAAGATTCCTTAGCTTTACATCCTAGATTCAAAAGATTTCCCTACATCTTTTCATTTTTTTGTCATTCTTTTCTAAACCTCTTTTGTCTCAGGCAAATTCAGACAGCTGTGTGAGATGGAAAAGTAAAGCTGGTAACATCTGTAGTATGATGACACTCAACAAATTGTTTCAGGTTTTCTTTCAGTTTCTGGAAGACGCTTTGCAGATGTCGAAGCCTCAAGGAATCACCATACTTCTCCCCTTAACCCCACTGAAATGGCATTCAACGTCTGCAAACACTGGCTCACTGCTCACCACACCCCACTAAGACAGGCCGTTACCTCCCAGGAAAACGGGCGGGAAGGGAGGCACAGAATGACTAAGTGATTATTCCAACATCACAATACAAGTCTGGAAGAGTCAGGACCTGAACCTGTATTTCTTGTGTCTCAGCCCGAGGTTGTCTTTTTGCTCTGTGTTGCAGCCTTATTCTTTCCCGTAGAGGAAGACTGGAATCTCTTAAGAGTCTGTCACTGCTACTCTGGTTGACAGGTGATGTCACCAATGAGACAGGAATTCTTGCATTCCCCACATGAAAAGGTGGAACACAGCGTGACATCTGTTTGCTGGAAGAAATACTAACCATACAAGTCCTTAAGAACATCAACATTTATTTAATATGCTATAAAAGAAATGGGATATGAACATTTGTGTCTGAACAATAATAAGTGGCTTCTTATACTTACATTGTGTGTGCTCATTGTATAATATATACACAATGAACATAATTACATTTGTACACAAACTAAGTACTGGATCGAAAACCTGCTTATTGCTGTACACACCCTAACTCAGCGAAGGAAAAGCCCAGTACCTCAAAATACCTACACTCCATTTTATTTAAGGAAAAGTAACCACTAACATTAATGTATATGCTGACAGAAGTGTGGCAGTAACTGCTGACATTGCAACCTGACCAAGAAATAATTACAGCAGAAACAGGACGTGTTTTACTAAGCAATAATAAAAATGGCACATTTTAAATATATCTATATGTATATATATATATAAAAATTTTACAAATAAAATGTTAAAACAATAAATTGTAGTGTTTAAAAAGTGTAAAACAAGTTTTAGTGGTGATATGTAAAATTAATCGAGTTATGCATCTAAAGGAAGCAAAAAAGTAAACTTATATGATCTGTAATTAAAAGAACATTAAATTCTGGAGAATATCAAATAAAGTTCTGACTGTAGGCTGCACATTAAAAAGAGCCTTTATTTTATGTGCACAGAAATCATAGCAGCAAGCTGGTATCAGGAGAACAATCTGAAGGTTGTTGAGTGTACGTGTGGGCCATTTAAAGCTCTCTTGGAATAAACATTTTCCAGGAAGTGATAAAATGATGCTCTGTGGCCAAAAGCATCAGAACTATGAATTTCATAGATTTAAAATATACTGTACAATATCTTCTCTTATGTTCATAGATCAGGTCCATACATCTCAGGCATGAGTTGTTTCAACAGAAGCCATTAGTGCTGAAAGACAGAAGAGATTAGGTTACTCTATTTTAGCAACGACAGAAAACTGTATCAAGCAACTCCTGGGATTAAACACAGCAAGGATTTTCTGACCTCATCCTAGCAGTAGTTATCAATGGTGTGGAACACACTAAAGTATCTTAGAAATCAGTTGTTTGCAAAATCAGTTTTTCTGATGAATAATACTGCTGCCAAGACATTTCGACAGCAAGAAGCAAAAGTGAGCTTTTTTCAAATGTACACAACTCCAAATGAGAGTCGGTTTATTCTGAGAGTTTCATCCTGTTGCACACAGCCATCTCCAAATGTTCCTCATACGAAACCAGCAGTAATAGGAAAGGCTCCAATTGCTCTCACAAACGACAGGCACGGTTTGAAGAGGGATGCTGCATTATCCAGTTGCAACACTGCAATGGCAGCGTCGCTGTAAGGTGTTCTGAAGTTCAAGTGCTCCACCCAGGGCTTGCTGCAATTTTGGTAATTGCTGAAAGGACTTCTATAAATAGCTTTTAACAGTTCCTTAGTAAAAACGTTTCTGAGCTTTGCATCCAGGTGCTGTATAACATTTTTTTATCCCTCCATTACTCAGTGTAAACGTAATGCTTAAAAGGTACCAGTGTTAGTGGTACACATCCAGATTTGTCTCTCCAGAGCAAGAGCCGTGACAAATAAAGTAGCTTGGTGTTAATGGGTTTTTCCTTACTCCTACAGTATCCTATGCCACCAATTTCCTATGCCAAATTCCCCTGGCATCATGCCAAGAGTATCATTTGACTAATTGACCGTAGAAGCCAAACATAGGTATTACCTCATCATTCTCTGAAACCTACCATACATTTTCCAGATGCTAACTGAAAACTTTGGTTGCATATGGATAGGGCTGATCCCACAGCTCTGAAGTTCCCTCTACCACACAGGACTTCTTGCATCTGAGAGACACTGAGTTCTCCCACTTTAAAAGACCCATCTTTCAACAAAGTGCAAAGCTCTGGAATACTGGAAGGAGAGCCCCAGAAGGGAAAGAGCAGTAAACACTGCAGGCAAGCAGACTATGCTTCATACATCTCCTATGTAGACTAGGTCCAGCTCACGGCATGAATTTGTTTTGGAGCTCCAAGAAAACAACCAACAGCGGGACCGAGTGCAGTGAAGAAATGTGGAATGTACATGCACATAGTTGAATACTTTTCCCAGTACTGAACAGCCAAAAGGGGCTTATTTTAAGTTCTGGAACCCTTGCTTCATTACAGCGAGGTGTGTGTAGCGTTGGTTGTACAAGTGCCATCCCAGGTGCTTCGTTTTGTCATAAGCAATTAAGGGCTATTTGTAGAATCAACTTAACCCAGAAACGTTACAGCTGCAGTATTATCCACGAGGATACTCCACGCCGTGGGATGTCACGGCTTGGGCGTTAAGTTACAAAGCACATCACTGCACGAGCGCTTCGCTTTTCCTAATCTCATGTTTAGCATAAATCCTTAAAAAAAAGGAATTTGCTGATCTGGTGATTGCAGCTGATGACAAGAGCTGGAAGTGCGATTGGTAATGAATTTCTGGTGACGTTGTAGGTTGCCTCCCTTTTTAAGACAGGCGTGCTGTGGCCACGGGCAGAACTCAGCAGTGCAGTTGCAGTTTCACTGACCTGAAACTGAGTTGATGGGCTCATGTTTGTCCTGTTTACAAAGCAGACGCGTGATAAAGGCGTGTGCATTTATACAGTGAAATGGAAAAGCATTAACACAAATCAGCATTTCCAGAAAAAATACCATAAAAATAGTCCTACTTAATGTTTTTAAATAGTTCTGTAATAAAACTTTTAAATAAAAGTACAAAAATCCAAGCTAAATCTAATCATGACAGACCACATCCATCAGGAAGCCACCAACACAGGTGTCAGTACTGAATGCAAAGATGCATTTTCCACTCTCTCAAAAGAAGACAATAATTTCTTTATTGAAGAATATAAACAGTTTCCTGGCCAGAGCTCATACAGGAAAGGTATCTGTGATTAATAAGTCTAATTTTGCTACGATGAAAGCTTGGCAATACAGATTAGGACAGTAAATAAACAAACAAAAATGCTAAATGACTGAAAACGTCTGGATTTTGAAGTTTTCTTCGGTTAAGTTAGCTATGGCATTAAAACAAAGCTCATTCTTTTAGTAGAAAGCTTATTTAAATAGGTACTTCCTGAGAACAAAGGAATGTGGATTGGTTTAAATGCTGGTAAAGTGCTGAAGCATTCACATTGCCATCCTATTCATTTCTTTAAACACTTGTATAAACAAATATGTTTACTTTTATTTCCATTTCCTTTCATTCCACAGGTGACACTACAGGTAGGAACACATAAATCTAGCCTAACTCATGCTTTCTAACTTCGTTCCTAGAAGAAATCACCTACTATGACAAGGGGAGAGAAACTACATAGGGCTATCTCTACAGAAAGAAAGAAAATGAAGTTTTCTAAGTGTTACATTTCTTCTACCCTCCTTTTTCCCTTCCTGTTTGTCATGCCTCAGTCATCGCTGTCTTGAGCCACAAACTCTCCGGGCCATTAGACCATTCCCTCCTACGCATCACTAACAGACCATGACTGAAGCATCAAGATTCATTTGCACCTGAGCACTGAGGCTCATACCCTGACTGTAACAGCTTAGGCCTCCCTAATCCAAAGGGCTATTATCTTGCCAGTTGTGGAGAATGTGCTTGATAAGCCAATTAGGCCTTTCTCATTGAATTTGGATAGAGAATGCATTACTTGCAAGCAAATCAATACATGTATTTGTTTGCTTTCTGGTCGGCAGATATTAAACATTGCAGGTAACTTTGTCTTGCCAAGTATTGTCTACAGATGTGTCTCGGAAAAACAACTAGAGCACACATACTCAGAAAAATCTTAGGAAAATGGCAGGAGGGGTGGGAAAAGAAGACGTACTTCTCTGTAACTATACACACATGAAATGTGATCCTTCTGTGAGCTGTGTCTGTGTAGATGTAGCTGGTGACAGTGACGACTCTGGTGAAGAAGGCAAACTTTTCACTGCGAATCATACAGCAAGACAAATAAGAATACAAGTTACAGCAGGCATGACTTCAAAAGCCATAATAAATATAAGCTTGAAAATCACCATTTCAAGCCATAATAAATATAAACAGAACCAAACGGAAGTTACATAAGTAAAGACTTAAAATCTGATCAGCACAATGGGCACAAGTTCAGGGGAGGGCATTGCTGTGCTCAAGAAACATCATCACTGGGGCCTGTAAGTGACTAGGAGAACATCTAAGGAACAGACAACTGACACATGAATGCTGATGGGCTATTTATGTTGCAAAGAGAGAGAGAGAAAAAAAAAAAGGTAAAATTTAACCAGTCAGGATACTCCCAGCCCCACCTTTATATCCCAGCTCAGATTAACTAAGCATTTTTTATTCTGCTGAGCGCTATAAAATGTATTTACAAGTTCTGGTTTTGGTTATTAAGTCATGGAAAGGATTGCTGACTGCACTACAAAGGTCCAGGTCACCTTTTCTATCCATAAATTAAACCATTTGGCTTACTTAACCATTTCCATCACCAAATGTCCTAATAATGCCTTAAATTCTATCCTCTTCCTTCCCCCTCCTCTACACACTCCCCTCTTTTTCTCTCCTTGCAAACAATTTTGCTTTACTCCCGCCTTGTCTTCTTACAAAAAGTAGTACACTACCAGTTGTTTTACCAGTCAGCTCATGTTTTCTGATTCTTCATCTTTGCTCACTCCTGAAAACATGACCAAACTTTTGATTTTTTTTGGTCTTGTACTTGCTAGCTCCAACTCTACTAGATATATTGGAAACTCTCAAGGATTCCTCAATCTTGGGCATACCTGAGGCCATCCATTAGCAAGGAGGTAAGGGTAAATAATCTGTACATATCCAGGACTGAGATGCTGTTCTACAGGATGAATAGGGAAGGATGTGCTCCAACCAACCACTATAGTATGACTCAATTTCTGGCAATAGTTATTTAATTCCCTGAATTAAATGCAACCATAAAATCTACGTTAAAACGTCAGAAAAATGGAATTTCTGTAGTTGTCCGCTGGGAAACTATTTTTCTCTACATAATAAAACCATACACTCGACATCTAGAGCGGCTCAGCACTTTCAATTCACAAGGGTTTCAGAGCTTCAAAAGACATGATCAAAATGAAATAAGGTTTTACATAGTTACTGTGTAAGTTGTGCTTCAGTCAAACTCTTTTCCATACCTGCTGTTGCCTGATCTCCTTTTGAAGACGGTGCTGCTAATTCAAATGAAGAAATAATCCCTCTTTGCTCTTGAACACTAACTACTTCACTTTCTTCTGAGCTGGTTTTGGGTTTGTGGTTTGTAACTGTGGTCACACTCTGCAAGCTGGTTAAAAAAAGCGCAGCGTTTAGAACTCACTCTAACTTAATTTCAGGTGTTAACCACTAAGTATGGGAGTTACAATTTAATTTTCTTCTGTTAATAGAAAAAAGTTGCAACTTGCAAGTTTGTGTAATCTAAATTAAGCACGTATTTTGAAACTCTTCTACCTTGTAAACTTGGACTTAAAAAAAAAATTCCTGCCAACTGAATTCCTTTTCTTTACATACTCATGCAGTTTCCTCCTGCATGGTATCTATTTTGCTGTAGGACGCTACGGGAGAGTTATGACCCAAGGCAAGGACTCACTTAGGATCTGCAGTGCAATTCACAATAAAGTTATGAATCCTTTCAGAGGAATACCTGAGACACAATATACTTCTAATTCCGCAATACTCCAAAACAGTGAAGTTCCCTGGATGGAGCTTTTATAATAAACTGATACAAAACCATATAAATATACCTTATAAGTATTTATGACTGTATTTCATTAGTTGTTTGGTCCACTCAGCTAATAAATACAACGTGAAAGTTTAAAATAGTCTCTGAACATCTTGTTTTATTTTTACCTTATACCACCATCATGTGTTTCTTCCAATTTATTTTTCTTTTCCTTTTCTGCTTTCTCTTCATTACTCACTTCTTTTGAGTCAGATACAACATGTGCATCTGATAAAAGATCATCAGTTTTTGTCAGCTATAAAAAAAATTGACATCATGAAACAAAAAGCTGTAACATACCAAGTGGTAGATAAGAAATACAGCATCAGGAAACAGTTTTATTAACAGACAAATTTTGCCATCATGTATACTTAGTAACTCAGAATTACATAACTTAAGAAATTTTTATCAATACCATTCAGGTTAATAGAGCTATCCTGAAACTTATACCAGAGCCAATGGGCAGGGCTTGGCTTAATAACTTCCAGAACGTATCTGAGCATTTTGGATTGCAGCCTGCCTGTTTTTTCATGCTATCCCTCTCTTCACAGTGCCAACAACGACTCCAGCTACTGGAATATATTGGTGCTGAGCCTGAACACTGCTCTGAAAGGTCTGGTTAGATACAACCAATATAAGTGTATTACATAATTTTCCCTTAAAAGATCTGCACACTTAACAAAGCAACAGACTCTCAACACAAAGTGTTTTTAAAGAATAACAACAGATGTTAATTATTTGATTTTATATCATTCTCCATCAGACATATGTTTAAAAAAGCTAAATATAAAATAGGAAAACAAAAGGAAAAATGAGTGAGGAAAAGAAAAAGCAAAGGATGATTAATTAAAGAATATTGATATAAAAGAAGAAAAAAGATTCTACACAAGATTAAAAAAAAATAAATTATAAGCAGGATACAATTATGTAGAAACAACTCCAGTAATCTGTTCTTCACAGTCTGGTTTTGCTGAGCGTTGAGGGCACTTCAGTACCAGAAACACTAAGGTAACTCGCTGCCAAGCGAGTCTGGGACTATTTCACGACAGAAATCAATGTGGTGACCAAACAGCACAAACTACAGTTCCTGCCTACTTCCATGTATAAATCGTTGTGCCAGCTTTATTCTGCTTCTTATGAACTATTTGATGCACTAAAGGCAACCAAACAAAAAAGTCAGGTGTATTAAAGGATTGTCGGGTACTACAGTGGGATATCCTAAGCAATGGACAGACCAATGATTATTGTTCAAAGATGCATTAGTATCCATTTTGTTTCCAAAGAAATAGACTGTAATTTTGTGATTTTCCAATCAATCAAGGCAGTAACGGATAAAGTTAAGTAAAATGAATTTTAGGAAGACTATATACAAGAAAATTCAATATCTCAGCTATAGGCAGATCCGATACTATTTCACGCTTCTCTCCAGAGTATCTGTTATATCCAAAAAGTCACCTTAAACTTTCAAGCAAAAGGAACTGGCTCAATTTCCTATACTCTGCTGTCTGTGGCTCAGAGTATTTTTCTACTGCAAGACAGGCTGATGAACAGTTCAATAAAGGGCAGTTTAGTACCTCTTTAGCAAAGCCTGAATTGTGTTCTTGTTCTCCATCATGTTTTAGTTGCACTATTTCTTCTCCAGGACTTTCGTTATTTAGTTTCAAATTATTTTCTTTACTAGTGCTCTCTAATTCCTTCACGTTACCAGATGCAGTATCATCCTTTTTTCGATTCTGTGGAACAAAATTGATACATAGACGTACTCTTAAAAATGTTATCACAGCCTCAGTTCTGAGTCTTGCACTGTCCCCTGACTGTGATAAAAAACATACTTGAAAAAACCTTAAGCATACCACATTGCAATAAGGAAAATGGAAATTGGTAAGCACATAGAATTTTCTCATTTTTGTAGCTTTCAAAACAGTTCACCCTAATATTTTTTTCTCTGTAAGATTACTGTACTTTCTGCGCCATCCCTCTCCTTCCCTCAAATCTCCAGCGTTCCTACTAAGTCACATTTACCTCCTGAAATTCCATTAGCTCAGTCACACACAGGCTTAGCAGCATTCTTATTTGCATTCATAAGCACTGATTTTTTATTTTTAAAAATAGCTTTCTCTGGTTTTAAAAAAAAAGATGGATAAAAATCTGCTCTCAGTACAAAATTCACAGTGCACCTGTGTGCACTTTCTCCAGTTATCTTGGGTGTCTTCCAAGTCTATGCTGTTAACTGATTTAACAGAGGACAACATAGCATCTGACAATGGCAGAGGATATTACTTATTCCGTAAAAAAAATAATCCATTGCACAGAGAATAATTTGATGTAAAAATTTTGAGGAAGGATGGCAGAGGAGATCTGAGATTGTGAACTGTGAACGTTATGCTGGCAGAGTAGCAAACCGAAGTGAAGTGAGGTGCATGTAAGTCTTGTCAAACTAAGTACCAGGGCTGAGAAAAACAGGAGCCATGCAAGCAGTAAATCTAGTGGCTGAATTCCCGTGATTTAGCACAGGCACTCTGTTAAGAGGAAATTCCATGTAAGACAGTTCACAAATCAATCTCTTCCAACTGAAGTATGCATCCATATCATACACTTGTCCCAAACAATAACAATTGTGAAGCAACTTCCTTTCACATTTTGGTAATCACTTAAAAATGACACAGTAGGTTCTTTATAAAATCCTTTTTCTTCTCCAACTCTTAAATAAACAAACTCCAGTTAAAAAGACTTCCAGCAGCTAATGTCATTACACCATTTTTCTGTATAAAAATCAATAGGCATAGAAACTGTGCTTTTAAGAATAAGAGCTATTACTACAGTGTAATGCCTCATCCTGGGGCTTTTTGCCAAATAGCATTCTGAAAGAACTGAAGTTGAGATAGAAAAAGTGACTTTGTAGCCTGGACTACAAGTTAAATATTCAATTCAGACATGTTCTCTCTCATTCTATAAATTTCTTATCCACACAGCAATGATTTCACACCGAAGACCGAAGAACATGCTGACACGAACAAAAATTCTTTTGAGTTCTGTACAGCACGTAGTGCTGGTGCAGAGGATTTGGCCACTTCCCCCACTCTGCTCCCAGTGCACTGGCTGACCAGGTATGACACACAGATGACTGTAGTTCCCTCACCCTGAGGTATGAAATGATCCCATAGGAACGTGGGAGAGCTCAAGCACCTCTGTAAAAACTACAAAAGGAAACATCTGCAAAGCTTTGCTTTGCACGTCCTTTTCCTGGGAAAAGCAGTGTTAATCACAAAAATATTTGTAGGAGCTCCCATCATATACAGCATTCGTGATGTCATTCCAAATACAGATGCTCTAATGCAAAGGCAAAACTTGAATTCAGTGTCTTCTGGGGTCCAATATTGTGCAAGAAAAGTAACCTTTGCATAGCTCTGATGGCAGTTCAGTATTCTCAGAGAAAAAAAAAAAACAACCAACAAAGCTAAAACTTACTTGGAAATATGTGGCTCCTTAACAGTGCAATGCATTTAATCTGGTTTTGGAAAATCAGACGTTAAAATGCGTACAAAACATAAAAGAAGGCATTTCTGTGCCAGGGGAAAAGAAATAAATATAAAACCCAGTGTGGTCTGAGGAAAAAAGTATGCCAGAAGATTAAAAAAAAAAAAAACAGAGAAGATAACTTCATTCAGCTATTCAAAAAGAAAACTAATCCTTAGCATTTAGAAAGTAGTAGGCTCTCTAACATCCACTACTCTGAATCTATTCCATATTTTTGTCCTGAAGTAGTGTAGGGTTTGTGTTTGTCAGTTGGGTTTTGGGTTTGTTGTTGTTTGTTTGTTTGTTTTTTTCCCCCTTTTTTGATGTATATTCAGGATAGTGTTTCCTGGTTGATGACAAGCAGTTATATCTTCCTCCTCTCTCCCCACCCTTAACCATTTAATGAACTCGCTTTGCCTTAACTGTTTAAGAATGAGGGAAAACAAAAATGAAGGTTCTATTTCTATGTATTTATGGGCTCAAAAACCACAGCAAAAGAGCACCAGTTAAGAGCTATCACCATAAATATACATTCCTACCTAAAAACGTTACAGATGTTCGAATATATTACACGGCAGAAAAATCTTCATCATTTATACATCAACTGAATAATGATTCTCCCTGACACTGCTTTTAGTCACAAAGCTTGCAATTTCATGTTGTTTGCTAAATTTGACAAAAAAAACCCGTTATGAACCATCATAATGCATAATCAAGCATATGTAGATCTGAACTGCTTTTTTTCCAAAAAGACAAAGAAGTGACTTCCACTATCATCAGGTATAAGCATGATGACTGTCTTCTGCCTTTCGTGTGTGACAGAGAATTGTGACTGTTACTCTACAACAAGCAGTCTCAAACAGACACCTAGAGCATCATTTTGGAAAAAGAACAATTCTGTAACTCTTTTTTTTAAATCGGACACATCAAAAGTTTTTGAATAGCGCGGGACCCACCTGTGCCAGTTTGAATGGATTATCTCTGACAAACGACAGACTCTGTGAAGGAGACTGGTCTGAAACACCAATAATATTGAGTCCTTTTCTCTTCTCTCTAAGGCAAGCTTGTTGGTGTCTCTTTATTCTTTCCATCTGTTCCTCCACAGTCATTCGAGGCCGTGTGCTCTCTGCAAGACACAGCTGCTCCACTGCACTTCTTGGTCTTTCCTTAAATGGAAGAATATATATGTATATATTTGGTTCACAAAGCAAGATTCTAAACTGCTTAGCTTGTCAGAAAAGATCACCAAATGATCTACTGAAAAGCAGAAAAATAGTGGGCAAGTAAAGGTCTCCTATGTACGTGGAGAAAGTACAAGAACTAATTTTAATAAATGAACACCGAAATTCAAAATAAGAGGAAGGAAAAGTTTTCTTCTTCAAACAGTGACATTACCACCATCAATGATAAACATTAAGACAATGAATTGAAATTTAATGATCCAGGACATTTATAACAGTTGATCTAATAGTGATTTTTGCCTTTTTATTTCAAGAAAAACTACAGCTGGACATCATTTAATGGCAAGTGCAGGGTGAAACAAAGTGAATTTACCACCATTTCAAAAATCTGTAATTCTAAGCATTATATTATTCCCAAAATAACAACCATCACTTTACCTACCCTGGTCCTGAAATTCACTGATTTTCAGACAGATCTGTACTTTGTATGACAGAAAAAAAAAATACTTCGGGCTAATTAGCTGCATTCAGAGCATTGACAGTAACGGATTTCCCTTCTGAAAGGCGGTATTCTTTATCCAGTCAACATCCTCTGAGTTCCTCTCTCCTCTCTCATTCTTGCTACAACTTCTCCTTTTACTATGGCAAAAGTGTTCCTTCTTTTTGCATGAACTACATGTAAATGTCTGTCTTCAACCAGGAGACTACAGGACTCTAATCTGAAATTCCAGACTTTTTACCCACATACTGCTTATTGTATCCTCATTTTTTGGCTGCTTTAGATATTTTCCAAATCATCTTAATAACGAAATAAATAAAAGCCAGTATTTGCTATCCAAGGGCTGTTAAATTGCCCAGGAGCCAAACGCAAGTCCTTCAAAGTTTTAACCAAAGATGCTTCATGTCCTTTCAACTGAAGCCTGAACTGCCCAGTCTGAGTGTCTCGATGCAGTTTAACATACATGCCCTTTATAATTTTGTCATTCTTTCTACAGCTGTCTCCATTAAATTAGTATATCATATTTTTATAACAGTGAATCTTTTTGTAAAGAAAATGAAAAAGATAACTACAACTTTTGAAGCAACTACAGAAATTAGACTTGGAAATGAATACATCACTATCCATCAATGCTCAAAGGTTATTTGGAAGTACCGTTCTTAGATCTATTTTCTTATTCTTCCTTAAAGTGACATAGGATGCTATTGTTGAAGACTCTGGTGTTGGTGATTTGGTTCTGGGTGGTACAACTCCCACGGGAAAATGTGAACCTGTGAAATAGTAAAGGAATATACTAAGTGCCAAGCAAAACATTGCCAAAACAGTTTCTTGGTCTCTAGAAAATACATGTTGTCAGTCTTGAAAACTGTTCTTCAAAAGACAGCAAAGCTCTTAATGCCTAACTATGATGTCTGTTAAGGTACACAGGCAGATGACTTTCCCCAAGGGAAACTGCTGCGCATGGCACCAGAAATTCCTGGACATAAAAATATAAACATAAAAATTTTGTTTGTGAGAAACAGACACAAGTTAAATAGCACTGTGTGGAATGGCTAGATTCTAAAGACAGTTAAGGGGGAGTTATGTGAAAGATGGCCAAACTTCATGGACAATTGGATGTCAGTACTGGGAACTTTTCGTGGAATAGAGTTTGCAAGGTCAGCAGAGTGCCTAGGGAACCACATCAGCACGACTTCTTAAGGCCCAGCTTACCTAGATAATGGCATTGAAGACACAAAAGTCAGCAAAAGTGAGACCAACGAACAAAAAGTAATTATGGGTGCATTGCTTATTTGGGAGTAAATAAACGCTGCGAAGGGCCGGGGCAAGGTAGATGGGAAAGCACAGGCACGGAATAATGGAGAGCAGGGGGAATAAAAGGGACTAGGTTTGCATAAACAAGCCATTTGTCAGTAGGCTTGTCTGACCAAGCCCTGTGCCTTGGCATTGCGGTCTGTCCTCTCTTCTTACTGAACTTTATTCTCAAGTATCTTCCATGTGAGTATGCTTTCCCTTCTGTGTATGAGAGTGTGAGAGATGCTAGCTTGCCAGTAGGAGACAGTTACAGAGAGATCATTCATAGGTCTGGGGGACAAAGACAGAAAAGACTGCAGCTTGGCTACCAGGGGGATCGTAAGTCTGGACCTGCCACCAGGGAGAACATTTTGTCTGTGAGATGTTAATGAACTTAAGAGTAGATGGCAAGCAGAGTACAAGGTGTGGGGGCCAGCTATCTGAGAGACTTTAGGTCTAGGATTCAGATACTGGAGAGGCCAGAGGTACTGAGAGTCGACTGATGGAGATACCACAGGTCTGGCCAACTCTTGAAGGGACTCATTTGTGTGTGTGCACACGTGTGTGTTCATGTCTATACGTGTATGAGATCAGCTAGCAAGCTTGGAGCCTGGTTAGCCGGCGAGTGAGACCAGGATCATGCTGTTTGGGTTGTTTCACCTTCATGTGAGTCCTGGTCTTGTTTGTGAGTGTCATGGTTTGATGGGGGGGGGGAGGTCCAGGTGGCAGAAGCTGCCCATCAGACCGGACTCCCATCCCCCTCGGGGCTTGAGCCAATCCGCGCCTCTGCGAATTGCCCTATTTACGTCGGACAAAGGAACTGGAAAGGTGTGCCTTTGCCCAGGAGCAAGGAGAAGGGAGGGGGGCACGGCCCCCGCTCCCCGCCGGGCCGGCGGCCCAGGCCGGGCCGGTGCCCCCCCCGCCGAGGATGGCGGCAGCAGAGCCGCTTGGGGAACTCGGGGAGAGCCCCGTTCCCGGGGCGCCCACTGGGCCGAGTTCACCCAGAGAGGACTGAGATCTGAGAGAAACAGCCACACCAACACCAGGTCAGTGCAGATGGAACAGGAGGAGGTGTGCTCCGGTTGAGTCCCCCTTGCAAGCGGCCCCTTTGCAACCAGTCCTCGGTGGAGCAAGCAGAGACCCACTCGCAGCCCGTGGAACGATCCACGTCGAGGAGAAGAGATGCCAGGGCCTGAGCACGGTACGCATCTAGAGTCCGTGGGATGACCCCGCCGATGGGGAGGTGTTTTGTTAAAGGAGATGCCTGAGCCTGAGACTATTGTGAGTCAAGGGCACAGGTCGAGGCGCATTTGCGCATTTACGCATTCAAAGTCCGCATGGGAGGCACATTTACGCATTTGAAGTCTGTATGAAGATGCATTTAAGGTCGATATGATGACTCACGCCAGAGTGAGTGGCAACAACTCCTTAAAAGTCCGAGACTGTGGTAAAGCCCGCACTTGGGGCAATCCGATGGGGTAAGGATTGCATCCTGTGGGTAGGACTCACGTTTTCCTCGTGAGTAGGGGATCCACTGGAGCAAGGGACAATGGTGTAAGGACTCCTTCTCCTTTAAGAGAAGCGGCAGTAACAACATGGATGAACTGACCTGCACTCCCCAATTCCCTGCCCCCCTGCGCCGCTGGGGGGAGGTAGAGCCGGGAAGAAAAGGCAAAGGGCGGGGAGTGGTGTTGTTTTTAAGACCTGGCCTTGTTTTCTTGTTATCCTCTCAAGTAACCGTTTTTGTGTGCTTTTCTCTTTGTAGGTAGCTGTTAATAAACTGTTTTGCTTTAAGAAAACAGCCTCTTTTGCCCGGGACCGTGGTTGGTGGGTGCTCCTCTGTTCCTGTCTCGACCCTCAGCTCTTTTATTACATTTTTCTCCTCTCCATTTTACTGGAGTGGGAGAGCTGCGTGGGCTTTAGTTGCCGGATCGGCCTGACCCATGACAGTGAGCTGCCTGTCACAGCACTGCTCTCAAACGTGTTTCGTTATCTGTTGTGGGTGGCTGTGGCTGTGCTCGTGCACGGTGGGACCATGGCCTCAGCACGGCAGCTCGCTGTCCTTAGGGACAAGGAACCACAGCAGCCAGGCTCTGTCTGGCTGGTCCAGGTATCCACTACAGTCAGCCCCTCAGAACAATATCCACCACTAGTTTTTCTATTTAGAAAAGCCCTGCCAAAATGTACTTAAGCTGGTAGAAAACTGAAGTAAGTTAAAACTTACCAAAACAGACAGATATAATTAAAAAATACGTGCTTCATTTTTTGCTTCTTGATACATGCAGGAAAACAAACTATTAAAAATATTGTTTCCTCACTGATTTTGCTTAAAAATAGATATAATGCCTTCTTTGATAGCTAAATTATTTCTCCTTGTTTTTCCTGAAGTTGCACAGATTTCAGAGGATATACTGACTCAGTGAAGGCTCAACTCTTTCCTCAAATTGTTTGACAGGCTGGCAAAACAGTCTGCAAGTATTTGAATGCCAAGTCCATCATTTAAAACAACCACTATAAAGCAACAGTTTGAGTCCCCTTTAGATGTAAAAAGGATAAAACACAGCAGAAATGCATTTTCCTTTTGAGCCACCTTTATGTACCACTCAGGTCATAGAGACTCCTCTGCTTGCAGGCAGCTGGAAGAGTTACTTTACACAGTCCCACTAATGCTTCTCTTTGACTGTTTAGATTTGAAAACAGAGGGAAATGGCTGACAGAAGCAACCTGAGAAGTGTACAGTAATGTGCACAATGAACTAGAAAAACATTTTTTTTTTAAATTTCCTCTGAAATTTGCTAATATTTAGACAAACTCTCCATAGGAAACAACATCATTTAAGTATGACTTCTTAAAACAGCAAGGAAAAATTGCAGAGATAAGCTGCCTGTATTTCCTTTTCAGCTTATAAACTGTTAACAGAATGGCATAAAAATGTTTGTTGAAGCAGCATATAGTTGTACTGGCATATACACTATAAAAAACAAAAAACAGGAACAGTTAAATTTTTCCTACTGCATGGGGACTGTTATTGTAACTGAATACATAGAACAAAAAAGATCCATTAGAAAATTCACATGCTCAAAAACGTGGACCAGATGATGAAGCATAGCTATGATAAACCCACTTCACACTGTTGTTTAAGAAGATAAAAAGCCTCTTGCTGCTTATTATGACTGCAGCTATTCTCTCCCTCAACCCCAAATATTATTTATATTAGAAGAATTTGTATTATTGCTTTCCCTTACTGAGGGCTGTTTTTCTACAGATGAACATAGTAAAATTACTTCTGCCTTTACAGAAATCAAAAAGTATTAGTTTACTCTATATAATCAGCACAGGCTTTCTTATATTGTCTTGACAATTACTTTCCCTCTTGTAATAAATTACTATAAACAATCTGGAACCCCACAGATCAATAAAACCTAGGTATGTTGTCAGAAAGGCGACTTCCTCAATTTAGGTGGCTGAGGATTAGCAAGTCTTAGGCTAAACCTTGCACTTTTCACCACTAAGTTAAAATTTTGAGATTTAGTATCTATCTGAAGTGAACATTACACCTCAGCAAATACCATAGTGAATCTGAATGGACTAATTGTCTGGGAAGTGCAAGCTTAATTATATCACATATCACAGGGCTATTCACATTGCTTACACCCAAATTGTACGCTAACCTGAGTTTTAAAAATCTCTGTTCCTGTTCCGATGAAAATAATATCCTTACACGATTATAGTCTTGGTCAAATTCTGGTACTGCTGCACCAGCCTGCTATGTACATGCTTAGTCAAACTACCCTAACAGAAGGCAGTAATCTTGCTGGCACTGGAATCATCAACTGTTACGGTAAAAAAAAAAAGGATAAATTTAGTTACTTTTTCGAAAAGCTCTTAATATGATTTTTGGGAGGTGCTTAACCTGCTTTTCCTCAAGTCACCTTTAACAAACTATTCTGTGTGTTTTAACAAACAGAATTGAGAAGCACTCCCTGGTAAAAGACTCTACCAAGCAATTAGTAGCTTTTATGGAAGCTAGATGAAGAGAAGAATCTAAAGCATTTAGCAATTGCAAAGACCTTTATTGTCTGTACACTCCAAGGTCATGATCATTATTCCTATTATATCAGAGGACAGAAGGCAATTCAACAATTACAAGATTAAAAAAAAAGAAAAAGACATTGTTTCCCTGCCTTATGAGAGCTTGAAAGTTCTGTGGTGCTGCCTTTTTGGACGTTCCAGTGACATAACATTGGGAGCTTGATTCAAAAACTGAGTAATTGTTCAAGGGCAAGAACATAAAATGGGTAATTGTTCAAGGGAATGGTGTGTGGGGAATGTGAGTGATGTGATTAGACATGGTGTCAATAAGGATTTCAGGGTTGTTGGTGAGTGTAATGTTTGATTTTTCTGCGGTGTAATTGACTGAAATCTTTCTCGGCATATAATTAAATCATTATTTTATCGTAGAAGTTGTTTTATCAGATTAAGAAATGGACAGGATACAAAAATATGAAGGATGATATAGCTTCTAAAACATAGTTAAAGCTTTGTACTCCCTGTGAAAAAGGCAGAAGGTTGTAAACACCATGCCTGGAGACAAACCTTTAGCTGCAGATTCTGATTCTGAAATTTGTTCTGTTTTTTCTTCGCCATTAGACTCATCCACTTCTGCTACTGTAGTTAACTCCGGTTCGCTCTTATAGAGCCTATAATCAGGACCCTGAGGAATGACAAGGTATGAGGTAAATAAACAGGCATTTTGTACAAGCATTTACGTCTTAAGACTCAAAACAGTTAATTTTGTGATGACTCTGCTCTCACTTTGAGACAGTGTTTCATAGTTCAAGTGCTACTGCAGTAGTATTTCTTTGTAGTTAATTTGAATAACAGTTTGCAGACTTCGAGAAAAAAATTGCCTTGATTGTTTTTTTTTTTTTTTTAAAGCATCTTTAGGAAACAAATTTTTACAAGGCTTCAGTGAAAACTGATTCTGAGGCTAGAGTTTTTTGAGAACTTGGGAGCATAAGAATTTAGTTTTCTGATATTCACTCAGATAACAGGCATTTAAGTCTTAAGACATTTCATATATGCACAGAACATATGACAGGATAATGTGAAGAGCAAACAATGGAGCTCTAAATAAATCTAAGTAGCCAAAAGTAAAAACATAACATAAAAGTAGCCAGATGACAAAATAAAAATTGTGACTGTGCAAAGGAAGGAGGATGCTTCAAGAACAATGTGGCAGTTACAGCCACTTACACAGTAAGATCCATTTCTCTGATATCCTTGAACTTGATGAATCTTCTTTTCTTCTGGCAGGTGTACTGGGCCCCTGCTATAACAGAGCAAGGAGCTGCTATCACTGGGCAGAGGGGGGATTATGGGAGGATGCTCTGTAAAGTCATAGGACCGAGGGAGTGGAGGACGAGGTGGGACTACTTCCTCTTCCTAAAGATTGTAGAACAGTCACCTTATTTAGATGTGCGCACCTGTTACAATTATTTATAACTTAAAAAGAAAAATATATTACCATAGCTACACCAGCTATAGATATTGGAATTAAAGGGACAATGTCACACTAAAAAAAGAAAAAAAAAGGCCAAGACAGCTCTATCTTTTTTAATTTGTTTTTTTTTTCTTTTGTTTGCTTTTTATTTTATTACTACCACCTAGACTGAGACACTTCAATAGTTTCATTATTCATCTTATCAAAATTTTCAATTCTAACACCTGCACTTTTTATTGGACACCAGGTACGAGCTCTCTGAATCATCCTTTTAAAAATTAAATTCAATATCTTTAAAAAGGATTTGTATATAAATTAAACTTTTAGAAAGTTCTGTAAGCCAGATGTATGTTGCATAAACTTTAGACAACCATGACAATGTCCCTTTAAAACTGTAACTTCTAGCCAGATTTTCAGAGGAATTGAACATTTGGAAGCTCCCACAGTTCTTGTGGGTGCTCCGGCCATCTGAGAACCAGGCTCAATATGTGAATAGACATATAAAGCAATGTACTTCTTCCCATGAAAAGTGTGGTGGGTAGAAAACAAAGCCATAAATCAGGGTTTATATTTCTAGGGTAAGAGCCTAGGCAGAGGAAAAGGTGAGAAATGGAAAAGAGAAACATATCCGTGAGAATATAAAGACACAGAATGAATGAAAGTGTTAAAATTATTAGTGGAGATATCAGTCTTTAAAACTAAATCATATTGCAATAGTTTCACAGAAACATACTGAATACATACTATGGACATCCTTAAAACAATTACAATAATGCTGATTTTTGTCATAGGTATATTGGAAATTCAGTGATGCTAAAATAGTAAATATATTAAAACCATACCTCATTTTTATATTTAATAGCTGAAAATGTCCTCGATCCCATGATGCCTGTTTCAGAGGAGGCGGAAAGGCAGAGAAAGAAAGAGAAAAATTGTTTTCAATAAATAGCTTTTAAAATACGAACTCTAACCTGTTGCTATCAAACAAATACACAAAGCACCAACTTAAAACAGATGATTGCTTTCTTCTTTTCTCAGCAATCGTACCATTTTTTTAAAACATAGAAGAGCAACTATGGAGCTTATCCTTTCAAAATGCGTACGATCCAATCTCACTTCCTGTGAAATAAAACCAACCAGTTTACCTGCCTCTGAAGAGCTTCTCTGCTGTTTATGTTTACTTAAGCCCTCCATGACATCTTGAATTCTCCACAGTTCCTTCTGAATCTGAGCACGCTGTATCCCTGCTGACTCAGTCTGCCAGTGAACAAACAGCATATATAGGTGATAAATTAGAATACAAGTGGAAAAAAAAACCAGAAAACCTTTTTCTTTCCTTAGGCTACACTGCATATCCTTCCCTAATGAAGGAAAATAAAATGCAGCAATGACAGATGCTCTCCCATAAAAATGCAACATTCAAATATTGTCAGAAACAAAAAGTTTAAGTAGTTTCATAATATGTCAGTTAATTTGTGAGTTCAAACTCCGCTTAAGGACAGAATTGTATCTATTGTCTCCAAAGAAAATCCAAGCAACTCTGCACAGGAGACCTCCACACAGTGAAAGAAAAGGAGCCATCAGCTCCAGCCCTAAAAAGGTGGAGAGGAACACGGTGTTTGCATACTTGCATAGAAACCGTGGGCCTATTTGCATTCGTGCCCATGCATGCTTGGGACTGCGTAACACGCATTTCTCAGCTCTTGGGCTTCCTTGTGATCTCCCTTCCATCGCTGCATAGAAAATCAATCCCTGGAGCAAACAGCCTTTCACGCCGCCCAGCATGGACCACACCCATCCGCCTACTCCACACAATCCATGTGTGCACATCCCTGTGTGTGTGTGCAGCTGGCAGGAAGCTCTCCTTAGAAATTCTGAGCTTAATTCCAACTGTCCAGTCCTCCACAGCACAGCACAGCGAGCTAACACGATGCACGTCGGAACTCTTCACGTGTTAGACCTGAAGTGATGCTTAGAATATTTTTAATTATAATTTGTTTTGATAGAATGATTTCATTACATCTTAAAGCAGAAATGATTTAAACAGAAGGATTCAGTGAAGGTTTACTATAACTGTCACAGCAATTAAGGTCTGCAAAAACCGCCCCGTTTTGGCCACCATTTCTGGAACAGAAAGAGGAGACTTCGAGACACAGGAAAACCAGTGCTGGAGCTTCAGGGGAAAAAAAAAAAAAGCTGCAGACTTTCTCAGAACTTACAGACTTTTAATTTCTTTTTATACCTTTTAAGTTAATGCACCACATGTCCCCCTTGTTTTCATTGTGTAGTTTTTAAACAAAATCATGGAAAATGAAAGTGACTTAGGTGTACTTGAAGACTTATTCCTCACCTGAATTTCTCCAAGCCGATCGAGCTGCTCCTGCATATGGTTCCTTGTTACAGTTACATCATATTCCAATTTATCATATTCTCTCCAAGCTCTTTCCAGTTCCTAAGTATATAACAAAAGTAAAGAATTACAGGTGCACGTTCAACTGAAAAAAAAAAAGGATATTTATTTTTCTTTATTCAGTGGCATGAATCTTCAGGAAGTAATGCATAAATAGATATCAGCAGTAAATAAATATGTATTTTAGAGAATACAATGTTTATACAGTGCTTTGATTTTCTAATGATACTGAATGGAATTCAAACACAGCATTTTGCCTGTGCGCATACAAAAAAGATAGGCATGGGCTGAATCTTCAGAATATGTCTTTATAATCAGCAGGCATGTGGATTTTAAGCTGTCCTTCCACCGAGGCAGAAAACCCACGAAACCGAGTGCAAATTTGTCTCTTTTGTCACCTAGAACACATGTGTGCGAGTGCACAGCATGTGTGCACACACGATGTGTCACACAAGACAAACTAAGTCATCCAGCCCTGCCTGTAGGGTCACCACGCTGTCCCGGGGCGTGCGAACACACCGTTATGTCACACGGGTGAAACCACAAACATCGGAAGGAAGAAGGGGCAAAAAGAAAATCTTTGAGGACAGCTCTACCATCTCACTTTTTAAACCTACATCAAGATATGTACTCAATTTAGCAAAATCAAGAAGTTAATGAGGGAAAGCATATCTTGAGGATTTCCTTTCCCCGGATTTCCTTTTCCTTGTCCAACCAACTCCTTTTACAACACAGTCTAATGTTGAGACTAAACCCCAGATCTACTTCGTATCAATTTCACCATAGCAAACCACTGGAATTTGACACTGAAATACCTTTTGGAGACATATGTCAGTAGGCAAAAATGATTCTTTGCCTTGTCATTTCAGTGTAGAAACCATCATGTGGTGGAAAAGGACAGTAAACAGCAAAACCCTTCCTTTCCCTTTTTTTTTTCTTAAGTTTTTGAAAGCGTGTAACTTGAAAGATCTTTTAAATATAATGGCCCACTGTTAAGAAAGACCATGACAGTAAAATCCTTTCTTCTCATCTTGCAGCTGCTTTCGCTTAAAGTCAGTCACCTATCTGATCAAACATCTGATAAAGTTTGTGCTTGCTACTATTTTTACATCACATAAAATAAGTTATTTGCATTATTCTTCTGGAATCGATTTTTCATCTTACAAGGATGAAAATTACCACTCCAATTAAAGTCAGCATGCACTCGTTCCTGGCCAAAAAAAAAAAATAACACTCAAGAGAGACTACTTGATGAGTATAGTGAAAAGATCACTTTCCAGCTGTCTTTGACAAAAACACAAGCAAGGAAAAGACAACTGAGGTTTGCTGGAATATAATGAAAAATAATCCAAGACAAGCCAGTTAAGAACATGGAGATAATGGTTTAACACCTGATTGAGTTTCTGGTGGCAAGAACGTGCTACTTACTGCCGTGGCTCGCGACACTTCTCGGCAAGTGCTGAGCAGCCCGTTCTGCAAGTCATCTCTCTGCAGGACCACGCTCTGTATGGCTGCGGGATCAGCTGCGTTCATTTCTATCTCCTGACTCGCTGACAGCAAAGCTTGCTCAAGCGTGTACTGTTGTAATAAAAAGAATTATTTTTAATGTTCCGCATCATTGGGCTGATTTTCATTTTATTCCAGTTATCAATGCTCCGATAATAAGCATGTAAAATAACATCCACTTTAGGTAATAAATACGATTGTCCTACTTTCTCCTTGTGTAGCTGCTGAAGCTTCTCCTCCAGTGCCTGTACAACTTTATCTTGTTCACATAAACGGCTGAGCTTAGCCTAGTATATAACAGAAAATTATTTCAATTAGGATTTCATTTTTAACATCTTCGGTCATCAAAAGAGAACTTGATCAAATCATGACACGAATCTATATAAAATGTTAGTATCACAAAGTATGAATTCTAATATTATGAAGGCATCGGTCTTGCATTTTCAAATTAACCTTAAGAAACCCTCTTAAGATTCTACGAAATAAGTGTTATTATAACTTGAAATAGCATAGCTCAAAACATAATTTGTAATTCTACAGCTAAATCTTTACAACTTAATAATAGGTATTAAATACCATTTTAATTTACATATCCCTCATTATTATAAAGAATATTGCACACATTCACAGTCTTTCCCACGTCTTTTTTCAGGCGGCAGTTTTTAATAGTTACTAATACAATCCATAATCTGCTCTGTTTTAGCTCTGCTCAAGGCTCGGCTGTGACTGAAACTGTTCCACTCCAGCTCTGGTTTGAGCTGTTCAGCGCACTCCAACCAATTTGAAACAGCTTACTTTTCCATTTGAACAACCTTTTTGGGTCAGTTTGTGCTGCTCTGACTTTTTAACTCTAAGATAACACTGGAATCCTGCTTTTTCACTCTTAAAATAACATCCCTTAAATCAGTACGTCTACTCTGAGTTACATTGTGCAAGAATGACTAGATGTGCATATGCACATGTACACAGTATGACTATATGTGTGTATTTTTCACCACCAATTTTAAAACTGACTTTAAACACCAAGGCCCTTTTCTTTACCAACTAGCAACCCAATACTTTGAACAGTAACTGCCCATGCCAAATTTCGGTTTTGGAGTATTGGTCATGTTTTCTGAAAAATTACATCTCATACTTATAACTGAACTACAACTAGAGGTTTTTCCCTTCTAAACTAATTAATTTCTTTCTAGAAGTAATTCACCTTTGAACAGATATAATACTTGACATTTCAGCTTAAAATGTAATAGTTCCTGCAAGTTAGAAGCTTATTCCAAAAAGAGTCTTATGCCCCTCAGTTTCACAAAGCAATTTCTGTTAGTAATCACCTGTATGAAGTGTATTTCAAACCCAAAAGTCAAGGGGGAAATTATTATCAAAATAAAGAGACAAATACCAACATTTCCAAGGAAGAAGAGATACAAATGACTTACATCAATATCCAGCTCTTCAGTTCTATATTTGTATAGTGTACCCCTACATTCTTCTTGTGTTAACTATAAGGAAGAACAATATTGCCATAAAACAACTTAATTGGACTATGAAAATGAAACTACTGTTCAGCTTAAGAGTTTTACTACAGAAATCAGCATTTGCTTGGAAGTCAAACATACGATATTGAACAACATTTGTTTAGACAATAAATATTAATGAAGATAAGTAAATGGAATGTCAAGCAGACTTGTCAGTAGAAAGGTGCATTAACTTAACAGGCTACGCTTCCAACGCAAACCGGATTTTTAAAGATGTGCAACTAACTCAATCAAACATGGATTATGGAGGAAGATGAAACTGCCAGAGTACACCTCGACACAGTTATACATCAGTATGTATGTTTTCTTATGTGCATTCTAAATACAGGGACTTGTTCTACTTGGAATTGAGCAGTCTAGGCCCGCTAAGGCAAAGTGTATTCACAAGGACGATGTTCTGACGCGAATCTGAAATCAGAACAGAATGACCTAAGTATATAAAATATGCGTTGAATTTCTCACTACAGGCACATGCCCAGTGAGTGCTGCCAAATACCTTTCTGCCTGCTTTTTCGATATGGACTCCCTCCCCTCCAACAGAGTATTACCAGAAATGCCATGAATGGAAACCCTTCTATTTTTCTTTCAGACCTAGGGAAACTTGTCTCCTCACACCAGTCAGCGTGTAAGGTATCCTCAGACTATTTTCACACAGATCCTCACATTAAGTTCTTACCTCTTGCAGTCTCTAAACTGACCAGGAAAAAGATTTGAGAATATTTTACGGGAAAAAAGGTAGTTTCCCATTTTAGAATGCACTGTCACATACAGTAACTACTTACTGCCCTATACAGCAAGTACTGGCATAGCACTATCAACCTTCGTATTCCATTTAATTAAAAACACATGAGCATTGGGTCCCAACATAGATGCTTTCCTTTCATGTATCTGTCATAATTAGGTGACTTAATAGTGCAAGAAAGACTATAAAAACACAAGTCCATGTTAAAGGACACTTATAAATAAAAGGACTAGGGAAGAGTTAATCAGACAAGCATTCCGAACACACAATAAATCTTCAACACACTTAAGTGTTTCATTTCAAGACATTATGTCCACATACCTCATGCAAATGCACCTGGTGACAATTTAAAAGTATGTATAGTGTATTAAAACCACACAGTAACTTTCTTTGAAATGGACTTTTTATGAAAATGGGTGTTGGAATATGAAAAAAGCCACAGCACTTTTGCACCTCATGAATGTCACAAAAATTAAGATATCTATTTAAACTCCTACTTTTGTAGAGTTGTGGTTTTTAACTGTTGATTTTATCACAATGAGAGAAAAATGAGGAATGGAAATATTTAAAAAAACTCATAAACATGGCCAAATGTCTTTAATTTACAGAGAAAACCTAGTTATATTTCACAACAGAAAGATCTTACGAAAGAAAGATTATCCCTTATTAGAGAAATACATCTTCCCAAGACACTGCTCAGCATTTTATATAGCTTATCTGGAAAAATATAATGTTCTTTTTTCAAGTCAATATTTTTACACCTTTTTTAGTTTTTAAAAAAGAGAGACTTTTTTTTTGGCATTTGAATTATAGCTAAGCTTAAATAGCTTGCCAATTCAGCATCCTTATTCCTGCCTACCTCCTAGAAGAAATGTGTTTTAAGTAGTCAGAAAATGAAAACATATTTTCAAAGAATACTATACACGTGCTAATTCTTCTTACTAAAATCCTGTCATACTTTTAAAATTGCTGCCAACTTCTTGCTTTTGTCAGTGGCATTAGTTGCCTACAAGAGGCACTGCTTGAGAGCCACTTCATTTCAACATTTCTAGTGCAACATTTTACCTGGACTTAATGCAAAAACTCCAAAAATAGTATGAAATGCTTAATCCATCTCTGACAAAACAGCAGCTTCTCATTCTACAGCACATCTATAAATCAGCTTAAGGCAAAACGTGCAGAATGCCATCACATCGTACCGGAATTATGAGAGGAATTGCAGGAGACAAAATGCAATTACATGGGACAAGCAACGTTAACCTCATAACCCTGGAAAACGCATTATAAGTGCTCCAACGATCATCCCAACGTATTTTATGTCACGTCCAACAACCGCCTCTCTCACCAAATCGTTCCTACACATACTTTACCAGGGTGGTAATTTCAGAGAAAGAGTGCCACCTACTGAACCACGGACAGGACTTGCTGCTGACTTCCACGCTTCTCCTCGACATTCGTCTACTCAAACCCAAAAAAGTCCATTCCTCTGAGCACTGCCCAGCTCCCAAACGTTAAGGAGCAGCACCCTGAGTAACTGGGTGCACAGTCCTGCACAGTCCCACTGTACCATCGCCATCAAACGCCAGTACCAGATGCATCACAGAAGTGGATAAATCCACTGCGACGGACACAGTGTAAGATGTCCTTAGAGGGAAATTTCTTCCCAAAGAAACGCAGATCAGGCAAATCTCTCTCAAGAAATGAGGGGTTAAACCTATTTAAGCGTCAATATTAAGAACATTTACGTGACAGTACTATTTCATTACCTTATAAGCTATTTTCAGATTCTGCCAACTGGCAGGAAATTTCACACCCTGAGAGCACACTAAGCATCTCTGCAAGAGTACTGCACTTAGGAAATTAAGCCAGGACTGTCTAGGACATTTTGTGGAGAGCACAAGGTTAAAGTCACACTTCCAAGAGGCTTTTTTTTATTTTTTTTGTCTTATTTTTCTTTTTTTAAAGTGCTTCTTACTATCAGGAAGCAGGGTAAATGGGCATTTACCCCACAGTAAGCAAGATTCTCCTCTAGTTTTGCATAATGTGACAGGTAACATTTCAAAGACGAATTGGAAATACAAGATTTTTAGGTCAAATACAATCACCTTGTGTGTTCATAATACTTCTACCAACAAATCTCAAAATCTAACATGCATAACAGTTTAAATGTATGCAGCTATACTACTACTACTAATAGTAATAGTAATAGTAATAATAATGAATTTATGTCATAAACGGATCTCCCTTTCCTTACAGGAGCAAAAAAATCAAGGACTATTTTAACACGTTTTTAATGTGTTAAGAACAATTATCCAAGGAAAGCCCTGGATGTTAGCTTGTTGCACTCAGATATTAGGTTTTCTCCCTTTAGGGAACTCACACACTTTAGAGGAACTGAGGATAATTCTACTTTTTAAAATAAGTATATACTGCTTTAGAAAACAAGATTAACACTCCTCACCTAGTATTAAGAAGAAATAAAAAAACGCAAGGCAGAAATGGGCCCAGGCTATAAAAAGCCTCTGTTTTTCTTGTCTGTACATATGGAATCATTGCCCTGGCTTCTTCTTACAACTTTACAGTCCAGTCTCTAGAACAGACTGATGGAAGTCAAAGTGAATAAAATTACTGTGAAGATGTAACAAATCACAAACAAAAATGTCTTATATAAGACATGTAACACATTTGGAACAGATGCATTTTAGGTATTTTACTGAAGAACTGTTAATCATTACGAACAAATAGGAAGCAAGACACCTTATTTTTAATTAAATACAAGCTTTTCTTGCTTTTCTTTGCTTAACTGTAAATGAGTTCAGTCATAAAGCTGAACTGAATAAACTGAAGCAAAGAAAGATCTTTTTCTCTACCCGCAGGAATGGTTACGGTCGTCAGAAACTAGTTTGTCATGGTGACAACACAAGAGGTTTCAGTTGCTTACACAGAGGCTTCTCCCAATTGTCTACACTTCTTTGAAACTGTAGTGGGAAAGATAACTGGTAAAACCAATTTATTTCATTTGAATAAAAAATTCTATGTTGTTTAAACTGTAAATAAGTTGACAGAATTTTAAACAGGTTAGTTTTGCATTACAGAAGTTTAGAAGACTACTTAGGCAGTAAACTTTTGAGTGTATTTTTATGCTTTCCTGGAAGACAGTTAATGTAGTATTTCTTAAGGGACACTTCATCCATGAAAGCAGAAGGTCTTGCTATTCTCCAGTTTATGCAACGCTCGGGTTCTTCTGCACAAGCCTGCCAAGATGTCGCAAACACTCTGACCCGAAGAGACCACATCTCTAGTGACAAAAGGTTCTTCAGTCTTCACGACAGGTTAGATTCACTGTTTCTTTGACAAGAATGTCAAAAAAGGTGCTTATTCAGTGTCAAATATGAAGCAGCAGGTATGTCTACGAGGTGAGGACAGTGCTGTGTAGCGATAACTTAGCTGTCAGCACAGCTTCATCCAGATAGCACTCTCAAATTTCCTGGTATTCCTAAATAAGGGGGCTGACTAGCCCAGGCACAGCTACACCTCAAATGTGTCTATATTAATATTAGAAGCTGAGCTGGTTCACCCTGACACACCCAAAGCACCTCTGTTCATGATATGTAGTTGACTTATTTGTCTTACATAGGCTATTACAGAAAATTGATTTGCTTTAAATAAAGTCATAACAGCTAAGCTTCTTAAAAAAAACTCAACAGAAATCAATTTCATTTAGGGCTTGAGGGCACCTTATTTCTCCCATTCCTTTCTCAAGTAGTTTCCTCAGGTTCCATGTTAAAGCTCCCATTTTGCACACAGAAGCACAAATTGGATGATCCCGAAATCACAAGTCACTCACAACCCAACTTCCTTCGGAAAGCTGACATTTTTCTTGCAACTTTTCTGGATCACAAACTTATCTACAATGTAGAGTTGACTTCCAAAAAATGAAATGTGAAATTAAGCTGCAGCTTAAATTTAACTTTTAGAAACATGGCATTAATGACTAATAATTGACTGTTTCACCTGGCAGAACACCTTCTTTTCTCCAAACTATGTAACCTTTATTTATCACTTTGGCTCACAAGGGCATAAGTGCAAGCATAAGGGAACTGGTCAGGTACTCCCTTGCGACTGGCAGCCAGAATTACAAACCTCATTTGCTGAAAAATATCATAGTCATTTAAGCAAGAACATCATCTTTATTGCAGATGAGGCTAGAAACTTCTTAAATGTTCCTTATGTGATATGAGCTATTCAGTTAAGCCTTGGTATCCCGAAGACACGGCAGTGCCAACAGTTGTGTATTGGCCATGCTCATAAGTTCATGCAGGTCTTAACTCACAGACAATATTTCCATTCACATTTCTGATTCTTCTTCCATCTTTCCATTTACAAACGTCACTAAATACTCTGCAAGTGTGCATGGTTAAGTCTGCTGTGACTTTATGAACGGATACTGCCTTTTGGATTTACAGTCCCCAGATCAAAGTGATTTTGATCCTTCCTTTCGTCAGTGGCTAAAGGCTCGGTAGGTGCAAACAAAAACTTGTAAATCCACTTCCTAGAACGAAACAAAATTGCCAGAAATGACCAGGTAGACACCACTCACATGCTTTTGTAGTGGTCAAAAGAAAGAAGCACCTTTGGACACTAATTGCGGAGAATCATGCTAAGACAAATGTTGGAAGCTTATTGGAAGTTTTATGAATTTACTAGACACCTGCATAAACCAGCAACTAATTAAATCATCTAGACAGAAAAAGTTATTCAAGAGTGTACATTTAATACTGAACAACAAAAACGCAGCAGAAGCCATGCTAACGATATTGCAGCATTTTATAAAGCATGGATGACTTGTGGTTTTCCAAAGCAAAGAAGAGAAACACCGATGTTATGAATAAATCTGAGGAACAACCAAAACTGTCACTAAGGAAAATTTTCGCAGATGATAAAGCAATTTCATTCACTATCCAAGACCTTACTTGCTGGTACAGTTGCGGTCTTAGCGCCGAGTTCTCAATCATAGTGTGAACCATGGTGATTAAAGGTTCATTCTCTTTCATCTATTTCAAATCAGGAGGAGCATACAGCAAACATCAGTTTACAGCATGGCTAGATTTGAAAGACGACACTGTAAAATATAGCCTCTACTTTAATTTTTTCTAATAACGCAGTAGATTACATTTTACCCCATGCTTTTTATATATTCCATTACTCAGTAATATCAACATCTGAAAAGTTTAATAATATCAAACAAATGTATCAAAACCACATAAATTCTCAAAACCACTGTAATATTTATTCACCAACACTTTCCCTTTTTAAAAATAAAAATGCTTAAAATAAGGCCAGCTTTGCACCATATTGAAATGAAAAATATTATTGGATTATGCAACAGGAACACTGCAACCTTTACCAGAAAACCTTTTAAATTATAGATTTAATAACTCAACGGACATTAAAAAGATATAAGCATTCACAGCCTCTGAATACTGAAGGTTTAGACTTATGTTCATGTGTCACAAAATGCCTTCACAGACTGCTTTGATTTTTATACTTTTTATACTTAGGAACTTTTTATACTTAGGAATCTTTGCTTATTGTATTTATCTACCCCCATAAACGCGTGTGAAACCAGTTCGGAACTGGTCGTTTTCTATAGTGATTAGTATTTATTGATATGTGTGCAAATGTCAAAACCAGACAATTTGGTTATTACAGTAAAAATTGCATACATTTAGGATTTTGGAAAAGCATGCAACATAAAAAACAGTATGGGATTTTTGGTTCTAAAAAGGAGACTTTCCTATCAGTGAGGGAAAAATTACGAAAACAGATAGTTTTCCTCTCCAAAAGAAATTGAAAAGTCACTTAAAGTACAACCCCTCTCCTATTTTTGTTGGAAGCTTTAGCACTCCCTGTTTCAAGTATGGTTCCACAGGAAGGAAGTGTGCGTATGAATATTTATGATCTTTTGCTCTGTCTTTATGTGTATATATGCACACACCACGAATTTGCATGGCAAGGTTTTGTTTCACAGATTGAAACATAATGGAAAGCCTGAGGTTTTGATGCCTTTTGGAATTTCTTGCCCCTAATTATTTAGGAAAAGTCTATCTTGCACATTTGGAGAAGTATTTTTTTTTCTCCTTATGAGAAATACATTTCTGTTGTTACAGATAGAGGACCTTTTTGTTGTTGTTGTTGTTTTTTATACATAGTAAAATCTGATCAGCTGATAAGTGAATCACTTAATAAAGAGCACCTTATCTTAAGAGGGCAAGGTTATGATGCTTTGTTTGTTCAAGGCAGGAAAAAAAAAACAACCAAGCAATCCCTCCCTTTGCTCCATCATCTACAGTATAAATAAACAGAAAACCAGAACTAACACAAGAAGTTGTTCTCCCTTCACGTTAAAATTTTGTCCAGAGAGTGGGTGCACTGAGTGATACCAAAAGATATCGTAATAGTAAGATCAACAATAAAGTCCAAAGCCAAGCAATCAAACTACAGCCAACTGGAATATCTGTAAAGGAAAAATTGCTCTGAGGCTGAAATATTTTATTAGGAGTATACTAGTTTGGATGCATTTTTATTAAGAGGATTTCAACAGCTTCAGGCTCTTTGGCTAATTCTGTTTTACAATGTTTCAAATTTTTCATTTCTGACCAACAACAGACAACGCCAGAATTAATTTCTGTGGAACTGTTCAAAGATTGTTTTCATTCAGATTAGAAAAGAAGCAAAGTAGATTTGCTCAAAAGATGTTCTGAAGTAATGTTTTGTCCTCCATCCAGCTCCAAATTTGATTTATAGGACTTCTTGCAATATTTTTACTACCATTGGTGCTTAATCATGCTTATCTAACACTGTTTGCAAAGGCCAGTTATTTCCAGAGAAGCTCCTGTTCCTTAAGCCCTTATGGAACAAAGATCAAAACTCAGATAATTGGTAAAATGCCAACCAAAGAGCCTTTATAGCAGTCAAACACAGCAAGTTTTTCCCCTTTAGAAGAGAATGTTTCCAAAATACTGACATTTAGCTACTGAGAAGCTCTTGAGGGAGTAGGTATCTGTCACAAACCTTCCATTAACTAAAGCTCACGCACACACAAGGCAACACACACTGAAGAGCTGGCAACGTAAACCAGAGTTACGTGAGACACAACGGCAAGCCCCACGCTCTAAAAAGGTGAAGAGGATATCTATATTGTGTTCTTAAAGCATGAAGCTACTTCCAAACGGAACGTGGACACTATTCACATTGAATGAATAGCTCAAAGAAAAACATTTACTCGTTTATAACAGAAATAAGCCTTGATTTTCTCTCACTTCAGAAAAAAAAAAATTATTTTTGTACAGTAAACGACATCTTTTAGATCCTATGCATAATACTAATAGTATTATACTCATAGAGTGTCTCCAGTTAAAGAAGTCACAAAAATGGGAAGTAAGATTTTCTTAAGAAACTGAAGCGTGAACTGCCTGATGCCACACAGCAACACAGCAGTAAAACCAAATAAAATCCAGCAGTCCTGGCTTTATCACTTTCTACTTCTAGTAAATAACTCTTTCTCCCTAGAAGTGATGCTTCACCTTTGCTGTAGTTTACTGACATAGTATATAAAAGCATTTTCCAGTTGGAAACAACAAAAAAAAACCCACCTCCTTGACATACGATCTATGATGTTTATGAGCCAGCACCCAAGTGGGTATTTCATGTTTTAAACTGTAAAGCCAAGCTATTGACAATTTTTCTCTTCCTTCCTTTTCCTAAATTATCTCCCGTGTTTGCTAACACCCTACACAGACAACATTTCAGTGTGTGCTGTTCTGGTGGCAGCGATCAGCTGGAACAGCGGCTCCCCACCGGGACAGCCGACCTCGCTGATGAGATAAGACCATACCTTATGGGTGACAAAAGGCTGAGCTCAGATTGCAGCTTTATCCATTTTCTCTCAAGCTTCCTGACAGTAAAACCAGAGGCAATAGGACCTGACCAAGATTTTCTCCGACGTTTCCTCTGCTCTTTAATCTTCTGTTCAAAAAAAGAAGGAAAAAGCACTTTTCCTTCCTGCCTTCTTTGCACAGCAATGCTGCCTCAAGCACAGTCTTTTTTTCACCCTACAGAGCCCCGGTCCTTGAGCCTCCCTTCTTCCTCTGGGGGGGGGGAAAGGGAAAAAAAGAGGATCAGAAAGAACAACAGTGGTGGTTGGGTCGGCTCACTCTACCTTTTGTGGATAACCTCAAAAATATGAGTAAAAGTAGTATCCTGTGTGTTGCTAATATAGGATATAGAATTCTAGGCTGAAACACAAGATACCAGGTGTAACACAGGATTATCTGCCAGATCTATTCAAACCCCCTTGTGCACTATTCTAGCCTGCCTTAACTTACTACTTTTTCCCAGAACCACCTTCACCATCTCAGAAAGAGAGTGGTGAAAAGGAGAAAACAGAAGCAAAACACCAAGACAGAACGGATGTTGGCTGTGGGACCTTCCCCTCTTTATTTGCAACTTCTTGTTCAAGTTCTGTTTATTTTTATGCAGCCTTTGAAAACTGAAAGAAACTAAAAATGAAAGTACCAGCAGAAGTACATGATCATCTAAACTATTTACATAAAGAGCCATTTCAAAAAACAGGGGAAAAAAAGAAAAAAAGACTAAATGAAATTTAGCAGAGCTTGTACGTGACAAACCAACCCGAGATATGCTGAGATGAATATGACAACACACATGGAGAGTTTTACATAGCTTGAGCTTGGGCTCAGTAGAAAAGAGTTTTTCAGCCCCAAAAAAGTTCTACTATCAACATAAAACTCAGAAGCGTACTAAAAGAGTGGCTTGCTGGAATTCTCTGTAGTAACAGGAAGATTCAAGTGGGACCTCCTGCCATGGCTTTATTTACAAAGGAGAAAACAAAGCGTGTTTATCTTTTATTTGAAAAAAATTATGTTCCTACTTTTCGTTACTGTTATTGTAATTACTGGGTAAGAATATATTAAGCAGACTGCTGGCTCGGATTCAGTAATATACAATAAGTGATCCCTTCAAATTTGATAATGCAGAAGACTGAGATTATACGTGCCCTCGTAACGTGTCCCACATTGTCAAACAAATCATCATTGCCTAGGGTTGCCAGCTATGTCCAAAGAACTACTTCTGAAAAGGCAGATGAGTCTCTCCTGCCTCTCTATGACCCTGAAGCCAGCAGAGTGGTCCACAACCTGCCATCCAGAGGGACCTGGACAGGCTGAAAAGGTGGCCTGTGAGAACCTCATGAAGTTCAACAAGGCCAAGTGCAAGGTCCTGCAGGCGGGTCGAGGCAATCCCAAGCACAAGTACAGGCTGGGTGGAGAATGGATGGAGAGCAGCCCTGAGGAAAAGGACTTGGGAGTGCTGGTGGATGAGAAGCTCAACATGAGCCGGCAATGTGCGCTGGCAGCCCAGAAAGCAAATCGTATCCTGGGCTGGATCAAAAGAAGCGTGGCCAGCAGGTCGAGGGAAGTGATTCTGCCCCTCTACTCTGCTCTTGTGAGATCCCACCTGGAATACTGTGCTCAGCTCTGGAGTCCCCAACACAAGGAGGACATGGAGCTACTGGAACGAGTCCAGAGGAGGCCACAAAGATGATCCGAGGGCTGGAGCACCTCCGCTATGACGACAGGCTGAGAGAGTTGGGGCTGTTCAGACTGGAGAAGAGAAGGGTCCTGGGTGATCTTATTGCAGCTTTCCAGTATCTAAAGGGGGCCTACAGGAAAGCTGGAGAGGGACTTTTTACAAGTGCGTGTAGTGATAGGACAAGGGGCAATGGCTTTAACTGAAAGAGGGGAGATTTAGATTAGATATAAGGAAGAAATTTTTCACTTAGAGGGTGGTGAGGCACTGGAACAGGTTGCCCAGAGAAGTTGTAGATGCCCCATCCCTGGAAGTGTTCAAGGCCAGGTTGGATGAGGCTTTGGGCAACCTGGTGTAGTGGAGGGTGTCCCTGCCCATGGCAGGGGTGTTGTAACTAGATGATCTTTGAGGTCCCTTCCAACCCAAACTATTCTATGATTCTATAACCTCACTTTAAAAAAACAAGATGCTGGACAATCATTTTTTTGGCCATAAGACATCAAAGAAATCATACGGCTGGATATATGTGTGTCAGACTCTATGATCTTTTTTCCCCTATCTCTGGACTACAACAACAACAAAAATTCTGAAAGTATAATACAAAACTATCAAAAAGCTTAACATAAGAATTTCTAAGCATCTCAAAAGGAAAAAACACGACAAAAAAAACAAAACATGATTTAGAAAAGGCTATGGGATATTCTTGAGTCTTGATAACAAAGCCACCTAACCAGCAGACAACAACTTACTGCAACAACACAAAAGTTACTCTCCCTACACATGAACTTTAGTCTGCCAGAAAATTCACCTGTGCAACTTCGGTACAAACTTACTAATTATCGTTACTTATGGAACTGAATTCTTTGTGACCAAAAAGGTGGGAGTTAAACATAACAGGACTGGAGTTCCACCACAGGCTCTAGGCAAAGCAGGTTTTGACACTATTTTCAGAGATTAAATACAAGCGGAAATACCTAATTTAAGCACACTGCACATCTAAAATACAAAGAGGGCCGGTGATTATGCAAGCTGGTTACGGATGCGGATAACGAGGAGGCCAGGCCTCAATTAGACTAAAAGAAACTTTTGATTTTTTTTCTTCCCAACATAAAGGAAAACCGATAATGGACAAAGTAATAAAAATATATAAATGAGATACCATCTCTAGAAGCAGTGTTACTTAAAGTAAAAAGGCTCTCGGGGGGTGTCATGGTTTGATGTGGAGGGGGGGGTGGTTCTGGTGGCAGGAGAGGGGTTTTGCTCCCTACGACCTCCCCGGTTTTGGAACCGGGTTAGGCTTAGTTCTGGCCACCAGATCAGACTGCCATCCCCCTCGGGGTTGAGCCAATAGGGCACCTCTGCGAATTGCCCTATTTAAGTCAGGACAAAGGAACCGGAAAAGGTGCTTTGCCCAGGATCGAGCAGAGAAGGGAGGAGGGCACTGCCCCCGCTCCCTGGCTCCCGGCCGGGCAGCTGCCTGCGTCGGGCCGGCGCCGCCCACGGAGGGTGGTGGTGGCGGAGCCAGCTGGGGAACTCGGGGGCACCCCACTCCCGGGGTGCCCACTGGGCTGAGTTCACCTGGAGAGGACTGAGATCTGAGAGAAACAGCCGCATCGACACCAGGTCAGTGAGGATGGAGCGGGAGGAGGTGTGCCGGAGCCGTTTCCCCTGCGGCTGATGGTGAGATAGCAGGCGGCCCCCCTGCAACCAGGACGGCCTCGGTGGAGCAGAGACCCACTCGCAGCCCGTGGGGAGAAGATGCCTGAGCCTGAGGATGGTCGTGTTGGGGTGCACGGCAAGGCAGAGAGGCATCTGGAGTCTGCGTGACGACCCACGCCGGAGCAAGTGGCTACAGCTCCCTAAGTACCCGAGACTGTGGTAAAGCCCACACCGGAGCAATCTGTGGGGAAGGATTGTTTCCAGTGGGCTGGACTCATGCTGGAGAAGTTTGTGGATTTTTCCTCGTGGGTAGGGGATCCATTGGAGCAGGGGAAAAGGGTGTAAGGACTCCTTCTCCTTTAAGAAAGAAGCAGCAGTAACAGCACGGAATGAACTGACCTGCACCCCCCAGTCCCTGCCCCCTGTGCTGCTGGGGGGAGGAGGTAGAGCCGGGAGGAAAAGGAAAGGGGGGGGGAAGGTGTCGGTTTTAAGATCTGGTTTTGTTTCTTTCTGTCCTCTCGAGTAATCGGTTTTTTGTTTCCCTTTGTCCTTCTAAGTAATCATTAATAAACTGTTTTGCTTTGAGAAAAGCCCTGTCTGTTTTGCCCAGGACCATGGTTGGTGGGTGCTCCCTCTGTTCTTGTCTCAACCCTCAGTCCCTTTGGGTTTTTTTTCTCTCCTCTCTGCTTTACTGGAGAAGGAGAGACTGTGTGAGTTTTAGTTGCTGGATCAGCCTAAAACCACGACAGGGGGATTTATTTCATACAGGTAGGTGGCAGCAGGGGAAAAAAAGAGAAACTGATCAGAAACTGGGACAAGGATTCCAACTGCTCTTCCATGGTTTTGTGATTAAGGTAATATATTTTAGACTTGATAGTGATTTCTTACTGTAAGGAGTGCAGTGATTTCTTGCATCTCTGGTAGGGGTAAATATGGCACATTTACAAGGTTTAGACACTTCCCTAAATTCATGTTAATCACATCACATTAAATTTGTAAATTTTATCTGACTCAAGTAAAAAGAAAATCCGTTTTACCACTTTGCATGTTATACCTAGGCAATTCTCTCCATTTAATCCTGTCTGTTATACCCACAAGCTTGGCTGCTCAAGCAAGAGCATGGTACTCATACAGGCAGTTATCCTTTCTTGGCAATGAATCACATTGTTGAAGATAGATAGAACTATTCCCTTATTCCAAAACATTATAAACTGGAAATATTTGAGTTGGGTGAAATATTTTGGCCTAATTTAGCAAGTAGTTTTTCCCCTACTGTTTTGGACCTCCTGCAGCCCCTTAAGACAACACAGAGATGTTCCGGAACGCATTGCCATCTAACTGAATTGGTCACAATTCACACCTTGTTTCCAAGAGGTAATAGGAAAATAAATTCCCTTGGTTCCCTGGGTGAACCAAGACTCTGTGTGTGTATGTGTGTGTGTGGTTTTTGATACCTCACTGAAATCCTATTACAGGAACATGTAGGACATAAAAGTTCTAGAAACGGTTGGTTTTAAGTGTAAGGCTGAAAAATTTAATTAGAAGAAAAAGAGAAAGCTGTAGCAATTTTTATATTTTTAAGTGACGGACATCTAGTTGCTAATATTTCTCCTAAGCACTTGTGACTGTCTTCTGTAAGTGCTAGCAAAAACTTTCCGTTTAAAACCTTCTCGCACTCAACTTGTACAGACATCCCATTTTTTCATGCAACAAAGTCATAAAATGAGGTATGTGATAGCACAGTTCTTCACTTGGCAATCAGTTACATTAGAGAAGATGGAATAGCACCCTCACTTCATAAGCTATCAGAAATGGTAAAGAAGTAAAATCTTATTTCTTATGTAAATCTTTAAGAAATAACTGAGTAAAAAGAGAAAAAGTAATGAGACATGCTATGATTTGTTCAAAACATTTTTTCACGTTTGACCTCTCTTTCATTTAATGGCCTGTGGAAAACATCTAACACTTCTTAATTCGGAAAACTGAAATTGTCAAAAGTACTAATTGTCTATAAATTCCATGTGTGTCATATGAGCTTGGATATATATATTACGACTTGATTAAAGATGGCAAAATACTACAGTTATTGTTATTATAAGAAGGAAACAAAGAACAGAAAAATTAATTAGTGAGTGGTTATTGAATTCTGACAAATTTTAAATTGAGGCTTTTTTTTCATTATATGTCAAATTTGTAATCAATTAAAGTATTCTGTGCTACTTAAAAAGGGCATGTATTAAATATCCAACTTCATAAAAAGCACTGAGAATCCTTCTCCCCAAATATTTCCAGCTTGACAGGAGTAGGCAAAAAGCATTAAGAAATGTAAACACACGAGAAAATTGCAAATCCCACCTGATGATCCACATATATGGCATTCCTTTGAAGGTGATGTGAAAGAATCTCATTCTAGCAGGCAGCAGTCAGGGGGAAAAAGGAAAGGGACAGAAGGTGCAGAATGCATGACAAGAGCTTTAAAAGATGTAAAGTAGACAGTTTACTTTCTATTTTACGCAGAAATATAATGCTGTTTTTTTTTGGTGAACTGTTAACAAGTTTTGATCCCAAAACAAGTGATGAAAGTTTGCCACAAATCAGACTACGAACTACTACATTACATTTTAGTTTTATGTATAAAATACAGTAAGCTCATGTAAATGTCTATATGCAGAGAACTATAAACCCTTTGATAAATCTGTGTTTTAAACACGTCCTGATTTTTGTACACAGATTACAAATAAGATTGTACCTGATACGAGGCAGCATAAACAATACATTAACCTCATGATCCATCACTACTAATTTTGTTTATAACACCAATAGGCTAAAAACCATTAACTTTAAACTTGACTCAAATGTATTTTAAAATATTCCTATGTAATTTTGACTCGGCTAACTTCAAAAAGCGATGGGTAGAACCTCAAAGGGTTAATAGCAGAACACCACATACACAAAGAATCAATGTTACTCCATGCTACTCCCGCAGCAGGCAGGACGTTTTGCACTAATGGCACAAGGCAAACTTTGATTAACGAGCGAGTTAGTGAGAAGGGCACATGACACACATTGCTTTATAGCTGACCTTCGGGCTGCTGGCCTCGAGTTTTAGCTGCATGAGCTGTGCTAGTGTGTGCTCCCGGATACTACTCAGTTCGGCTTGCTGCCGTCTCAGCTTTATTAGCAGCAGCGTGAGCTCCTCTGGCTGAAGGAGTGCAGCGTGAGAAGCCAAAGAGTAGAGAAAAAGGTTAATTTGTACCCTCAACAACACGTAATTCAAATAAGGGTTCTTAGTATTTTTCTTACAAAAACTTTCCATAGCGATGCAACAAGAGATACACAATTTTTCCCCAACTGACCACTTTGAAATATATAATGAAGGGTTAAGTTTTAACTACTCAAAATGCCACCACACTGTAACATTCTGTATAAAGGACAAAAGTGAGGATATCGCAGGGGAAAGTCTACAGCCCCCAAACTTTTTCTGGCATGCATATCAAATTGATGACACTGACTGAAGCGAAGGGGGAGATAATTCAGCCCTTAGGATATGATTATCTGTACATGGACAGTCCTTTGAGCTTGGTGAAAGAATAAAAAAACTTAAAAACAAAAAAAGCCCCAAACTTCAAAAATAAAAAAGAAAATTCCGTTTCTAAAATAATTCTTCAAATGCATGTGTCAAAATTCAGAGCAAATAAAAAACTCAAAGCAAATACATAACCAAACTACATCAGAAACAATCCTCTTTTACAAAATTAAACTGCACAAGCATGGCAAAAATAATTTTGTGTCCCACCTTCCACAGGTCTGAGGCTACCAGTTAATTTATTGCTTTGCTTTTATGACTAAGATATGCAATACAACCTTAGGAAGGGAGGAAGAAGAGTATTTAAAACCCAAGATCATATATATAATGGAAATACAGTCACACTCAAATGGGTATTTGTCAGGTAATTCCACACAGATCAGTTTAGCTCAGTTTGGGAAACTCTACCTGAACCATTCCTGGGAACCACTTCTACTAGCAATACTTTAAAGAAAACAAAACACTTCAGGTCACAAGTGTTTTTGTTATGTTTGCTTCTGTTTCTTACACTTCTCCAGAAGTCAATCTTATAAGATTAAATAAATATTAATCCAGCATTTAGGTTTTCTCACAAGTTCTGAGAGTTAAAAAACCCAAACAAATCCAAACAAAAAAATAACCCCTAAAGCCCCGCTTGCTCTCTCCCACAGTCACAGAATTTCCCCAAAGCAAAGAAGTAAAGAAAAAAGCTCCAGAGAACCAAGTATTAATCACTGAAAAACGAATACCAGTTTCTTAGAATAAAGAAGAAAAATCTCTGAGAACAAGCGTGGCCCTGGCACGGTTCTGAGCTCGTACAAAAGCAGCCCACATGAGGGAGCAAGGGATTTCCACCCAGCTTCACCTGCCAAAACCATTTGCTTTGAGGGAGAAGCAACACCAAAGCCAAATTGTCTAATGGCCAATCTTTCTCTTACAGTACTCTCAATACCTGGATTTGAAATACTTGATTTCGGAAAGTAAGTGTAAGAATCTGGACTGCTATACGAGACACTTTCAAGTTCTCTCCAAAAACCAGTGACAGTGCTTTAAGTCTGAAAATTAACATCATTGCAAACTACAAAAAAACTTATTTTTAAAAATAAGAGAATTGAAAGTAGCATCTTCAAACAAAAGGAACAGCAAACCACTTTTTCGAGATCAAACTGTATATTCTGCAAAAGCCTCATTTTAGTGCATTAGAAGTAAACTATTTAATGGCACTTAAATCCAACATCTGCAAGCACACTTTTTTCCATAGAAGAGCTCATCGAACAGTAATTCCTACTCCTCTCTGAACATCCATCATGTTGCAAACGTTTTTGACGTTGCTGTAAGTGTCGTGCTTCTGGTAGAGCTCTAGGGACTCTGGCAAAAACCACAACACAGAATTT
Organism: Tauraco erythrolophus; assembly: GCF_009769465.1. Classification (NCBI taxonomy): domain Eukaryota; kingdom Metazoa; phylum Chordata; class Aves; order Musophagiformes; family Musophagidae; genus Tauraco; species Tauraco erythrolophus. The sequence continues at coordinate 82,440,388 of NC_141468.1, forward strand.
TGTTTGAAGAGCTACTTCGGGTGTCCTCCTCTGGCCCCTGCCACGCTTGTGCGGTGGGCAGGACTTCTGGTTTCTACAGGCAGAAGCTGGGACCTCCTTGCCCCCTACCCCATTCATTGTCCCAGCTCCAGCAACAGAGCCCAGAAGGGCTGACGGGGCCACGATCCCAAAGAAACGTCTGCAGAAGACGAGGTGCAGAGATAACGCGCCAGCTGCCAAAGGCCAACCCACAAGTTGCTGAAGGTGCCAGGGATTCGGGCCGGGAAGTGCAAGAAACAGGGGTGGAGGCAGTGGAAGGACTGACTGGGGAGCCGTTGCCCATGGCATGATTCAAAATCTGTATCCTCAATTCACAACTGTCTCAAACAGTAATTTCAGATGGACACAGAAAGATGACGGAAAGGAGACAAAACCAGGTAAATAAATGTAGTAGATTTAGAACAATTTCTTAGCTTGTGGCTAAGTTTCAATTAGGAAGGTGGACAAGGTTTCAATTAGGAAGGTTTCAATTAGGAAGGTGGACATTATTCACCAATATCACTTTGATGAAATACCTTCAATGAGAGTTTCAATCACAGAAAAATGGGAGATGTTAGAAAGGACATCATTTTACCAAATGCAGTTTTAGTATCATTAAGATTTCCAAAAAAGGTAAACTTTATTTCTAGGATTCTCAAAATACTTAATGGAGAAATAAGTGTTCTGTGATGTCTTCTATCCTCTCCCAGGAATTTCTGTAATGTATCAAAGATGATTAAAAAAAAAAAATATATCTGTATTTCTCAAAGAAAATCTGGAGTCAGTGACTACACAATATTCTCAGAATTCAATATAACTATAAAGTAGTACTTTATTTGCTTTACACATCCCTGAAAGTTAAAATAAAGGCTACATTTAATGCAAACTTTGAATAGAATAAGACTTCAGTGTTGCCTCTTTATACTTAAAGAATTATTCTTCAGAAAAAAACTCATGTACCAAATAAAAATCCAACTCACTGTTTTGCCTTGGAGGCTCTGAGGAGTAACAGGCTGCAAACTCAGACCTGCTGGCATTGACCTTCTGTCAGGTACAAAGACATGCTGTACAAAAACAAAATAGCACAATATGATCCACAGTTATCTAAAGACTCAACAACTATTAAATGCTAAAAAAAAAGTCAACTTCACGCTCACGACAAATTTGCTATGATTTGTGCCAGCTTTGGCCAGTCATGCTCCCTGCTGATCTACCATCTAGGACGCTCAAGTAGGCTACCTCTGCCTCCCAGAAATAACCCAGCTTTCCTTGTTCATTTAAATAACAGTCCTCCCTTGCAGCTGTTGCCCTAATCATAGCCCATTTTAGTTTTTCACCCATCACTGAAAGCTGTTTAAACACCTGAGACCTCTATATAGACGGAGTTTAAATCTGAGATTTACCCTACTGACTTCAAACAGTCTTCTAATTATCCACCTCTTGGAAACAGGTTTGTGTTTCTGAGTTAACGGAAAAAGCTAGTTGTGTAACTAAAACCACAAACTAAATAGCATGAAAAACCCAAGGTAAATACGAATCTTGTATAAAAGATGCTAAATATGAAATGAAACGCTAGCATAAAGTGTTCCACAAGGAAAAAAAATGTGAGAAAGCAAAACATGGCTGAAAGGACAAGTAATCACAGGCTCTGCAGCACTGACCCTAGTGGTATTTCTCAGATTCGTGAAAAGCACTGGTTACTAAATTGTCAGTAAAGTTGAAACAAAGGGTGCCAAAACAAAATGACTCCTTTGTTGGTAAGGATCTAAGAACTTTCCAAAAAGAAGACTTAGTAAACAACTGTCAGATGTTTAAACTGCTTTAATATGCAGTTAAATATTTTTTCCTGCATCAAGAGACATTAAGACACCTGAGATAAAGATTTAGCAAAAAGGTTGAGGAGCATTTTATAAAAACTCTAGTTTTACGTTCAGCTTAAAGAATGATTGTTATGTAATGTCCAATTTATTAAAAAATATGCAAAACACAAGCGTGATGGATATACCAGAGCCACATATGGCACCCAGGTTTACAGTTCTTCATCTCTTTCATGGATGAAGATTAGCCAACTTGTGGTGGTCAGGTGCTAAGGTTGCGTGCAAATAGACTCTGATATTTTTAGTGATCTCCCCAGGCATCGGAAGAAACGACTACACTCAGCTTTCTGCTGGAACCCAAGGCAGCCAAACTTGTCGATGAAGAATAGAAAACAGCATGTGGAAAGAAATCTGGGATTTTCAGTCCTCTTAAGATTCCAACTAAAAAAGCTAGAAGGGAGAAAGATGTCTGTACATACCGAAAACTATTCTGAATAGATTTGCCCATTGACTCCTTTTTTTTTCATTTAGAGAAACCTGGCATCATGGACAGCAATACCAGGACAAGAAGTTTTCACACAGTGTCCCAGAAAAATCTCTTTTTACAGCCTTTAGATTATTAAATACTTTTTAAAATCAAACCTTTCTCCATGGAAACACTGATGCAATTTAATCTTCATTATAATAAAATATACTATACTGCAACAGGAGTTTTACATTAATGGTACACTTTCTACTATAAATCTTTGTAAGCAAGATTTTAAACTTTTGAGAGAAGTATTGTACCTTACTGTGATGCGTCCTGTGCCTGCGATCAATAGTTACATCTCCCCTTTGCACTGGCGAAGACACTTCTGATCGGTAGTTCCGCTGTGGGGAATATCCTTGGAAACCAGCGATTGATCCATGAGAAGGTGAGGTGGGAATGGAATGCATCGTCTGATCAGAAATATTAATTATAGCTTTGGGGCTACCCAGAGTACCGTGCCTAGTGAGAGTTGTTTGCTTGTTGTAGAACTGGCGCTGCTGCCATTCGTAGAGCTGCCACATCGTGTCATCGCGCATGGACCTCCGCTTCTCTTCCGCTGCTCCTGGCGCCGTGGCTCTGTCGTAAGCCGACGGCGTCACGCCGCAGAGGCTCTCCGGCCGTGCCTTGCTGTTTCTCGGCAGGGTTCTGTAGCCTTCTGGGTACCGGGGTAAAGCCTGAGGCCGATGGCTGGGCATGTTTCTCGGTAGCGTCTGATACGAGATTATGCTGAAACATAAATTTTATTTTTATTAGCGGACAGCATTAATATTAGGGCAGCACGAAGTTTTTCCATGTCGGTTATGTTTATCTGGCTAACTCTTACCATTTTTTTTTTTTTTTAAATATTACAAGTGGCATTTTAAAAATATGCAACGAAATCAAGACAATGATTAAAGAATCAACTATAGTGATTGACTGCATTGTAGCAGCCAAAACTGGATCATCTTAATGATTAACTGCTTGATTATATAATTATTACTTCATTTTTACCTGTTTAACAGTCTAACAGTGTCAAATTTTTTACCAATTCTTGTAACTTGTCTATATGCTGGATAGGGCAAAGTTTTGAAAGCTTAGAAGTTCTGTACTGTTTTCATAAGCCCATCTTAATTGTTCTCCTTTTCAAAGGTGAAAAAAATCTCCTATTGTTTCCCCTAAGAAAATCTTGAGCAATTACTAAGAACATAAAAGAACTATTAATTTTTAATGCAGACCACAGAAAAATAGCAATAATTGTCTAACAAAATTATATTTTGCAGTTGTCAATGATAAACTATTCCATATCAGCTATTCAAGTGAAACAGCAAAAATATTTCTTTGTTCAATGGTATTTTACTGCTTTTCAACCCAGATACGAATTCAAAGCCTTATTCCTTAATTTGTTGACACATTAAAATTCTGGACTGCTACAGTCATTTAGCAACTTTCAGCATTAGTCGAAACACAGAATTTTCCATACGGAGTATTGATGCATTTCGAAGTACAAAAAGCATTTTGCTTTTCCAGAGGCCAAAATCCAGGTCATGAACATTAATTCATTCAACCCTTATCTAAAATTCAGATGAGCACCTCTCAAAGCCTTCTGCTGCTGATCACATCTATGAGAGACGCCTGCTCAGAGACGACAAAATTGATCTCAAACTGGACACGATTCAGCCATCAGAGGGCAGCAGCTTCCAGCTACAGCCCAGAATAATTCAGCCAGAAGTCCCTGCCACCACCAGGCACCAGCATCTGAAGACGGTTTTGACCGACTTCAGTGCCACAAAAACGTTAGAGAAATGATGTAGGGAAAATGGCAAAGTGAACCAGCATTATGTATGTTAGATCCTTCTGAAATAAGTATCAAGGAAATTGATGATGGTAAAAACCACTTTTCACTGAAAATAGTTAAGAGGAGTATTTATGATCCCCTTTAACGTTTTGGGATGAAAACTGCTATAAAGAGCTTTACATATAAAATCTGTTGCAGTTTCTGAAGCTTTCCAAGAATTAATGAAGTATTATCCCTACTTTTTAGATTGGATAGCTTTTCATTCTCACAAAAAAAATATTTACAAAAAAGGGAAATGGATTCTAAATCCTATTCTGTTGCCATGAAATCTGCTTAAATACCTCTAAATTTCTTCATATAACAAATCATTAATGATAAGGGCTTCTCTCCATCACCATATTTAAAAAAAACCCAAACAACCAAGACACTTCTGGCTTCAGTTTCTAACTTTCAAAATATTATTTTAGTTATTCACAAATAAGTATGGCAAAGCCTGATATTTTAATGAAGACATCCAGCAGCTAGATACAGCTCTCTCACTGAAGCTCCTCTCTCATTTTATTAATTAAAAGGGCACTGTAATCCTGTTGGCTTCTTTAAATATCCCTGAAAACTTGAAGAAAAGCTGTCTGAAGTTCTTAATATGTAAAGATAGCAACTGAAAGTCTGCATGCAATTACTTATGCTCTAGAACATTTAGGAAGGTAACACAACCATCTTCCACTGGTCAACACGAAAACTGTAAAAAGCTCAACCACCTCAATATTAAGCCTTGCTTTACATCATTTCATAAAATCAGAACAGATTCACCAATGTCCTGTTGGTACCTGCAAAAATGTCATTCTAAAGACATGGAGCAAAAGTCAGTTTCCCCAACACAAGAAGGACATGGAGCTGCTGGAGCGAGTCCAGAGGAGGACCATGAAGATGATCATGAAGAGGGCTGGAGCACCTCTCCTCTGAACACAGGCTGAGAGAGTTGGGGCTGTTCAGCCTGGAGAAGAGAAGGCTCCAGGGTGATCTTATTGCAGCTTTCCAGTACTCAAAGGGGGCCTACAGGAAAGCTGGAGAGGGACTTTTTAGAAGGGCGTGTAGTGATAGGACAAGGAGCAATGGCTTTAAACTGAAAGAAGGGAGATTTAGATTGGATATAAGGAAGAAATTTTTCACTCAGAGGGTGTTGAGGCAGTGGAACAGGTTGCCTAGAGAAGTTATGGATGCCCCATCCCTGGAAGTGTTCAAGGCCAGGTTGGATGAGGCTTTGGGCAACCTGGTGTAGTGGAGGGTGTCCCTGCCCATGGTAGGGGGGTTGGAACTAGATGATCTTTGAGGTCTCTTCCAACCCAAACCATTCTATGATTCTAAGCAAATCCAAAAAACAACTTCAGACAGTATTGCAGCTTACAGTATTCCCGTGCACAAGGGGACACTGCTGCAGCCAGTCGAGCACTCACGCACGCTGCGAGGCTGCAAAATACTGCTGCAACCATCATCATAAACAGCTCCCTACAAATGGTCCTGTAGGAAAAAAAAGGCTTCCACGTGAGTTTATAGACTCCTTATAGACACCTTTAGAGGTTCTCTCTAGGATTACTGCTGGATAGCAATAGTGGTTCTGGTGTCCGAGTTGGACCGTTTGGGAAAGTGACTTTGCTGCTAAACCTTTCGTGGCACAGCTCCACAATGTTACCAACACCCTCGGATGGAAACCTCAAAATAGTCCTTCAATCCTGCCAGCTGGCCCAGAATACAGCACTTCCATGTGTGAACCAAGCCAAGGGTGGCAGAGCAAAGGCAGAAACCTGCTGCTGTACAGGAGGTGTTTATTATTTAGGATGAGGCTTATGTGGGCACGGTGTGGAGACGGAGGCTCACGCTCTGCGTTAGCAGCAAAAAAAAAAACCCTTCCTAAGTACCATGCAACCCTTCTGTATTTTCTCATGTTTGAGAAAGACCACTCAAGTGGTGAAAATGTTTACTTGCAACTGACTTTTGCAAAATTATTTCAATAAAATGATACTGAAGTAGAAAGCTTTTATTTTTTAAATAAAAAACATTTATTTTTGATTTAAAAAAAAGGTTTTCTTCCTCAAGACATCAGTGTCTATTCATGTGGCTCTTACAAAACTAGATGTCTAGATCCATGAAAACGACAGATAACAGCTTCAAGAATTACGAACTGCATTGCCATCATTCTCATTAATTTCTCAGGCAATCAAACTACTAAGGGGTCAGTGTGCTCCTCTAAAAAATTAGCAGTTTTACAGTGAATCCTTTTCATTCCATACTGAGAACAGCTAACAGCTCCTATCTTACATATATTTATTTAATTGAACCTGTTCATTAACATTTCATATTTCTTAATTTTTTTTTTTCCAGTCTGACACACCAGAGATACTCAGTTTGGTCCTCCATGACTGATTTCTCTAACACATCAGAGAGACAGGTGCAATGGAAAGCATCTTTGTTCAAAGTCAGCAACTTTTCTGCAGTAAGTGAAGAGAACTTTTCTCAACAATTCAAGTTAGGAGTTGAACAGGTCTTGCAAACAGCCTGACTAGCCCCTCACCTCAACCTTAAGCTTTAACATAAACTGCAGCTTCTTTCTATTCTCATTTCACCAATTTGAATTCTACTTAAATTCTGTCTCCTGCCAGAACCTGGCAATCTTAACAAAAATAAAATTATAAATTTAAATGAAACCACATTCTAAAGACATCACTATACATTAGAAATTTGGATCATTATTCAAGGCCACTTCCACACAAAGCAAAAAGATAGCTCAAGGCCAATTCTTTTTCAGTTTGCTACTTTTATGTAGAACAAGCATGTATAATAAAATAAATGGCAGAGTGTGCAATTCACTCTCTGTACTGCAAGTTCAAACTTGATCAAACTACTTATGTTGAGTAGCTCAAGAAATAACATATTCAAAATTCCTAATTATATTTAATGAAAGACTAAAGGCAATGAGGAAATGTTCAACCAATTTTGGCATGTGTAAGTGTAATGTAAATTTTTCAAGTTTTTGCAAGAACTGAAAAGCCCCCAACCCCTATATTTTGAAATTTGCAGAAATCACATTTTCTGAATTTGGTTCTATCTTAAGCTCTGCTCTGCCATCCATCTATCTGCAAACTCCCTAATTTGCAGCTCTTCAAAATATCTCTTGCGATAGCATCTCCATTACGTCCTATTGACTGTAATATTAAAAACATTTGTATTTTACTGCTAGAGCTGCTTTTCTGTAAGCCAGCCTGGAAGCAACGTCCCTATGCTTCTGTCAGACAGAAAAATTGCTATTGGCATAAGATTCAATGTTGTCAATCTTTCACACTTAATCTTTCACACTTAATCTTTCACACTTAAGCTTCATGAATAAGAACTGGAACTCAATATTAGAACTGGGAGATGTTTAATTTCATGAGAAGAGAAGCTTTAAGCATCAAGTTAGTTAGATTTCTATGACTTACTCTTTAGGTAAACCCCCCCCCCCGCCTCTCTCTTCAATTAAAGCTTGTTTAAAGATTAAAAGCTCCCTGGAATATTTTTGAAGCATTTTAAATAAAATATTATTACAAGAATTCGTGAAGAAAAATGTGGAAGACAGGGCAATATCAAGAACAGATTTTAAGAGGAAAAAGAATTGTTGTGAGTGATGACACCTCCTTTCTGCTAGGATAGAGAAATTTCTAACATCCAAAAAGGGTTTCTGGCCATTTTTGACATTATTAATATAGTTTAATTTATTAATAATAAATCAGATATTAATAAAAGACAAAAGTTAATAAATTTGTTCTGAGTAGTCATCCAGGTACTTCTCACAGAGAACAATGAATTATGTATTTATGCAATGTAGACTGAAAAGTAAAGAATCTAACCAGGATACAAGTCAAAGTACTATTTACTAGAAAGCTTAAGGAAAAAAAATTAAAATTGCTACATAATACTTACCCTCTTGTTTCCTCCTCTTGTCCTTTTCCTCTTTGTATTTTAATCCACTGTTCCAGCTGCAGCATTGAATTAGTTCTCTGCATAACTCGTTCAGACTCCAGATGTGACGGAACCGCATTGTGCTGCCCTCCGTCTGCAGCGTCCGCCAGGACAACACCAATAGCTTTGTGCTCAGACCCGTTCAAATGAACTGCCCTGAAGTGTCCAGCCTGAATTGTGGTTATGGGCAAAGTCCTGTACTCGGATCCCAGAGGATTGAGCTTTACACTGTTAATTTTCGTTAATGGTTTATCTTGCCCGACTTTCTGGAATCCGTATTTTTCGGCTTCCAAAGCTTTCTTCTCCTCATTTTTGCTCACTTCTTTGTTCTTCTGGTTATTTTGTGCCTCTGGCTTAATTAGCACCCGATGGTTTGAAATATTATTTGCCTCTCGAGGTGGTGCATTTTCAGCGGTTAACTTCTCTACTCTGGAAAGGAATATATGACAAGCTATAATACCAACAAAACATTCATTAAAAAACAATAATTAAAAAAAAGTGACTATATTGGTGTTTATCAGGGTTCTTTCAGTGAATACCTGTCCAGATATTTTAAACAAATACCTTGTCTTTGAGAGAAAAATCTAGGACATATTTTCACAATAATCAAGGACAGGTTGTTTCTTTTGTTGATTTGTTTTGGGTTTCTTTGGTTGGAGAGTGTGAGTTTTTTTAAGCCAACTTCAAATTAACTCCTTAGGAAAAATACACAGAAGAGGAAATAAAGCCAGACTCTGAAAAAGTGGATGGCTGGACATTCAAACAGTAAAAATATTCAGTGGTTCTCCCAAGAGCTACAGCTTGAAGATATCAACAGCCTGAAATTCAGATGATTTTTAAAGCCATCTTTAAAAACAGTAGCAGATTACATTGCTGACCAGCTCGTGACTCACAATACTGCTGAACTTAACATATAATGACCTCCTTTAAGGAAAGCAAGCAACTTTTCATGGTCAGTGGCATCAATTAGCTTTCTCTGGTATGTTATCACTTTGGCTGGCACACATTTTGCGGAAAATAACTGTGGCTTCCCTAATTTTAAGGGGGAAAATAGCTGCTGACTTAGGGAACTATACCACAAAAACAATGATATTTTTAGAACAGTTGCTGCTTTACACACACGGACTCAATGTATGCAGTTCTACTAGGTATCTTCTTTTCAAAATTTCAAAATGTCAAGCAGTTGTATCTTTTTCTGTACTGCAACGTGAACTGAACATCCAGCTCAGATAGTGACGAGGTTTTTTTTCAGTTTACTAGAAAAAAAACCCAAACTCCTAAAATGTTTCAATCAACATTTTTTGGTACAGGAGGAAAGAAGAGGAACATATGTAATTGTTGAAGATTACATCTCTGTAAAACCAAACCAAGAATAAAACTTTAAGATGATGTCAAATTAACCTTTCACACTGTTTTGCATCTTTTTTGCAAATACATTATTCATCTTTATAACTGTGACCAGTTCAAGGGCCTAATCTGTGTGTAAAACATAAGACCATCATATACACAACTGACCAAAAGCACAAGTATGACTACTTCTCAGAAAAATGCCCTAGTCCCAAGTAGAGTAACTACATACCCGGCTGTAAGCATTTCACAGAATCACAGAATGTTAGGGATTGGAAGGGACCTCAAAGGATCATCTAGTCCAATCCCCCTGCCAGAGCAGGACCACCTAGATCAGATCACACAAGAATGCGTCCAGGCGGGTTTGGAACATCTCCAGAGAAGGAGACTCCACAACCTCTCTGGGCAGCCTGTTCCAGTGTTCTGTTACCCTTACTGGGAAGAAGTTCTTCCTCATGTTTAAGCGGAACCTCCTATGTTCCAGCTTATATCCATTTCCCCATGTCCTATCATTGGATGCTACCGAGAAGAGCCTGGCTCCATCCTCATGACAGTCACCCTTTCCATATTTATAAACATTAATGAGGTCCCCCCTCAGTCTCCTCTAATAATAATTTTTGCTTACTCCATCTTTAACATGAAGCTTAAATGTCCAACGAGTCTACACTTCCCAACAGATTATTTAAGCGATGAATTCCCAACAGGTCAACAAGAATTTGAGACAGAACCCCAGTAAATAAATAAAGGACTGAAAATGGTAAGGTCCTTGCAAAACATGACCCACTGCTAACAACACTGGGCACTTAATTTTAAATGCACCTCTCATTACTACCCTATACTCTTGCTATGAATTCTCCATGACCGCAAAAGAATCAGGAGACTCCTGCCTTGACAAGCACACCATTCCAAAGGTACCAGTCAGAAACAGCAAGACATCAATGTTCTCTGCATAGCTACAATGAAACGGTCATGCGCTTTGCATGTTAACAAGGGGTATGATTTTTTTTCCCCCGTGCCACTTCCTGACACAGTTGTGATGATCTCAGTCTCTGCTTGATACTTAATAATGTCATAAAAGTCTTCCAAAAATCACTCTATTAATATAAGTAGCTCAAAATAGTCCTTTTCTTTCAGTGATTACTCCTGAGCTATTGACGTGACAGTGTACACACATGTCAAACGTATTGCAAAAGAAAACATTTATACCAATAATCTAACATAAACACCTCTTTGGCTAAATACATCAGAATTATTTTAAACACAGTGTTTTTTTCCTTATACATCACTACTAAATGCAGAGGATAGATACATCTCATGTCTTCTGCTAGTAGAAAGGAGAAGATAATATTTCTGCCAACCATAACTTCTGGAGAAAAAACTCTTGATGCAGAAAGTTTTTATGTAGACTTTTGCGGGGGAGGACACGTGATGAAACTGCTATACCCACATCATCTTTTCTACAATTCCCAAGTATCAGCCAAGAAATGCTATGCTCATCTCCTACTGCAATTTAAAAGTGAGGTGTTTTCTTTTTATTTCCCCCCTCAAGACTTTAAACTGTTCCCAAGACCAAACATTTCTGCCTAGGTTTCTTCTTAAGGTTATGGAGAAAAATTGGGTCACCTCCTCCCTCCCACCTCAAACTGTACTACCCCGAGTTCTACCACAAACTAAAGGAATTCACCTAACAGGAAAGTGAATCAAAAACTCAATTTCCCACAATTATCAAGTCAAAAAGGGTGTTAAAATCTCAGTTTTCAGCCAGCACTCAAGAGGTTACAAATAGATATAAGGACTATGTTGCAATTAAGCCTAAACATAGGCATTAATATATGCAACATGCCTTAACAGTATCACTTACTCCCTTATATAGCTCTTGGTATCGATCTTTCTCAAGGTGCTTTACAGCAGAGAAGCAGTTGCCATTTTACAAACTGGAAATCTGTGGTGCAGAGGGAGAGTGGCATCTCTAAGGACACTCATCACACAGGTGGCAATGTCAAGACCTGGCAGTGTTTGATTCACACTATCATAGTACTTTCCCCTGTAGATGTTAATCAAAAAACAGCCACCCCAAAATCACAGAATTGTTTTTCCATGTAATCTCCATGCTGCATCCCTTGTTACTATGGTTATGCACGGCAGAGCCAGGCATTTCTATTTGACATTCTTTGCGGTGGTGTAGAGGCTCAATGACTGACATTCAAATAAACCTCCGGGCTCTCCTTTGACTCTGTGCATCACGTCAGTCAACTTGAGGTGAGCAAGAGATCTCTTCCCACAGCACAGGATCCAAATGGGAAAGAATTATCAGAAAATAATACGGAAATGCAACAAACATAAATCCATAGTTATATTTGGCTCCGTATTTATATCTGGCTCTCAAAGACATATTCAACAAGACTTGCAGGGTATTTTGAGGTCAGGAGAGGGAGAAGACAAAAGAGAATGAGCATTGAACATACGTCTTTCAGCATGTACTGAATGAAATTTATAGGTTTCTACAACAAAACAGGATTAATAAGTATGGAACAGTAGTAATACAGGAAAAGTACTGTTTTCTGCTGGTTTATGTAAGTAGATAATTCTGAAAGGGTGGTGGGGGGGTGTCATGTAATTAAGCATCAGACAGACATGAAGACTGATTTAATGAAGCCAAGCAGAGGCATTTGAAAAGAAAAAGCCGTCTTTTCCAAACACAGTGATGTCAGTAAACTCCCACTGTGGAGGTCGTTATGCTAACAAGTGCTTTTTTAGCAGCTTCGCTCATGCTGTTGAGGGAGAGTAAGTACGCTAGGGGGAAAAAATCCCACTCTTTTCTCAGTATATGCTGCATCACTCAGAAGAAACAAAGGCTCTGACACACGCAGCTGACAGTGAAAGAACAGAAAAATGATGCTCTTAAACATGGGAGAGTAGAGAAATCAGCATTTAGGGTAAAAATGATAAATCAGTACGTTGGTGGATATTATAGAATCATGTTTGGGTTGGAAGGGACCTTAAAGATTGTCTAGTTTCAACCCCCCTACCGTGGGCAGGGACACCCTCCACTACACCAGGTTGCCCAAAGCCTCATCCAACCTGGCCTTGAACACTTCCAGGGATGAGGCAGCAACAACTCCTCTGGGCAACCTGTTCCAATGCTTCATCACCCTTCATTTTAAAAAATTTCTTCCTTATATTTAATCTAAATCCACCCTCTTTCAGTTTAAAGCCATCACCCCATGTGCTATCACTACATGCCCTTGCAAAATGTCCCTCTCCAGCTTTCTTGTAGGCCCCCTTTAGGTACTGGAAGGCTGCTATAAGATCTTCTCCAGGCTGAACAACCCCAACTCTTTCAGCCTGTCTTCAAACCAGAGGTGCTGCAGTCCTCAGATCATCTTCGTGGCCTCCTCTGGACTCGTTCCAGCAGCTCCATGTCCTTCTTGTGTTAGGGGCCCCAGAGCTGAACGCTGCATTCCAGGTGGGGTCTCACGAGAGCAGAGCAGAGGGGCAGAATCACCTCCCTCGACCTGCTGGCCACGCTGCTTTGGATGTTGCCCAGGACACGGTTGGCTTTCTGGGCTGCCAGCGCACATTGCCGGCTCATGTTGAGCTTCTCATCCACCAGCACTCCCAAGTCCTTTTCCTCAGGGCTGCTCTCAATCCATTCTCTGCCCAGCCTGTACTTGTGCTTGGGATTGTCTTGATCCACGTGCAGGACCCTGCACTTGGCCTTGTTGAACTTCATGAGGTTGTCACAGGCCCACCTCTCCAGCCTGTCGAGGTCCCTTTGGATGGCATCCCTTCCCTCCTGCATGTCCACAACACCACACAACTTGGTGTCATCAGCAAACGTGCTGAGGGTGCACTCGATCCCACTGTCCATGTCTCCAACAAAGATGTTAAATAGCACTGGCCCCAGTACTGACCCCTGAGGAACACCACTCGTCACTGGCCTCCACTTGGACATTGAACCGTTCACCACAACTCTTTGAGTGTGACCATCCAGCCAATTCCTTATCCACCAAATGGTCCATCCGTCAAACCCATACTGGCTAAAGTATTTGTGTTTCATTATTTTGATAGATCTCTCAGTACATTATGAAACTTGAATTTGCTATCTAGGTGAAATTAAAACAAAAATGTTTAGAAAGGAGTAATTACAGTTAAGTCAATAGGACCAAATTATATTTGACCTTCCCTGCAGTTATACATCAGAAGGGAGGCTTTTTCTGCAGATCAGTTCTAAAAGAAACGGTTACATTTTTATTTTCTCATTTCTGCATTATGTGGCTAACTATATGTGGAAAGTAAGAATACTTTATGGATAACCAGGCAAAACCCCCACAACATAATGCTTTAAATATTCCTTTTACATTTTTCTCTCCAAGGAACTCACATTCTCAGAAAAATAATGATACAGATTGTAGCCCTGAAATTATTTAAAGCTAAAACATTCGATTTAAGAGACTGTTGGGTTTGCATTTCCAGAGTATCATAAGCAGTGAAGTACCTTGACTTCTAGATTAAAAGAACTATACTGTAAAAACTCTGACTTATCATTGGGCAATTTATATTAACAAGCACTTGAGAGTGGCTCAACATCAGCTTGGATAAATATTTAAGGAAGTCAGTTCTTAACAACTCTAGTTTTTGTATTGTTAAGTTTCTGGTCTGTTAGAAAACTGTATTCAGTACAACGTGAGAAACTCTTGAAAAACAGAATTGAGAAACAAAGGCACTGGCTGAATCCGACAGAAAGAAAATAATTTGTGCTTAGAGCTATGTGCATGCCAAACTTTAGGTTACTTAGAGATGAAGTAATACAATACTTAATACTTAACAGATTTTTATGGCAAAGAAACAGTTATTTCTTCTGGATAAGATCATATCCTGCTACATGGTTCACTTTAAGAATTGGTTTGATGGTCAAAAGATGTATTCTTTAGAAAACAGAGATCTGAAGGATTGTCTTCCTTATTATAGCCAACAGACATGAAAGTCTTTGAGACTTCACTGGTCTTGAAATATATTTTCTCTCAAATAATTATTTCAAGACTACTAACAAACTTTGCAAAGAGGTCACATCTACTTCTGTTTCATTCTAGGGTTTCTTGCCTGAATTAAAACAACAAGATGGTGTTACATCAATCACTTCTCTTGTTGCTTTTCTGAAGCTTGTTTTCGCTGTTGGTAAGCCCGCTCTGCCCGTGACATCCAGGCAGAAAACGGCTGGTTTTGCCGTTGAGTGCTGTTCCACTCGTTTAGAGTGCTACACTGATTCACCAACGAGTAAGATAAGCACCAGAAGCAGTGCAAGGCAGGTTGCAGGAGCACACACAGCTAGATTAAAACCATTAGATAAGCTCAGCTGTATTGGGAATCCCGATCATTTGCCTGTATGCTGCCACGGCAGTGGACTCGCATCCGTCTTGTTGGAGCATCCATGGCACTGTTGTCTGGGAAGGACCACGAGCCCGACAGCTGCGCTGGGTGCCAGAGCGAGCTCACGATGAGTCGTGCCAGGCTCCGAGGCAGCAAACATGACAGTACAGCTCCATGAATGAACTGCACACAGTGGATATTTAAATCAACATTTTAGATCGCTTCTTATGTTAGAAGAAATATCTCAAGGAATCACAAATCATAGAATGGTTTGGGTTGGAAGGGACCTCAAAGATCATCTAGTTCCAACCCCCCTGCCATGGGCAGGGACACCCTCCACTACACCAGGTTGCCCAAAGCCTCATCCAACCTGGCCTTGAACACTTCCAGGGATGGGACAGCCACAACTTCTCTGGGCAACCTGTTCCACTGCCTCACCACCCTCAATGTAAATAATTTCTTTCTTATATCTAACCTAAACCTGCCCTCTTTCAGTTTAAATCCATTGCCCCTTGTCCTATTACTACATGCCCTTGTAAAAAGTCCCTCTCCAGCTTTCCTGTAGGCCCCCTTTAGGTACTGGAAGGCTGCTATAAGATCACCCCGGAGCCTTCTCTTCTCCAGTCTGAACAGCCCCAACTCTCTCAGCCTGTCTTCATAGCAGAGGTGCTCCAGCTCTCTGATCATCTTCGTGGCCCTCCTCTGGACTCATTCCAGTAGCTCCATGTCCTTCTTGTGTTGGGGACTCCAGAGCTGAACACAGTATTCCAGGTGGGGTCTCACGAGAGCTGAGTAGAGGGGCAGAATCACTTCCCTTGACCTGCTGGCCATGATCCTTTTGATACATCTGATAATGTAACATCTGTCTATATATAATTAAGTTTACTAAGTATCTTCTATAAAGCATTGACTACTGCAGGAGAGACTCTGGAGATGACGTTTATTAAGGAGACTCTGTTGGAGATACACTTTTTTCAAACTTTTTTTCCTACTACTAAGTTGTCCTCTTTAAACATTCAATCTTCACAGTATTGCAAACACCAAAGGAAGGTCATTTCACTGGTTCAAAAAGATTCAGAATGACACACTTTGGTATTATTCCCCCTACGAAGTGCTTTTACAATCAATAAATGATTTATGTTTTAAGTTAAGCGGGTCTGATTTGGTTTAATCATTTCTCCATCTGTAAGTACCACAGTTATCTGCAATACACTTATAATGTGAACCAAAATTGATTTTTCAGATGAAGTTTATTATTCACTAAGCTAAACAAGATATTTTATTTTGTCAAGGTAACTTCATTCTTTTAAGTGCAATCTCTTAAAAGCTCTGAACAGAGAAAGAAAAAAGTGAAAATGCTATTAAGTGTCTACTTGCTTATGCTCAGTCTCACTCTGCTCATCCACTCCCCATGACATCTATTGTTCCCAAACATGAGGAGCATTACAGGAGACAAAGAACATAACATTTTCATATTTAATATTCAATCATACATAATCAGATCAAATTTCATTGAGGTAATTTGACCTACCATTCCTCCTTTCTATAAGCTGAAATCTTTTATTTTCAGTAATTTTGGGAAAAACACACATGACACTTCAGAGTTTGAAGCACGTGTGTTATTTTTTCAAAATACAGAGAACAACTTGGTTTTTTTCTTAAGCTATTTCACTATGCTGTGCAATGCAGAGAATGAAATACTTCATATACTATCTATATATTTTAAGTATCTTAGAGATAAAAGGTAAGAGTTCAACCTTTTATTTAAGATTAGTCACTAAAATGTTCCACAGGTACAAATTTGAAAGTGTTCTTAGTTTACTGTTTTCCTTCTGAACGTCCTGTAGATCGGTGTAAGTAAAAGTTTCATTATGTTTGACTGAGAAGCTCACAAAACATTAAGACGTGTAACAATAAAAATGTCTAATCATTCTGCATTCCATTTAATGCTTCTGTCAGCACCATACTGGAACATGGGACACAGAAATGTCAGGAACAAGTTGACAGGAACGACTTGCACTAGCAATGCAAAATTTGGAAAGATTGCCTGTATTTTGACAAGTTTAATGTTCTTACTCTTCTGCAAAAATGGTATCTTTTCCTTCTTTGGTACCTGTGTCTATGTGATTTTTTTTTACTATTTTTTTTAATCTTTAATCTTCTCAGCATTGCTGCTATTCATTTAGCTCCAGTGTAGCAGGAACTAACAGGGCACAGAACAGATCAAGTGACAGCAGCCATCAGCAATAAATTCTGTGCCATCAATAACAAGGAGTTTCAAAATTTTCAGTTGATGAGGTTTCCATTAGAGATGCCATGGAGCCGACCCAAGGGACCACATTGAGAGAGAAAACAATTCTTCCTGGATAGACAGCAGCAGACAAGATTGAGTTTCTGAGAACACAAGGCTTCCAGCAATAACTTGGTTTTCATTGTCAACAACATGGATACATAAAGGATAAGGTTCGAGATTAGGTAAGGATAAACTTCATGACACCTTAACGATGACCAAGAATGGCTCCCCACAGGTTGCCCACAGGTACAACTGTCCAATTTAGCCAGAAACGACGGTTGTGAATGAGACTTCTGACAGGTTTAAGCCAAGGACTACCACCAGCTGAGCTGCTACTGCTGTTCAGGAGGGCAGGGGAAGTCAAACATGCCCGCACAGAGTATTCATCACTGCACTTCTTGTGATATCACTGGCTACAGGAACCGGTCAGTTGTTTTTTCCTTCTAACCAACCCCTTACACTCAAAGCATCTATATTCAGAACAGAGCTCAGAATATTTTTATTGCTTCAAAATTTTATCAAACATGGTTAAATTAGTAAGGGGTCTTCAATATAAGGAGAAATTACTTCAGCCAATTTAAATTCTATTTTAAGGTACACCCTTTCATTTAAATAAATCAAACTGAATATGAGAAAGAAAAACACCGTGTCACTGTTTTGTCAATCCACACTACCTTTTCACAGGCTCTGTTTGCACAAGTGCTGCATCTGTCATAGCTTTCATCCACAACTCCATTTCCTTCCCTGTATCTGTGCAGAAATAATAGGTCCTCATGTTTGGATGAGCTGCCTGATTGGAAATGACATGGTCATTGCAATAAAAATATAAGATTCTGTAAAAGAAGAGAGGCAAATAACGTTACTGTATACTTGCTCTAATGTTTTCTATAATAACATTTCTACAAATAATACTATCAGAAAAAATATTAGAAGGAATACTGCCATGTTTCTCTATCATTGCATTCATATTATCAAAATAATTGGCTATAATTTTCAATCATAGCTGCTTCTTCATTGATACATTCAATTAAAAGCCCTTAAATTACTTCAATCGATTAAAAACTATCTTGACTATCCATTCATGTAAATTAACATAATTATTATAAATAACATTGAGGTGTAGATTTTTGCAGTCTGAATGATACAGTAAGTTTTAATTTGTACTTACCATAGTAAATAAATGATGTGTTGCTTAGGAGGCCAAAAGAAGAGCCAAAAGGAGCTCACAAAACAAGCAAACAAAAAAGTCAAGATTTAGTAGAGTGATTTATATCATGATTAAAAAGATCAGCTGTGAAACACTCCTAACGATTCATGTAATATTGTGATTAAGTGATAATAAAACCTTGTTTTTATTTATGTGTAAAGATACTTCATATCTAAATAACTATAGAACTTTCATTAGTGGGCTAAGTCTAGCTGCGGATGCAGTTTGCAGTTTTAAAACATCACACAGCATTTAAGATCCATGAACTAAATTAAAAGACTAATAATAAGTGATATTCCTCCATTTTCTTATTCTAGTAATTACATCTATATTTACACCAGGCTAAATACTTGAATCCTCCACTACTGTACTATGCGAAAATCAGTCTCAGAAGCTGTTTGTCAATCCTGTTCTGCACAACAACTCAGCAAAATGAGTTCTGACCACCAGGCTGTTGTGCTTTCAGACATAAAACTAAACTGAAAAATTAGTTCCCTTACCTTAAAGGCATATTTGCGGTTAATATGGTCCTCGGGAGAAAGCACAGATATCTGAAAACTAGGCAGAAGTATGCTACCTAGTATTCCTTCTTCTTTCTCATCTGTAATTTGATTAGAGAAATAAAGATTTTTGACACATAATTCTTGTATTCAGACCCTATAATATTGAAACTGTACTTAACACCACGGGACTGGTAACAAGAAGTTTACTTGGGAAGCAAACGCGTTAGGGAATCAGAAAGCCAGAGGGATTTGTTCCACAGGTGTCTGTACACAGCCTCAGCAGCGTGCAGCCCGCCAGCGCGATTCTGCAGCCCCTCTCTGCCGACACACACCGCGGAACGCCCATCGCACAAGGGAGCATCCCAAAAACCTGCCGGGCACTGGGAAACCTGGGCCATCCACAAACAGCCACCTGCGACTTTTTCCCAAGAGGGACCAGCACAAACAAACCCTCCTGAGAGTGCCAGCATGTGAACTACCTTATGGAATCTGCTACCTTATGGAAAACACCACCAACGGCTTCACCTAGAGGGTTTTTTGGGATCAGTGCTTAACTGCATATGACTTCAAAGCTGAAAAGCAGCTGGAAGTCAAGTCTCTAAGTCAGTGACAAGAACAATACCTGCTATCTATTGTCTGCTCAGTAAAAACTGCAAGTGCCTATGAGAGCAGAAGTATTTTAAAATACTGCTTATGATTGCTGGCCTTTGAGAAAATTTGCACATTCTTCTTCTGGTATCAGGTACATTAAGCTAGTTTTTATAATTGCCATGAAGAGTTTACACTCAATTTCATTCATGACAGGTTAGATGTAAAAATTATGCTTTCTTGGACAGTTATTTAATTGAAGAACTAAGAATATGTTTCAGATAGTTTGTAAAAACCAAACAAACTCTCCCCCAAAACAAACACCCTTTCCCCAGAACCTTGTTTCACGTAAAATTTTAGAACAACACATCGTAATAATAAATTGACATTTTAATTGGAAGCCACCATCAGCTTTTAAATCCAATTATACTTTAATGAAGGAATAATTGTATGCAATTCACAAAGTCAATCTTAATTGTATTTCAGATACAGAACTTCTGTTTACAACCAGTATCTTAGGAGACTGTCCCCCGTAACACTTGTTGGAGTTGAAGATACTGTCCACGACAAAGGACTATGAAATTAAGATGAAAACATACATATTCCAAAGTTTCAAGCATGGAAAATTAATACTGCTACAACTAAAATACACGTAAACAGCACAGAAGGACCACCTCTTACACGGAGATTTAAGAATGTTTTTCAGTTCTTGTTTACTCATCAAATTCTGGAAGAGCCACAACTTTCCTGCAAGTTATTCATATGGGAAAAGCTCTGTCCAGTCATTTTAGCACTACAGGACATGTTAGACACAAAAATTACGTTTCTTGGATAGTTATTTAATTGAGGAACTGAGCACAGAATCATTCTGATTAAAAGGCAGAAAAGAAATGGAGTGGATTTACTCCTAGGTACTCAACTGTACTCACAAGTATGCCTGCAGTCATCCCACCTTCCCCTCTCAAATATTTACTCCTTGCCAGCCACACACACACACAAAAATTTGCGTTCTTCTCTCTGTCCCAGAATGCATGGCAAATGTTGAGGCTTACTTTATTTCGACTGCTGTTTTGGGGAAAAATTCCATTCTTCTAGATTGTACTTCAACTTGCTTCTGAGTAAATCACACCCACTAGTGCCACATAAAAGCATTAAGCATTCTTGTTCCACTGAACAGCTGCGCGTCTGGAGGACTTCGGTCTTTGTTGAAGACATACTGCTACATTCCATTTCCAGATTTTAACAGACTAGCTTTTATCTATACATTACACTGCCCCATACCCATCCTTTTCTTGTATGCTGTGTATGAATAATACAAGAGAAAAAAAGTAGATCTTCTGTCCAGCTCTAAGATCTTTTATTTGTTGCAACAATAACCTTACAAAATCAAAGCAAGCAGTCTTTTATCCCTCTGTGAACGGAAAAAGAGTATTCTCTAAGCTCTGACAAAATACAATGAAATATTTTTTCTTTTCATCTATAAATTAGATTTAAGCTGCTAATATTGTAACATGATTGTAAAAGTTGAGTAAGATTTACTAGCAAAACTAAAAAACAAAACCAAAAAATCCCCAACCACCACAATCATCCAACCAGAAACACTGTTTGTGATCTGGGAGTAAATGCCTGGCTCCCCCCTTTCTATTTTTTCAATATCTGAGACAGAATTAGCAAAACCATCAAAGCACAGGGTTTAGAGTGCAAGTATTTTATATTTTAGCAGCCATTTCTAACATCTTTAAGACTCTCACTGTACATGTTTAATTACAGTTTATCAGCTTTAGCTGCTTTCTACCAGGTGAGCGATAGGTAAAAGCGAAGTTCATCATGCAAACAGTTTAGGCTCTTCTGATGCTGTTTCAGCTTATTTGGCACACTGACATGTAGAAGTGACAAAGTAAGATCATAGACCTGTTTAGATTTATTTTATTTGCTGTTGGTTTTGCTTATTGCTTTTTTGTTATATTTTGAGTTACTTCATGCGTGTGCTTTAAGTCAATTTAATCTGTTCTTAAGGCAGCTACAAAGCAGCACTTTCTTTAGATCCTTTGGAAGAGAGAGCCTGAAGACTTGTTTAAAATAAGAAAACCCTGTAAGGAAGCACAGAGTATATAACGATCACTTAACTAAACGCAGTGTAATTGTACCACAACCGATGCTCCATGACTGAAACTATACCCTAATTTTGACTCAGCAGTGGTTTACCCAACTATGAACACTTCTTAGGGTAAAGAAACAAAGCCTAATGATTATATTTCAATAATTCACAGTTTGTTAGCTAAAACAGTTACAAAGACAGAACTTCCGTTTCCTGACCTGATTTGTCTTGCCTAGATGAGAATCACACTGTGCGTTAACAAAACAGCATTTTGAATTCATCGGTCACTGCTTTCACCAGCATCAACACCACTTCTACCAATTCTAAAGTCTCATCCTAAACTGAAACCCTTTCTTACCCTGCAGATGGCCTTAACTGTTTATTTTCCTCTATTTTGCCATGCTTTACAGTCTTCTTTGCTCTCAGCTTTCTTTAAACTACTACAGTTGTACACCTTATTTCAGGATCGAATACGCTTCCATATGCACAAATCCCATTTGTTTAACCTCTCAGGAGCACTACAGTTAATAATGTGTAATGGTGAAGGTATCAGTTTTCTAACTGACTAGAATTATAAGCAGCTAATTTTTCCCATGTAAAATAAGTCTGATGTAGCTACATAAGGGCACTAACAGATTTCTTTGTTCCAAATACAGCAGAGACTTCTACTCACATGGAACTGGACAACATTTCACTTTATAAGTATTCATGAACACTGATTAGATTCCCAAAAGGCATATATATCCTCTTTATCATTCCAACGGCAGAGTTTCAGCCCCCCTGTAGTATCCCTTTCCTATCCTCATTTCAGTTACTTCAGTTGCATGAAAAATCAGATTTAACCTGGCATATTTAGTTCCTAGCAACAGAAGCAGTGAGAACACTACAATCCAGCATTTAATAGCAGAGATGGCTGTGAATGGGTTTGCCCTTTGAGCATACCTGACAGGCAGCAAGCAATTACGTGAAATGGGTAATTCAGAAATAATAAAAAAAGAGATACAAGTAGCAGGCCTGGATATTGACAGCTATACAACTATTTTAACCCATTAAGTTAAGTAGCAGCTTCTTACTTCTTACATTTCAGTGATGTGTCAAAATTTATCTGCTTCCAGTAAAACTGGCAAACGAAGCTCTCCTGAGTAGAACTTACCTCTGTAATAGAAGAGACACAGATCTGAGAGCACAAACCACCGTTTCTTCCACAACTTCATTCCAGTACTATCCTGTATTAATCAAAGTGATCAAGTAAGAACTTTCAGACTGTTAATAGTAATAGTTCATAATGTAAACCAAGCACTATATAACTGTGGTGGTGTGCTAGTAGTTAATTTTCTTGGCTGAGATATTTTCTTTGACTTCTCATCACAGACTTGACATGGCCAACAAAGACCATAACCAAGGAAGCCTAAAGTTAACAAGATTCAAGAATAAATAAGAGTCCATTATTTTAGCATGCTAGAGACTACAATCTACAGTTAAACAAAAAAAAATGCATACTTTTTCTTCAAAGAAAAAGAGCAAGGTAATACTGGGGGTACATCCTCCTTTGTTTTCTGAAGAAACTCTCTGCTGAACTTCATCTTCTACTACCACTCATATATCTAGAACAAATTTCTTTCCCAAATGAAGTTCATTCCTAAAGCAATTTAATTTTCTTTTATGCTTATAACCAATTTACACTGCATAACTGAGAATGAAAGACTGCCACCACTACTGCAGTGTAAATAAGCCAGAGCGCTGCAGCACCCACATCGTAGCAGAAGCAGATTTAATAAGTATGTTAGAACCATCATAGAATGGTTTGGGTTGGAAGGGACCTCAAAGATCATCTAGTTCCAATCCCCCTGCCATGGGCAGGGACACCCTCCACTACACCAGGTTGCCCAAAGCCTCATCCAACCTGGCCCTGAACACTTCCAGGGATGGGGCATCTACAACTTCTCTGGGCAACCTGTTCCACTGCCTCACCACCCTCTGAGGGAAGAATTTCTTCCTTAGATCTAATCTAAATCTGCCCTCCTTCAGTTTAAAGCCATTGCCCCTTGTCCTATCACTACACGCACTTGTAAAAAGTCCCTCTCCAGCTTTCCTGTAGGCCCCCTTTAGGTATTGGAAAGCTGCTATAAGATCACCCCGGAGCCTTCTGTTCTCCAGGCTGAACAGCCCCAACTCTCTCAGCCTGTCTCCATAGCAGAGGTGCTCCAGCCCTCTGATCATCTTCGTGGCCCTCCTCTGGACTCGTTCCAGTAGCTCCATGTCCTTCTTGTGTTGGGGACTCCAGAGCTTAATTTTGTTTGAATGAAATGAATGCTGTAGTCTAAAATCTGGCAAACTAAGTTACCTAAAATGGCTGATAATTTTTAATTTTTTAATCTGAAAAACTTTCTTTAATTGCCTCACCAAAAGCATACCCTGCAAATATTCACAGGCTCCAAAATCTAAAAGAGGCAAAGTCCCAGACTTTGGGGAATTAAGATGATTAATTCATCCCAGAATTAAGATGAATGGAAGAGACCATAATGTGCTTAAACTCACTTTTCTCATCCTCCCAGTTTTAAACTGCGAACAGATTAGGAAAGCTTTTTGTGGTCTCCAACTTTTAGCACCTTCTGTTAAGCTCTCGATGGAGCTCCTGATTTGCCTTTAGCAGCACCACTTCTCTCGTGTTGAGGCTTACAAAGGAATGCTCAGAAGGCAATCCTCAAGGATTCGACACTCTGTCCTAGCTGGAAAGGCCATTTTTTGCCTATTGGTTCTCTCATAAAAGAAAAAAGGAGCTGAATTTGGATACTGATTTTATGTATATAGCACAAGGTGGTGGAGTTTTTTTGTTTGTTTTTCTTTTTAGACAACAACTGTGGTTTAATGTCACTAAGATTTGATTTCTGTTCTAGAAGCTTCTTTATCTTGTTGCATTTTTATACCAATGCAGCATTAATATTTTGCAGAAGTTGAGTCTTTCTAATTATTGGCATGCACCCTGGCATGCACTATCATTCAGTGGACGCACAGATTCTTTGGAATGTACCCAGCATTTTTATGTTCTCATGCATGCTGCTGTGTCAATTACTCTGTGGTGTCTGCTGTGAATTTGGACATTCTGCAGTACCTACCATAAGGAAAGTTAACCAACCCCATGTAAGCATGGGATTAAGTGACTGAGAAGAGAGAAAGAAACATTACAAAAATGTTTAGAGAGCCTACAGAAAATATTCCATTTCCTTAATTTGGTTGAAAAGCCTAACTTTAGTAAAGATATGAATTAATATCAAAACAAAAGCTTTGTTGTCATAAATTTGTGCTCTGTAATGTACTTGAAATACAGTTATTGCATGACTGTACCTGCATCCTTTGTAGAAAGTGAAAAATTCTGGATGTGTTTAGCTGTATGAGACATTAGCATGTTTCTATTTAACAAAACATTATTTGGGAAAAACACTGATTTGGTTTCAAAAGATGTTTTTGACATTTCCTGGCAATCCCCCCTAATTAATGATGCAAAATCATCTCCTGGTGTTTGAATATCAAGAATACATTGTTAATGCTGTCAGAGTTTTTGATACTGTTAGTTTTTTCTCAGTATAGTGTGGAATTTGTAATGCTTATGAAATGCCTCAGGAGTGCAACTGGATAAACATTATCTTATGACTAAATGGAAGTTTTATAGAAACATTGAACTTCCCAAGGAAAATGAAGAATAATCTTCTAAATCAGCCTGGTGATCTGGCTGATAGTATTGCAGAATGCCCAGTCAAAGCAATGTTTTCCTAACTACTCTGGGAAACTGGAGACTCAAGAGTTACTGGTCTTTGTCTTGAGGATAAAAAGAAAAACTTGCTCTAAAATATGAAAAAAAAACAAAAGTGACTTAAAATTCTAACTCCATGTCATGTTGGTTCTAATGATTTATAAATGTAGCTAAATACATAGTGGATTTGTTCACCTGAGAAATATAGAACCTTTTGCCTTTATCCAGTTTCCTACAGCCTGTGGATATTTTCTGTTGAAATAGTTATCACCAATGTTGGGGTGGCGCTGCTGAAGTTTCTGGCAGACAATATCATAATTCATCTGCCTATTTCCCAATCCCTTTGCTTGAAAAGGAGAAAGAAATGTGCTTGCTGTTGAGCTGGGGCCCTAGAGTCAGGGTTCAGATGTGTTTGAGTCTGGTTTTCATTTAGGGTGGTGTTGGTGCACTTGTTCCCAAGATCAGGGATGAATTGTGGAGCTGGTGGTTTGGTAGAGAGGGCTCTAGATAGGGTTCTAGCTCAGTTTATGGTTCTACATCACTTCTTGGATCTAGACTCGGGTTCAATTTGGTTCCTGATTGTTATGTAACTAGTTTGGGATTCAATTTGCTTACTGGTTCTTGATTGTTATGTATTCAATTTCATGTTCAGGAAGATGGTCTTGAACTTCTAGTTCACTTGTTGGGTCAAGACAGTTGTTTTGTTTTGGATTGCGGGCTAGCTTACTACTCGGTTCTACAGCACTTTCTAGAGCAGTTCATTGTTCTAGATCATGTCTTGGTTCTAGGCATCATGTAGTTCTAGATTGGGTTCCAGGACAGCAGTTTGTTCTAGAGGAGAGGGTGGGTTTTTCTTTTCTTCTTTTCTTCTTTTGAGAGGAAGGCTCATAGAATGGTGATCCTGTCATCTTCCTGTAACTCTCCTAAGTTTGTGGCCATTCTTTTCTCTGGAGACAAAACTGGAAACTGGTTATCACACCAGTGATATGGAAGCAAGAAATCGATTTTTATGTATTTGTTCTAGATTCAAAGTATTCAAGATAAAGTATTGCATCATTTTATTTACTAAAAACATCAGGGCTGAAATTTCATTCTGGTATTTCAGCTAAGAAAAAAAAAGAAAGAATAAAAAAAGAAACAGACACCTCACTATCCAATCCTATAAGGGGAAATGCTGTTCTTATCACAAAAGACTCAGTAATGATTTCCCATCACTCAGTCTTGTAATTCTTCTGCAATGGGCAAAAATAAACTAGTCTATACCTGGGCTTGGACTTTTCAACATAGCCTAAAATGTTAAGCTCATAAATCTCCTTTTGGAGGTTAGGAACGTCAATCTGTTCCAAGAAGAAAGGTACGTGTGAATTATCAATATGCTTATAGTAAATAGGTTTTGTGACAACCAAGAAGAGGGATTCTATAATGAAAACCTTAATGAAAACCTGTGGGGTGGTGTGGCTTTGATTTTGGGGTTGTTTTGGGGTTTTTTTTGAGAGATACCAGCACAATTTTTAGCCTCGTATTTCAAGTTCTGCTCTTTTTAGGGCAGGGGAAATGAGCTGAAGGAGAGAGAAGAAAGGGTAAAGCAAGCAGTAGTTAGGAAATATTATTCAGAAAAAGCTGAAATATCCTTTGCTACCAATGTTTTAATAAATAAAATAAATAAATAAATGGAACTAAACACTTATAGCACCTTCCTTGTGAAGACGTCAAAGTGGTTTCACAAACACTACTGAAGTCTGGAAGCACTGCCCATCGCAGCCAGCTCCTATCTCACAGCCGGAAAGGCAGACACGAGGAGGGGAGATCCCTTCCTTGCCTCCCTGACAAGGTCACTGACTCGGCAGCATACTGGGATGCTGGAACCTTGGCTCGAAGAACACTGGCCAGAAAAATCACACTGACGATGTGAAAATAACCAAACTTCTTCAGCATAAAGGATTGTCACAAACCCTCAGACAGACTTTCTGAAGAGGCTGTTACACAACGTCACGTTTATCCCAACACTCAAAAACACCAACAGTTTCTACACAGCCACATGTAAAATTCTGCCAGCAATGGGACATGCTCGGAATGACGTTTCGGCCTTCTTCAGGCATAGCAGAGGGGCACACAAAATGATCGTGTGGTTCTCATACTTTAAATTATTTTCTACTGTAAAGTACATCCTTTCTATATAAATGGATTTACTGTTGTTCCCTCTTGATTGTGATTATGTCATAATATGGTAACAGCATGTTCACAGTAAACACCTTTTTAGAGTTGAATCTGGACTTAAAAATGAGTAGAAAAATTAGACAAGAATAGCATTACATGCAATGAGACAGCACACCCTGAATCAAACAAAATTTGCTCTTCTCTGGGATGACATAAACATAACATAACGAAAGTTATCTCACTATCAAAAAGAAACCTGCACAAGTTTTCACTGTAAATTTCTGAGGATAGTATGTTGGTAAAACTCTTGACTAAATTGGCTTTCAATTACTGCTACTACTACAACACGGAAACCTACAGCAACCTCTTTTCTTACAAAAACCAACCAAACATCACAGCACGTAAACAGTTTCACACATAAACCCTGTCCAACAGAATGCATTTTGACCGTGAGGTGGGTTGAAAACTGCTTGACCTACCAGGCCCAGAGGGTGGTGATCAGTGGCACCGGTGGTGGTCAATTATTAGTGGTCTACCCCAGGGGCTGATACTGTGGCCAAGACCATTTAACATCTTCATTAATGAGCTGCACACTGGGACAGAGTGCACCCTGAGCAAGTCTGTAGATAATACAAACTATGAGGAGTGGCTGATACACCAGGTGGTTGTGCTGTCATTCAGAGGGACCTCAACAGGCTGGGAAATTGGACAGAGATGAATCTCATGAAGTTCAACAATGGGAAATGCTGAGTCTTCCATCTGGGCACAAATAACCCCAGGCATCGATACACACTGAGGCTGATCAGCTAAAAACAAGCTCCTGGTGTTGTCCTGGTGGACAACAAGCTGATCACAAGCCAGCAATACACCCTCATGGCAGAGCAGGCCAACAGACGGAGGGAGGACATCCTTCTTCTCTACTCAGCACTAGTGAGGTCTAATCAGAGCGTTGGGTTCAGTGCTGGGCTCAGCAGACCATGAGGGACATTGACCATACTGCAGGGAATCCAGCAAAGGGCCACAAAGATGAGTAAGGGATTAGAGCATCTTTCCTACGGACTGAGGCTGAGAGAGCTCGGACTGTTCAATCTGGAGAAAGGGCAGCTCTGGACACATCTTATCAACTTGTCTAAATACCTGATGGAAGAGTGTAAAGCAGATGGAGCCAAACTCTTCTCAGTGGTGCCCAGTAACAGGACAAGAGGCAACAGGCACAAATCAAGAAACGTGAAATTCCACCTGCGCAGAGGTAAACTCACTCTCATGAGAGTGATCAAACACTGGCACAGGTTGCCCCGAGAGGTGGTGGTGCAGTCTCCATTGGTGAGGATATTCAAAACCTGACTGGACACAATCCTGGACAACCTGCTATAGCTGAGCCCACGTGAGCAGGGGAGGTTGTGCTAGATGATCAAGAGGTCCCTTCCAACCATCATAATTCTGTGATTCTGTGATCTTAAAATATAGCTACTGTTTCTTCATTAGTAAAATAATGTAATTGTACACTAAAATGGACTCGGCAATACTCTATGAATATACAGTATAATTTTTAGAAAAGCAACACCTTTGTACTACTTTATGTGCTGAATATCCATGGTTTGACATGAAAGAAGAGGCAGACATAAACCAGCGAGAATGTTTAGAGCATTCCAGTTCAGGTACATAACCATATCTTTTCATGGAAGGGGGGCTGGAACTAGATGGTCTTTGAGGTCCCTTCCAACCCAACCCAACCCATTCTATGATTATATGTAAAACTCACTCCAAAGGACCTCAGAATGAAAAGTCAGATCATCATGAATCTAACTTATTCAGAAGTAGGCAGCAACGACAACACAACACAGATATTCACGTGCATAATCACTTGGGCTGTAATTCAGACTTCATACTTCAATTAAGTTAATTGATTGTCTCATTTAATAAAAAAATCCAGAAAACATTACTTCAGGAATAGAGTAACTTTTTTTTCCAAGCTAAAATGTTTAATAGCCCCAAAACAAAGCAAAAAAATCTCTTATCTTTGCGAAAACTTTTCACTCTCAACATTGAATGAGAGTAAAGGCCAGAAGAGTATCTAAACATGGAAAGATCTTCTACTAAACAGATACTTCTAGATCTTTTAATGTGATAGCAATTTTTAAAAACTGACTCACTGACAGCATCCGGAAAGCTACGTGGGTCATACCAGTCTGTCAGGTTATGAACAGTAAATGACAACCTAGATGCAAAACTACATGCACACATTTGTCTCGGATGAGTTTAAATGACAAGTTTTAAATGAAAATGTATTCCTAATATGGCCTAATCTGTTTTGTCGTTCGATTTTTTGATCAAACTACTCTGATTTCCTGCAGAGCAAGAAAGTGCAAGTGGTCTGGTATTGCAGAATAGCAAATCTACAATCACTGAATACTAAAGAGCACCATACTTCAGATTAGTTTACATTCAATAGGAAACCCTAAAATGATCTCTGGTTTTAAGATGATCATCTTTGAGTTAGGAAAACAGGCATTCCTCTCTTCATATGTGAAAAAATTGCTTGATTTCTAATTTGTTATTGAAAACATTTACTTACTTTAAAAAAAAAATTAAGACATACAGCCTGACAAAAGAAACTTCAGAATTTAAAAACCCAATATACTGGGCCATGCATCCTTGTCCCATCATCTCAGCATGCCTGAAATTCATTCAGCTATTTACTACCAACATGTGCCTAGATTTTTCAAGCTTTTTGTGCATTTTAGAGAGAAATCTGTATATTTCTCTCTATTTATATATATGTATATCTCAGTGTTCTGTACTAGTCAAATGTCCTTACTCATGTGCACCAGAATGTTATCCAATAAGTAGTTAATTAATTAAAATACCATGTGTCAGTTCTTCACAGTTTATAGCTTCACTCTGGTATTGCTATCATTGTATTTTATGCAAACAATTTTCTTCTGTACATCATAAAACTTATCTAAAAAAAAAAAGAAGTGGGTGAAAAGGGGAATAATACCTGTTTGTAGAGCCAGCCACGTCTGACAACTGGTGCATTAGGATTTCTCTTTATTGAGTTTGATCTCTTTCCGAAATTATGAACCTTCTTTGAAGATCGTGATGTCTAAATTGAATTGAAAAGGTTAAAGAAATCATCAATATCTGCTGAAAAATCGTAACACATTTTCTTTTCTTTAAGATCTTTTTCTTATACGTGTTCCTCTGGGGGATTGCAGAACACAAACTGTATTCCTTTTTTAGATAAATAATTATTATGATGATTCTGCTGGCTTCAGCATTTCTTTCTTTTGTTCTCTGCAGAAAATTTAAGGACAAATCCCAAGACAAGTGCTTAAATTTTTTTTAACAAGAAAAAACCAACCAAATACATATCTGACCTTCTTATAAGGTAGGTAGAAAGCCTGCCAAGCTGGAGAAAGAGAAGCAAAACTAGCAGAACTATCATTAATTACGAAAATTGCATCGCCTGGGCAAGAAAATTCTACTCTTTCCTGTTTCAACACTGGCCTATTATATGAAAACTTGTTCAGATTTCAACAAGATATAACTCTTTCCTAATGTGTACTAACTTTTTTTAATTCTTTCTTCCCCCTCAAGAGCCCTTCATTCCATGATCTCTTGGCTGGTTTGAACATTCATTATTTCACCTGCTTGCACTTTGAACCTTTTGCCCTGAAACTCCAGTGCTTATATCTGCTGTTGCTTGTATCTTTTAAAACCGTACAGCTATGCAATGATCACAGATGATGAAGAGAAGTAGGATAAAAAAAAAAACAAAACACATTTTAGATTTTATCCTTCTTCTACTTGAGTAACCAAAAGAAATTGGAAAAGGCACAAAGCAACATGCAGCGGTTTGCCAGTTCACATTTCATGCTTTTCAGCCTACATTTAGAAAGTTTCTCCTGCAACTAAATGAGCTGAACGTTTACTTGTGGTTTAAATTTTGTAAGAATTAGTGCCTCAAGAGACCGTGCGACGCGATACAGCAAAGTATTCCACCCTGCAAAAGAAGTCAAGTAAGTTTTTTAAGCTGTTCTCATGGCTCTGCTCCAAATCCACCACCAGAATTGAGACAATATAATCCTGTGCTTCAGCTTCCCCATCTCTACTACCAAGACTAATCATCAGGTTATGCAAAGTTCCTAAAGGAGGAGGGCTAAACACACGCTCAGGTTTTGTTGCAAATTAGGGTATGGGGTTTCTCTATGGAAATTCTCTCAACATGCATCACAACTGAGCTGGGTTTTACACACGCTTCAGAGAGAATTCCACAGTAGGTTACAAATCATAAACTGAAAAATGCAATTTAAAATGATGTGCAGCTTTTGTCAACGATGCTATTAACTGAAGAATAGAACATAGCTTAGTCAAAAATGAATAACGTTACAAAAACTATGTGTGTTTGTCTTTAAGCCTACAACACAATGAAACAAGGTCGTTTTGTATTTTGTTTTTGAAAGAATCAGGAGGGAATATAAAACAATCAGAGTACTTTTAATTTCCCTTGGAGATACAGAAATTTCACTCAACTCTGTTTGGAAAGCAAGATAGAGCGAGCAATGGAAAACCTAATTAAAAGTAAAAATCTTTCACTTTTTCATCCGAAAAATTCTACCAGTGCAAAGCAGACAAAGGTGAGTAAGAAGCCAAGAGAATTATGACATTCAGATGTAAAAAAGGAACATACAGAGAACCTATCACAATGCAGAGCACATTATAAAATTAACTCTACATCCATCTCAGTTAACCTGTATGGCCACTATATTGGCATATCACAGAAGAGCTGTGCAAGATTTTGATCAGAAGTAATTTGTAACACTCATACCTGCTCTAATATCAGATATTAAATGTTCAAAACCTCTCAAGAGTGTTCCAGACTTCCCCTGCTTGCACAATGACTAAACACATTACGGATGCTTCTGAAAACATAACCAACCACAAGTACTACTAATGTCAAGTCTACTAACAAATTCAGATAAAATAGACAACTTTTAGATAGGTCTGCTAAAAAACCATATTTGAGTCCAATTTCACAAAGTTTTAATGGGTTAATCACACATCTTGTGAACTGTGAATGCAAACTTCCATTAGTTAAACAGAGCATCACAAGCGCCTTCTAACTTTACTTAACACTGAGGACACTTCAGATGACTCGTGATTATTTTACCACAAGCTGCATAAAGAGAATAACTCTTCCCGACAAATTCTGAGCCTCGAGACAATGAGTATTTCAGGATATTGAAATATCGTAGGTATATATATAAACTAATTATGAGTTCTCAAACTTAGATCACCTCCTCCTCTTCTCATGTCTGAGATCCCTGGCCATCTCATGTTCTCGCAGACACATATCTAATATATCTAAAACTGGGGAAATAGGAAGAAAGGAAGAAAAAAACAAAACTGAAGGATTCAAATATTTTTTACCCCACAGCTCTAAAAATATTGCACAGCTCCAGCTACTGGAGAAAGCAAAGAGAAAAGTAAATGAAGGGTCCAGCTACTAAGCACTCACTGGAAGGTGTAGAAGGTAACAGAGCTAGCAAACTTATAGTCACATCTAGTACCGCCTGACCCCTTCTAAGGAACTGTGATGCCTCCAAAACCAGAACCTGTGGGAGGGAACCTGTAGAGTTCCAGTACTGGGAAAGAAGCCAGGAAGTCCAGCCAATGATATTCACTGTTAACCAAAACCTGAAGAAAACAAACACGGGCAGGGTTTTGAACTCTGGGCAACAGAGCAGTCAGTAGCTGGGGCTGCACACTTCATCACTCTGCAGGCTCTTCTCTCTGCTTTGCTGGTAGAGGGCACAGAATTCATGGAAGGCTTCTTCCTCAGTTTCAGAACTAGCACAAAAATAATTAATTAACAGTAAACTTATTGCATCTATATTTGAAAAACATGGGTTGCGAATCCTGCTGATAAGGAAAACTCCTGCATGTGAACTCAAAGAATGGAAATCTAAATCTTTATTACTTTCAACTTCTGTTTAAAAATATGTTTCCAGTCTTCAAGGCTTATATTATCTTCCAAACCACAAACCAACACGATGCTGCCTTCTGGATTTTGCAGGCAATTTCAGTGCCTTCCAATGTTGTAGTTTTCCATGAGCTGAGTGGGTTTCTGCCTCAGCATTTTAGCTTGGACGGGGATAGCTCTTGAATCAAAGCTCCCAAACATTCACCCTTACCGTGCTTTGGTTTGCACAGCAGAGCAAACTGGATTTATTTTGGGTAAGACTGAAAGGTAAGATGCACAAGGAGCACTACTGGACTAGTCTAAACATAAACCATGAAAACGCAGTACAGCTGTTCGGCCTGAGCACCAGTGCTGCCCTTCACATTGCTCCTGTCTCCTGTGCTGTTTGCTGATGTATCTCATGACGATTACTCCCAAATTCCTGGCTAACCTGGATCCTGAGAAGACATATATGGCTATACCTAAACTAGCCATTTAAAGCTGGACTGGCTTAAGCCTTGTATGAAATATCTATAAACAAACTGATGAAAATTTATAAACAACGTGATACATCCTGGCTGTAACAGAGACATGAGGACCTCTGCAGCGAACACTCCCGTCCACTTACTGTGAGCAATACTGGGAGCATTACTCCACAGATAATCAGGAGAGCAATGAGGAGCAGAGGAGAGGAACTGTGGAGGGTGACTGGTGATATGACCGACTACACACTGAAAAGCTGATTCCCTGAATGCGTTTCAGGAAATAGAATCATATTTGTCTAAGTAGGGATTTTAACAGTGGAGTGTGTGGGGGGAAAACAAACCAAAAGGAAGACAACTACAAAACAATTTCTTAATTTTAAAAAGAGGGGTGCAAATATATACCTCTGTAGCAATCTCAAGCCTACGTAGATCTTTCTCACGATCAGGGATCTGTGCTAGTGGCTTCAAGTTTACAACTGCACCTCAAGCTGACAGGGAAGAAGCACCACTTAACAGAGCTGCAGCGTGTTGTATAGCATCACGTAAACAGTGGGAAAGGAGGAGAAGGAATAAGACTTTTACTGGGGAGAGACTGATTTTTGCCTCATGTCATATTATCCTCTAGACAGCAGATTACACTTCCAGTGAGTCTGCCACAAAATAGAAACTTCTCCAAGTTCCATGTCTATTTGGGATCAATTAACATTAATGAAAGGGAAAGTCTATTTCTACATCCCTCAACTGTCTGAAACTTCAGCTGTACCACAATCTTTTTATCCGTTCTTCATTACCTTCCAATATTGGGTATGTTCACAAGTTATCTCTGAAAACAGAAACACCTAAAAAATAGGTGTGGCAACCACAGGAAGCATTCTTCTGTTCTGGAATTTACTTTCCTCTCCAAGATTTTACTCCTCTCTCATTGTGCTGCAGTACACAGAGCCTCTACATAAAGGTTGATAAGACAGCTAATAATCTCAGGCTCTACTGTTGATAGAACACAACAGATATGAACAACAAAGACATAAAAGAAAATTAGTTGCTGCACCTAGGTACAACCAATGGGCAATTTCTATATAGTTATCTTTAAAAGCAATTCAATTCATTAGCCTTAAATAACCACCAGAAAATGCTGACTAATATGAGCTGTGGTTCTACTTTGCAAGCATTCATCTCCTTAAAACAAAACTTTTTAAATGGCGTTGCAGTAATTCAGATAAATTTAACATTTGAAAACTGATGTACAGTAATCGCACATACACTCACATTAATGATGTTAATATTTAAGTGTATTTAATAACTAAAAGAAACAGACAGGAGGAATGAAAAGTGGAACAAAAGTCTATTTCCTGAAAATATAATAATTTCTGCATGAAGCAAAAGTGTCATTAACCAATGAAAGTAAGAAAATTACAGTAACTGAGTCGCAGCAATATCAATTTCCTTCTCGAACACTATGAAACCAACATGCTAAAAGGCATTTTAGTTATCTTTTGAAACAGGAGTGTGAAAA
Source organism: Tauraco erythrolophus (assembly GCF_009769465.1). Classification (NCBI taxonomy): domain Eukaryota; kingdom Metazoa; phylum Chordata; class Aves; order Musophagiformes; family Musophagidae; genus Tauraco; species Tauraco erythrolophus. The sequence goes on from NC_141468.1 coordinate 82,475,796, forward strand.
ACATTTGTAAAACACATGTTCCTAAATTGGAATCAATTTTCTACATTTAACCTGAGAGCGCTTCCTAGTTAGTTCTGTTGTAACCCATTTTCTGTGTAAATACTCCATGTCACTATCACAACTCCAACAATAAGTTATCTTGGGAGTTTTGCTTGGTTGGTTGTTTTAGGGCTTAGCTGATTTTGGGTTTGGTGGAGTTTGTTGTTGTTGTTGGTTTGGTTTAAATTGGGTTCCCTGCATGGAAAAACTGGAAAAATCCTACATGATCATTTGAAAGTTGAAATTATGGATTTAGTTACTGTTTACAATTCATTTGTTACTCCTTCCCCACCCCCCCACCCCCAGCAACATGGATAGATTAAGGCACTTTTCTCATTAAATAATCGTTTTCTACTGTAGGTCAAGGATTCTGCCTTTTAAGACATTTAAAAGAAGAAAAAAAAAAGGTTTCCAAAATGCACTTACTTAAAGAAATCTTACAATGTCTACTACCACATGGAAAAGAAACTATTCTAATCCAATTTTCTGAAATTAAGGAATTTGCTCAGTCAAAACACATTCTAAAGTTTATTTTTCTCTTCCAGGCTGGATTAACCTGCCAAAAAGCACTTCTCAGGGTTAAAGTTTTCAATGACTAGCAAAAGTATGGGGCTTTTTTCCCTCGTTTAAATATTAATTGCTGGGTAGAAAAGATTATGGGGCTCTTGCGTGTCATCACTGATCAAAGTTGCTACCTTGATGTCTTAGCAAACTTAAGGAAATTCTTAATTTTGTAGCCATGTCCACTTTCCTTTCTTAAAAGCTGTCCAAAAATGGAAAGAATGCATGCAATAGCCTCATTAGAGTTATCCAACAAACTTACAGGAGACATAATCGAATTCATCACCTTGATAAACATCTGGACATTTATCTTAACCTTCCAAGAAGCTGGGTGACCAAAGAAAGTGGGACACAAATTCAGGTGGCCTAGGAACCTCAAGGACTTTTCCCCAGAATTTTTTTCTAGGAAACCAGGACTTCTGCCTCTGGTCCAATGATAGCAAATGATGTCGTCTGACCTTTTATTTTACCCCAGGGTCACCTTCCGTCTCTCTTGTAACTGCTTCTTATACAAAATTACAATTCTCCCTATTTCACCTGGAGAAATAGAGCCAATTGTTTGCGACCAAGCCATTCCCATAACAATGCTTACCCAGATGTCTCATCAGCTGCTCACGATTTTGCTCCTTCACACTGATTAGAAAGGTCAGACTCCATAAACAATTTAAGTACACACAAGTCACAAGATTTGAGATACCTGATAAAAATTACAGCTTCAGTGATAATTTGTTTCAGACACCTCAGTTTCCAAATTAAACATGAAAGGAGCCAAGTGCCCTGAAAAAGATCTATGCTTTCTTCTTGTTTTCAATGGAATACTAACATATTGCACTGTCTAGTACCTTGTGGAATAATTTAATTATTTTAATTTTATTTGGACATAAAGACTTACTCTGCCCACAGGGCTCATTGGATGAGCAGCATAATCTGATGTCAGATTATAGTTAGTCGCTTCACATATCATGCTTACTGGTCGCTCCTTCTTTTCTTCAGATGTCATTGCTGCAGCAGTCCTGAAAATAGAATATGTGGTAGCACTCGAGCACGCTGTGTGTGCAGACTGCTATTAAAAAGCACCCCTAGATGTAGCCTAATACAGCCTGTGTCCTACTTTTTCCAATTTGAAAGCAATTCACGCTGCATTGTAAAGTTACCCGCACTGTGTTTTAAACTTAAATCAATTACAGACGAATTTTAAGACATTTTAAAATAGGATTTCTGTACTAGCGCAAGGTGTTAGTGGGAGAGAAAAAAGGCAGGTATGAACATGAGATGGAAAAGGGAACAAATGCTCTCCAAAGACCCCATATGGCTTCGTCCTACTTCAGTGAGAACATGCACGTTGTGAAATTTCACATATTGCCATCCTGACGGTTTTCACTCCAGCCACCGTATAACGTGCTGCAGCAATGGTGGTGAGTAGGACATCCAATACTCAGCCACACAGGGAATTCTGAGGTCAGGTATGACTTCCATGCATACCTTCTCATGTGGTTACGGATTCTACAAAACTAAGGCAAAGATAGCGAAACCATGATTCAGAAAGTGTCTCAACTGGCCAAGAAAATAACTGATTGAGGAGAAACATGATCCAAAACAGGGCAGATTAAAGGCACGTGACTGTTCCTGATTAAAAAACTTACTCCTTTTTGGAAGTTTATTGGATTACTATTTAACATATAGGTTGTTTGTCAACACTACAGAATAACTAAAGTGATGAGTGGAAATTCACTTAGTGCATAAACACAGTGCATTTCTATCACAGAACTAATTTGGGCAATGTCTTTTATTTTAAAAATTAGTAGCAAATATTTAGTACTACTTTCAAATAATTAAATCAAGTAAAACTTTATATATGCTAATCTAACTTGGAAAAATAAATATTACAGTTAGCAAACACTGAAACTTACTTCAATATTAACAAGTTTTAAAGCACATATTTTCTAGACTGAAACAGATGTCACTTACTGTTCATTCACAACAAAAATACAGTTGTCCTGTGATGGCTGTCCTGTTACAGGATGTTTGCAAGTTACTTTTCGTTCATTATGACTGTGGAAGAGAGATAAGGAAAATTATTAGGTAATAATTTTTTGATTTTCCAACTCAAGCATATAAATCCAGTACATTGAGTATATCAGCTCAAAAAAACCAATTATGAATATTTCATTACAGCATATAACAATGCATGTGTAACCACAGAAACAAATACATAAAAATCTAATAAAAATGATGACAACAAGTGTTAAAGAATCTTCATTAATACTCTGGAAAGAGACGGAAAACATTGGCACTGGGTTGGTAATGGTTTTGAACTCAAAAACTAGAGCAGTAAGAGTGTCACGAGCTCAGATATGATGACCAGTAACTCACTTCAGCTAAGTGGTCATACATTCATTAACAGGATTTCAGCTGGACAGTGACAAGTGAAACATCAGACAAACAAGTGCTCCGTAGGGATAAAATATCACTACCGTAAGAGTAGTTGTCTTCTAGCTTAGAACACGAAGTTACTAGCTTAAATTTTTCTGATAATATAGACAAATACCCAGTGATGCATCGCAATCAGAGCTCCACTTTTACAATGTGACTTTGTAATTCAAAGTCCTGCTCCCCTGCAGTGCCCCTGGGAGCACCTTCAAGTGGCAGGGAGCTGCTGGCCGCGGGCTTCACCCTCATCAGCACAAAGCACCCACTTGGCACTGTCTCGCTCCCCTGAGCTGCAGGTGTTGCTGGATCACAGCAGCTCCCACAACGTGGAAGAAATTGCCAAAATTCAGCAACCGTCAGCTGCTGCCACTCAAGGTTTTGACTTGAGTCCTCCGGCCCTAGAGGGGAAGGAAGAGAAAAGGACGGGAGGAGCTGCCTTTCCTGCCTACCAGGTATGTCACACAGCTGACATTTACATCTTGTCCCTGCTGCAGACAGGGGCTTTTCTCCCCCCAGCCTCCGGTGATGCCGGAGCACACCTGCCAGTGTGCTGCTGCCGGCCGGTGCAGCAAGGCTATGCAACCACAAGAAGGTGGCCGGACAACAATTCTCTGGTCCTCAAATGTAGGAAGAGAGCAGGAAAGGTGCACTGATGAAATTTAAACCTGTTGCAGTGATTAAAAAGCATACAAGGAGAAACTAGGCAAAGAAAGGGCAATATAAGGCAGATGCGTTACTTGGTATAACCCAGAAGCTTCAAAACAAACTCACCTCTTCTAGTTTTAACACTTCATGTAATATTTATAACCCAAAAAAGTATATAATGCAAAACAACCAGTATCTGAAGTCAGCACTGTAAATCACAAGAAAAGTAATTCCATTAGATATGATTTATTTTTGCAAGGAACATGTGATGATAATCTTTTTCATGTAAGGTATCCTGTATAACACTATGCCCTTCTTATCACCAGTTCAGCCCTGAAAAATATTCTTGGACAGACAATAAACCTGGATGAAAAAAAGGTGCTCTAGTTGCAAGACAGCAGAAGAGGCACAGAAAAAAAGCTTTGAATGGTACTTTATCCTTAACACCTACTTCTTTTATTGCTAGTTCATTTAACCTTCTCAGTTCTCAAAACTATGAAGCACAGCTCATCTCGCAAACGTTACGCTCTCGACCCTTTTTGCTTCCTAAAACAACCAAGACTTAACAAGACTATGTTAACATTCCCCATGTCTCTTGAAAATTCCTTTGGATCATAACATTTTGCAATCATGAAGCATTACTAATTAAAAGTTATGTCCAAACAAAAGCCTGATAAAATATTCACACTACTTTCATGGTCAATGGATAGCTGGATAAATCTGCACAAACCTACAGTGCTAAATTAGAAAGACAGTCCAAATCTTTGCACTTTCTTTACTGGGATTTTAAAAACCTTCTAGTACCTGAATGGAAAGATGTGTAATGGAGTTTAACTAATGAGCTAGCCAACGCTCGTACTTCATCTTCACACCAAATTCAGCAGAATTCTAAGTTTAGCTTCTACAGAAGCTTCTGCTGCAGAAACACATCCGTTAACAACGAGGGGACCAAAAAGAGACGACCTGAGTACGTCTGTGCCATTCCTACTTGCCACGGTCCTACAACAGCTTTCAAGTTAAAACGGCCCAGATGGAAGAGAAATAAAGGCAAAACATTCCTGAGGAAGCATCCAGGGTTTTTTCTGAGTCCTCCTTTTCTCCACTTCCAAAACCATTTTTTTGTGTTGCCTCCGGCATTTCAGAAACTCTCACATCAAACTTAAAAAAAAAAATAAAAAATATGGAGATCAGTGGGCACTCCACAAGCTTTGCCAAAACATTGCCATCTTGTTCACATTGAACCTTGACAGCTGGCTATCAGCTGACATCTGGAAATGTAGAAATAAACGGACTGGGACTTCTGCTCAAGGACCATCTCTACGCAGGACCGCTACAGAGGAGGCACATCCCATGTTCTGTATGAGTGCCCCTGGCTCACACCGACACAGGAAGGGGCAGCGCTCAAAGATCATAAAGGGGAGGTCGTACAAAGCCAGGGGGGAAAGTAGGAAGGGGTAGGAAAAGGAGAGAGGAGAAGAAGCACTGACACAAACCTGTTCAAGAATATTTTGTTTCAGGCTTGTGTCATATATCAAGTTAGTACTCCAAAAATATCAAAATGGTTTTGGACAAAACACAGTTTTCCTCTCTACTCACACTGATTCTGAGATGTATAGAGGTGTAGCTGACATCATGTAAAAAAGGCAAAAAAAGATTGTAAGCATGAAACAGTATCCTGTGGGATACACAATACTTTCTTTCTAGTGTTTGAGAGACCTTTATAGTCACTTCCTTCTAAAAAGGCAAGGCAGAGGGAAATAATCTTTTCTTTCTCTTCAGCTTAGACACAAGTGAAATCTCATAGTGAACACTGAAAATTCAGCTTGTACAACTAAGGACTGTGACGACTGTAAATATGTCTAATCTGATGAACAGATTTTAAAGACTTCCATTTGAAAACTTTGCCATTACTCATCTGAATTATTGCATTTTTGGCATTAATTTAGCTGATATTTTGACAAGACTCCTCAAAATACTTGCACAAGGTGTAGAGTAGCTTGATAATTATTGTCATAACCCTCCCACATAACAGTAGGTTAAGGCATTTGTTTTAAACTGGATCTTGCAGACTACAGAGAGTTTCATTAAAACCAAGCTACCATTTGATATCCACAATCTTCAACATTCAATTTAGACAGTTCTTCAGTTATCCATGAATTTCTGGGTCCACATATAAGCTTAGTATTTCATACATTACACTATAATAATACGTATCTTATCAATAAATCTCAGGGGAAATAAAGCAAAAATGGTTTGTTTGGTTGGCTTTTTTTAACTGAGAACTCTGATTTCAATATAATACAAACTCTGGTATGTAATTCAGAGTTTCAAGCCTGCATACTTATGTGTCTGTACTTTTATTATGTGGTAAAGAGTTTGACACAGGCAGCTAGAAGTCCTTGTGTTAGCTTTTTGCATATGCAAGCCTCCAACAAGTATAAAGAAACAACACTCCTTTTCCTTCTCGCTCTCCAATCAATTTTTCCTATCGATGTGTTTTGAGAATGTGGAGTAACTATACACACACACTTATACTGAAGGGCGTAACTGACCCTTACTAGTTTAGCATCTATAGTTAGGTCATATTAAGTGGCATGCTAAACACTAGAGCCAGACAGGGAAAAATTCCCTGCGCATTTTATTAGCATCCAGGAGCACACCCTCCAAATTCAGGATGTGGCATGAACTATCCCTCATTAATATTTGCTACTGGGATGCACTGGGCTCTGGAAATTGAAACAGCTGATTAAGATGACATGAGAGATAAGCATTTCAATGCAAAATAAAAGATAAGTCTTGCATGCATCAAGATAATATTCTGTTCTTAACACCAGTAGTGGCCTGGGACAATGATCTGCTATAAAAAGATCAAAACCAAACCAAACCAAACCAACAATGAATAAATAAAAAACAAAACACAACACGAAACCCTAACCACACTGAAATAGCGCAAGCAGGGACAAGTTCCATTTTTAGCTATCTCAGTGCAAGACAACAGATACCAAATTAACAGCACCATCTTAACTTGACTTCTTTTCTCCAGAATCATTAAACTTCTCCTTCCCAATCCCTTCCTCTGAACATGGCAAGCTTTGGCATCATTTAGCAGGGACCTTAGCTTTGGCACATGGACAGGCCCTCAGAACTAAAGGATTTCTCTGGTTCAGGGTAGAAGTTGACAGCAACCTTGAATTTGCCTTATGTTATTTGCCTTATCACCCCTACCCTCTTTCTCCTTTCCATTCCTTAAGACCCTTAATCTCTTTTAGAAGACAGGATTATTTTACTTCTTTTCACCAATCCTAGACATGCTCAAAAAGCCTTGTTATGTAGTTCTAATCTACTCACTCAATGTACAGTCAATAGCCATCTTTTTGATGGCCTAATGTGATTCAAGGACTACTAAAAAAAAGCCCTCAAATATATCATTCGAATATATTGTTCTATTTGTAAGTAGCAACAGAATGCATAATTCCAGGAGCAGCACTTGCCAACAAAAGTCCTACATAAGCAGGACTGTTTGTTTATTTTTATTCTACCTGGTGTGTTACAGGATTGTGGACCCAAAAATGTTGTGTGCCAGTATTTTGTTCTAACATACATCACCATAAATTCAGCAAATACAAAATTCTGTCCAGTTTGGCCATTTTGAAATTGCTATAACCTTTAACAGTAACAGGATTTTTTGGATGGGGAATAAACTCAAACAACAGCGGCTGAAATGGAAAAAGAGAGATATATAATCCAGTTGTACAGGAGGATGCACACAATTAAAAACAAAGGGGATGTTGTTAAAAACAAAATAGGATGATGTTCCACCATCCTTCCTGTGGAACAGAGCTGTTCACTCAGAAGTGGCAAGAAAGATCAAAGTACTAGGGTGGGGACAGTTGGTTTGGGGTCTCTCCATTGTAGGATTTGGTTGAGTTCCCTGCCCTCTCAAAAAAACAAAGCTGGGCCAAACTCCCAAAGATACATCTGGTTTTCTCCCACTAAAATTAAAACTAGATGCCACTTCAAAGCTTCTCTTAGGCCCTTTCTTTGTAGACTTTATTTATGTGTTCCTAAATGCTAAGGCCTTCTCATTTGCTCATTCTCAACGTGACCATCAAAGCAAAGGCTGAGTTCTACTTCACTGAAAGAATACATCCAAAATCATAAACCAGGACACAACTTTCAACTGGCCTCCGTGTCTTTAATTTGGAAAGACAGTTCCTTTTCACCAGTGAACGCTGAAGAACACATTTCAGAACGTTACACTCAATATCTGCCTCCTGATGTTTATTCTATGTCTTATCTCAGATTCACAGCCTGACAGTCTAATCTCTATTATGCAAACATGTGATCCCTGTATACCACAAGTTTACTCAGAGTACATAGATGTATTTTGTATAAAAACTACTCTTATGCACTTTCCATACATGTTTCATGACAAAATGCTTTAAAAGATTACAGATAAGATGAGAAGGCAAAAATTACAATAGTAATGAAGTCATCCTCTCTACATCAATGCTGAATCTTTGCACTGACATTTAAAGGTGAGATTAAAATGGAGACAAACATAAGACAAGTTTAGGCCAGCTTTATTCTGCTTCTGCGAAGCATTTCATTCCTGAACTAAGGGGGAAAAAAAATAAAATCAAATCACGTCAGCAATTTTTACTTTGTGTGCTAGCTTTCTAGCGTAAGAATGTCTCATTTCTAATCGAGATAAATGCAGCAACAAAAAGTTGTCTGAATTTGGAAAAAAATTTAAGTAAATTCAGTCCCCTAGACAACTGTTAGCAAGGATGTGGTCTGTGGCTGTACCAACTCTTCTATTTTACTAAATCTGTAACGCCAGATTGTACAGTAACTAGCAAATGCAAGCACTTTTTTGCCAGTGCAATCATACCCTACAATTATGAGCCTTTTTTCAATTAAGCTTTTTAAACAACAACTTTGGAAACTATGATCCATGGCTCCACTGGTAACCTAACATCAGGGAGTCTGAACAAAAGAGGGTGTAAAGAGACAAGTTTCCAAGCAGATAAAGTGCTGACAGACCTGTGCAACATCACAGATGCTGCGAAAAGCAACGTGTTTACAATCCTTTGTGTGGGCACACGCTTGGGAAGGCGCATACAAAATTCTACTGATTTTCTTGGCAGACAAAGCAACACCTAAATTATAGTTGCTGCTGCCACCACCATTTTTTTTTTTTGTCTGCTATGAGTTTATTTTTTCAGGCAAAGTGTCAGTTCTGTAGACCTTCCTTTTAAGCCCTCCTTAGTCCAAAGCAATGCTTTACAGTTACGGGAGTTCTGGTATCCTTGCAGCTGCTGTAAGGAAAAAGCACCTGGACATCTCTATAGAACTGACTGTACTCAAGCTTTTCATTTATTATTGATATTTATTTTCCAAAAGATTAAGCATAACTGCCCTGAAATGGCAAACCTTTATTTCAATGGGACCATTCTAAAACAAGATTTATATTCCAGTGAAAATACTTATGTAAAAACAGATACGACTCACATGTTTTCATGACACACTTCCAACGTAAAACTGCAAAATTATGTAATTAAGTGGAAACATGAAAAACTCTTTCAAACTGGTAGGATGAAATACTTTCTAAAATAGCATATACTGTACTACAGATTGAGAAGCTTTTAATAAGTAGCTGTTGTTTCTAATCAAGCGCTATATTTTCAAAAAAAGAAAGTGTTACTGTTTTCAGCTTTCCCAAAACTTTGTGGAAAGGTGTTTTTCACTCTATAGATAACATATTTGGGAGTTTATAAGATACTGAGACTTGGTAAAAGCAACAAAAGCCACACACCTTTAAAGAGAAGCGTGGCAATTTGTGAGATGTGTCATCAATTTACGTAACATTTCACTGCACACGTTTTAAGCCCTGGGCACAGTGTCTAATACAGTTCCTTGATAACAGCACTGCAGATGAAGAAAACTCTCAATTCTCTAAGTATTAGTCTGTAGTAAAAATGACTAATACATTGTTTGCTGTCTGAGATAGTTTGAGAAAATAGTCAGGTGGGTGTTAGAAGGCAGAACTATCTGTAAGCCTCAGATTTGATAGTTGAAATCCAAGCATCCCTTAATGGTTAACTGCCTGGAAAGCTTCCAAGAACTAGAGTAACACAGAACTTCTGCAGTGAAATCCCACAATCTGTTTTCTAAAGAAAAATGGGATTTGGAGTAGGACGGTTCAGCAGGTGGCTTGTTGACCAGAAGCAGCACTGGATGCCCCAGTCTGGCTGCTACTGGCTCTTCCTGTTGAAGACTGACGGCAGACATCTGCTCAGCCAATGCTGCCCAAAGCTCATTTTCCCGATGCAGGAGGGACGCTGCAGCCTCTCCTGGAGAGGTAGAGAGGATGGAAGAAGTGAAAGCTAACGTGTGGAGAGGGCAACAAGAAGCCACAGTCAATAACTGTTCTGATATGAAGAATAAGCTCTCTTTGCTGCTGAAGCCAGACCACTCAGATTAGCAGAACAATAAACTGCTGAATTTCATTAAGACGAGTTAATTGGAAACTATTAATTGATATTTCCTTACATATATGATATTAAAGGTTTTCAGAACCAGAAACAAACCTGACTTACATGGGAGAAACACACTTAGGCTGTGTAACTGCACGATCACCATCGTACCACACTACCTGGAGCAATTCATCTCACCAAGTCAATCAGAGGAGGCAGTCGTCGTAGTCACCCTCCACAACTCTAAGCATCACTTTAGCAAATGCTTTGAGAGCTGCGCAACAACTTTAAATGTTTTCAAAGCTCACTGGACAGAAGATTATCTCCAACACATGTCACTAAGCTCAGCTCTACAAGCCTTGGCCTTCGTGATTTATTAGCGTTAGAAGCGTAACTGAAATGCTCTCTTGAGCAAGCGTTAGAAGCACAAACTCAAAAGGCAATTTTGACTTCTACTTCCATTTCGCTGTATGAAACCTAGAGACATTTTGCAAGAGAAATCTACTGTAATATAGTTTCTTTTACCAATTTTTACAGGTTTTTTGATAATTATCTTTTGAAAAAGAATTGTTAAAGATACCATAAGAAAAGTGAATGCAGACAAATCAAGCAGCTTAATACCTACATATGAGTACATTAATGTACGGCCTACGCAAAAAAAAACCAATTTTGCTGTCTAAAGTATTTCCAACTGAATTAGAATCATAGTTTAGTTGAAAGGGATCTTAAAGATCATCTAGTTCCAACTCCCCTGCCATGGACAGGGACACCTGTCACTAGACGAGGTTGCTCAAATGCCTCATCCAACCTGGCCTTGAACACTTCCAGGGATGGGGCAGCCACGATTTCTCTGGACAACCTGTTCCAGTGCCTCACAGTGAAGAGTTTCTTCCTTATATTACAGGCCGAGAGAGTTGGGGCTGTTCAGCCTGGAGAAGGGAAGGCTCCAGGGTGATCTTATTGCAGCTTTCCAGTACCTAAAGGGGGCCTATAGGAAAGCTGGAGAGGGGCTTTTTACAAGGGCGTGTAGTGACAGGACAAGGGGCAATGGATTTAAACTGAAAGAGGGGAGATTTCAATTAGATATAAGGAAGAAATTTTTTACATTGAGGGTGGTGAGGCACTGGAACAGGTTGCCCAGAGAAGTTGTGGATGTCCCATCCCTGGCAGTGTTCAAGGCCAGGTTGGATGAGGCTTTGGGCAACCTGGTGTAGTGGAGGATTTCTCTGCCCATGGCAGGGGGATTGGAGCTAGATGGTCCCTTCCAACCCTAACCATTCTATGATTCTACGATTCTATGATTCTATATCTAATCTAAATCTCCCCTCTTTCAGTTTAAAGCCATTGCCCCCTGTCCTGTCATTACATGTCCTTGCAAAAGGCTCCTCTCCAGCTTTCCTGTAGGCCCCCTTTAGGTAATGGAAGGCTGCTAGAAGGTCTCCCTAGAGCCTTCTCCAGGCTGAACAGCCCCAGCTCTCTCAGCCTGTCTTCATAGGAGAGGTGCTCCAGTCTTTGGATCATCTCTATGGCCCTCCTCTGGACTCGTTTAATTATTACCTCAAATTCAACAGCCGACTTGCAAAGAGACATTTGGTGAAATCCCACTATGCTGCTTCACAAGCCTAGCTAAGCACATCAGGACCAAAATCTGATGTGCATGAACAGAAATAGTTAAATACTTTAATTCTCTTAAGACTATTCTACCTTTGGTCAGATTTCCTGAGATGTCTTTCCCTTATTCCATCTGCTATTATTTATGATTAGTCTGGTTTGGAGTTTGCAGGTTTTGGATTTTTTTTAAATTATTTTTTTTTTTTAAGATTATGTGAATCACAGCATTAGCCATGTACGAAGCAAATCCCTTTATGTTAGCCAAGGTTAGACAGAAGTGTAACAACATAATACTGTCTTCAGATAGCTACATGACTTCCATGATTTCTTGATCACTTTCCCAATGCCTTAGGAGTTGGCATACTTCCACAATTATATCTCTAGTAAACAGCCATTTCTATTAAATAACAACACACTTCTACTAACTCAGTAGAACTTTTAAAAGAAAGCCATGATTATCAAGCACTTGTATCAGAATATACTTGATCATAACTAGACACTTCCTCAGTCTGCTGAGAGAGAAAACTGGTTTGGCAGGCTTCTGCAAAGTAAATACATTATCATTTGGGAAATGCTTAGAAATATTTCTTTTTAACGATTTGACAGAAGAGAGCAGCTGAAATGTTGCTGTGTCCACTTATGAATCAGTTTTAATTGTGGTATGAATTCAGACACAATCCACCTTCAGGATTTCCCTCACAATAGATCCTATTTTGCAAGAAGTAAGGGTAGACACTGAAATTTATAAAAATAATTGTTTTATAAATGAATAGTCGTCACTAACGCTTTAATCACCAGTTTTCATAAAGCTATTGTAGGGACTTAATTGAATAATCTTGGTGGTCCACTGATAGAGCGTATGCAAATGTGTGCACCAGACCCCAGAGGATAATTAATTGCAGCTTACACCGTGTGTGGGCCTGCATTCATCTCAGACAAAGGAGTACAAACTCCATTAAAAATATTCATTGCTTATGACGTGAAGTTCGAGCGCAGACACACACGGGGTATGAAGTGCGGCACTGAACCGGAACGCTGAACGTGCCAGCTGTCATCTCCAGGGTCCAAGGGCGCAGCTCAGCCTCGCGCAGCTCTCCTGTTTCTTTCAGACCATTCGGGCTCAGCTCCAGGAGCCGAGTGTTTCAGGAAAATAATAATATTGTGTCCTTGGAAGAATAGCAGCAAGTCGTTTTAGAAGGCTCCCAAAGATGGAAGCATCAGCAACAAATTAAATTGGTTTGGGATTTGTTTGAAATCACAAACGGATCAGAAATTATCTCAGGATTTTCTCCGCATGCATCCTTTAAAAAACTATCTGGTTTTCTTGTAAAGTTCACACTTAATGTTCGTGTTTGCACTTAATGTTCATTTGTTTGTATTTCAAACTGGAGAACCTGAAGGAGATAAAATGATTTAATCTAGAGGTGTGGACATCGATTAGGCTTGTGGGAAACTTTGAGAACTGACCTAACTGCAAAGAGGCCACGTTTCCTCTCTTCATCATTCCCTACTATTCCTCATTTTGTTACCTTGAAGTATTTCTAAAAATTAGGCAGGCCTCAACACTTCAGCAAATGCTGCTTTTCAGAAAAAACACCATAATAACATTAACTACAAAAAAACACCGAATGGTTTCTAAGTATCACACTGGACATGTTAATTCCTGTCACTCCTTCTTTTTAAACATCGGCACAAGTCCTTACCGTGGAGAGGACGCCAGGCCAGCTGGACCCACTGTCTGACCATCGCCACGGCTCTTACGCTCCTACAGCAAATTCCACTGATTGCCAGAGTCAAGTGACTGTTCCTAATTGTTGGTGCTAGGAATACCTGTCAGCAATCAGCAAAATCGCCCCTTCCTGCACTGAATCCCTCTTCCATGCTGTTTAATGCTGTTAGTCTACGGTGTTAACTCCTTGCTTCAAAGCATATGATCCAAAAGCAATGGAAATCTATAGTTTTATGCAACAAGAAAAGGTCTGAGAAACATGCCATGGAAACAGGCGCAGCCAAATCACAGCAGGGAACTGGAGATTGGCACCCTCCCTCTGCTACCAGGCACAAATGGAAGAGTGGGAGCAGTTAGAGGCAGTGGTCAAAGGAAAACATCCAACATTAGGTAACGTGATTAGTCGGATTCACATGAAAAAATGCAAAAAAATGAACACTCCTTCAAGTATAGTTCTGGTTTGCTGTCTTGAGGTGTTTTTATATGCATTATCACAACTGGCAGGAGCCCCAGATACTCGAATATCTTTCTCTTAGTTCAGAATGCACACAAAGAAGTTATTAACATTATGGTAGTGTTATCAAATGTTATCATCTGACCTCTAAGACTCCTACCTGTGTAGAATCTTTCACATCTTTCAAACATATTCCCCCAAATGATCTCCAAAATGCCAACTTAGTTAGAAAAAGATTACTAAGAAAGAAAAAGCAGTTCAACAGATGCTTCCATATAACGATTTTTCACGACAAAAATTATTGTGACAAAATCCATTTATTTAGAATCAGTCTACCTACAAATAGCAAAAAAGGTAAGTCAACCTGAACACCAGATTAAGTATTATTTCCACTAGGTAGTGGTTTAGCTACTTCTCCCCATCTCAATGCTAAATTTCCCACAAAACAAATGAACACTACGATTTAGACAGACTTCTGAAGCAGTAGCAACAATTTGTCACAACTTCAGCAACATTGGTACTCTTTATTAGGAAAAGTGGAATAGATGAAGAGTAACTGCAATACACTTTCTCTGTAGATGAAAAAACCTGGCCTTTTGAAATAAATGAAAGACAATCCGATATGATGAGTAAAAACAAATGAACTATTAAAGGTATTTTCTTTTAGGAAATGGCTGAACTACATTGAAACAAAAATATGTACTGCTTAGAATGTGTTTTAATGCGCATAATCAGGCATTTTAAAAGGTGAATTGGCCAAAATATGTATCAAAAGAACAAGGTCACTTAGGTACTAGGTCATATCATTATTCAATTTACCAGATGACATTTTAGTACCTCATCTGATCGACAGTTTACATTTACCACAATATGCAGACTGTCAATCACTTTGATGTCTGTTGCTTTCCTATAATCAAACCATTGGCTCTAGAAGTTTGGAAATTTCCATTTGACAGAAGTATTCATTGGCTGCCTCCCCTTGCATTTTCACATCTTCTGTTTCAACACCGACACAGATTGTTCCGCATTATACATTTCCATTACGAATGCAAAGGAACAACAACAGTTTACTTACGAAATGGACTGGTGGCAGATTTGATGGCTATGCAGGAAACATACATGGCAAGAAGACAGTACAATTCAGCCTCTTAGTTTTACATCCTCATCCTCACAACTGTATCCTTATTCCACAATACAACTGGTGGTGAGGCACTGGACCAGGTTGCCCAGAGGAACTGTGATGTCCCATCCCTGGAAGTGTTCAGGGCCAGACTGGATGAGGCTTTGAACAACCTAGAGGCAGGTGTCCCTGACCATGGCAGGGGGATTGGAACTAGATGATCCTTAAGGTCCCAAACTAGTCTGTGATTCTATGACAACCCTTCAGAAATTCTCACACCAGGTTGTCTCTTCCAATTACAACTACAGGTTAAGTACAGCAGTAGAAAAAACTGTGGGACAATACCTCCTCTTGAACAGACATGATGCCTCTGATGACCTTGCCAGCATTTTCTTGCCTTAAATTCATACTGCAGTGAGAGCTAGAAACTGGGAGGTGTTTCCTTTCACAGGTGTTTTTTTCAAGCTGTTCTGAGACTCCAAGTTGCTAGAATTGTGGCACGCCATTCAAAGTCTACACGCAAGCCAACTTTGGCCAACTCTGGTAGGCTGCTCTCTCACAGATTGAGCAATGAAGTGCTAAAAGCATCAGTGACAACTTCTGGAGTTTTGATCCCAAGAGCTAAAATTTTCTGTTGTGAAGCCCGCACACTCACACATCTGTCACACATCACTGAAATTAATATAACGCAGAGGCAGCTGGAACACTGCAGGACTCTGATGTCACATTCAAAATACAGTGGTGTGGTTTAACACGTGGCTAAACACCACGCAGCCACTCGATCATCCTCCCCCAGCCCCGGGGAATGGGGAAGAGAATTAAAGGGGAAAAGGGACAGGCTCATAGGTTGAGATGAGAACATTTTAATAACTGAAATAAAATTAAGAGTAATAATGATAAAAATTATAATGAGAATGATAACATATTAAATGATAATAATATATACAAACAAGTGATGCACAGTGTAATTGTTCACCACCCACTAACCAACGCCTGTTCTGTCCTGGCAAGTGATCTCAAAACAGAGAAGTCTTGAAACCTCAATCCCAGAAGAGCAAGAGGCTGGAAAAGAGAGATCTAAAAAGAGATGGAGAGAGATGCAACCCCAGAATCCCAACTTCCTTTCCAACCCTCATCTATATACTGGGCATGATATGGAATATTCCATTGGCCAGTTTGGGCCTCAATCCTGAATCTAAGCTCAAACTAAAGCTGGGAGCTGTGGGACCCTTCGTCCCAGCCATGCTCCCCCCCAGCGTGTTTGCTCCTGCACACTGCAAAAGATGGGAAGCTGGAAAGTCCTTGATGTCTCAGCATCAACTATAAACATCAGTGTGTTATCAACATTCTTCCCATAACAAATCCCACACTAAATTGAAAACACAGAGCTATTCTAGCTACTAAAAAGAAAACTAACTCCGTCCCAGCCCAAACCATGACACACAACCCGCAACTGGGACAGAAGCAGTGCTGATCACCAAGCTCGGCCTCAGTGGCACAGCAACGCTGGAACACACATGGACGCTGCACTGGAAGCGCAAATGGCCGGACACTGGACAACCAAGACAGCTGTCATCTGTGCAGGTATGCTCTGTGTGCAGGTCCATGTCTTCTGCTTAAAAACAGGTATTGACTCATTTAATGAAGAAATACCTCATTTTGAATGTCAAATCAGTTCGTTCCATTTGTGTCAGAGCAAGAGATCAGAGACAAAGGGGCACTTGGCCGGCAGACATCACACTCGACACCAGTCATATAAATGGAATTTTTAAATGACAAAAAAAAAAACAATACAACCCTCTGTATTGGGTGGGAACAGTATCTTCTATCAACTTCTTTAAGAACTTGTTTAAGTTTTTCTTATGTTGAATCTGGCTTTAGAAAGAATTTTAAAGGACTAGTAAAATCATATCCGAGAAGATAAATTAACTGTAGTTTACCATATGGAGTATTACTCATTTCTCCTTCTACCACTAGAAAACACGAACATAAGGAAAAGATTTGTGAGGCAGTGAATTTTTCATACAAAACCCAGAAATGAAAAATCCTTCTCTCATTTTTTTTTTTTTCTTTCTGGATTACATGTTCTATCAGAAAAGCAGATTTTAGGCTACATTTCAAGATTGCAAAACAGAGTATTTGTAAAAAAAGATGTTTTTACAGTATCTCTCACCGTACAGAATGTTTCCAGAAACAGTAATATTACAGATATTCCAGGTCTATAAAGGAACTATGCTATGCAGAATTTTTACAGATCTCCAGCTACTCAATACAGTGCTACATGTTATGTGCCTTCTGACATTAAACTGTTTCATAATGGTTTTCTTCTGCTATCCACAATTTCCTAGCATTCTTTATGGGCATCCAGCCTCTATATGGGTGTATCTCTTCTCCTTGCCATGAAGTGGAGGGAGTCTGAAATATATTTACAGCCAGCTGGTTTACAGTAGCATATTTTATCATTGTTATAAAGAAAAAAACCACCTGGATGTTGCACTAAAAAGATCCCTGGTCCTTGCTGGCAGAAAAGAGCATTGTTCACTTGTTGGTTTGTTTGCTTTAAACCCAGATTCCTGGTGTCCACTAAAGATTCAGGCACAGTGTAGATCACAGAACAGGTACTGCAGACTAGCTCTAACTCCTCATCAGCCTTTTGTTGGGTATGCCTGCTCTGATCAACATAGTGATGAAATATCTAAAACAGGCTACAGTCTAGAGCTCTATGTACAATAATGTCACTAGTTAATGGTGGACATTACAATAAAGAGTCATTTGAAGACACAGCCTTTGAAAATCTTTCTGTGTCGTGTTCAGGACTGACCACTCAATAAGAATCGAGAGATCACAAAGCAATGCCAACTTTAAAAGACAGCAACTCCATAACACAGATCTTCACCGGGTAGAATTAACTACCATTTGTGAATATTATTAATTCTTCTTCTATCGGAGTCTCAGAAAGTAAAGATCAGGAATTTTAACATCCACAGAAGATGAATGTAGGGAGTTTGGTCGCATTATTGCCTTAGGCTAGGAAGTTTCCAGATGTCCACTGACTGCAGGACATGCCAACACTCTTTGCTCCTGTTTCCTGGCTGCCTCAGGCAAGGGGTCTGCAAACTCTGCCAATGACAAGTCAGCAAAAAAGCTTGCCATGGTCTCCTCCCTCTTCATGCCCTTTCACTGGTGATAATTAAGGTGAAAACATGCAAATCAAACAACTCAACCTACTTCATGCATTTTAAAGGAGCAGAAAATGCACAAGCCAAAATATATATTGGTAGATCCACCTCATATAAACTTTATTTTCTCTTTCACTTGGACAGTTCCAAACCTGAAAATGATTGGCAGTTCTGCATTACTAAGTTTTTAAATGGTTTAATGCTAAGCTAAAAGCTTGATCCCATAATGTATATATTTTACAGAAGCAAACATGCTCTTCACAAAATGAGTGTTTTCAGTATTCTGCAAAAAAAAAATAACATTCTAGAAGATGAAAACAGACCACTGTCTGAGTCAAATCAAATAAAATGTTAAGACCAAGCAGTAAATTCATCAGCTTCACCCAAAGCAAGTGTGAACAAGCGGTAATGCCTTGCCATGAATGTTGTTCATACTTTTCCTCATTAGGCAGAAGGTATTTTGAGGTAAAGAATTTGTTCAATGATCATTTCTCTAAACTATTTCACAGCTCAGATTAAATAAAAAATTCACTCCTTCCTCTCTCCAACCCCCAAAATAAATACCACACTTCAAGCTTTTGAAAATTTCTGGAAGAATGATAGTTTTCACTCTTTTCATGAAGGAAATCTGATTCTAAAGCCAGATAATGGAAAATACAGATCACACTGAATGTTCACAGTTGCTATTCCTTTAGGGATCATATTATTTAGATAAAATCAGGGTTTCAATACTAGAAAAAACATATTTAACCCCCCTCACCACTCCCCTCTCCCCCAGTAAATTAGGTAGACTGATACAACTGGCTCACTTTAGAAGCAAAGCCAGAAGTTTCTTTCCATCACTTGGCTTGGTGATATACACCTTTAAACACATCAATATATTCCTCTTTGAGCTTGTATCAGGGCAGCCACACATTTTAATCAAGATATACTTCAAGGTTTAAAAAAAACTTATTCATACTTAAAGTATATCCTTTTGTCCTTTAAAATAACCCTGAATCCTGCAAGAGAATGGGAAACTTATGAGCAAGACTGATACTCCCATAGGTAGGAAAAAGTAACTGGAAAATTCCAGCCATCACCACGCTAACTCAATCTAACTCTGGCTCTATCCAGTTAACCAACAAACCCAGAAAGTTTTGCATTAACAATTACGTGATGAAGCTAACTGATGTAAAAAGTATCTTCAGATCTGTATTTAAGAAATGCTTCTCTAATTCCACTCCTTTTTTTTTTTTTCTCCTGGAAATAATTTAAGTAAGTTATCCTGATTAATTTAAAAGTATAGCTTCATGTTTTCTTTTGGTAAAGAAAAGCAACAAATTAGAGGTTTAAACGCAATCCTAATTTCAGTCAAGAGAACAGGAAAATAGCTATTTGCATCATTCAACTTACATGGCTTCTAACCTAAAATGCTACCAGCACCTCATTTTTGTGTAGAACTTCTCTATTCTTTTCCATTTAATAGTACATTCAATAAGGTTTACAGATATAAAAAAGCACAACACATTATACATCTTTGAACACTGCCTGATACAACTGCCTATAAAAACCTATTTTGGCTAAGCCCAAATTATACTAAAAAAAACAGTGATAAAACTGGTAATAAAATTTAACTTATCAAGCTTTAAAAAAAAAAGCCAAGTAGGTATGATAAACATCTCACTAAAATGAAACATTAAAATTTATCTAAATTCAACATTAAAATTTATTTGGAAACTATAACAATCTAGAA
The DNA here is from genome assembly GCF_009769465.1 of Tauraco erythrolophus. Lineage (NCBI taxonomy): Eukaryota > Metazoa > Chordata > Aves > Musophagiformes > Musophagidae > Tauraco > Tauraco erythrolophus. The sequence continues at coordinate 82,495,778 of NC_141468.1, forward strand.
AATGGGTCTATTCGTGACAATGTAATTTAAAAAGCATTTCCCACAGCTCATTACTTTTAGTTCTGGGTTGGAAGCCAACCACCTACATGAAGAGTCAGAGTTACAAGGGAACTTTTATGCTAATAGCAATCTGCCAAACCACATAAATCATAAATATTATATCAGTTCTGTATCTGCAATATATCCTCACCACATTAGAGTATCATAAAAATTGTCAGTTGATGCATCAATGAAATTATCCTAAGCATAGGCTTCTGAAAGCTCTAATTTAGACCATCTAAACTCAATCTGGAAATGATTTTGTGCTGGAAATATGTATCTCACTTTTACCAGCATCAGTTTCACTGCTTCCAAGAATTTTCAGACAGATGAGTGAGATATTTTTGCATGTATTCATCTATCAAGACTTGTCATCCTTAAAGAAAATAGCAAAAGAAACCAAAACCAAAGTGACAAAGCAAAACCCTGGGCTTCCCTGGCAAAATATTTCTGTGTAGACAGGTGTGCTGTAATTTTCTAGCTATAATATGGAAGATTATCAGCATAGTAAAATAAAAACCCCTTTCAAAATTGGTATCTGTAAAGATTTCTCAAATCATAGTATTGTAGCACTTTTATAATTAGACCTGTAAGCGCTAGGGAGGACAAAAGAAGGCATGTATTACATATTTCTTCTGTGATGAGAAAACATTTACTGTGAAGCAGAAACTAAAGCATATTTCAATTATTTAGAACTTAAGCTACAACCAGATACAGTTTTGTGGGTTGGATTTTATTTTTTTTTCTAAATAATTTTTAGGCTGACAGATTCTGCAGCTCAATATAGGACATTCATATAGAAATAAACACACAGCTTGGCAGATGATATACATACAATGACTGGAAATGCATCTGGTTTTCCATTTGGTCTCCCCCTACACACATATACAACCCCCAAAATAACATTTGAAAAATGGTCATCTATTACCATTGCCATATGAGCTACATGTTAAAATAAGGTAACTCACAAGTGTCTCTTTGAAAGTACTTCACATTCAGTGTTGTAAGCTAATTTGAGCTAAAAAGCTCAAATTCCTGCTACATTCAATCTCTTAGACATGTGATCTAGTAAATGAGCATGTCTGAATAAAAATCTTGGAAGTTATACACAGCTTCAGTAAGCAATAAATCTGCAAAGGATTTCTACCTAAAAATTAGGTTTCTGTTTAAAATCTCAACTTTGAATGCTATAAATGTTGTGTGCTACTTCACAAATATTGTAAATTACTGAATGCTGGATTCTTTTTTAAAAAATGTGTTTTTCCAATGGAGGAAATGCTTTACGTATAAAGAAAAACAGTTGTTAAAATGTATAGGAATTACTCACCAGTCTCCAGGGAAATTCATTCTTTACCAAAAGCTTGACACACAAATAAGAAAAACCACATAAAGATATGAGGTACAACCCTTTTCTCTTGGAAGCTTCTCCCCAGTGAGTACTGCACAACCCTGACCCAGAGAAAAAGCAACTTAGCTGTCAGGATTGCCAGCCTCCAAGAAAGCTGATACTGGAGTGATGTCACATACTTCTGAAATGTTACTGCAGCTCCAAATTATCAACTCTCTTCTACCAGTAAAATCCCTACCTCTAGATGACGGAAGGCAAAACATTTAACAGGATTAAATTTCAACAGGAGCTAATAGTAAAGATTTTTAAGAGCATATCACAAGGTTAGACAAAATGTTACAGTCAAAAAAAGGGAAAAAGAACAGGTGCTGGCTATGTTAATCTAAATATGCTCTTCTAATTTACCTTCAAACTGCAAAGTTTTTAGCTGTTGCAGCAATATTCCTATAACACTTCCCAAGATGAAGGGGAAAAGCAAAGATCCGCGCAGACCACCACAGCATTGGGCATCTCTCTCTCTACAGCGCTCCAGCTAATCCAGTCAAAGTTCTTGACTTACGGTGGCCCTCAGTCGGGTCACCTTTCTCACTCTCTTGACCTCCTTCTGCCCCAACATTTGCCCTGCTCTCCTTTTTCTTGTCCTGCATGCCTTGCCCCAGTCGCAAGAGTACTTGGGAGCACAATGGACTCTAGGTAAGATCCTCAGAAAGCACTTGCCTAAGTCTGTTGGGAAACAAAAGGCTAGGAAACTGGATGAAGAGAAAAAAGAACAATAATCAGCAAAAAATATAATCCCTGTGTGGTAAGATCAGGAACTTTGATACTGAAAGGGATGCATCCGAACTACTAATACAGGATGGGAAGCTATGTACACTGTGAAGAACATCATAGAAAGGAAAGGAATGTTCATAACAGAGGTACTGAAGGATTTTTTATACAGGAAAGAAAAACCATGGACTAAAATTCTGCTTTAGAAGTATAAAGCAAAGAGGAGATGAATAGCATGAATAAAGTATGTGATACGTAAAACTCACTTTTGCGAAAGTGAAAACTAGAGTTGCAGTTGCAGGGACAGCTGAGGTCTTCTACAGATCCCAAAACTTAGACTAGAGCATGGACAGAGACCTTTCATATTAAAATCATAAGCATCAAAGATTATCTTCATGAATATTTTCAAATTAACGTCACACATCTTTAAATATGACAGCCCACAGGTTTTCAACAGTCCTGAACCAACAGTATGCTAAATTAGAGCTGGTTAGCATCAACGGGGGCACTGTGTGGGAAAGCACTGCCTCCAATCAACGAGCCTGAGGGCAGCGAAAGCCTTTCAGTACAGAAGAGGTCTGAAATTTTTTGGTGTTCTAATTAGAGAAATTATCTGTGACCTATAAAGAAAAGAATCTCGAGGCAATAGGTCCCAAATTCACAAGATAAATCACTACTTTTTAAAAACGATCCAGCATGAGTAAGATGAGAAATTCTAAGCAAAGGGTAAACAAACAAACCAGAAAGAACACACAGGCTGTCAAAGTAAAAGAATGGCGACGCAAGTTAGACACTAAAAATATTCTTCTGAAGGAAAGAATAAGGACTGGAAAAATACCCCAAACTGGTATGCAGTCAGAAAGGGGTTAAAACAGTAGTTAGCCGAGATGGGGGACCAAAACCTAGATAATATTCTTTCCCAGTTTTCAACATGAACAGTATCAACCACGGGAGCTGGGAGGCAGAAATAAATGCACGGGAACAGGCTGCCATTCAGGCAGGGAAGAAACTGGTTAAAGAGCAGCAGTCAACTGCGGAACCAGGAACCAACTGATGTACGGAAGACTCCTGCCAGAATTCAGTCCTGTTCTGAGGACTAACTTAAAATCAGTGTTTCCATTAGTAACTAAAAAGAAAGGCATACGTAATGAAGTCTGCTGGTGACAAAGCAAGGGGCATCATCAAACATGTGAGCTGTATTTGATAAAAATATGAGGAATAGATGAGTTTCATACGCAAAGAACCGGATAACCAAAAGGAAGGAGCAAGGATGGTGGAACAAAATTCAGGAGTACAAATGTAAGGTGATACCCCTAACTAACAAAACATCTGTTGAAAAACAGACAAGAATGTGAATGGCATCCTGTATGCACACAGATGGTTTTAGCCTGAGATCTCCACCTCTGTGTCCTGTGGCTACTTCTATGGTAAAACATGGAGAAGCCTGCACTTGCCACTGGCTTTTTTTGTCCATTGTCTAAGGGGTCCATAACCTGAGAAAGTTTGAAAGACAGTAGAATTAGAATATGATGAAGTAATGTAACTATGTCAATTAGTTATACGTATTACTTAAACCTAGAACAAAAATAAAAGTTTACCGATATGACTGTTCACTCTAAGAGAGAAGATGACAGGAATGAGCCTCACCTGGCCAAGCAGCATAAAGTAGGACAGGATTACACTACATAAAGATGATTCTAAATTGTACAGATAAAACACTAGGAAAGGTAAATTATGCTTGAGGCTCGAACAAACAGATAAAAGTTGTCCAAGATTTGTAAACTGGAGATAAAGAGTTTTAAAATGAGGCTGGTCTTGTCAATGGATAGATCGTACAACTTTTCTGTGTCAGAAAGAGGTTGGATTCAAAATCCACAATAAGGCAAGTGACCTATTTTGAAACAACCTCACCTGTCACACTCAGAATGGCAAAAGTCTGGAGCGCAAAACCTGAGCAGAGGCGTCTCCAGAAAGGAACAAAAAATGAGACTAGAAGCCAAAAATGAAACAATCCAGAAATCGACTGGAAAATTGAAGAGTTTTACCATCAGTCACGTGTTAAGTGGTCAATACTAGAGACTATGCTTCCCTTTCTCACTTGCTGGCACGTTTCATGTACAAAATTGATCCACTGCTTGCAATTAAGCTGATGATCTTTTCTTCGTTTTTTGTTAGCATACGACAAGCTTTACAGAAGTAATTGATCTCCTGTTAGTTCCACGGCTTTAATGCCTCTGTTTGCAAGAGCTGTGCTGTTTCCAGAAGAATCTAAGTTTCATTAATAGCCTCCAGCCCTGATTTCGGAGTTAAGATTTGCTAAAGCATCAGCACACAATGTTTGAAGACAAAGACAAGCAGGACCAAGGCAGCTGGAAGCGAGAAGAACTATCAGGTTCAAGACACAGTAGCTTACCATCAGGTAGGCGCTAATTTTGAATGAGAGAAAAACTTAGTATTAAATTACACGAACTTTCTGCTATTTTCTAGTTTTCAATTTCATTAAAACAGAAAATAGTTACTTCATAGCAAAAAGCTAACTCCCCACTTCTGAGCGGCGTGCAAACTGAGATAGCATCCAGTGCTAAAGCATCATCATTTTAAACAAATCGTTTAATATCATAAAAACGTAAGATAGCTGAGATTAATCCTGAAAATCTAAATCAGAGTAGGACAACTGGTCACAATTTGTCACTGTTGAACATACTATCCTAGAGACTTATGAACTGTTCCAGCAAACTTAATTTGCTTTTTTTAAGTAAGAAGAAAAATTACTTTGTTTTTCAGCCAAGCCAATACAAAGATGAAACAACATAACTGGGTCAAAGGAGCAGAGGAAAATAAAATTGCTCTGCGCACATATGTACGGGTGACCATTTGGCAACGTTCCTTATATTTTCCACAGAATTTACGGGTTTATGTTCATGTTATTACTAAGGTCTTTAGACATCTGGTTTAGGGAATGTGCTTCTGATGGATGCAACACTGTCTTATGGACAGTCTCAGAATGAGTGCTATGCTACAGAAAAACCTTAAGTCAAAAAGATTTTCCATATAAATGAGACTCATAGAAATATGTAAATTGGATAAGACCCTTAGTGCTCATCAAGTTCAACTCCACGCTCAGAGATAAATTCAATATCAGATCAGGCTGTAAAGGCTCTTGTCCAGTTGAGTTTTAAAAAACTTCAAGAATGATGATTCCATAGCTTCTATGTGCTCAAAAGCCTTTTTTCTCTCTCTCTCCCTCTTACTGACATGACTAAAACTGGACATATATTCCAGAGACAGTCTCAGAAGTGATGAATTGAGGGGAATAATGAGCACTCTCTCTAAGGCAGCTCAACATGTGGTTATCCTCCATCACCATTACAGTACAACATGTTCAGCTTGCTGTCCACCAGGACCCTCAGGCCATTTTCCGGGATGCTGCTCCTCACCTGCACACTCGCCTTTGCTGAAATTCAGCATGTTCCAGTCTGCTCACTCCTCCGGTTTGCTGAGTCCCTCGGAATGACCGCCCTGCCCTCCGGCACGCCGATCCCTCCTCCAAGGGTGGTGTTACCCAGGAACTTGCTGACGGTGCATTCTGCCTCACTGCCTAACTTGCTGATGAGTGTTACACCAGTTTCAGCCCCAGTATCAACTCCAAGAGAGACTCCTTATAAACAGCCACTCATTTAAAACTTCCAACTATTGATTGCTACTCCTTAAGCTCTATGGTGCAATCAGTTTTCCACCTACCTTCCAGTCCATTTGTTCAATCCAAACCCCCTCATTTGGACACAAGGATACTACATGAAACTACACCAAAAGCCTTGCTAAAGGTAAGTGGCTTCCACTGCTTTCCCCTCACTTGAAGAGGCAGTCATCATAGAAAGCAGTCAGGTGGACCAAGCAAGATTCCTCCTTGATATATGCATGCTGGCTGTTTCCAATCACCTTCCAGTCCCTCACAAGCCTAGAAGTAGTTTCTGTGAGAATTTGCTCTATAAAATTCCCAGGGAAAGAGGTGAAGCTGACCAGTGTTTACTTCCCTGGATTCTCTTTCTTGCTTTTCTCTTGAAAACAGTAATATTTGCCTTTTTCCAGTCATCAGTTATCCACACTGATAAAAACAGTCTCACGGTGACATCTGCCAGCTCACCCAGCACCCTCAGATGGTTATGTTCCCAGAATAAGAATCCATAGCTATTTCAAGCATCACTCAGAAAATAAGCTATAACTGAATGTCCTATTAAAAAAAAAAAAAAAGTGAGAGAGAAGGGCCTTGAGGCAACTTAAAGCTGTCAAAAGAAGAAAGAAGAGGTGGAACAACAAATGACTCCATAGGAAAGACCTCACTGGTCCTGGTTGGAACCAAACCCAGGTTGCAGGTAGGCTCCAGCTACTGGCTGCCTTCTGCTATATCCATGAAATTGCTGTAAATCTATGACTGAAAGCACTCATGTTGCTCTGGCATTTCTTTAAGCTCACTCTGCTTAGTTTAAGCTCTATATACCACGAACAAAAATATTAATGAATTTTGAAGTAGGAATTTTGACTGCTTGCTGGTGGCAGAACAGACAGAAGAAGTTTTTCCAAAGGAAAAGCTCAACCTTGGCTTGTCTTGTAACTGGAATGTCTTGTTCTTCCCCAAAGATCAAAAGTGTTAAAGATACGTAATAGCAGGGAAGGCAAAGCCTCAACAGCCTGTGGGACATCTTCTCAATTCCAGTGACATATAATCACTGACAGAGAACCTTAAATAAGCTTGGGAATAAACAGTCAGCATCTAGAGTCTCCAGTCTTTCCAGAAAAACGTGTTTATAGTACCCTACATGTATACAGCCCTTAATTCTATGCATTTAAAATGAAAAGAAACAATGAAAATGAATTTGTTTCCTCCTTTCCAATGCTTTCAATGGAAGGAAACAGTATTTTTAGATTTACTTCTGGAAGACTAGGATTAAAGCAAATGTCTGGTTAAAGCAACAGATGTGTATATTAATTTAAAAAAAATATACAAATTTCTCAGCTACAGTATTTTCTATTAAAGCAAACTGCACCCCACTCCGAGCAATGCAGTCACTTACATCGCACTCTCGTGCTCAGAGGGAGCTTGCCATTAGGCACAGCTGCAACAAAAAGGTTCAGAGAAGAATTTCAGCACTCCACTGAAGCCAACACCAGCCACAATCTACTCTTCACACTAATAATAACGTACCGGATATTTTCTTCCCTTCCTTTTCTAAAACACCCTTCATGTCTAATCCAGTCCAAATTCAGAATGTAACTCTTTGGAAAAAGCAATCATGAAACCTGATTATCTAGGAATTTTATTCACTGTAAAACAGATTTGCAAGCATGTGCCAGACATGAAGGACTGACAGTCTCCCACAGCTCAGCACTAAGACCTGAATCTCCTGAAAGAGAAGACAAACGCTCTTAGTCCATTTTCTGAAGGCGATGACAGTCTTCTGCTCCCTCCAGTGGCAAAAAAAATTAATCCAGAAGGAGGCCATTAAAAAAGCACCATTTGCAGGTACAGTACTGTTCTTTGAGGTTCATCAAACCGAAAATTTCTAGTCCTTAAAAGAGATTTTTGTTCTACAAAAAATAAACAGTCTAAATTGACATTCAATTTGAACCCATATTTATGCAAAGAAGTTTTAGGAACTGATAAATATAAAGTAGTTGACAATGAAAACAGATTTTAAATTGATCTATAATCCTAATGTTCGCAGCCATTTTCTCAGATTATGATAAAGAAAAAAGGCCATCTTTAAAAATAAAAATACTTTTGATGGTAATATTAGGAGCAATCTTCTGTTTAAAAAAAAAAAATCTCACAGAAGGCTGCTGCCACACAGATATCACCTGCCTACTCTTGTCAGTGTTTGATGTATCCCTTCTCATAAGCTTCAAAAAGTTTTTAAAAACAAATGAGCATAGAAAACATAGCATTTTCTGAAAGGTGAACCAAATGAGTAGTTAAAAAAATAATTCTGACATTTAGTGTAACTTTGGGGATACACTTTAGATACATTAAACATGTAAGTAGCAGTCTTCTATATCCAAAAATTGACTGCAAAATTATGTTATTTCAAACATTTTTGGCTTATATTAGTGGCATCTAATACGCAATTTAACCTCATCTAACAACTAACTGAACTCTACTTAAAATTTGTACACCACTTAGGAAAAGTGACTTTTAATCTAAGAGTCTTAGAAATCTGAATTCTGGAAAAGCATAATGTGTGTGATGTGTCAGGTCCAGTAACTGTTTAATAGAACTACAAAATTTAGCATTTGTGTAACAGAGGAATGTAACAGCAGTATCCAGTAATGTTAACATCGCAGTATTTCAAAATTTCCAGCAGAGATATGGATAGATTACTGAAAAGTTTCATGTGCTATTTTTTAACTAGGTAAATGTTTGCAGTTGTTAATAACTGTAGATAATCTGCTGTGGCAACCCTTTGACAAACTTGTATTCACTTTAGTACCAAAAATGTGGAAGGACTGTTGTTCTGGTCAAGATGGGGTACTGTTCAAACTACACGCTCCAGGGACGGCTCGGCAGCAAGCCTGCAGATGGCACCAACTCAGATACATCACGGGGAACAACATCGACGCCAGCGTCCAGTGCAGTGACTAAAGATTTCACTGCAGACTGTGACCTGGCTGGATTAACTCTAAGAGATGGCCAAGTACTCCACATGGTTCAAGTACACAATAGGTGGAAGTTGAAGTTCAAATGGGGAACAGAGGAGAGGACAGGAGTCTTCAAGAACACAATAAAAGTAGGTAGATTAGACCAAGTTTGCAGATGACACCGGTTTGGGGGGGCAGAAGCGGGAAGGTTGTTCAATACACCTGGGGGCAGGGGCTGCCATCCAGAGGGATCCAGACAGGCCGGAGGGGCCACCCAGAGCCCGGTGGTGTTCAGCGGGGCCAAAGGCAGAGCCTTGCCCCAGGGAGGATGCGCCCCGGCAGCCACACCAGTGGGGCCAAAAGGTCACAGGGGCTGATGGGCACCGAGCTGGGCACGAGCCAGCAGTGCCCCGGCAGCAAAGACTCCCAGTGGCTTCCCAGGCTATACCAACAGGGACATGGCCAGTAGCTCAAAGAAGGGAGAGATTATTCCTTCTGCTCTGCACTTGTTAGACCGTATCTGGAAGACTGTGTCCAGTTTTGTTGCCCCCCAGTAGAAGAAAGAGATTAGATAAACTGTCACAAGTTTAGCAGAGGGCCACCAGGATGGTCAGGGGCTGGAGCACCTGCCCAGTGAGGACAGGCTGAGGGAGCTGGACTGGTTCAAGCCTGGGAAAGAGATGGATTCAGAGGCCCTAACAGCAGCCTGCCTGAGCCCACAAGGAGGGTCTGGAGGGAATGAAGCCAAGCTCTTCACAGTGGAGCACGGCCAGAGGTTGAGAGACAAGCATGAATGGAAACCAGAGAGGTTCAGACTGGACATGAGGAAAAACTACTTTATGCAGGACAGTCAGCTGGTAAAACAGGTTGCCCAGAGAGGCTGTGGAGTCTCCATCCTTGGGGGCTCTCAGGACCATACAGGATTAATCCCTCAGCAGTGCGGTCTGAGCTCAGAGCTGACCCTACTTTGGGCAGGAGGCTGGACAAGCAATATCCCCTGTCACTTTCAAAAGGAGTAATCCTGTGGTTACTTACCAGTCACCTTCAGTAACCTTAAGGAATGATAAGAACCCCAGAGCTTTTTCATTTCATGCACTGACTGAGGTGGGGTACTGAACCCACATTTGAAGGTCCAAAAGATTAACATAAGTCTTTAAACACCACATGGAAGAAAATCAATTATCAAATCTCGCTGGTCCAAATTGAACCTACAACAGGTAAGTATAGCTTAAGAAAGTGAACTTGTAACATAATCCTTAAATTTACCAGAGGTTTTAAGCAATCAAAAAATCCTCTAACATAGATATTGAAAACTAGCTATATACTGCACTTCTTTTAAATCTAATACACTTAAATGTGCAATGTTTACACAAACTCAAAGCTATCCAATAGGTTAGAGTAGCTCCAAAGGATGTTACAATAAATACAGTTTAAACTGCATCTAAAAACTTCTAGGTTGGAGTTTTCCCTCTTATTTCCAAGGATTCTTAGACCATCCCTTTATTTTTAAAACAGAGAAACAATATCCTTCATAATTTTCACATCCTTTGAGGTTCTGATGCGCAATTAAGTCAAAGCCCTTGGACTGTCACAAAGAGGTTCCAGCCAACCTTCACATCCCTCATTTGCTTCTAAGGAGCAAAACAATGAACTGAGTAACCTGTGAGAAGGAGTACGTTCTGTCAGTAAAATGAATGCTGTCTGCATGGAGCAATCACGTCAGATGTTGATATTAGCATTGCTGTGACCAGCACTGAGGCCAGCCAGGCAAGGTCTACATGAGGACCAGTATCTTTTGTTACATCTACTGACAATGCTGGAAATGAGTTTTACAAAGCAAAAGCTTGAAATAAAGGCAGCAGTGCTCACGGATTCAGGCAAGCTGAAAACCATAATGCTGAGTCGAAATTCAGTACATTTATCAGATCAGCTGAGAAGAAAAGGAATCAGAGTCCAATACAGGGGAGTGACATTTGTAAATTTTTTTTTTTTAATTCCTTTTTTTCTTCCCCCTAAAAGAGAAGGTGCTAAAACAGTGGGATTAGCCGAAGTGGACTCGAAAATTACTGAGTTCATGAGTTTAAAGATCTAATAGGTTTCTGCAATTCGTTCCTGTACTTGTCTTTCAAATGCAATTTGCAGACTTTCCTTGAGGATTAGGACAACGGTGTGAGAAGTAGCTCTGTAAGAATTTTTCTCCCACTCTCTTTTAATGATTTTGAAAGTGTTCATACTGGTGGACAGCGGCTGTTTAGCTCCACTGGCACAGTCTCCACAGGCATGTTCCACTGAAGTACATCAAACAAAATACTGTTAGGTCAGTCATTTTGGTACCTCAAAATTAATTGGGATATCAAATATTCAGTGCTCAAGACTGAGAAGACACGTTTTCTCCAATAATTACAAGAAGATTCACATTCCAAGCAGTTCAGTTCTTTGAGGAATAAATTCTGATGATCCACATCTATTGCCTATGTAAGTCAATACTGCCTGTCAGAAACCTGGAATTTAATATTTTGACAGAAACAGAATTACTGGTAACCATCTCCAGAATTATAAAGGATTCGGCACACTCTGAAAGACCATCTAGTTAAAAGTTATGAGCTTCTTTATTCTAAGTACATGGGTTCTGTTTCTAACACAGATGACATGCTAGAGTTATTTGTCTGTCACTTTAAACTGTTAACATCTGTAAGTTATAATTTCTGCCTCCAGAGTAAGGGCTGCGATGGAACCAGACTCAGCACAGGAATCTACTGTCTTCAGCTAATTTAATTCCTTCATCAGGAGTAGTAGGGTCTTACTGATTATTCTTACTTTTTACTGTAATTCTTCAATTAAATGTCCATGTTCATTCCATAAGAGAAGTTGTAGAGAACTGGAAATATATTCACCAGTCACAGTGCCTAGATTTTTAGCAGTAAGAATGCTACTGGTGCATGCAAGAGGTCCCACAGGTTAAGAAGAGAAAAAGTATACACTATTTGCAGACAGACTGAAATGCTTTTCACTGAAAAAGGGTCCAGTCTTCTAAACTGTAAACTCTTCCTCTGCTACAGGGATATCAGAGCTTTGCAGAGAACCAGCTGGAAACATTTTAAAACTATTAAGAATATATTTCTTCTAATGTCTCTCAAGTAAATGGCTCTACCCTTTTCATTTAACCTTTTAAATAAAACCACAGAGGTAATAAGAGAAAAAATTTCAGCCTGGGAAGTTAAAGTGCTTCTGGACCAGGAAGTGTAGAAGTGTTAGAGAAACTACAACGTGGTGATGGTTGATGTAAAGTACTGGTTAGACTTACGTATACACGTACGTACACACCCCGTGCACTCACACTGCAGTGACTCCGACATTTCTTAGCTTCTCTTCCCTTGACTGCTGTATTATTACTCTTTCACGCAGTTCTCAAACTTTTTTCCAGCTTTATACAGGTGCAGTAGATGTTTTCAAAAATGTTTATGTGAAAATAGAGGGGGGAACTGCAGTCAGAACCTCTCAACATGACTTCAACACAGTAGTCACTGCTGCTCTAATAGATGCACAACTACATCAAAAAGATGAAGAAACTAAATAACTCTAATTTTGTTGAAGTCCCACACTGATAAATATATATTTAATAGCTCTGTTTAAACCAAATTGAAACTGTTCTTACTGGATTTCAACACAGACATGGTAATGAAATAAAAAAAAAAAGCATCCAATGGATCAAATTATCAACCCGAATATATCCTGCAAAGAAGAATCACTGCAGGACACAGCGAGGACAAGAATACCTTAGTGCTCAGGGTCCCAAGTTGATGAAGTAAGGACTTTAAACTTACCACGTAACAGGGCAGTGCCATGTTAAGATACTAGAATGGGCTGAGAGTGATCCGGAATTTCTAGGTGGGATAATGCAAAGCTGGTAGCTAAAATTGCAAAAACAGTCCAGCCTCATGAGTAAAAAAAGTTTCTCCGAAACTTTCTGAAAGTTCACTTTTCTGAAAGTTTCTCTGAAAGTTTCACTTTTCTCCCTATTGGGCCAGGTGCAGCTCTGCACTGACATGCATTTCAGAACCTGAGGTATTTCACTGACAGTCATGCAGGGATCACATCATCAAGCTAATCGCATCCGAGACATGTCCTTTGGCTTCGCTTTCTGATTTGTTAGACCTTCTACGCTACCTTGGTTAAGAAAATCTCTGTTTCCATTTCCAATTTGTACTATCATGACATAAAATACTCCCCATTATTCAAGCAACTAAACGCAACCAAAACGGTGAGATACTAACGCTGTAATGGAAGGTTGTGGAGAATGTTCTCGACCTATTCTGATCATTGAAGCAGTTAAGAAATTAAACTCAGCCTAAACATATCAAGTACCAGATTCAAAAGTCAAACTCACTAGGTATAGAAAACAGTTAAGAAAGGTCTCAGCTGCACCAGGAGTACTCCAAAGGGCTCAAGTAAGCCATCCAGTAGCTGGTTTTCCTTTTCCTCTTGGCCTGTGCCCATTTGTAACCATCCATATCTTACAGATGTTTCTGCAAGATATATTTTAGGATAAAATTTTAAGGATCTGGTGAAATTCCATCACTCCTCTAATTATTTTCTTTGATTCAGGCCACCTCCTCTTTCCCTCATCCTCTGTGCAACTCCTGCCTCCCACTGGCACCGCTGTGATCCGCTGAGCAGCAGCCAGACTCTACCAGACAGGCAGCTGAAGCCGCCTCTGCAGGAACTACGTTGTGGCCAAGACCATGCTGTACTCGGAGATACTTTCAAAGGCAGCACTAAAGTACGTATTTTGACAGCCTCAACAGGAGGGATACTAAAGATATCTGTCTTGTCTTTGCTCGTAGAGAAAACAAACGCGCTGGGCAGTGTGGGACGAAACAGATGGCACTACAGAAAATGGCGTTAAGTCATGCCTTTTCCTTCTCTGCTAGGATACAACCACCTTCATGTCTCAGGCTATTTTCTCCAGGAGGGAAAAAAATGTTTCATACTATTTCTCAGAACAGTGAAAAACAAAGAAAAAGTCTATTTTAGACTTCCTATGTAAGACACAATGTCTTACATCAGACAAATTTATATTCAGCAAAATTGTTCAAAATTGTACTGATCTCCTGGTTTTTAATGACAGCTCTGAAAACTTTTTCGCATTTCTTGATTCTCAGAACATTTTTCCCTCAAAAACCTACATCACATGCTGAACACATCTTGTCATAAAGAATTGGCACAAATTAACGTAGCCATTTTTGTTTTTTTCTTTTTAACTTAATCATGGGTCGCACTTAATTTGGCCTTACAAAAAAAAAAAAAAAAAAAGACTTCCGTAAAAAGACTTATTGTCCTCTTAAAACCTTGAAGATCATTCCATTAGGAGTGTTACTTAGTTTGGTTGCCAAACACCATGTTTTCACAGATTAAAAAGTCTTTATTTAATTGCCCATATGTTAATTTTTCATGTGAATGAGAGATTATCTACCAACATGGTTATGTTACGCTTATATAATTCACTGGAAAAAAATCTGGACCTATTATTATCATATATAAAGGAAAAAGATGCAAAAGGAGCATCTGAAATATAAATACAGATGGACAGATTTGTGAAGAAACTTTAAATACCGAAATACTGATTAATCATTTCTATATAAATAGGAAACTATAGAACACAAAAACATTTTGATGTTTGAGGTTTTTGGATAAGAACGTATTGCACAATTTGAATTGTATTCAAGCCCTGTCAAATAGCCTGAAGCACATAAAAATTAACTTTTCATTCTTTTTTCTCTATCCTCGTGCTTTGGAAGAGAACAAATTTGTGACTGGTTTAGAAACAAATAAGTCACTGTATGGCACACAGAATCATAGAATGGTTTGGGTTGGAAGGGACCTTAAAGATCATCTAGTTCCAACCCCCCTGCCATGAGCAAGGAAACCCTCTACTACACCAGGTTGCCCAAAGCCTCATCCAACCTGGCCTTGACCACTTCCAGGGATGGGGCATCTACACATACTTCCATTAAATTCAGATTAGTTTGAAGAACTCATAATGCAATTCCAGTTTTCTGAAAGCCACTGAGACATTTAAATACTAAGCCATTTATTGTCTCCTTACTGCAGTACTGAAATGTGCATTAGACTGAATATCCTAAAAATATTTCAAATGTTGATATTCTCTGGAACATAAAATTGTATTCCAAATTACCTTAAAAAATTTAGATCCATGTACATGCAAAAGGCAAAAATGTTATACCAGGCAGAAAACATACGGAAAAAAATAAACCTTATGCAATATTTTAAGAAACATCCCTTTTTTCTTTTGGCTTTCTCCTTCTTTCTTCCCTGCGCTTTTTTTGAGAGCTGGAAATTCTGATCTATGAAAGAAACGTTTTACTTTTGGTTGCCTTTTAGGAAATGTAAAGCTCCCAACACTCCTTTATACAAAATCATTTTTTGAATTTTTACTGATAGACATTCTCACTAAATACCTATTCATTATTGAATTGCAATGATATAGTATATTCATGGCTAAAATCTGCCCAAATTCACAGGACTGTGTCTAACATCTATTTTAAACCTCCATGTACTGAAAAAGTAGAGAGCCAACTCTTAGCTCGTTCAGCCAGGACTCAGCCAACTCCTCAAGATTTCTACTCTGTACAAATGAGCTGAAGATTTAAAAAAAAAGAAAACAATTTAAAATATTGTAGGTTTTCACTTTACTAAAACTGTTTCTCAACTTATACTACATACATATAGAAAGGATTAATAATGCCTTCTTTATTTTTCCACAAAATTGCAGACTCAATGCTGCCATTACAGTCATTTTTCAATGAGTACTGGTGTGCAGTTTCTTTTTCACTTGGAAAAGTAAATTTAGAATATGCTTGTGAAATATAGCTCCACTCCTTCCTCTACTCATTAAAAAAAAGAAAGTACCTAAAAAAATGGCATTATTCTCTTGAAAGTATCAAGATTGTAGCATACTATCTAAAATGGGTCAAGATTTGATGCAGAATGCTGACAGGGTTTTTAGATGCAACCTTCAGTCTAAAATTGTCACAGGCTCTCCATCTGGCACATGAACTGAGTATGTGCAATTGTCAGCAGGAGTAAAGTCTTTCATTTAGGAGACAACGTGAATGGAAAAAGACTGAGCCTTCACTATCCAAAAGATTTTAATCATTCAAAAAATACTGGTAGGCAGCTTAAGTGATATATAATATATACACAAGACATTCCCCTTCATCCTAATCCCTAACTTCCATATCCTTTCCTGATTATTTTCGTTCCTTAGTTCTGTACAAACATTTATATTTAAAAATTTCAAGCAGCACAAAGTTTATTTAAACATTATTTCAGCAGTGGTGCTTCCTCAAAATGACTAAAGTCACTGCCACGTTCTTAAGGGTAAACTGCTCTCCCAGTGAAAATGCCACACAAGTCAGTAACTTTTTATTCATGTGGAAAACAGAATCAGCTTTTCATCCTCTTCAAAAAATAACTGAACAAGGTGAACCACATGCCTTACATTGTCTGTCACACGAATGGGCACTTCAAGGATCCTTCCAGAGACCTACAGCTTCTCAAAGTCTGAAAGACAGGTCTACATAGTGGAGTTATAGAACTTAAATCTCACACTCTGGTATTTTACTGCAAGTTATAATATACTGATCCACAATAAAATGAAATAAAATCTTACTGATGACTGGCATGTGTAAAATGACTGAATCATAACATTCTTTGAAATTGAGTAAAACTATCTTTTTTTCATTTTAGTTCTCAATTCAGTGCAATTTAAGTGCATTCTGAATAAACTGTACAACTTGCAGCCCTTTTACACATTTACCCTCCCTGCATATTTTGTGTATGTGTGTGTGTAATTAAGAAATTAACAAGACTAACACAGATTACAGCAAAACAAAAGGTAATGTAAGGGTGTCGGGTTCTCCAAGACCTCAGATTCATCTACTTATGTGCAATCACCACTAAGATCATAAACCCAAGGCAAAGATTTCTGCACGCTACCTATGACCAAAAGTGGACTTACACGCTAATTAAAATGGGAATAGACAAGAGTAGCATTGCAGAGTAGACAATATCTTGCCTGTAAAACTTAAGTTAATATTTATAACTATAACATAGGAATTCCTCCTTTTGGAAAACTAACCAGAGTCAGCACTTAACTTCAAAGGAAAAGATAAACATTATACTGAAGAGCAAAATAGACGAGATCAAGGTTATAAAAATAATTTGACTTGAGATGTTTAACACTTGCAAATTTCTGCTTTCCTTGAGACTAACAATTGTTCCTTTACAAAATCTGTAAAATACGACTCCTTATACTTTTAATCTTCATTATTTCAAAGGAATATCTTAATAGAATCATATTAAGTTCAAACATCTTCAGCAATCTAAACCAGAAATCCCTCATTTTTGTAAAAAATGCTTACAGTGATAAAGGAACACTGCCAAACCAGCTAAATGCTACTTTCTTTGCACGCCTTTACCTTTTATAACTCTGTTCCTGTTACATTGCCGTTCCCATCGCTTGCTCTGCAGTCACTAATACCAGTCTTTACCTTTCTCATCTCTTCATTCCCTTCCTATAACGTTTTAAGTTTTCTGGGTTTGTTGTTCATCTGGAAACTGTCCTATGGCAAATCTGTGCAGCTCCGTGGCATTTTCCAGATCTCTGAGGCACACAGCTCACGGCACCTGAAGGGACCACCGTTACGGAACAACGTACACTAGTTACAAGAGCAAAAACTCAGTATCAGAAATAACAGGCTTTGAAGATAACAAGTCAGTACAGTAATACATTTTGCACAACACAGAGTTGTAGCTACCCCTTGCTGTCTCTCTTTCCTCCTTTGTCAGAGCCGCATGCCAGAATCCTGTTTTGGCAGCCCAAGTGCAGGTTTTCCGATGGGTTATGACAGTCCTTTGCCCCAGCGAGGCCTCAATTAAACGCATTATCCGCAGGCTTTAACAGAAATCTGAACTATTACACCCACTTACATCATTTCCCCGAGAACCCTGTACCAGAGGTCAGGCAAACTAACCTTCAGGCACTCAAGATTCACACACACCACTCTGTCCTCTCTCCCTTCCAACCAGGACTGTCAAGACGACAAGGAAGCTTATGGGTTTACGGATTTTACTCCTATGAATCACGTCAATCGGAATCATAACAGGAGTTATGTTCAGCAAGAATCTCTTTTGTTAGGCTCAGTGAATTCACTGACAGGCAGTTTTTCCCACTGTTCTTCAAATCTTTTATCCAGAAGACTATTTAAAGTATATACACCTAATCACAACAGGATGAAGAGTACCTGCTCATAAAACCAAATAACCCTCCCCAACCCAAAAATATATGGGAATGTTTTATAATTAAGACTTCTAACCTCAATCCGGCGATGAACTGCATTTTAGGAAGTAACTCCAGTATGCCACAACTGAAACCTTAAAACAC
This sequence comes from Tauraco erythrolophus, assembly GCF_009769465.1. Classification (NCBI taxonomy): domain Eukaryota; kingdom Metazoa; phylum Chordata; class Aves; order Musophagiformes; family Musophagidae; genus Tauraco; species Tauraco erythrolophus. The sequence continues at coordinate 82,514,032 of NC_141468.1, forward strand.
ATATGAAGTTCAATCATGACCTTAAATCATCCTTATTCACTGAGTGAAAAGTGCAGTTAGGAATCAACTTTTTTTGGGAGGCGGGTAGGTGATGTCAGAGTTTATGAATTCATTCACTGCTTTTTACAACCCCAGTTTAGATGTTTTAAAAACATATTGTCAACTGAGTTTTTGCTAACGTTATATGCATTGCATTAAAGAATTTAAAAGTCATATTTTGAAGATGCTCTTGGTCCAAATAAGATTTTAAATCAAATGCAAGAACTAAGCTTTGATAATACTTTCAATCATAAATCCTACCTTCCCACAGTTAATTCAAAATTAATTAAATGTTAGGCTGTATCAAACACTCACTTTAGCTACTACAGAGATTGTAAGCTTGTTCAGAAATTCCAATTAAATCCTACCAAAGTGCAGTATCTCAGTCATAACAAAGAACTAGGAGATGCCTTTTTCTAGTTCTTATCTGGTTAAAGAAGGAAGCGCAAGCATATCCATCAGCAAAACTAACAGCTGTTTAGCAATTTGTGTTGAAACCAAGTACTGTAAATATCCTTCAGCTTTATCTTACATAAATAAAATTCTCTTTTGAAAGACTACTCAAACTCCCTCTAAAATACTAGATACACAAAATAATCCAGGTGTTAAACCAATTTACTAAGAACAAAGAAAATGAAAAATGACTACGAAGTGATGGTTGAAGAACAGTTGCTATATTTAGAATAGTTAGCTAATTTGAAGAAGAAAAAAGATATATGCCCATTTTTTGGAATTCTGAGCAAAGAGCCTAGCATTCCTGTTAAAAAAGCAATTCTTTTTCAATAAAGAAATTAACACATACATACCAGATTTGTTTGAGTGAGGCGAGCAACAGCAGAGACATTTCAAATAGATACCATTATTAGAGAACAGAGACAAGCATCAAGCTGTTTTATCGAGGTATCTAAAGGCATTAGAAAGGAAAGAGATGAATGTCGACTCACCGAACACACTGGCGATCTAACAGCAAGGCTTGTCTCACATCTCAAGTTTCCAGTTCCAAGAGAAATCCTATGAGCACTGATAGAGAGATGACAAAAGGGCATGCTGTGCTCTCCTCCACTTCAGCTGAATGACAGCTCCACGAACGGGGAGCCGAGACACACGCTGCAAAATCTAAAAGAGTGGGTACTTGATACGAGCATGCTCAGTATCGCATTTAGAGCGGCCTGATGCTTCATCTCAGCATGAGATGGCCTGCTTCCAAGCAATTTCAGAACTTTAAGTCAAATCTAAAATCATTAATTGGAATACGCAAGCCTCAGCCACCAAGCAGTATCGATTTTTATAAATCTGCACTGATGCACAGATAATTATTTGCACTGCTTCCCTGCAAGGCATCCTCAGGCTTAAACACTATCATCATGTGCTTCAATGTAATTACCCGATGCCACCGTATTAGACTGAAAACCTTTCCAGGACAGCGTATGATTTGAACACTAAGCAGCCCAATTCATAAATCAGACAAAGACGACAAATCTGTTAAATATTCTCTAAATCAATTTAAGAATTATCCTACCCGGTGATTTCTGGGCAGCTTTTTTTGGGGGTAAGGGAGACGAGAAGGAAGGCTAGAGAAATGTCCAACAAGTGATTTATGTGCCAAACCAGCTTAAGCACTTAAAATCTCTTCATACATAAGAAACCATTTAGCTTCCTAATGAAACAATTTATTTTGATATCAAAAGCCAGATGATTCACATGCAAAATCCTATATCAAACCCTTTCCCTTTAGAGATTAACATCTTTTCATTCACTGACAGACACAAATAGTATAGAGGTCTTCCACGCTTTGGTTTTCTCTGTCTCACAGGCCTCTTTCCATATTTATTGTATATTCATTTTTTCCTATGAATACACTACGTCTTTCCCCTCTTGTGGGAAGAAAAAAGTTATGCCCCAGGCACACTACATTTTTTTTTTTTTTTAAATGCTTTCTTGCTTATCATTCAAGCTGAAAGCAAAGTCAGGCAGGCTGCTTTATAAATGCTGTATTTTAAAAGACATTATATAAAAACCAACACAGCCCCCCTCCCGCTCTCTACCACAGCATGGAAGTATGTAACTGAATTTGGAGCAAACTCTCCTACTTGGAAGGCATGTATCAAATCAATTACTTCTAACTATGGTGGATAAAGGTTAATACAATGTTAAGCAGAGAAGCAAGACATTATTCTTCAGCTTCACTAACATCTACAAGTAGCTTAAAGATGAGGCTTTTGTAACTGTGCGAAGCAGTTAGTATGAGAATCTGCAGCTTTAGTCATAGCGATCTGATGTCTAAGACTCACACTCTGCACTCCTGTGCTTTGAAAATCAACTTGACATGAAAACAAAATATTTACTAAGGCAATTATTTCAACATTCATCCTTGCCCTTTGCCTTTGAACTCGCACAAAGCAGTAGGAAGAACTTTTACTTCAGAAATTCCTTCCAGGCATAAACCCAGGAAGTGAAGATGCACAATAGAGCTATGGCACAGCTAAACCTGATTTGCATGAACAATCTGAAACATCTCATTTCATATTCCAGAGATAATACTACAGCACTATAAAAAGAAGTTTATTTATAATCACGTAACACTAACTGCATTAATTTGATTTTTAATCACGTAATACCTTGGTAGTTAGTTTTCTTACACCAATACATACAAACAACAACCCTTGCTGCAAGGTTTGTCCAGGTTGCAAAATGCAAACCATAAGGCAATGAAAAGTCTGTTTATTGACAAGAATTTCAGTATTTCCTTGCCAGCTAATGAACTTTTTTAAAGAGAAGTGAAATGAGTATTAAATCATATTTCATATTTTTATGTAATCTTATCTTCTCTCATCACCTAACTTTCCATCATTTGCTCTGTTATTGCTTTCTGCACTTATGCAGAGAGACAGACTGGTGAAATACACCATATTTTTAAAATGGAAGATGTCATTAATGTTAAGAGTTGTCTCCTGAGTGAGAAATGTTTTCATCCAGGCAGGTGTGGTCTAGCTTCATTCTAAAAAAAATATAAATATGTCATCGAAGAAAGATTAATAGTACAAATCTGTATCTACCTGATCACTAGTTTGTAGTTGCCACATCCAGAAGATGAAAGGAAAAAAGCAGCTGTTAACAAAATCCATTAAAATTGAAGTAAATATTGTTCACTTGTTTCAGCTTTATTCACCTTTGCCTCCCAAAATCCCATCAAGCTGAACACAAATTACGAGAATTTTCTTCGAGCTTTACAACAATTTACAAGTTCAAAAGATCTGCTCTGAAGTTAAGTTTTTGTGGACATATTCTCCCCCCAAAAAAACATTCGCATGGATAAAAGCCCTCTGCATTCCTTGGACATCTGCCTAACTTCTTAGAGGAGCTTAAGGAAGTTTCGGGACAATTTTTGTTCCTTCTGTTGATGAATCTGTATTTCAGATTCCATCCACCCTCACCAAGTTCGCCGATGACACCAAGCTGTGTGGTGCCGTCGACACGCTGGAAGGGAGGGATGCCATCCAGAGGGACCTCGACAGGCTGGAGAGGTGGGCCCGTGCCAACCTCATGAAGTTCAACCAGGCCAAGTGCAAGGTCCTACATCTGGGTTGTGGCAATCCCAGGCACAAATACAGACTGGGCGGAGAATGGATCGAGAGCAGCCCTGAGGAGAAGGACTTGGGAGTACTGGTGGACGAGAAGCTCAATATGAGCCGGCAATGTGCTCTTGCGGCCCAGAAGGCCAACCGCGTCCTGGGCTGCATCAAGAGGAGCGTGGCCAGCAGGTCGAGGGAGGTGATTCTCCCCTCTACTCTGCCCTCGTGAGACCTCACTTGGAGTACTGCATCCAGTTCTGGAGTCCCCAGCATAAGAAGGACATGGACCAGTTGGAGAGGGTCCAGAGGAGGGCCACGAAGATGATAAGAGGGCTGGAGCACCTTTCCTATGAGGACAGGCTGAAAGAGTTGGGGCTGTTCAGCCTGGAGAAGAGGAGGCTCCGGGGTGACCTTATAGCGGTCTTCCAGTACCTCAAGGGGGCCTACAGGAAAGATGGGGAGAGGCTGTTCAGGAGGGCCAGTTGTGATAGGACAAGGGGTAATGGTTTTAAAATAGAGGGAGGTAGATTCAGGTTGGATATTAGGAAAAAATTTTTTACCATGAGAGTTGTAGAACACTGGAACAGGTTGCCCAGAGAGGTGGTGGATGCTCCATCCCTGGAGACGTTCAAGGCCAGGTTGGACGAGGCCCTGAGCAACCTGATCTAGTTGGAGATATCCCTGTTCCTTGCAGGGGGGTTGGACTAGATGACCTTTGAAGGTCCCTTCCAGCCCTAACCATTCTATGATTCTATGATTCATTCTCTTAACGACCTACAAATTGTAGCTGCAATAATGAAATGCAAAAGGATATGAATAGCACATAAAACAAAATATTTTGATTCTACAACTAATGCAAAATGCTACTTACAAAGAAGTATCTTTTCAATGTCCCTTTCAATGACATAAATTTGAGTTTCAAGATTGGTACATTTGGTAAGAAAGGTTTATAGTAAGTGTGTATAAATTTGCCAATTTGTAATCTAATAAACATCTATCAAAAGAAAAAAATGAAATTAACACATAAGTACGCAAATGTGCCCAGTACATAGGACTTCCAGCAAATAATTATTCTTCTGAACCGGGCAAAACTGGTGTTAGATTAAAATCAAACTTGAGACCTGAAAGCTGAAACACTTCTCTAAAGCTTCTGCATTGATGACACCAAACCAAAGCCTTGTTATCACACATCACGCTAAAACTGTGCCAGACTTTGTGTGTCGCTACAAAGACTGAGTTCCACCAGCCCTGGGAGAGTGTTACAGGAATAAGATTCATCTCAGTAAACTTGGCACACAGTTAGAAGACACAACAGAAAATGTTTAATGACTGAGCCTTTGGTGTTTTTTCTTTTAATATATTTATCAAGAAATCAGGTGGTGAATACTTTTGGTCCTAACACCTTCTCACACAAACACAGTCCGTCACCTGCTCAGAAAGCTGAGCAGCTCATTTTAACAAGATTGGTGATTTGCATTATGTTTAGGTTCATTCTGAGTCACAATATCAAACCCATCACGATTTCAGAATGAAATATGATTTAGTTCTAAGCTTATAACTAGGCTTTATATGGATTTTATTAAAAGTTTTGACTTACGCAACTGTTTTTAACTAAACATGATAAATTCTTTAGTAAATTATACACAGCTGGGTTTCACAAGATATTCTGGCATCTTAAAAAGAATTCCACAATCATGTCTCTTATCCACAAACTCTTTCAGCTCTCTTCTCGGTTTTGGCATGATCACACAAGCAACTTTCCTGGATTTGGTCTATTAGAAGTAATACCTCAGAACACCTCTCTCAAATACTACATCACAGATTTCTAAATTTCTTCCTTTTCTATATAGTTTAAAGCTACATTCTCCAGAAATGTGTAGCAATTTAAAATCTGTTTGCCATTATGTTTTTACATCTTAACTATCAGCTGACCTATTCAGGTGGAAAGAACATTTTTCAGACGAAACCAAGAAAAAGTGTATATCTGGGTCTAGGCAACCACAAGAGAAAAAACTACATATACAAAGTTCAAAATAGGAGTAATTTTTCTCTTATTTACATAATACCATTTACATTCTTGTTTCTAGTCACGTTTGCCTGTGCTACATAATTCCAATGTGTCAATATTTAAAGTCTTCCTATACTAGTAAGTACATTTCTCTGGGTCTTTTTCTTTTGTGAGTATTCTTGCAACTCATTTGAAAATATTGTCTCAGTTTACAACCTTCCTTTGCGTCCCAGGTGTTATTTTTGCTTTCTTCAACTTTATTCTTTTATTTTTTTCCCTGTTGTTAACCCATCTCCCTGTGGCTTCAATACTAAAAGTAAATTAAATAGATGTTGAATATTATGCAAGAACAGTAACTTCAAACAATCAGGATCAAAAATAGATGAGAAAAGGAACATATATGTCTCCTGGACTTTTATTAATGCACATATCATGTGGCTAAAGGCATCAGGAACTGATTCATCCCAAAATCAGGACTAGGACATACAAACACCATAGAAAGTGTGGTTTGTTATCTGCAGCGTTTGTTTTACTTCTGTCACTATCTGTGTTTTCACAGTTTATCTGTCAGTTAACTCCAGACACTCAGAGAAGCAACAGCTCTCTTGCCCTCCCCGAGTTTAGCAATCTCAGTGCACCTGCAGCAAAACTACAAAGAACAGATAGTCTTCAACTATCTTGTGGGGCATTAACATTACTGACTCCAAGAATCATAGAATCATAGACTCATAGAATGGTTAGGGCTGGAAGGGACCTTCAAAGGTCATCTAGTCCAACCCCCCTGCAAGGAACAGGGATATCTCCAACTAGATCAGGTTGCTCAGGACCTTCTCTCAGGTTGCCAAGAACCTTCTCCAAAGGATGTCCTCCTCATCTCATCTCATCTCTTCATTTGAAGGCTTCATTGGACTAGATGATCCTTTGAGTTCCCTTCCAATCCCTAACATTCTGTGATTCTGTGATTCATGATGGAGGACTTCACAATTACATGACATGGCATGAAAGAGCAAATGAGGCAAAGGACCAAAAAAATACAATTTACTACCTCACCTGAGAAGAGACCTGGTAAGTCTATCTTTTTATAGGCTTTCACACCTCATCTGCCCACAATTAGACTGAATAGTCAACTATGAGCTCGTGCATCATCATTTATACCGTCATTTCCTTCCTAAATATAGGTGTACTAAAAGTTACAAATACAATGGTTTGTGCTCCTGCTCTTCAATAAGTATCATGGAAAAATAAGGTTTATATCTACTGTTCACAGCTTATAAAAGCAGACTGTGTGTTGGTCTTTAATATACGACCATGGATGATTCATCTGGAAAACTGTATCAGACAATGTGGCAGAACATATAAAACTGCCACTGCTGCCCAGATTGTGAGTGCTGCTTTCCAAGCTCATACACGTTTATATTACACAGTGTCTGAGACTAAGACCAGGTCTGAACCAACCACCTTTCATAAACAGAAGCAACATATGTGCTTACCCTGATGACAAGGTCTAGCACACGGAGACAGACAACCCGCTACCTATCCTCAGAGCAGACAGAATCCCCCCTCACTCATTAGAACCATAGAATCATAGAATGGTTTGGGTTAGAAGGGACCTCAAAGATCATCTAGTTCCAATCCCCCTGCCATGGGCAGGGACACCCTCCTCTATACTAGGTTGCCCAAAGCCTCATCCAACCTGGCCTTGAACGCTTCCAGGGATGGGGCATCTACAACATCTCTGGGCAACCTGTTCCAGTGCTTCACCACCCTCTGAGTGAAAAATTTCTTCCTTAGATCCAATCTAAATCTCCCCTCTTTCAGTTTAAAGCCATTTTCCCTTGTCCTATCACTACACACTCTTGGAAAAAGTCCCTCTCCAGCTTTCCTGTAGGCCCCCTTTAAGTACTGGAAAGCTGCAATAAGATAACCCTGGATCCTTCTCTTCTCCAGGCTGAACAGCCCCAACTCTCTCAGCCTGTCTTCATAGCAGAGGTGCTCCAGCCCTCGGATCATCTTCGTGGCCCTCCTCTGGACTCGCTCCAGCAGCTCTTAACAAACTTGCTTTTCTTTAAAAAACAGTCATCAGCTTTAGAAATGCAGTCAAGATGGGCAGGAAAACAGCCTGACAAAGGAACTGTACTTGGTAAGGCAAATTCTTGACTGTTCCTAAAATGCAACCCATTAGTGCTATCCCTTTTTATTTTATGTCTAGTACAATAATTGCCATTAAAAAAATATAGTAATACAACTTACGGGGAGCGGCTAAGGGAGTTGGGGCTGTTTAGCCAGGAGAAGAGGGGGCTGAGGGGAGACCTGATTATGGCCTACAAATACTTGAGAAGGGATGGTGGGAGATGGGTGATAGGACAAGAGGAAATGGATATAAGCTTAGTCAGGAGAGATTCAGGTTGGATGTTAGAAAGTATTTCTTCTCTGAAAGGGTTGTCAGCCACTGGAATAGGCTGCCCAGGGAGGTGGTTGAGTCCCCATCCCTGGATGTGTTTAAGAATAGGGTGGATAAACTACTTAGGGATATGGTTTAATGGGGATTAGGGACGGTTGGACTGGATGATCTCTAAGGTCTTTTCCAACCTAGAAATCTATGAATGAATCTATGAATGAATGAATGAATAGTAAGTGGTTCTATATAAGATACGTTTACTTCTGCTCAAAACCAACAACCTCAGGAATCCTAGCTGAATACCTATTCTTAACATCCAATGCAACTGATTTTTCTGCAAATTTGTTGTACTGCAGAAATTGTACAAGTCCAAGAAATTTTTTAAGGGTAACACCACTACAGACCTGGTTGGCTGATAACACATCCTTCAATTCTCTTTAGCATAAACACAAGCAGCATAAAATATTTTTCAGCTTTGACTGCAACAGAACACAAGTGAAACAACCCACCAAATCCAAGTTTCTGTGTAAGAAACACTGAAGCTCAGCAGCCCTTTGGTGCTGCAAGACCTATAGTCATTTTCAAATCCTTATTCAATAACTATCACGTAGCACAAATCCCTCTTATTAACTGACAAAGGCAGAGTTAAAACTGCTGAGATCCCATCTGGAAAACATCTACATTCTCCTCTCTAACTTACTAGCCAGCCAAAGGTCTTTGCAAGGTTCTTAAACTCATTCTGAATCACAGTCACACATGCATCCATTAAGCTTCTTCATATTAAGGGAAGGAATTCTGAAGTAAAAATATCCTTTTGTAGAAGTAATATGTAATATTTATAAAACAAATACAATCATTTAATGAATTTAAAGTTAGCTACTTAGAAAAACATGCTACTCTGACAACTTGCTGACTGTGTTTCCAGTCCAGAATTGCAGATGCAAGGGAGACACGCTGTATCTCAAGCCTCATGTAGCTTCTCTTTCCAACTTCAGAATCGGGAAGCCTTTCAATCAACAAAGAAATTAAAAAAAAACAAGTAAAAAGAAAGAACCAAGAGGACTGACAGAAGGTACGGTCACTGCAGAAAGCTCAGCTCCATTACTTTTCTGTATTTGTTTTCACAGTTGGGGAAGTCTTTGTGGCACCCTTGTTCACCTCATTGACTCCCGGCAGATTATACAATGAATTAAAGTATTGGTTGAATGGGTGAAGCAGCCAGATGTGGTGCTTCTCCTTGTGTAACCACAGAGCTCTGTCTATTGAAGTATTCCAATCGCCTCAGTTCCACAGAATTGGAAGGTCCTTGACTCTACGCCAAGTTTTACAGAGCCTCTAGGGTCAGCCAGAGGACCACGGACCAGCTAAGCTCCATGTCTGAACCAGGCAAAGCAGTAGGACCTATTCTAAATAACTGAATTAACAGGTATGAAATCTGTAGTAGTGGAAAAGAGCCATCACAGCTTTTGCAGAGGAAAGCCATACCTCAGAGGTCATAGAATCATAGAATGGTTTGGGTTGGAAGGCACCTTAAAGATCACCTAGCTCCAACCCAGATCTATCAGACTTATTAGTAGTAAACAAATAAAAACACCAAACATCCCTCCCCTCTCTCCCCCAAAAATGCCCCCCAAAAACCCCAAAACATCCAACACCAGAAGAAAGAGCCAACAGACCCTTCAGCTCATAGAGAACCTGGTTCTCCTAAAAGCATCCAGTAAGGTCACTCATCAAAGCCGCTCAAAGAAACTCAGCTGCCAGAGGGTAAGAGGGAAGGTTGTCACACAGAGGGTAACTAATTCAGAAGAATGAAAGGACACCAACTAAACAGACCTGCAAGGGCTTGAGCTCACATTTGATCTTCATCCTGGTTTTAAAAAGAGGACGAATACAGAAGTAAAGCAAAACAAAACCACTCATCTCTGGCAATCTCGGTTTCTGAAAACTGCTGCAAAAACTGCAAATACATTCTGTTAGAAACCTTGAAGACAAGATGCACCAAATCACTGGAGATAATTTCTCCTGTATTTGGCTGCTTTTCTCAGCTACCCTAAAGCCCAGAAGGAATGGTGTTACAGTATCAGTTTATTACGAATCCAGCTGGTTTTATTTTCAAACTTACAAATTTCTTCGGTTTTTCCTATTCCCCTGGCTTCTCCAACATCCTTTTCAACAAGATAGGGAATGATCCACCAACTCGTGGCATGGAATTGACTTCCACTTCAAATTACACTAGCTTGTCAAATATGAACATCTTCCTCCAGCAGGCCGGGGCTTATGGACTGTTCCCTATTTCCCTTGAAATTGATACGAATGTAGCATGGATCGTAGAAGGGAGAGGAGAGTAATTCTCAAACCACAGACACTGAAAGATTATTAAACCAGCGAACAGGATAATTAAACTCTGAATGATCCACAGCTAATTTGCAGTTGAACTTTACTACAGGGTACAGGTGTATAATTGTAATTTGGATCAGATAAGAGCCCTTGTTAGAAGGTTCCCACAGATAGATGCCTAAAACAGGGATACCATGTAATATATGTGGACAACAAATTCACAGCTAGTGTGTAGCTGTTTGATTTTGTTCTCGACTGCATCCCCAGACCCAGCAGTGCCAGGTCAGCCCACCAATCCAGCAGAGCTATCCTCAACCCAGAACTCCTACTGTCAGACACCAACCACTTAAACCCGCTGAAAGCAAATCTAATCAAAGTGACAGCTGAAAGAAAACCAGCACAGATGAAAATCATCATATTATGACTTTCCCTTTTGTTAAAGTCAATTTAATTGATCTAATGAACTTTATATTCCTCAAGATGAAAAAGCTTACATGCTTCAATAAAAACTAGGGGGAACAACACTTTAAATGCTTTTTTAATTGACTTTTGTTTTCAGGCCAACAGCACAGAGATGAAGTTTCATTATTACTTCAATATTTCAAATCCTTCAAAAAGTATACAATGTGTACTCAGGATACCTTTCAAACATGATTCACAGGAAATAAGCTAAAAACTAAACCACAAGAAAATCGACAATTAAATTGGATTTATATGACTAATAAATACTCTTCAATTTTGAATCCTACAGCCAAATTTTAGTTAAGATAGCAAGCACCAAGAATATTTTGCAAGCTATTCACATTTTCTTAAAATGCTCATCTTTAAAATTAAGCTGTACTCACACTGACACAGGAATAATGTGCATTTACAGTATCTTATAGAACAGGACGGTAAACACTGGAGATTTGACTTTCTATAAATAAGTAAAAGACTCGTCCAAAACACTGAAACAAAAATTCACAGGAAATTTGAGTGGTAAAGCATGTGGTGTGTTACACACTGAAACCAAACTTCCAAAACTCAATTAGTCCAAAAAGGAAAAAAAAATAAAATTAATGAGCACGATAGCCAATACCTGTGGCTTCAACGGAAGCCAGAGGAAATTTATTCATAATTCCACTTCTCTTCCAAGCAGCCTCTGACAGACAGAAGTGTAATTATTACATCTTAGCTTACATACTCGTCTAAGCAGCTCGAGTCAGGCAACAGTTTCACAGGATATGAAGACAGTAAAATGAGAGCCAAATTCAAGCTTTAAAACCTCGCAATGTAACAACTCCGGAAACTATTAATTGCTACAGAATTCAGTAGGGTATGTGGGAAGAAAGGCAGGAAGGAAAGTCTATGGGACCTGATGAGATGCATCCCAGAGTCCCGAGGGAAATGGCTGATGTAGTTGCCAAGTCACTCTCCACGATATTTAAAAAGTCACGGCAGTCAGGTGAAGGCCCTGGTGACTGGAAAAAGGGAAACATTGTGCCCATTTTTAAAAAGGGTAAAGAAGTAGACCCTGGGAATTACTGACCTGTCAGTCTCACCTCTGTGCCTGGGAAAACCATGGAACAGACCGTCCTAAAAGCCATGCTAAGGGACATGGAGGACAGCGAGGCGATTCAAGACAGCCAGTGTGGCTTCACCAAGGATAAGTCCTGTCTGACCAACCTAGTGGCCTTCTATGAGGGAGGGACTGCATCAGGGGACAAGGGAAGAGCTACAGATGTCATCTGTCTCGACTTCTGTAAGACCTTTGACACAATCCTCCACAACATCCTTCTCACTAAATTGGAGAGATATGGATTTGGTGGGTGGACTGTCCAGTGGACGAGGAATTGGTTGGATGGCCACATGCAGAGGGTAGTGGTCAACAGCTCAATGTCCAGATGGAGATCAGTGATGAGTGGTGTCTTTTAGGAGACCGTATCGGAATCGGTACTGTTTAGTATCTTCATCAACGACACAGACAGTGGGATCGAGTGCATCCTCAACAAGTTTGCAGATGACACCAACCTGAGGGGATGGGATGCCATCTAGAGGGACATGGACAAGCTCAAGAAGTGGGCCTGTGTGAATCTCATGAGGTTCAACGAGGCCAAGTGCAAGGTCCTGCACATGCGTTGGGACAATCCCCATTACCAATACAGACTGTGGGATGAAAGGATGGAGAGCAGCCCTGCGGAGAAAGATTTGGGGGTACTGGTGGACGAAAACCTGGACATGAGCTGGCAATGTGCACTCACAGCCCAGAAGGCCAACCAACTGTATCCTGCATCAAAAGAAGCACGGCCAGTAGGTTGAGCGAGGTGATTCTGCCCCTCTACTCTGGTGAGATCCTACCTGGAGTCCTGCATCTAGCTCCGGAGTCCTCAGCACAGGAAAGACATGGACCTGTTGGAGCGGGTCCAGAGGAGGGCCACAAAAATGATCAGAGGGATGGGACACCTCTTCTGTGAAGAGAGGCTGAGAGAGTTGGGGTTGTTCAGCCTGAAGAAGAGAAGGCTCCAGGAAGATCTCACTGCAGTCTTTCAATACTTAAAGAGGACTTATAAGAAAGATGAGAACAAACACGTTAGCAGGGCCTGTTGCAATAGGACAAGGGGTAATGGTTTTAAACTAGAAGAGGGTAGATTTAGACTAGATACAAGAAAGAAATTTTTTATGATGATGTTGATGAAACACTGGAACAGGTTGCCCGGAGAGGTGGTAGATGCTCCATCACCGGCAACATTCAAGGTCAGGCTGGACAGGACTCTGAGCAACCTCATCTAGTTGAAGATGTCCCTGTTCATTGCAGGGGGGTTGGACTACATAACCTTTAAAGGTCCCTTTCAGCCCAAACTATTCTATGATTCTATGATCTGCTCACCAGGAACTCAGCTATGATCTTTGTACATCCTAATTCTGGAGATATAAAATATGTTTGATATTCATTATGAGATATATGGATATATATAAGATATAAGAAGATCTGGAACCCAAAACCAGTCTTGTATCTTGATTTTTAAATTTCTTATAGCAAAAAAATAATTCAGGCAACAATTTTCTTGGAGATATTAGTCTGCAATGTATTTTATTTTCAAGGATAAAAATACCTGTTGCTACGATTTTTATTTCTTTCTTTTAAGGCTAAGGTATTACTTAGAAAAATATATATACACATCCATACACATTGATATACATACAGTCATGAAGCAGTATTGAACACGAAATCGGAAAAAAATGGTTTTGATATCTTACTTGAAAAACATAAAAATAAAAGACAGACAGATGTGCTTCATTCTCCACTGATTACATGAGAATATTACTACTTTAATCCAGTGTTGAGGAGCTGAGAGGAACAACCATTTTTGCTTGTGTTTAAAGACTGTTGCTGATTTTGCACCTTTTAAGCCACTTGTGACTCAAGATTTCAAAGCAAATTGCTAAAACAATTGCATAACTTCAAGTTAAAAAAACCCCACAAGATGGTCTTGACTCAAAATGAAGAAAGAGAAAAATATACCAAAGACTGAGTTACCTGTAGTAATTCAATGTTTGAAAAACAGGACCTTGGCACAGTATAGTACAAGTTCAGGCACGTTATCAGTGTGCAAACAGCACAAATGGACAAAACCTGAAGCAGTGTTCACTTCAACTTGTCTACAGGTTTCTCTTCCCAACAGCAGCTCTGTCCACTACAATGTATAACACACAAAGAAGTTTATCATCGCAACATAGAGTTTTACCGCAAGTGATTTTGTAGACAAAACTCACAACGTTCACTTGACATGCAGAACTCAACTATGCCCAGAGCAAACTCTACCAGACTATCACATCCAGCTACGAAATTCTCAGGAAACCACGTGCAGACAAACAGAAGTTTAACATTTTTATCACATGACCTCCTCCATTTATAAAAAACCCAGTGGTCCAAAGTGCTTTAAAAACAATTTACGTAGAATTACAGATTTCCGCACAATATCCTATGCTGCACTTCAAAACAAATTGTTTGAAAACCCTTCAAACAATGATCTAATTGACTCTGTGTATACAAATATTGTTACAATAATTCTGAAACAACATTAATTAGGGATTAATATTCTTTATTTGCAAATCCGTAGCTGCTAAGACTCTACTGCTCAGATATTCCAGTAATCCAGTACCACGCTCCCAGTTACAGAGCGATGCCAGCTGCACTGCAATGGGCTGGCAGCGTTTTGCCACTCGTGAAAAATAAGGCTTTGTTCTATTTCCTTAGCAAAGGGTGTGTTACAGGTGTTTACTTCTGGCAATAACTTGTATCTGCAAAGACTGATGAGACAGCAGTGTGAAATAAACTCCAAATATTAATTGGGGGTTATTAATCAAGTATTAATGGTCTTTTAATTGTTTCGCCTGGAGGAAGGCAGCTCCCAAGGCATATACTTGCAGCTTCCATTTCACATCGGAAGTCACACCGTAGCCCAACAAGGAGTTCTAGGATCCACGTGATTGCACCACAGTGCCTGCAGAAGATTCAGTGTCATCTTTCCCCCATTTTGAATAATTCGCTCACTGTTCAAACAAAACAAGTAAAAAACAATCCAAAACTCCACACCCAAACACTCCCCCCTCAAATAACAGAGTCTGAAATTCAGTCACTTGTGTAGAACTAGAAGTCTGATGGACAAAGAAAAAAACCACTTTTCAAAAAGTAAGTTTCATCCTGCTAACACACTAAAATCCTGATCTTTGTTGGCAATCCCGTCCCTCCCTCCCTCTGATGCAACGCCGTCAAACTTGGGTTGTTTGTTGGACAAGACACTGCTAGGGTTCCTATCAGACAGAAACATCAAAATATTAAATCATCAGTGTAAAAAAAGTTAATTTGGCCATGAGTTTAAAAAAAGACAATTATTTGAGAACAAATTTTAAGACAAACACACATACTGCCAATTCTTGAGAGTGAGTTACAGCATTACTTACTGTATTACCATTTGTTTCATTACCAAAGACTTGTTAACAAAACACAGGAGTTGCATCGTGCGTTTGTGTTGGGGTTTTCACGTTGGTGGTTTTTGTTGTTGTTGTTGTTGTTGGGTTTTGGGTTGGTTTGTTTGGGTTTTTTTTGTTTAAATAGCTTGGTATAAAGCTAATATTCAGAGAAATTCTTCACTCACCTGCCCCATATCTTAGAATTGCCATTTCCTTTAGGTTTTATAATAAGAGGTAGAAATCATCAATCTCCCTAAGCCACTAGTCTAGTACTCCACTGCCAACTAACGCAAATAAGAATAATCCAAGGGTGCATAGAGAAAAAAGAAATGCTATCAAACACTTGCTAGAAATACAAATATCTTAATTACATGCATACAGGTACTTTAGTGCCATTACTGCACCATCATTCAAAAGTACTATCACCACTTCACATTTCAAACATGATGTACTAAAGAACATCAAGACAAACTTGTTTTGCTTAGAAATAGGGGCATTTTGATTCTTTAATGTTACTTTGTGGCATATTACTTTTTTCCTTTTCTTTTTCATCTTTTTTGACAAACTGTTTCAGACTTCTGTGTGCTTGAGAAGTGACTTCTGTAAGTTGACTGACAGGCATTTGAATGTCTTGTTGGGTCTGAAAACAGAAGTTACATTTGAGGATTATCAAATTTATTCCTTCTGGATATGAATTTTAAAATCTAGATATTTATTTTAAAGACAAGATGTAGCATTTCTGCTCTTTTAAGCCCTGGTAACAGATACTCGAAGGTAAAATGTCAGCATTTTTATGTTTGCATGTAATGTGCATTTACTCTGAAGCTTTCAATTCCATTAGCACAAAAGCAGCATTAACCCTTTTAAGGGTTTAAAGGTTTTATTTTACCCAAGTTTCAAAGTTTAGGAGTAACTTTAGAAAGCTAAATTGACTACTACATTGGTGTCCCCTCCTCTCAACTTTCTGCTTTCAAACTATGCACAGATCATTTGGACCTCTTCATGTAGGTTAGTGTGGCAATAGGTCCCAATGATGTTCTAAAAATCACCTCCCAATTCCTCTTTGCTCTTGAAAACTTCTGGAAACTCTACTCAGGTGTCAATTTCCTTCTCCAGAATCCTTATCAGTATCCCAGAACAACTCATATTCCAGTGATTCACATACACATGACCTAAAGAGTCGGAAAAACTGTTTACAAGTTTATTCATGATGGTAAGTGTGATGCAATAATTAATTGTAGGAAGTACACTGGCGAATTATGCAGTAGCTAGTCTTTTTCTTTGGCACTGCAGTACTTGGCATGGCTTTTGCAACCTCAAGTCATTTCACCTGGAAAACTTTAGTCCTGTGCCAAAAAGTTGAGTATCTCCTCCATTAATATTTTAATGGGGAACATACATAACTCATTCACAGAACAATCTGAAAGAAGCAACTTGATCTGCAGTGTAAATGAATAGATAAATGCAAATTAAAAAAAAATAACAAAAACCCCCAACACAAACAAAAAATAAATCCCATCCAAACATTTAGCTTGCACTGAAAAGACAAAGCCCACAATACAAGATATCTGCATTTATTAAGATAAGCCTCATGTATTCTTCCCGGCTTGAACAGCAAGAGTGGGAACGTTGGCACAGACAGAGCTCTTGCCCTAACCATGTGCATCTTAAGTAGCACAACAGACACAAGGGAAGTTTATTCAGAAAAAAAACCCCAAACATTCTCACATTTGTTTGTCCAGTTTCAAAGATACTGAAAAAGGACATACATAAATGTTGATAAAAAGAACAGAACTTGCCTTTAGAGTGTGGAAAAAGAAAATAAGTTTCCTGGGAAAAAGTACTTCTTTCTTTCCTTTGGGCTATCGACTCAAGGTTGGGAGAGATGGGAAGAGGAAGGAGAGTGAGGGAAGAATGGACTAAATAGAGTCGCAGGTTTCTATTCCTAGCAATAACAGAATTACTTTACGTATTGAATAATTATCATTACAAAACTCATTATCTTTCTTCTTCTGAATCAATGACTTGATTGATTCCCACTGAGATACTCCTAAGGTATGTCTCAGAGATGTTCATTAAGAAAGTGACACATGATTTAACATCTGCAGCACAGGTATTGTAAAGTTCTTCCATAGAGGCTAATGCTTTTACCAGTCAGTGAATTACAAATTCTTCAGGAGATTTTAGGAAGAAGCTGCAGAGCTTAAGTCCCCATTCCAGCTGCCTCCCTGACCCTGCCCCTCATCTGGTATCACTTCAGTTCCTGTTCACACACCATCCAGACTTGCCCTTTTAGCTCAGTAAATTAACGACACGAAAATTCTTGTTGTAAGAGTGCAGGTCACGTTTCCACATCCTTACAAACATACCTACATCTATTAATGCAATGATGCAAAATAACACACCGCGAAGCCATCAAGGATGGAGCTCAACTTTCCAGATTAGACCACTAAATACTGTCACAAAAAACCAAAAAAAGTCAGTCACTAAGCATTTAGTCATTCCTCATTTCTGGGTTTCTCAAATCTCAACATATGGGTCCGCTACTATAAATAGTCCAACACTGCTCTAACAAATAAAAGCAGCTTCCTAAAAAGCTCAGCAAACCAGGGAGATGTGCGTGTCAGGAAATAAAACACTTCTGGCAAGAAGATACTTGTTTAATTCAACTAATTAACAGTAGTGTCTAATCATGCATGTCACATTCATAAAAGATCAATACCCATTTCCATTAATTCCTCGATGTTGCTTTTGAAAAGGAATTAAAAGCTAGGAATGCTTTCCATATGTCATTTAAGAAGCTTATGTAAGAAACATTGCTGCTGCCGCTGCCAATTTGAGACAAGTTCCATCATTAGCCATAAATTATAAAACAGACTCCCAGTTTATTATTCAGAAATTCTGTTTTGCAACAGGAATGGGAACATGATGATTCAAATCCAAGAAATACACTGTGATTTGTCCAGACTAACAGAGCTGCAATGAGTTTGCCCATTACCACGTGCTTCCTGCTGGTTCTATCACCTTCTTCGAGAGACAGTTTAATAATTACTCCTGAATGTTTTACTCTGTGTCTAGAGCCATAACAAACTCTCCAGATCTGTCAGGTGATAGTTAAAAACAAACAAATAAAAAATACCACACCATTTTTCTTCTTCCCTCTGGTAGGTTGGCCTCTGACAATTTTCAATGAAATAAGGGATATACCCCTGCCGTTTTGCTGAGAACAATTTCGAAGCCATCAAGAAGGAGTAACAAGCATCATGTGCTTTGGTTATCACCAAAATTCAACCCAGAATGTCCAATGATAATATTACAGAACACAGAGACAACTTAACCAGCAATAAGCAATTACCAAACTAAATGATAGGTCATCAATAAAACAAGTTCACAACTTCTAACGTGGCAGATCACTGCTAATTAATAATTTTAGGAGCCATTTGACATTTGATTTTCATATATGTTCTGATGATTTTGAAGTGTCTACTAGATGACTGGCAAAAAAATATCCAAATGTTTTTGTTAACAGGAAGAACATAATGAACATATTTTAACTGTATTTTTGTTATGTTCCTTGAACTGATTTGGAGACAAAAGTCAGCACTTCCACAATGCAATGAACTATTTTCATTCCCTCTCCTAACATTCAATCATTTCAAGGACTTAAAAAGCAAGAGTCAAAATATTTTTCCATTCCCCCTCCCTTACATATACTGGTTTAAAGCACAGCTACCCAATGCAGCCAAGCATGCTTTTCTTTTTTTTAAGAAAAGGATGGAAACACTGAATATTGCCATTTTCTTCAGCCCTGACTTTTCCCATGCCATCCTCATTTGTGTCCCATTAAATTTCACTCCACATCGTACTCCTGCATTACTTTTTTGTCCTCAGAGTCTACTTCTAAGATTATGCCAAAGTACAATATTAGACTGGACACCGACTGCGTTCTTGTAACAGGTTTGCACAGAGGGAAAAACACCGAGAGCTTGAAATAAAGATTGAAAATACCACTCGCTTTAAACAGTCTGGATTGTCCCTGCTATTAAAGCACGGCAATACTAATGACAGGCTTTTTTCTACAAGAATCCTGTTTTTTATGTTCAAATTCAAAGCCTCGCCTCAGTTTCATTAATCTTAAACATACAGCACTTATTTATATATCCTGCACTTACAGCACACGAATACAGCAGTCAGTACTTGTGCACCAGACTGGCATCCCCTCCTACTCACAGGTTGAGCTACCCAGTCTCGTCCAAGAGCCACCACACAAACCAGGATCCGAACGAGGAAAATCGCTCCTCAGCTGAGGCGCGGGCAGCGAGCAACGCTGATGCTTCTGAAAGGAGCACGGCACATCGCCACGGTCGGAATCGCGCCCTCGGCAGCTCTTGCTCCCAGTTCGAGAGAAAGCTGGCAAAAACTTCCCCCCCTTCTTCCCCCTTGCTTCAACATGCTCTTCCTACATGAGCACGTAGCAACTGAATCCAGCCATCCGGCTCCCCCAGCAAAGCTCTGGGACAGGCAGGAGAAGAGGCAGCAAATGCTGCCATCTACCAGAAAGTCCAGAATTTTCCATTTCAGCTGGCGGCAAAGAAGCAGGGAGGTGGAGGAGCTGCTGGGTAAGCACAGCAGCCTAACTCTTACCCAGTTGTCGTCTTTAAAACATAAAAGCCACTAAATAAAACCCACAAGATAAAAGACCTTTCAAAAAGTGGAACTCACGTCCAAGTACAGAGAGCAAAAATGAAAAGCCGCAATTTGGCAGGCCAAGAGAAGTCACTTCTGGCATGTGGTACAAAAATCGAACATGAACTTTCTCCAAACAGACAAAAGTCTTCCATAATCTGAAGAAGAGATTTGATCTGAAGATGCAAAAGGAACACTCAAGACAGACAAAACCACAGCAAAAGAGCTAGCCATGTTTTTCTCATTGAATAAACCAAGTTCACCTTAAAAGTGCCAAAGTGTTTCTTTATAGCAAGAGTGTTCTACAAACGGTCTCAAAGCAAAAAAGGAAACAAAGAAAAAAATGAGTGGTACGACATAACAGCATACGTCTCATACAAACTGACTTTTGTATCGGAAGAACAAAGATGTCAAATGGTGATCCTGTGTACTATGAAGGGCTCCACTGTTTTCAAGTCTAGCTTCTGTGTTGGGTGAGTTATCAGGTATTATATCGAAGAACAGAGTTAATAGATATTTGAACATGTACAGTATACTGCGAAAGAGTCCACATGTACAGTATACTGCGAAAGAGTTCCACCTCTGCAGGGGAAAGCCTCACCTTGCACATCTACTGCAATGGAATCATACTAATCGGATCAACATGCTTATCTCCAAAACAAAAGCCCAGTTTTACAAAGTCCTTCATTCAGCCCTCTTAAAGAAGCCCAACTGCAATGAAGCAAAACAGAGTCCTCTGCATGTATGGGTAGGAAGCTGTAAAATAGAAGAACATGAGATATTCATAGGCTATCTGAAAGAGAAGTGACTAGCACAGGAATAGTTTGCAATTAATGCAACATTTTTAAGAAAGAAATTTTCAAATTTAAAAAAAAATTAAGAAAGAAATTTTTCACTTTGAGGGTGGTGAGGCACTGAAACAGGTTGCCCAGAGAAGTTGTAGATGCCCCATCCCTGGAAGTGTTCAAGGCCAGGCTGGATGAGGCTTTGAGCAACCTGGTGTAGTGGTGAGTGTCCCTTGCCCATGGCAGAGGGGTTGGAACTAGATGATCTTTGAGGTCCCTTCCAACCCGAACCATTCTATGATTCTATCATTCAGGACAGGCCAAATTAGATCAAAGAGAGGTGCTGAGAAAACCCATAATAGCCTGTGCCTGAGATACATGATAGCAATTAAAACCGAGCGCGCTAATTGCAAAGCGATTCTTACAGGAAAGAGAAGCACAAAGACAAAGATCAGGCTCGAACCAGGTGCCACCTCTCAGAAAAGGTCTGGAGATCTACCCAGTGGTTTCAGAGAGTGTCAGCCCAGTGGTATTCACAAAGGCAAAGATGTCAAAAGGAATTGATAACTGAAAAACCATATCCCCACTGAACTCTATGGAGGATGGGGATCCAGTCTCAGCCCCCAGCTCCGGACGCGTACTGAAAGACTCCACAAGGGACAAAAAGAAACACGGAATGAGGCTCAACTGAGTGGGACTGAGCTTAGAGAGCGGGGAGGAGACACAAACGAGAAGCAGTGCAGATAAACCAAAGAGCTGAATTCACAAATGATACCGGAAAGCGAGACTGAAAATTCCTTCTGCAGAGGAAGCATTCATCATTTCTCCGAGGTGTAAGAAGTGGTAATGTCAACAGTAGCTTCACTGAAAACTAAGTTTTGTTTAACAAAAGAAACAAATGGAACTTGGAAAAACTCTACATCTATCACAAAGCGTTCTGGAGAGCAGCAAACCCAGGTGCATATGCAGAATAAAGTGCTAACAAACACCACAACACACTTTGGTGCAGCTTCTAGCCGCACCCACACCCTTCTGTAGTTCTCTGTCATCACACACAGATCGCTCTGGTCTGCCCAGTACAGCCAGTTTGAAGCTATACTCCAGATGACCACTGATTTAAAACAAAAACCAACCGCCTCCATTTACTAGACAATTAAGATTGAGCTACAAAACAACACCACTTGGACCAAACGTCCCTAAGGCAGTCTTAATGTTTTTTCACCGTAGGAACATGGGTATCAGTGTAACAATAAACCAGAACATTTAAGATTACAGTAAAATCCTGCCCCTGAATATGCATTTAGGGATCACACTAGCATTGTTTTGAAACTAGTATATAATTCTTTATGAGAGCAAACTGACACTTGTGGAGCTTTTCTTCCCTCCACCCATTAAAAAAATGATAGGTTAAACAATATTCATGTCAGAGCACAGAACCTGCACTCCCAATTCACTAGTTTATTAACAAAAAAAGAAATCTACTTTTCCCAACAGGAATATTTCCACGCCCTAGCATAAAGTTTAATCATTAATGGCACTTCACACTTCAAAACAAACTTCCAAAAAAAAGAGTTGTGAGGCATCCTACAGAATATGCTTTAAAACTCCATGGACTTGTATCCCTGCATTACATCACAGCGAGTTCAATATTGTAATTCAGGTAAACTGACTGTCCTTTCCATCAAGAATTTTGCCAACAACAATCACAGAAAGCAACATCTGGGTAGGAAAGAGCACTAAAAGACTCTTTTCTTGTTTCACAGGCAGTCTACTCAGCCACTGCTACATGTGTTTTTGTAAGAAAAACAGCATTAAATCCCAAAAGACAAAAATTAATTTCCCTGCAGAAGGAGCATTTGCTTATAAAAAGCGCGCAACCAGATGAACAAAGAGGAATCAGGAATCCAGCTCCCCAAAGAATGCTGCAAACACTTGCTCCAGCACGCAAAGCAAAGCTGATTCCTAAATATGTCAGACAGTAAGTTCTGTGGTAGTGGTTCCAGGCTTTAATAACCACTGAATAGGTGCCATGTAACACAGTCACCTTGACACTCTGATATCATTACAAACATGCGGGCTGCCGACTGTACGACAGTTTCTACTTAGAAGTCTCTTCCTTGTTCCAGAAACCAAGCAGTGTTTTGAGTTGCACACTACTCATGATACAAGAAAACAAAGAATCTTGGTCAAGGACTAGCACCTTACCTTACGTATGAGCACGGAATAAAACCTCTACTGAAAAGAGATTACATTCAGACACAGAAAGAGGAAAGGCAGACCAAAAAAGCAGACAATAGAATGCAACTGATGAATTTACTAAAGGAAAACAAACGAAACCAACAACAGTAACAAAATCCCTCCTGGAAGTAATACGCATTTGTGAAGTCTTGCAAAACACAAAGCACAACATAAAAAATCAAATGAAAATCACCTCAACAAACAATGATTTAGAAAGCCTGACACATCTGAAGCGACACATTGATTTGACAGCGGGAGCAATGATGTTCGTGTGCAGATGTATTCATAATCTCGGCTATACCTGGATGTTTTAATGTTTTCATCACATGTTTAATAAAACAAAGCACAGTTTGCAGGTATGTAGCATCACGAATGCACACAAATGCAGATTGCCATTGTAGGCTCTCCCATCGAGGCTTAGGAAGCTATCAGGGACATTCTTCCTTTTAGACCGTTTTCCCCCAGCTATTTCTTAACTACCAGAGACACAGAAAATCAACTACTCTCACTTTGCTGTAGCTGCTAAGGTATTTCTGGAGTTATGTACCCTTTCAGCTTTCCCTTCTGTAGGCTAAGTAACCTCTTCAGTTAGGTTGTGTTTCCCTAACTGACTCTCCAACTGGCTTGCACTGGTTTTGGTATCTCAAAGTCTGTACTCACTGGATGCAATTTCACAGGTGCACCTGATTATTTTTGCTTAAATATAATACACACATGAACTCGTATTCATTTCACCATTTTCTACAGAACATTTGAGGTGACTGGTGAAGAAAGCAGAAATCTGCATATTCTGAAATCCACTACTGCCTTTAACAAGGGTCTAATTCACTCTCATATTGTTATGGAGGCTTCTGCTCTAATAAACTGGATTGGAGACAACTGGCTTTCACAATCTGAGATTCCCAGCACTGATGAAATCACTGGCGTGTCTCACCCTCAACAAGCACACTCCATATTTTTAATATTAGGGTCGTTTGTGTTTTTTTACATCCCCACTCCAGTTAAAAATATACTTAGAAAACAAATCTTCAAGGATTTTATAAGCCAGGCAAGATATTACACAGGTCAGATATTACACACCTGACATACAATCCCAGATGCACGTGTAATAAGCATGGGTGTCTAATAAATGCTGGAAAGAGAAGCTGACTAGCACTCAGGATCAGCTACATACCACAGGACCTACTACGGGCTTCAACCAACAATCTTCACAGTGGAAACTTCCACCACACGTTACTAAATGCAAAGGAATTCTACTCTATTTTTAGACCACCTCCAGCAAGAGGCTCTCCAGCTGAGGATGCACCTATGCAGCAGTCTCACAACACGACAAATCAACTGTACAGTAACCTCTAAGATTCAGCTACAAGTCCTACCCAGGATGATCAATTCCTGGCAAGAAAGAACACTAACAAGATTGTCCTCCAGCAAGGACGTAGGAATTAGCAAATTATTATCATAAAACTGCTGCACTGCTGACAAGGAAATCAAGATGCTTTTGAAAGTCAATTAAATACAGATCGGCTTGAAAGTGATCTTGTAACCAGGAAAGCTTACTGGACAGTATACGGCGGGATAGTCTCCTGTTGGTCTTAGAATAACACCAAGCCTTTCTCTTAAATGAAGGAAATGTATCATGAAAATATAAACCACTTGTGAATAAACGTCCCTTTTGTGGAGAAATGTTTATCCTACAAGCCCCCCAAAACCTGCATCAGAGTTTCTTTCTAAAGCAACAATCATTGTATGAACATCCAAAACATTTTCTGAATCTGAACCACTTATGTAACTGCTCCAATTTTCCCTTGAAAGGGGCAAATGGAGGGTTTTTTGAGGTGCCTTCCTTGCTGTTTTCTGAGAATGAGGCAGCTAGCAGTGGCAGGAGAACCCAAACCACTGTGATACTGGTGGCCATGGTGGGTTGAGGACGGCCCACAGACAAACATGCCTTTAACTTCTAGACAGAAGCATTGCTTGGTAACTACAGGCATCACAAAACACCACTGGATCTAATATCTAACAATATATATCTCTTTGCTCATCCTGTATAGTTTCTCAATAAGAACTTATTTTGATTAAATGTTTTATTTAAATACCAAACAACTTCCCTGTAACTACTGGTAACCCCAGACTAAGTAACTTTAATGAGTACTGAATGAATCAAGATTTTTCAAGATTTAATTTTTAGGTACAACATTTTTCCAAAGAAGCAAGAGTGGTACTGATCCAACTTGTCCATTTTACCAATGCATCAGTACTGAAAAATAAATTAAAATGAATAAAATTGTGAAACAAAAAGCAAGAGAACAGTTTGCCCATGGAGAGAGCGCTAATCCAGGATCAATTTATACATTAATGCACAAATTATTATTAACAAAAGATTGCAGTTTCCTTAAATGAAGAGTTATTTCCTCTATATCATCATATTTTAGACATTACCTAACTAACTTACATTTTTATATGAGTGCTCCATCATTTCAGAAAACAGGACAGAAGTAGACATGGAAATCATACTGGCAGTACCAACCCCTGAAGCATTCGGAGAGCCTTCGCTGCCAAAAGCACTTCAGAGGGGATTGGTTTTAATGGGACTTGAGCATCAGTTGACTAGATATCAACTGAAATCTACAGTAACTGAGGTCGACCAGAGAGGTCAATCTCCAGGATGCTCCTAAGAATAAGAGTGGAATGGCTTCAGCAAGAAGCTGACTCAGAAGTCTCCCAACAGGACAACAGCGTAGCCTTACTGAAATTTAAGCAATCCATTGCATCTGCAGCCTTTATTGCCTTTCTCCTGCCCGAGATGCGATGGAGTGAAACAGAAGAGAATAAAATTAATAGAAAAGGCGGAGAATGGGTTGAGTGTGAGATTGTACCAGTGGCAAGCCTGGCTTTGCTGCTAATTCCAAGTTGAGGGATGAAATTTCATAACAAGAATGCACAGAGATCAAAGGAGGAAATCATCAAGTATGAAGACATGCAAGAAATAATTCAGTATTTATAAAGCAATAAACTAAACATAATCTAGGGAAACCCAACAAGCCATACAGGCACAGAAGAAAATTTGGCCAATGCCAGTCCTTCCTCTCAAATCACTGCAGTTGTTCCTCTAGTTCAAGGTTACAAAGATAAACAGAAACTCTGGAAGAAAAATCAAGCTCATAAGCTACCAATTAGTTCAGCCTATAATAGGCTATGGAAACACTTTGAGGCTACTCTAGGCAAATTAACCAATTATTTTATTCTTCAAAGACCTTTCCCAGACTTACAGACTCCCTTTTCCAGGTTTTCCCTTCCAATACTACATTAGATATGAGATATTCTCATATATATCTTGTAAGAGCCACCTCAGCAAAAGAATGTGTATTCCCATTTCATTTCTGGTTTTGTCCGCTCTCTCTTCTCATATGCTGACATCTCACTTTACTTTTCACTTCACACATCCACAACTGCCTTAACTACTTCAAGTTAGGACATCTCTTTCTGTGTCAGATTTACCTTTTGTATCAATTTGCCTCTTCTTATTTTACTTCCTTTTATAGCAGGTCCAGTTCTCTTGATACCACCCTAATACTGAAAATTGAGAAACCAGACACCATCTCTTCAAGTTTCTTACGAGGAAAGTAAAGATTAGAACAAAATGCTGCATTTTAAAGGTAGCTTCTTTCTTGGAGTATATCCAAAACTGCCTCTCATTTCACAAAAATTAATACTATTACTCCTCATATACTGCTCCAGAGATCATGATTACAGCTGACTTTAGAAACAAATTCTAATTGTTTTCATAAACACCCCCCATACCCCTCTTCTGACATTAAAGAAGCTTTGGCATCCTTTTTTGTGGGACCTCAAAACCAGAAAAGAAATCTGACACCCATCTTTAAGTCAGTTACAAGATCTTTCTTCACATGGAACGAATCCAAGATGACAGCCTAAAGGCACTGGTAGCAACCTCCTCAAGGCATCATTTTTATTTCAAAAGCCAGTTTGAACACACTTAGGCAATGTGGAAATAGGCTTTTGTTTATACACAGTTACACAAGAGGGCCACAGGGATCCAACGAGCAGATGCAAACAGAAGCCTGACGCTGATGGCGATGCTGATGCAAAGAGATTCCTCATCTCCTGAATTGAAAGGTTCTGTGTATTTTTCAAACAGCAACACAATCACAAATCGGATTGGTAAAGAATACTCAGGGAGGATATTACACTCTCAGTTGTTAAAACAGTGAGACCCAGTTTCTAGACAGTTGCTGTAGTTAACTCCAGGGACTTAACATCCTAGCTGATGTTTCTTTGAGTAAATCTACTGCCTAAGGTGGTGCCACCCTGGTGGCAACCAAAAGTCTTACAGTTTTAGGTGATGCTTCTCACCACTGATACCTACTGGTGAGGAGGAACAAGAGGCAAACGGAGAAATCCTCATCACAAGCAGCTCTTTGAGTAACAGCACCTTTTGGAAGCATCTGGTATTGAACTAGGGAAACTACATGAACGAGACTGTTTAATTTACAGTTCTACTTTGCAAAACACAAAGCAATCTTGTTACAAAATACAGAAGTATTTCAAATTGAGCAGGTGGTAAGACATAATTAGAGATTGTTAATGAAGGAATGAAGGAGCTGCTAAATGTGCTTGAAATGATGAGCTTCACCATAACAGCAGCAGCACAGAAGAGCCATGTACGACCTCTCTGAAAGCTGGCATGATAGAAGGTACTTGAAGTAACACAGGTGAAACTATGGAAACACAGGAACAATGAGGGATCGCAGAGGGAGCTTTAAGGTGCAGAGCTGTGGCATTGTGAAGAAAGCTTCAAGAACATGTCAAGTTCTACCTTTTGCCATAGTTTAACTGCTTTTGGTGTGCAAGTTAACTCTTTAAAGGCCAGCCCCGGAATCACTACACTACGGTGTCAGCACTGGCATCTCTTTGGAAACAATTTCTGGGGTGCCTGCAGCTAGAAGATTAAATCCCTTAGGAATTCTAACTCAAAACACTGTCCCATTTACAATAACAACTTGAGTGTTGTTGATGTGGAGACTCCAGCAGAATTTGCTGGCAGGCAAACCACCTCCAGCTTAACATACTGCTCAGCTACGTTCAGCATACTGCTCAGTTATGCCACCTTAATTGAATAAAAAGCAACTTAAGTTGTACCGACTGCTGACAGACACAAAGACTAATCTGCAAGAACATTTCAAAAACTCACCTGCTGTCTGAGGTGATGTGATTTATTCTTGGCTCTGAAACGAGGACAGAGCTCCTGAGCTGGTAGAGTAATAGACTGAGAACCAGAACATAAACATTCTGGTTCTCATCACAGCCCGCTGCAGCAATGTGACAGGGTCAAAAAAAGAATTCTTCAGAAGGTAGTTTTCACTACTGTTTTTTTCTGATTGTTTCCCAAATCATTTCCCAGCTAAATAAAACAACATAGAGGTGTCAAATATGCAAACTTTCATTGTCACGTTTCCACCTAATGAAAGACATTCACCCCAACAGTGGTACACAGCCTACAGCATTCCAGCTATGCCAGTGGTCTCCTGGAGCTTGAGAGGAAATCGCAAAGCCTTGCTGGAATGCATGGAGCTTTTTAGCAAGGGTAAACAACCACCCATGGCTCAACTGTTCTTGGAAGCAGGGACAAAGCTGCAACTTCACTTCAGCTTTGGCCATTAAGTAACTTTGAACAGCTCCAGGACACTGCTTTGAAGAAGTCATCCTTCAGTGTCAAGAAGATCCCTGTCCTGTTACGTCTTAGCCCGAGGCCTGAAATAATGGCATTCAAAACATCTGTATGCTATACTTAGTAGCAGATTGTTATGTTTTCAGTGACGAAGTAGAAAAAAGATGATCATTGCTTCCAAGAACCAAAAAAAAAACCCAAAACAAAACAAAGTCACCCGAGGCAACGTTTTTTTACTCCTAGAAATACGAGTAATTTCACTTCTCTAGTGATGTTTCAGCAATGACCAGAGCAAACACTAGCCCTAACCAAACACAAGACTAAGACTTTTAACTTATAAGCGGCAGTATTTTTTTCTGCAAAGCTACCTTGTGTTTCAGTGACTACATGCTAGCAGTCAAAATATGGAGGCACAAATTAACTCTAAATCCGGTCATTTTTTGTTAATTGCTATGTTTGGTTCACACAGTACTGATCTTTTCAATAAACATGATGTAAGCTCTATAAAGAAGCCAGTGCTGCAATCTGAAGTTCATATTATGCAACTTGTGTTAATTGTTCGCTGTACAGAATGACTCCACCAGCTGCAATCTTTGTGCGACTACAGTAAAGGAGTAGATTTTAGCTCAAGTTTTCAAAATTTAATGTTATTGCTTTCAAATAGAAAGTATTTTATGAAAAAAACTTCCTGAAGTTATATATTGAGACACTTTTGGACAATTTTTATATGCTGTGCAGCTAAAGTGTCAGAGAGAAATGCTCAGTATTAAAACTCTTTAAACGAAATTCAACACAAATTCATTTACAGCCAGATTCTAGACTACCTTTTTGGAGTTATTACTTATGTATCAAAGCCAGGCAACACTTCAGAGGCTTTTGCAAGCCCTTGTTATTTCCAAGAACGAGATACAACAGTTAGTAACTGATAGAATTCTTTATTATTTATATTTTTTTTTAAATTCAAAGCTCTTATTCAAGAAGAACATACGGAAGGAGCTCACTTGAAACAAAAAGAGCAAATAGAACTAGCCAAAAAAAAAAAAAAAAAAAAAAAAGAGTAAATCAGAGCAGTTGAGCTGGGAAAGCAGGGAGCCGCAGTACAGCGCAATTCCACAGGGGGGACCCGAGTCTAACACTTAACAGCTTTGACATGGAAAACTATTGAGGCAAGCAAGACAGCAACGCTCTGGAAGAAGTTTAAGTCTGTCTCAAGTGCGATGTCCAGTCAGACAAATAATCTTTTCGATTGCCATAGAAGAAGGGCTTTCGGGTCCATTACCGGAACCGACAAAAGGATGGTCAGTCCAGAGCCAGGCAGGAGAGGAGCGGGCACATGGGAACCAGAGGCACAGGTGTGGGATAAAGCAGAGACTGATCCCGTTTTGACCAACTCAACTTCCTTTCTTGAAGAACTGACTCACCACACAGGGCTGGGGAATGGCCTGCAGAAACTCACCATTCTTCACTGTTATCAAGTTGTGTCACAAAAGCCTTAATTGCCAAAATAGGCCCCAAACAGCTTCTTAAATACTAAGGAATTTTCTTGACACTTCTTCCTAGGTTGTCACATTAGATATTCTAAAATAGTTTCTCATTACTTCTCCCCAGAGCCATTTCGTTCTTAAATAGTGACTACTTAAAAGCAAAGACGACACCCCAGAAACATTTTAATATAGAATGAAATTACTTCAAGTTGAAGCACCATGGCAACTAGAAGTTGCTATGAATCTTAAGTTTATAACTTTTCCTGAATTCCCATTTATAACAAACCCGAGTGGCTTCTTTAACACCTGAACACATTGATAGTCCAGCCTTTCGAACAATGACATTTTCCAGTGTGATTCTCCATCAATCAACAACCAAAACAAGAAAAAAAGTTAACAAAAAGTTGAGCTTTGTGTTTTATTGGCAAGAATAAATATTGACATTCTGGGAGATGGAGATGCCCCTCATGAATTGCTTATTGGCATAACAACTAGTAACATTCTTGTCAGTCTTTCCATATGGAAACACAGGAGGCCACAGAAGAGCACTATGGTGCACTCACTCGAGGAAAGGAAAAGCTCAGTACATGAATGGGACACCACAGTAGGGTAACAGAGGACATCAAGTAGAGACAGACACCTAGCAGGAATATCCAAATTTAAAAACCCAAAAGTGTTCCATAACTGCTTGCA
Organism: Tauraco erythrolophus; assembly: GCF_009769465.1. NCBI lineage: Eukaryota > Metazoa > Chordata > Aves > Musophagiformes > Musophagidae > Tauraco > Tauraco erythrolophus. The sequence goes on from NC_141468.1 coordinate 82,544,914, forward strand.
GAATGCCTTTACATCTCCATTTACAAACATCTTCCAAGTATAAAACGCTAAAATCTGCTCAAAGTAAGTGTAGCACATCTTAAAAGTATGATCAGAAGACAAGTAGAAACTAAAGCTTTTTCTTCTTTCTTAAAGGAACAATTTTCCAGGAAAAGTGTAAGTTTATAGAATTTATAGAACCCACAGTGATGGAATTTCAAAATACTTTACATGTTTTAGGTAAGAAATAGTTACTTAAGAGATCTGCACGAGTGGGTACCTATTCTAACAAATTCTTAATATTTCAGTGGTATAAGACCTGCTCTAATTCTAAAACTTCTAAAAAAAACTACAGACAAGTATCACCAGTTAACAATGCAGACTCAGATTCAGATCTTGTGGTCACGTACCTGAACAAATTTTTAGCAAAACAGTTTTTTAAAATACACTTGTTTATTTTTAAATTTTTATATATGTTTTAGACTTCTGGTGTGTATGAAATACTGTACAGTTCTCAAATCAGAACAGTTAATTGAATCCAAATCTTTAAAGGAAAAAATTAAACAGAAAATAATTGCTATGGAGCCAGTACAAGAGTAACTTTGGTGGGCTATAACACAGAAGTTTACCTTCTGGATTGATTTCGGTTCAATTTGTGTGTTGAGAAAGCTGAAACCAGAACTGCTCGCTCATTTACAAAATTGAGAGGCTCAAAGTAAAACAATAAATGTGTTCTGCTGTCATATGTTTGATTCAGGATACAACTGTGTATTCCTCTTGTGCGTAACAGCCTCCCAGTAACATCTAACTGGCCATGGAGTTTGCGTCCAGTGACCAAAACATATTACAGTTCAGTGATTCTACTCACTCTAGCGTAACGGAGACATTGCAAACTCGTATCAGTGCCTATCTGGGTAACTCCTACAACTTATGCCAAGTGCCCATCTCATACCTGAGGGGACTCCTTTTATTTGCGATAATTCCACTAACCCTTTCTGCTAGTACATAGTATCTGGGGCCCACATCATAATCTTCTAAGGAACTGAGTTGCCAGAGTTTGTGTTTGCATCGCTGCTTAAATGCATCTCCTTTGTTTGAAGTAAGTTCTTTAAAAAAAAGTCAGTTTGTTTTGTGAAAAAAGCTCATATTTAAAACATGACATATTTCAGCAATTTGTTCTATAACGGCACTAGAAAAAAATACCGTATTTCATATTTTTGTTCTGTGTTTTTCCAGCTGAGTGTGCTAAAGTAGTTACTAAAACAGCTAAAACAGCTATAGGTAAAACTAGTGTCAGCAGTCTTTACTTACTTAAATATATTTAAGGTAATGGATTATGTCCATTAATACATTTCTACATCAAGTATTCAAACAAAGCATGTACACTCAGTTACAGGCTGTGTAGAATTTACAGATTCTGGATAGTAAGTGCTCAATGTAATACTTGGGTAACTGTAATGCATGCTTTGTAGCCATCTTTGCTGAAAAGGCCTCAAGCATACACTAAACAAAACCAGGGAAGAGAAAAAAGTAGACCTTAACAAAAAGTCTTAACAGTCAATAAGCTACAGTGTTGAACAAATTAAGAATTATTATTTTGCTGCCTTGATTGGTATTGACATTTCAAAACGAGGGAATTTCTGAACAGAAAGCAGCAGCAAAGGATCACAAAAAGGGCAAAATGGAAGGTCCTTCAAGTCTTACAGGACCTAAGACCATCCTTTTTTTGTAAAAGGAAAGAAGTTCAAATCAGCTGAAAGGTACGCTAAATTAGATTCACCAGTTAAAAAAGACACATAACTTCACAAAATGTTGAAAATCCTGAACAGCCTCAATCCATGAAAACTTTTGAATAGAAAAGCAAACAAAGAGGGAAATACATCAGAAACTTGCTATGTTGACTATTGCATACTTCCTGCTGGTAAGTGAGGAACAAGCATATTTTAAAACCTTAAAGCGGAGGAAACAAAGAGGAGCAGATCTTTACAGCAAAACCTTTGGTGCCAAGGAGTTGTAAACATGACACATTCCAGTTAAGTTTGGTTTGACTTTCACCTAAGAGTAGCTACAGATTAGTTCCAGAGATGGAACACCTGAAACAGAGTAATAGGAGAAGGAAAATTCAAGCTACCAACTCCTTCCTTCAATGGTTCCTCCTGGTTGACAAAGCGTAGAGCTGAAGGGCTGAGGGTCTGCATTACCTGGGGATAACAACCTGTGCAGGAAACATCCCAGGGAAACAGGGGTCAGCCCATCGCAGAACAGAAACATGATGAGTTTCCAAGAGAGGGAGCTGGTCAGACTTGCATGGCAGTTCTAATGTTCTCTAAATAAAATCAAGAAGTGAACCAAGCACACAGAGTAACTTATGCACGCTTTTGTAGGAAGCTGAATTTAAACATGGCAGGAGTCAGGCTATTTAAAAATTGGGAAACATCACATTATTTTCAAAAAAGATTTAGAGGCTCGCAAGCAGTAGGATATTTAGTTTTATTCAGGATATTTTAGTTGAATATGATAATCACACTTTAAAAAAAAAAAAAAAAAGAGTTGTTCTTTTGTATGCACCCTCTCTTGTTCTGTTTTTGACTACAAACCAGTAAGGATTGCTGAAGGAGTGTCTCCAGCAGCCCTGCAGAGGGTTCTGCTTTGCTCCAGCAAACAAATGGCACGGAAGTTAGTGGAAGTTTTAAAGAGTCTACAGTTCCAATTCCATAATCTTTTCCAATTAGCAGGTCTGCTTACAGGTCACCAACAGACCACCAGATAGGGCAGCTTTATCATCCCGTGGGCAGGGAAGGCAACACCACAAATTAATGCTCTCTCCCACTGATCTGACAACCTCGTCTTTATTAAAAGGGATTCTTAAGGTGTAACCATGACAGCAAGACAAGGAAAGGAACCAGCTTTAGAAGACTTTGTTGTTGTTGTAAAAGCCACTAGAAATCCAAAGGAGGATGACTACTATATCTTATCTTTTTCTATAATTCCATAAGAATCTTTGATAACAACCACTCATTGGCACAAGGGCGAAGGTCAAGCAGTGACCATCTTGACTCCGGACGATTTGTGAAAGAACTATTTGATGTGGATTTAAATTAAAAGGGCTCTTCCCCCTGCCCCCAAGGTGCAGTAAAACTCAGATGCCAACTTCAGTATTTTGGCTCATTTATAAGCTACTTTTTGACTGACAGAAGACTTCAAAACATTCTCCTGAATGTAGATGGGAAGATAAGTAGGTGGCTGTTAGTCATATCTATAACATACAATGTGTATATTGCAGCTACCAGACAGTCTTAAAATTACCAGGATTTTAAATACATTTTTAGCACTTGAAATTACTGCAGAAGCAAAATTATATCCCTAACGTTTCTCAGAAGAAAAAGCGAGACACTTCAGTACTTTTACATGTAAGAGCTACTACCATTAAGCGTTGATAAAGATCTGTAACTAATTAGTTAAGATGCCAGTTGATATCTATTAAATATAAAATACAAATGAGCAAAATCTCATCACATTACATACCAAATTGATGTCTGCCTACTTTTTTTTTTTTTATTAGTACTTGGAAAAAACGGAAATATTAGTTCCATTGATTTACAAGACTTCCAAACACAGTTCTGTAACACACTCCTCCTCACTGAAGACCATCTAGAAATTTATAACCTGACAGCTCAGAGATGCATTCTGGCAATTCAAGCCCTAAGACAGGTTAAAAGACAGCTGCCTGCCCCACCTCAAGCCTAGGAGTTTCCACAGCTGCAGCAGGGGAGGCAGAATCCTAAATCACAGAATAATTTTGACTGGAATGGACCTCTGGAAATCATTTAGACCAGTTCGTCACTCAGAGCAGGAACAATATGGATCAAGTCACTCAGGGTCTTTCCTGTTGAGTTCTGAAGGAAGAATCAACAATCTCTCTGGGCAACCTGTCCCAATATGTGACTACCCTCACAGTATTTTTTTTTTCCTTAATACTAATTCAATTTTCCCTGGCTGCGACTTGTATTTGTTGGCTCTAATCCTATTACTATGTACCTCCCAGAAGACTATGTTTACCATCAACTCAGCCATCAACATCCATGCTAATTTGTGAACTGTAAGTCAAGGAGTTTCTTTATGTTGTGCTGTAAATAGACACATTTCTTGCTGTGTTGGTTTTCCTAAAAGGATGACACAAAAAATCTTCGGTAAAAAAGTGGGGAGGTAACCTCTTAAATTAAATCTACCGTGAATTGCTGAAGTCTTCCTGAAGGTAAACTCATTGAGGGATCAACTTATCTTTCCTTTATCTTACAGTTTCCAATCTGTATCCCTCTACAGTGGTTCTTTACACTTATTTATGCAACATATTAGTGTAGTCTATTTTCTGCCCTATTCGGATTAGAGACTTCCTTCAGAAAACCAGAGTGTTTCAGACCACATCTGCCACTTTAAGCCCTCTCACGCAGAAGACTGACTTAAAACAAGTTCTGAATTACCTACAACTTTCGATAGCTATTCAACTTCTTTATTTCAAAAGTTCAATGTTCATTTCACTAATACTGGTGATTTCTAACCACCTCAGGTAAAATATTTTAAGAACAATTAAATGAGGGTAGCGGACTGCACACAAAGAGGACTGACACCAGCCCAAATATTACGAATGCTGAAAAACTGTCCCAGTTTCACATTTAGCATACTATACTGTACCTAGCTTTTGAATTCTTAATTCCCAAATTTTTACCTTTTATCTTCCCCCAGCAAATAACCTCCCAGATACAACAACGACTGGAATTTTACAAGTTGGAGGGGTTTTGGTTTGTTTGGTTTTTTTTTGTTTGTTTGTTTGTTGTTTTGTTTTTTGGTGTGTTTTTTTTTTTTTCAGGAATGGCCTAATCAACATGCATACACCTGCACTTTTAGAGAGCTAAAGCAGGCTGATACATACAAACTGTGCTTTGCAGTACATGCTAGAGGAGAAAGCATTGCATCACCAACATTATTACTAACAGAAGCATCCAGCTACAAAGCACAAGCCAATGCAAAAAGTCCATCTTCCAGGAGTCATACTTGACCCTTCGCCCTTGCCCAGACAAAGAATTCAAAATCTCAAAATCCTTAAAGTCGAACAACTTTTACAAGCACTACATTGAGACAAACATTCCTTCTGCGCTTGCTCTTTTCTTTTTGCTGTGCGGTTTTACATTTTGGTGTTGCTGATTTTATTTCTTTTAACTTATAAGTTGTCACGTTATAAATCCCATTTATCTTCATTTTTCTGGTAGGTATCAATGTTATATACCACTTTCCATGTTAAAAATCAAAACACACATTCATGAGACTACTTCCTGCCTTGAGGGATTTTTCTTGTATCTTCTTCCAACAACATTAAACTTTAAACTCACTAAACAAAATTTATTTAAATATTTCGGTCTGAAAAATTATAAATCTCAGTTATACAAAGCTGTGTTTAGGAAGTCATACAATTTTCAGTCATTCCTTCTTTCACACTGGCATAATGCATCATTTCTCAAGAAAGCAGAAAAGTCAACACCAGCACTAAAGTTTGTGTAATCCCAAATGATTTAAAAAGAGAGGGGCGGGGGGGGGGGGGAGGGGGAGTGGGGGGGGGAAGAAGAAAAAAGAAAACCCCACAGGAGCTTCACAGCAGTCACCAGGTACTTGCCCTGAGGCCTAAAACAAGTTTTTCCTGCTGACCACATCAACCATAAAGCTCATCATTTAGCAAGGAAGAACACACTCCAATTAAGAACTGGTGTACAAAAAAGGATATTCACTTTTTCCTTCGGTGCTAGTCCTTGTCCATTTATAGATTGAGGTGAGATAATTCTTTGTCAAGACTCCTCCACCCCAGCATTACTCATGTGTTTTAAGTGAGAAGTGGAACAAAACAGTGAAAACCTTAAGAGAGACTGTGTTTGAAACAAGTCAACACAAACAGCAAAGCTCGCGTTTTATGGTTATTACCCATTTAATCACATATTGCGCACACTTGAAAGACCAGGTCCTAAACTGGTTGTGAATTGCTGTAAACTGTAACTTCATCCCCTGCACCGCCGCCCAGGAAAGCTACAATCACATGCATATGGCGTTGTGCAACACACTAATAATCTTAAAACAAATCTCACTAAACCTTACGTTCACCATGGCCTCATTGCGTGATTTATAATGGCTACAAGCAATAAAACTAACTTTGGTGATGAACATCCTCCTTTGTCCCACTGAGCCCAGGCAAAATGAATCACACAAAAGCAACTGACTATACTTCTTGCTCCCAAAGATGAGGATTTGATCAAATACTCACCAAAAGGGAAGCTAAGCACCTCCAGAAAAAGTTTCACAAGCACTTGCTATTTCGTAATGTCAAATGAGAAAGATACTGAAGTTTTGGACACAGCATAGCTAATATCTGATACGTGTTTAAGAAAAACATTGAGTGGATTTGGTCTTAATTTGGAAAACAGATTAAACATCCAGATACTTTTCAGGCCACAAAAAAGTATTAAAATCAAAGAAAAGAGAGGAAAATATACAAGACAGCTTTCTGAAGCTCAAAAAATAGACACTTTTACACGTTGCCACAACAGACACAGTAAGAGGACAGATGAAAACAAGTAACTCCTGCTTTATGCTTTGAAGCATATTATTAGTGTAAAATACAAGTCTTGACTCCATCCTAACTTATGTTGTGCCTCATGAGAGAAAAGATGGGGGCTACAGTTTAATATTTGGGTCATTTCAACAAGCAGCTTAAGTTCTGTTTCTCTTCTGCTTCTATTAGTCAAATAACTATGTCTTAAACTCTCAAATTAATCTTTCTCTGATTTCTGAACTACTACCCTGGCAATTATTACCCTCTTAAGCAATCAAGCTGCAAAGTTAAGATTAATTTCTAGGTAAACAAACCCTGAACAATGCATTTGAAACTGGAACACTCCTTTAGAACCTCCTCCAAGGTACACAAGTGTGTGCAATCTCATTTTACAAGCCCGTCTCCTCAATAGCCATGTATCATTTGCAGCCTTCAAGTATAGTATTTGCAGCTCCTTGCCCTCCGCTAAACTCCTGCGGTTTTTACCTGAATAACAATATTTCTAATAGGAGAGCACTATCTGAATACTCAAAAATAACCCCCCGCAAAAAACACCCACTCCAAAACCCCTGCAACACATGTACACTGATTTTACTGCAAAAATCACCAGCAAAGAAATTGGCATGAGTGTGATAAAAGATCAAAATCTTTCATATAGTGTGACAGAACTGCAGTCATGATTCACATTCATTCAGTTGCTGAAAGAAATAGGTTTCATCAAGTGAAAAAGTTGCAGACTTAACAGATAAGGGGTTCCCAATATCCTGCTCCATAAACTGCTTATAGGATTTTTGTTATTCTTGCAAATAGTTTGCCTTGTGTATAAAGAACTATTCCATTCAAAAAGAATCATCCCAACTTCTCTTTCCTTGGAGGCTGGGGGTGGGGAAGGGGTAATTCACTTATTTCCTCCCTATACTATTCAGAACAGCCACTGCCACCATGGCTTGGGCAGCTGGGCTTGCTTGCAACAAATTGTCAAACTTTCGTCTATGCATTTTCTACTTAGAACTTCCTCCTGTTTATTCTTCATTGTACTACTTTTTCATCTAGGCTTCCAAGTCTTTTCCAGAAGCATGAACTAAAATTAACTGTAGTGGTGACCTCACCAACACAGATCCTCTCTAGGAGGTACCCAAAAGTTCCCACTTGCTCTGTTTTCGGAGTGCTGGTGAGCACCACACTTTGGATATGTCTATAGACACCCTTCACTCTGCTCCGCTAGCGAACGCTAAGAAATTTGGGACATGTTAAAGATGTGAAAGCACAGTGGAAACCTCTAACAGCAATCAAATTGGCAATACTAGCACACAGCACAGAACTATGCAGTAGTGCAGCTTTGGTCTGGAACGAGTACAGAAGTATGCCAGAGATCAAAACCAAACAAACCAAAAACCAAGCACACACACATGTCCTCTTTAGGCTCTAGAAAACCCACTCAGGAAGGACTTCTTCATTAGGTAGTGTTTTCTCTAACATCTCACACAGGAATTAATTTTTGAGGCTCTCCATAACATTTTCCCCTTACAGAATAGATCCTCCTACCTGTTTTCCCAAAACTTTGTAGGAATTAATAATCTTTGAGCTCTAACCCACACCAGGCATGCCTGAAATTACTGTACTCAAGTGTCACTAGAGGTGTATGTTGATTTGTCTCTCCATGGTCACATTTGCCCCTTAATAATCATTTAGCCTGGCTTTCCTTTGGTTGACAATCAAGACAGAAGACAACAACATCTAAGTTATCAGTCCTTTAGAAACAGTTTGACAGTGCACTCAAGCTGACATAAATGGCCTTGTCCAGGTGACAATAGCTGTAAGACAAAGTAAGGTCATATACACATTGGTGAGGGAGACATGCATGTGAGGAAGACTGTGAGAGAGAAGAATGAGGCAACAAAGATGTCAGAGGGCAGCTGTACCTATACCAGCTGCTTTTCCCCCATAAAGAGGCAAAGCTATTTTCCTACGAAGTGATCTGCATTTGCCACAGAAAAGTTACACTAACTGAAGTCTGCAGAGAGAGCACAAAAACTCTATCAAAAAAATCAAAAACTCAATCAAAAAAAGTGATCTCCACTGATTTACAAGTCTCCCTGCACATCCATGGGACCACAGTTAGAACCCCAGGCCTTCTCCCTCCAATTTATTTCTTAGAGATAAACATACCTATGATATAGGATTAGGGAATTAATCTATTGGCATGAAAAGGCAGTAGTTACCAAAAAATGGTCAAAACGTAGAAAATGAAACTCCCTAAAATAAATGTGCATGTTATGTGAGGTCTATCAAAGATCCTCTACAACAAACAAAAAAATAAAGATGAGTCCATCAGTACACACAGTATCTACAAAAGTCCATGTTCCTCTGTTCCCACTTTAGACTCCCATATAACAGAGAGACCAGTTTAATTTTTAAATTCTATTTGAAATATAAATTAAATCAGATTTATTTGTAATGAGCGTTGCAACAGACTCAAGTCACCAAAAAAACCTCACAGAGTGTAAGTAGTAATCACAGGACCTCCAAGTTCTGACTCTTTCTACTATATTTGCAGGTAAAATTTACAGCTACACTAGATAAATAAAAGCTAAAGGAAAAACATAAATAAGATTGCACTGCTTTCCAGTCTACTTCTAGGTCAGTACAAATGTTTGAAAAAATGTTTCTAAAGAGCAAAAAGAAAACAATTAAGTACCTCTGTATCACATCAATAAATATATAAATTAATATAAATATATAATAAATATAATTAACATAATAAATAATATAAATATATAAATATATAAATATAATACAATTATGTTATTGAGAGAGATGTTTAGTATCTAAAAACTCATATACACCTGTGACTTCATAACAGTTTGTTTGAACGCATTGTATCAACAAATAGTCAACTCAAATAAAACCTATGTAATGGCAGCTTCCATTTGCACTGTTAACACATGCCTGGAGCACTACTCTTATTTAGCATTGTTTAATGCAACTTAATCTATATTACGCTGTTGAGACTCTCAAACCCAGCTGTATTACTAGCCACCTAGGTTAAAAAAAGAAATACAGCACAATTTATCATTCCTTAACTCTGCCTTCTGTGTTTATGCAATAGAATAATAACATTTTAGAGAATAGATAGCACACTAGAAACATCTATGCTTACAGTTGTAAGCAAATATTCAACTACTATCAAATTAAAAAAACAAAACAAACCAAACCAACAAAAAAAAAACCCAAAACACACACACCACAAGATAAGCCTTATTTCTGGATGTTATCAGACAAAAAGCTGTCACATTCAATCCTCCTCCAATTCCTTCCAGTACTTAAAGGGGGCCTACAGGAAAGCTGGAGAGGGACTTTTCACAAGGGCGTGTAGTGATAGGACAAGGGGAAATGGATTTAAACTGAAAGAGGGGAGATTTAGATTAGATATAAGGAAGAAATTTTTCACTCAGAGGGTAGTGAGGCACTGAAACAGGTTGCCCAGAGAATCTGTAGATGCCTCATCCCTGGAAGTGTTCAAGGCCAGGTTGGATGAGGCTTTGGGCAACCTGGTGTAGTGGAGGGTTTCCCTGCTCATGGCAGGGGGGTTGGAACCAGATGATCTTTGAGGTCCCTTCCAACTCTAACCATTCTATGATTGTATGATATAGAATCAAGTGCTTCAGGGACATGCATGCACATACGAAAGCATGAAAACAGACTAAAGTACAAAAAATTTGCGTAACATCTCAAATTTCAACATTTGAGTTCTTCTGCTATCCATTCCCGTGAATAAAAACTGAACAATATAAACCAAACTGAGCAACACTATACCATCATCATTCACGGAACCGAAAATGTTTAAAAAGCAGCAGAGACTCCCCTGCCCGCGCACCTCTCCTGCACCAACTCACGGCTTCCAGCACCAAGCCAGGAGCGAGGCAACTGCCGGCACTGCTCTGCAGCTTCTCTGCGCGTTTCCAGTTCGAAGCGCACCACAAAGCTCTCTCAAGGAGGTAAGCAAAGCGTTGGAATTTTTTCTTTGGCTGCTGGTTTTAAATGATGTGTTTAAAGGCGCTAACACTACCAGGCTCTCTCTGCTGTCATCTTTACTTTTCAGTTGTCAACTTACAGCACAAGACCAGGAAAAACGCCTTGTCCTAGATAGGTCTGAGTCCTTAAAGAGGAGATAATCTTGATTATTAGGACATTTTTCGACCAGGTTTTCTAAGTTTAAAAGTTGTAAGTTCCAAATTTCATATAGTATAGAGAGGATTTTTATTAATAGTTACTGTAGCACTTAAAGCTTCCACACAAATGATATAAACTAACATGAAGTAGAAATAATCCTTGCCTTAAAAAAAAAAAAATCTATGAACATATTAGAAACATTAAAAATGCTACACAAATAGAAAGCACCACAAATTTCTTCTCCTTGGCTCACCACATCCAGGACGAGTTGGTGCCTTAACTCTTCTCATTAACTTTTAATCTGCATTTCAGCTATTAGTCATCGACCTTTCATCATATCCGATCAGGTACGAAGGGGTCTTCTCCCTCAAAACACACTTTGCGTGTTCTCTTAGCATGGTACAAAGCTCCAATACCGCAAACAAACTCAAACTACAGCTTTCACCAGAAGCTCACCCCAGTACAGCCTGTGCCACATCAGTCTGCTCAGAACTATGACTGAGCCACCCACCTCAGTTAAAGCTCCCCGCTACATGCAGACACAACTTTTAATTTCTACATTCAAAGTCTGCCTTGATTTTTCAGCTCAGGTGGACTAAGCTGAAAATTCCCCTCTCCTTGGCACTGGGATCCACGAAGCTGCCCAGTTTGCATCACTCCTGAACAAACTGCAATTTCAGAGACACTTACAACTCTCCGTAGGCTACGACTGTATGGGCAAACATAAAAGCAGCGAAGGACCGATCTCCACTCAGCCTGATATCAAGCACTTCTCAGAAAAGAAAACTGTATGTACTTACGTTTTTGCTCAGTATTCCTCCTTCCACATGGTGAAAAAGTGACCACAACATCATCTTCTGACGGAAGATACACTGTTTCCTTCACAAAAATAACCCGATGGTTTAGGCTGGAAAGTACCTCCAGAGCTCACTTAGTACGACCCCCTGCTCCAGCAGGACCACCGCAAACCTAGTTCAGGTTAACTGGAGCCTTGTGCAGTCGAGGTTTGACCGTCTTCAAAGACAGAGACCCCACGGGCTCTCCGGGCAAGAACTGAGATGAGGTTAGTCACAGACTATGCACTTCTCCAGGACATTTACACTTTCTTACCATGCAGAGCTGTCAAAAGCCCCCACCATTGCTGACAAAATGACACTGCTGTTTCAAACAGCACTGACAAAGTCAGCAGCAGCCGCAGCAGCCTACTCCCTGTAATAAGAGTTTCTGCACTGAAAACTTGTTTCTGACAGTATTTTTCAGGGCAGAATCATTTCCTTAAGTCATCTTGCCAAAACTGACAAAACTCCTAGTATTCAGTCAGAAATATCTCCTAGTATTCAGTCAGAAATACCTCCTTTATTTCTAGGCATACTCCGGCAAGGGGATTGGACTAGATGATCCTTTAAGGTCCCTTCCAATCCCTAACATTCTGTGATTCTGTGATACAGGTCCATGTTTTTCATGCTATGCTGCGATAACAGGTGGAGCAAATATGGCATATATTTTCTGCCTTTAAAACCGACAGACACATCAAATAATCTGTGAAGAAAAAACAGTGCTTACAAACAAGTCAGATAAATGAATGGTCTTTGCCTTTATTTTATCAATGTGATTAATTACTTGCACTTCTGACATCAACTTCTGTTGTTCGGGTTTTTGTTCTGCTTTGGTTTTTAAATTAATTCTATTAATGAGCACGAAGACAACCTAAGGGTTCAAATTCCTCAAAGAATTCATAGCCAAGGTAAACACTCCTTTTCCATTATTTTATATTTGGTGCTTCCCTCCCCCTCTTCTATTCTACCTTCATTGTCCACAGAAACATTAGCAATGGTGAGTCCATCCTTTTCTGGTTTTGCTGGAATTTTAGAAATCTGAACCACCAATCGTTTTATCTAAATATATCTCTACCTTTTCTCATAGTTATTCATTAGGGACTGGTGATTAAAAAAAAAATCATTAACCTAGAGATAGAAAAAAAAAAAAATCTTTACCTGCTCAGTCAGCTTGGGCATTCTTTTTCTCATGTCAACTTCAATAGCCTCGAAATCTAAGAAAGCACCTGAATTTATAACATAGAAACTAGCAGAAAACTATACAAATCTCAAAACTTGTTTCATATAGAATCATAGTAGAGTTGGAAGGGACCTCAAAGATCATCTAGTTCCAACCCCCCTGCCATGGGCAGGGACACCCTCCACTACACCAGGTTGCCCAAAGCCTCATCCAACCTGGCCTTGAACACTTCCAGGCATGGGGCAGCCACAACTTCTCTGGGCAACCTGTTCCAGTGCCTCAACACCCTCAGAGTGAAAAATTCCTTCCTTAGATCAATCTAAACCTCCCTTCTTTCAGTTTAAATCCATTGCCCCTTGTCCTATCACTACACGCCCTTGTAAAAAGCCCCTCTCCAGCTTTCCTGTAGGCCTCCTTTAAGTACTGGAAGGCTGCTATAAGATCATCCCGGAGCCTTCTCTTCTCCAGGCCGAACAGCCCCAACTCTCTCAGCCTGTCTTCACAGCAGAGGTGCTCCAGCCCTCAGATCATCTTCGTGGCCCTCCTCTGGAGCTGCTCCAGTAGCTTCATGTCCTTCTTGTGTTGGGGACTCCAGAGCTGAACACAGTATTCCAGGTGGGGTCTCACCAGAGCAGAGGGGCAGAATCACCTCCCTCGACCTGCTGCCCACGCTGCTTTGGATGCAGCCCAGGACACGGTTGGCTTTCTGGGCTGCCAGCGCACGTTGCCGGCTCATGTTGAGCTTCTCATCCACCAGCACTCCCAAGTCCTTTTCCTCAGGGCTGTTCTCAATCCATTCTCCACCCAGCCTGTACTTGTGCTTGGGATTGTCCTGACCCACATGCAGGACCTTGCACTTGGCCTTGTTGAACTTCATGAGGTTCTCACAGGTCCACCTCTCCCGCCTGTCAAGGTCCCTCTGGATGGCATCCCTTCCCTCCAGCGTGTCCACAACACCACACAACTTGGTGTCATCTGCAAACTTGCTGAGGGTGCACTCAATCCCACTGTCCATGTCTCCAACAAAGATGTTAAATAGCACTGGCCCCAGTACTGACCCCTGAGGGACACCACTCGTCACTGGCCTCCACTTGGACATTGAACCGTTGACCACAACTCTTTGAGTGCAACCATCCAGCCAATTCCTTATCCACTGAGTGGCCCATCCATCAAATCCATGTCTTTCCAGTTTAGAGACAAGGATGTCGTGTGGGACAGTATCAAATGCTTTGGATAAGTCCAGGTAGATATGTGCACACACGCACACATACATGACAGTCAGGAGAAAACATGAAGGGGAAGCAGCCCTCTCCCATTCCCAAAGCCACTTTTGAAAGTTCATAAAAGTTTAGATGTGTACCTAATTGAAGGTTTTAAACTCCTCTCAAATAGTTCTAGTTATTTTAAAGATCTCAACACACACTGCTAAACCAGAACAGTTAATTCTACTATTCTAATCAGTTCCTGTTAGTAGTTACATTTTAACTCGACCCACCTACCATTTCAGCTATATATTACAGCATTCTTTTTCAAATTTCTGTGAACAGACAGGCAAGTTGTTCCATTCAATAAAGTTTTGCTGGATTCTGAAGCTTCTGCTGATTTTGAAGGCAGCCCTAAAAGCAGACTTCAAAGAATATTTTTACATCTCTCTTTCAATATGCCTACTATGCCAGAAATAGCACCTACTTACTGTTTCAGCTAATCAAAGAAAAGTGTAAGTATAAATAGAAACACAAGTGAGTTGCAGGGAAATACTGCGCTGGGGTTACTTGCGAATGCACATAAGAACACATGGAAAAACTGTAAGCAAAGCCACACAGTGGATTTTTTCCCCGTACAGCAGTACCATGCAGGATGCTATCTAGTGAGGAACATTTCAGCATTAACACACCCTCTGAAGACAAACGGAGCTATGCCAAGATAAAAGCCTTTTCCCCGAACAGCCGATATTGCCCGATGAACTGGTATATGGAGAAGCACTTCTTGAACGTGATACAGGTTCAAGTCAGCTCACACATCTGACTGAAAACTATTCTACCAGAGACAAGTTTTCAGTTTGATTTGACTTGTCCTATGACTGCACGAGTGCAAAAGCCATCGTAAGAGAGGAAGGACCACATGACTAGAGGGAAAGGAACCTCTGGGACTCATCTTTCCTAGAAAGTTCCAAATCAATTTAAGCTAAGATGAACCTATCCTGGGAAAGTGCTCCGAAGGTAGACTAAAAAGTTTTGAAAAAATCTTTCTCCTTGGAATGAGCCACTAACTTTGGACTTGGTAAACCTACATCCATACTATATGATTCTTTGACCACAATTATGAGAGTAACTGATTTCATGGGTGCTTCAGAGAGAACATACATGATGAAGCATTATGAATACATGATGAAGCATGAAATAACTGTTTTCCACAGCACTCCCACTCTGGAAGGTTATGATTAACAAATGCCTTCCACTGACAATTCCACAAACAGAATTTCTGTTACAGAATTCACCTGTCTGAGAGTTTTTCGTTTACATACTTTAGATCAGCACTTAAAGCAGCCTCAATTCACCATTGCCTCAAGCCTGCTCAAAAAGTATTCATCCAACAGTGGCAGAGAGCAAATGCTACTGTGGCAGCCTTTGACATAACTTCTAAGATAATTCCTCGTGTTATTTTCTATATTCCAATTCTTTTATCTATTACAAAAAGTTCTGCAAGAATTAGGTCTTAAGAGTTTTTTGCAGGGAATGAAAATTAGAAGCAAATGTAAGCTGCACCCCGATAATTTATCATTTTTGACGTGGAAGTGCCATCACATGGATTAAAACGTAGGCATGAGTAATTACAAGAGCTAATTAACCTGTAAAGAAAACAGAATCTATTTTCAGGTAAAATATTTTTCAAGTGTTATTGTTTTATACAGAAGAATTTTCAAGTGATTGCATAGAAAGATGTAGTCTCTCTAAAGTGGAGTCCATTTTCCATTTAGACTTAATTTTGGAAGACTGGAGGTTTTTTATTTTTTATTTTTTTTCCAAAAGTTCTGTTCATGCTTTTGCTGTCAGCAACCTGGCTTAAAAAGCTGAAGACAGTGCCAAGACACCAGCTGCTGACTTCTGTGCCAAACAATTCTTCTGTTGTTTTTCAGGATTTAAAGTGACATCTTTTTGGGTAAAGTAGTAGTCACAAACCAGTCCAAATTGAAAACCCTGAAAATTGGGAAAGCATGGCAAGATCTTTATCAACATTTGAAAACTCACTCACTTATTCCTGTTTTTTTTATTTTCTTACTCTCTCTTCCGAAATGGACAAACCATGCAAAAAAGTTATCAAATGCCTTTAAAAGCCTGGCTGAATTCCTGGAAGGATTAAACTTAGTAGAACACTCCACAACCTGATTCCTCATGATGAGTAGCTGAAATGAACAAATCTGATTTATAAATTATCAGTTTCCAATATTCTTGTTACTCAGTTCTCTCTTATTTGTTTACTAGATAAAATGAGAACCCAGGTTTCCAGTACTATTGTATACTTACTCCTAACCTTGCTCCTCCCAACCTGAATGAGAAATAATTAAATGCAAATAAGTCCTTGACTAGGAATCCAGGTGGTGTCACATTAAGCAGCTTTTGCCAGCTAAATTCTCTTTACAGCATTCTCTTTATATTCTAAAGATATTCCAGAGGCACATCCAACAAATTCAGGAATTGATTCCTATCCACTGAGACAGTTTACATGTCTATTCCCACAAATGCTAGTTTAAGAGCAAAAAAAGTAATTTGTGTCAGAAAGGAACTCTGTATTTCCACTCTTCAAAATATCTGAAAACAAAAAACACCACAGGCTTTCTCTTTTCTTTAGCAACACAAAATAATACCGATTCCAAAAAATTAAACCTTTCACACAGCCTCCTAATAGAGAGTTCTTGTACTCCAAAGCCTTTTGGAGTTGTGCGTGCACAACCTACAGCGGATTAGTATGAGCAATAGCAAAGGAAGTCATTATCTTTCAGATTTTATGAATATGCCTGTTACTTTGCAACACTAAATTCTGACATCAGTTAAGGGCTGCTTGCAGCAAAACAAAATTTAATTTTCAGAGTTGACCAACATTAAGATCTGTATGTAAGAAAGCTTTCAGATTCATTGCTCATATGAATTCCTACAGTTTCACTAATGAAAAAAAAAAGCAAACGTAAACATTAGGAAAAAAAGTTGTATAAATTATGATTAAAGCTCTACTATATTAGTATACTACTTGTTATGTTTTCCAAATAATTTATTTCTTGAGAGGGTAATACAGAAAGGATAGCTATTTCTTAATAATCCAAGTACTGGTTTAAAGTTGAAGAAAAATCATTCTTCAAATGCCTACGTGCTTAGCTAGAATAGCCATATCTTTTGGGAAGAAAGGGAGAAAAGAGGAGAATTTTTTTTTTTTTTTTTTCAAATAAATAATCAGTCTGTCATTTAGACTGTTGAAAATATCTTGCTCTATCCTCTCCAAGCTCGTATCATCTAAATTAATCTGCAACTAACTCTAAAATGATCTCACAAGATTTCCAAAAGCAGGTACAAGTTTAACACTTCAATTTCATTTACAATCTGAAAAATAATTCGGCTTTAAAATACCTTTGCCAGGTACCATCTCACTCACACAAACCTCTGAATGCAAAGAGTTAAGTCAGTTACATCAGTCTAAATCAATCCTGAACTAGCAGACAGTATCTAGTGATTTCACAAGATTTATGTTCCTCTCATTAAATCTGCGCGTAGTAAAGCTTAAGTAGGAAGATCAGTAGCATTTTTATGTTTACATAGTTTATCTTCAAAACAAGTTAACCCCAATACATTACCAGAGGGAAAGTATTAAGCCTTCCCATACAGCTGAGCTTTGTGCACACGCAGCATCCATCAAAGCTTTGGCGATAAGATACCAGTCAGAGATACCCTGACAGATCATTCCTACGAATCTGCATAACCATAATTAAAACAACATTCCTCTCATTTACTACTAGCAAATGAATATTTATGACCTGGTGATTAGTGTTGTTCTCAAAAGCAGCTGAACTAGGTCAGATCAAAAGTCCACACAGCACAGTGCCCTGCTGCCAGCTGTGATTAGCAGCCAATGTCTTGGAGAGCCCATCAGAACAGGAGAGGTGCACAGAGATACCTTGCTTGGCAATTATAAACCTCAGAGGTGGGATATTAAATGGAAAAGGTGACCAGACGTTCTTCTTCCATGAGTGCAGACTTAGAGTCCACAGCATCTTGAGCTGTACTTTCCAGAGGTTTTCAGTGACTTTCCTTAATTACACATGCATTTCTTTCAGACCTTTTGAACATTAGCCACAAGAGTCAACTCTTTGTGATTCGTAATTCCTCCTGCTCGTTATTTTATTGGAATATACAGCAAATGTGTTCTCTGCTCTCCTTTCTACCATCCATAATTTTATAGACTGAAACTCTCCGCATCAGCCCTCAGTGAAGTATTATTCTGCAGTAGTTCTGCAAACGAAGAGCTTCCATCTTTGATCATCCTTATCAAACTTCTCTGTACCTTCTCTAGTTCTATTATTTTCCTGTTAAACCGGTACTACTTTAGCATAAAACTATGCTCATATTTCCAGACATGCTTAACTGGAACAATATGATTTCAGATGTCAAGCCTTTACAGACACCTGCCTATTTCAACTGGTGTCTGATATTAAGAAGTCTGTTTTTCTACACTGTGGGTCAATGCCACAGCTTCCATTTTTTTCCTAAATGAAAGTGATAAAATATAACCTGGATATCAATATATGATTTTTTATATCCTGAGGGTATGTAATTCTATCAATTCATAAACCTAACATCATGAAGATGTCAAATTTTAGAAAGTAGTGCTGCCTTTCAAACAGGAATTCTTGTTCCAAAGAGCTAGGAATCCTTGCATGAAAAGGTCAGTCAAAAACAGTGGCATCATGACAAAAAACACACCTAAGAATCAAAACAAAATTACCACCTTTTTACTTTCCAAATGAAATTACTTAAACCAACAGTTTCCTGAATAGCTTAGGATTCTCTCACCAGTAAGACAACAAAGTGATAGAGCTGCATGCAAATGTTTTTTAAATGCATGTAGAACTGCGAGAATATTCATTATATGAACAGAGGTTTGCTCTAAGTTTATTTTAACAAAGGGGAAATACAACTTTCAATGAAGATATTGGCTCAAAAAGAGATACAAAGAACAAAAAAAAAATGCAAACAACAACTTAAGCAGCTTTAGAAAGGCATCACTGAAATGTGGGACCTGGTGGCTCCACAGATTGAAGCGATAAAATAGCATCCATTATCTGCAGATTGCCTGTGTAGATGTTCAAAGCACATAGGCAACAAAAAAATGGTATTATTTAACTGCTTCTGGGAAACAAGACTCATAGCTTAACTTCAGTGCCCACTTCACAAAATCTGTACTACTGTTCACAACAATTGGGATTTCTATGGAAAACTTTGAAAGACGGTCTGAAGGAACATGGAGCTTCTGCTCTCCTCTGTACTGCACGTTACTGCTGAATTCAGTACTCCACGTGGCACGTTTAGAGCGAGAGGGCAATTCTCTTCCTAGTTGCCTTCAATAAGCAGCAGATCATTATTTTTTAAAGAAAGCAGTGACAGAATCTGCAAAGAAAGGGATTTCAATTTTCAAATCACTACCTAAAGAACAAACACTACAAGTCAGCTAAAAAAAAACCCCTTGAACCAGTAGTAGCACAGATGTGCTTTTTTTGGTTACTATTTTATTTTGGGAAAGTCCCTTCCCTCAGGCAAATTAAAAAAAAAAAAAAAGGAGAAAGTCAATTAAGTAGTCATAATTAATAAGTATATAAAGAGGAAAAAACATTCACCAAAGTAAGTTCTCTACAGAATGAATGTCATTGCAGACCTCACCATTTATTTTTTTTGCTGAACTACTTGTACAAGGTAAACAAGAAAATACTTTAATTGCTCTCTAACTTCATATTCTTCCTCCTATTAATCTTGCACCACAATGAAAACCTTTAATCTGTTTTTGTAGCAAAAAGATCTCCTACAACCAGATGGTTAAGTTTGGTTAGACAAAAAAAATAAAAAATTCTTCGAAAGGGAGAGCTGAGCCATGCAAAATATTTAACATGAACCACTTCAGCTGCCTCAAAACAGGTTATAAAGATACATAAACTTTTGATGAATTCACACTATTCAGTTCATCCACTGCCCAGACAGGTCATACCTTGAAACCATAGCTGTCTCCTTTAAGCTCAAGAGACCAGTCATTATATGTAAATTCCTGTCCTAACTTCATGTAGGGTATTAATCATTCTCTCCTCATCTACTGGGACTATACGCCAATTCTATTCCAAAGCACAAAGCAACCTTCCTTGCAGATTTTTTTTTCTCCATGAGAAGTTTTTTTTCCTCAAGTGTCCATTCAGAAGCCTTTTGCCTCTCCCCACTCACCTCCCTGCCTATTTACTGATGTAAATCACAAAATAGTTCACCACTCAATAGGTTGCTTACAGTTACTGATGCACATCAATTAACACTCTGATACCATTATCTTTTTTGGGACTTATATCTCCTGAGCTTTCTGTGAGTCAGTTTTTCCCAAATTATTCTCCCGGCCATTACTACAGTACCAGGTGAACCATAATAGCACACAGTAGTAACACTGGAAGATGAGTACAGCTAATTACTGAACATAAAATCACAGCTTCAAAGACTGTTCCCCACACAATATTTATAAACTCCTCTTTATTACACCTTGAGCAAGTAAATACATACGAATTTAGTAAATATCTAAGTATAGCTTACAGACTAGTAATGGTCTCAGTGTAATTTCTGGTGGCTCAAAGAATTATCAGAACACCAAACAGGAGACGTCTGAACATATACAGAAGCAGCTCAAAGCAGTATCACCAGAGAACTCTAGAAAAAGCATTTCCATGGTGTTTTGTGCAGTACAAAACATGGTCTAAAAGCATGAAAAGCTGAGTTTATTTAAAAATGAAGAAACAAGAACAGTGGTTTTAGATGCAAAATTTAAAAAAAACCCACCACATAAAAATCAAGTATTTAAACACATAGTTGAAACTCAACTTGCTAAGTTATGGAAATGTATTATGAAATCAGACTCTTAGAATCATAGAATGGTTTGGGTTGGAAGGGACCTCAAAGATCATCTAGTTCCAACCCCCCTGTCATAGGCAGGGACACCCTCCACTACACCAGGTTGCCCAAAGCCTCATCCAACCTGGCCTTGAACACTTCCAGGGATGGCGCAGCCACAACTTCTCTGGGCAACCTGTTCCAGTGCCTCACCACCCTCAGAGTGAAGAATTTCTTCCTTAGATCTAATCTAAATCTTCCCTCTTTCAGTTTAAATCCATTTCCCCTTGTCCTATCACTACACACCCTTGTAAAAAGCCCCTCTTCAGCTTTCCTGTAGGCCTCCTTTAAGTACTGGAAGGCTGCTATAAGATCACCCTGGAGCCTTCTCTTCTTCAGGCTGAACAGCCCCAACTCTCTCAGCCTGTCTTCATAGCAAAGGTGTTCCAGCCCTCGGATCATCTTCATGGTCCTCCTCTGGACTTGCTCCAGCAGCTTCATGTCCTTCTGATGTTGGGGGGCCCCAGAGCTGAACGCGGTATTCCAGGTGGGGGTGGAATACTCCCTTCCTACCTCTTATTTGAGTGTCGAGTGTTAAGCACGTCCCATTATACGGAATTAAGTCAAGCAACTTCTTTTGGTTGTACCATTCCAATGCATAACTTGGAATGCAACTAACGAAATAGCACAATGTATCTCTAAAAATAAGGCCAGAGAGTTTAGTGGCTCTTGATTATGTTTTCCTTACAAGGATCCTTTACAGAAAAGTACATGTTTCAGTTTAGAACAATGATAATTAGTGCCTGTGGGAACAAAGCAAACTAATTTTTCCACAGCAATACGATTTCCTGTAATTTTAATTTTTACACAATGATACTCCAGTAGCTGCTCAGATACAGCATTTTACTGTCTACAGTGTGATGGGGATTTGAAACAATTAGCTGTTTTCAGTTTAATTTCCCTCATTTTTTTAAAAAAAAGAAAGAATTTGCCAACAAGCACCACATATTTTTAGGGATGCTAACGAATTCCTCTAACTTCGGATCAAATTATTAAAAGTGAGAAAATCAAACAGATGCAACTTGTAAGTGCACCCGGAGAACAGGCGTTGTGGTCGTGCTCTTCTCAGTATTGAAACGGAACTCATCTGCAGAGGTCCAGGAGCCCACCTTCACTGACTTGGAAGAGTCATATTTAATCCATACAAAAGGAGACACAGCCGAATCGCTTAAACACGGATATAAGAGCTGGCAGTGGTTTGCAGAGAGACAACTCTACAGAGGCCATACTCCAACATCGACTGTCAGTTCCACAGAACACTTCATGGGCACGCAGTGCAGATGAGGAGGAAACCACAGTTGTCCTCAGAACCCTTGAATGGTTATTTTTCCTTCAGGAACAGTAAGAAACAGCGTGTCGATGGGAATGTAGCTGTACTAAAGATAGCAAACGCAACTAAATTTGAGGGAATAAACCTGCATCCTTTCCCCCTGAAATGAAAAATAAATATCAGCACTTTTTTTTTTCCAAGTTTTAATGATGCACAGGGAACTATGTTTAATCATCACACCTCATGAGGAGGATTCATTAAATACTTCAAAAGAAGCTTCTAAAAAAGACCAATATTCTATTTTATAGAAAAAAAAAAAACCACACCTACATTGCCTTGCAGACTTCTCAGCTAACAGTACTGGATTCTTCCCAAAGTAAACTCTGGGGTTAAAGAATTAGAACAAGAAAAGCACTGATGCAACGATGAGTTGAACGGACATCATGTCATTCACTCCGGCAGCTCCAGATGCCAAAGCAGAGTCAATTCATACGGTGCAATTCTGCACGCATCAGTATTTACAACATCCTTATTCCTTGACTTTAAGGCTCTAGAAATTCAACAGTGCTGTTGCAAAGCATTGTAAAACAACAAAACCAAACAAACCTCACAAATCCTACACAGCTAGTCACATACCAGACTTCTTGTAACTTGCTCATGGAATTCCCATCATTTTCGAATGGAAATTAAAACCAACTATTACGTCATTTCATAAACAACAATACCACCCCACATTGTTTTGTTTAAGTAACAAAAATAGCTTTTTATTTTATTTCAAACGTAAGCAGAGGACTGGGAGATTAGCTGTTCCTACTACTTCACAGCCATTAATCTGAATCTTTACCTGAATATTTTCAGTGTTGTCCTATCAGCACAAAGGTGTTGATGCTTTTCATTTTTAGAGATAAATGGCATGTAAGTTGATCTCCAAATAAATAATTTTAAGCACAGTAAAAAACATCGTTTAATGGCACAAAATAAGTGATAATAAGACCATTCCAGAAACGTATTTGAGTACCATTCTTCAAAGGTGGGTTTACCCTTGCTTCAGAATAAGCCATTTCACAATGTATTAATTTGAACTTAACATTGCTTTACTTACAAGACAGTTACAAATGCTTTCCATTTTAAAATCTGTTTTATTCTCAGTTCAGCACCATACTTTTTCATCAATACCTCTGGCAGTTAATTTCAATATTCACTTTAATCCACTAAGAAAACCAAAGCGCAGCATTCAATAATCAAATATTTCTTCATCCGAGTATCATGAAAGCCTCCCACACAAAACCCCAGACGTGTTGGTAAAACTTCACCAGGAACATTACAAAAGCACTGCAAAGCAGTTTGGACTTATCCAACGACCACAACACTGTTTATCTCCTCACAAAAATAAAACAGCTCTGTTAACAACAAAGCAAAAACTCCCCAACTACGAGTCATGTATTTCTGTTGTCGTTTCACAGTGACATAATCACGATATCTTGGAATCCTGAAGATAAAAATGGAGAATGGTTGTCACGGTGTGGCTAACGGAATACAGCAAAAGAACAATTCAACCCCAACTTGTCCACTAACATTCCCAGATTATTTTCTTCCAGTTTCATCAACTGGATGCGTTCTTTCACCAAAACCAATAGCAGTCAATCTTCCACAGACACCAGTTCAAAGACAAACATGCCCAAAGAACAGCAGTCTACTGACAGCACCACCAAGCAAAAAGCCTCAAAGTTCAACTGTTAATCCAGACTTTCACTCCTTGTAAAATCAGAAGTGCTGCATCCAGTTGCTGGCAGCACGTCGATGGGAGCAATTCAAACTATCACGTGGCTAATTAAAGAGCATCACTGATCTGAAGGAAAGACACCGAGCGTTTCTCCCTCAACAGAAGGACTAGCAGGTTTGTACAAAGTACAGGAGAAAGTCATAAAAAGCAATTTGCTTCTGCTCTGCTCTCTCTCTCCACCACTCTTTTTCAGGGAGAAAGGGAGGAGGGAAGGAGGCGAGACGAAATATGGAGGAATAGATGGGCTGAAGATTTTATTTGCTGTCAAAAGCACATTAGTTCCCTGCTTAAGTATCTCCGTTTTAAATATGTTGCAGGTGAGCATGCACACACATGTACTGCTCCCTTTGGCTTACAACCTTAAAGAAATATATCGAGTAATCCATTAGTATATAGAGAGAGGTTCTTAATCATAACTGTTAATTACGAACATTACAGTGAGTTGTCCCTGGTAATCACTCTCTTGCCTTCAGTTTAGGGAAAAAAAAGTAAGCTTAATTACAGTGTAAAAAAAAATAAATCTGTAAAGCGTAACATACCATTTAAATCCTTGACTTTTCAATATTTAGCATTGTATCCTGAGCAGGTCCTAATTTTGACTGAATAGGAGAAGATCTCGCAGGGTTCATTTCAGGCTGCAGGCATTTGATACTGAACTGACCTCGCAGTATTTACATTCCCCTTAGGAAAATCTGGCATGCAGTCCAACTGGGGAAGATCGTGTCTAACGCTACTTGAGCTATGAGTGCTAGAAGCAAGTAGAATAACAGTGAAAAGAGTAGGGTGAACAATAAGGGCACATGTATAGAAGTAAAATAAAAAGGAAGAAGAGAAAGAGAAGGTCAAACAGCAGAAGAAAAGAACGGAAGAGACAAGAGTTGGAGATGTTTTTCTGATATAAATAGTCCCCTAATTGTTTTTCCAACTAGTAATGCAGACAGGCTTTTCAACTAGTAAAAAGCAAATTACTTCAACTGAGGGAAAATAAACTAATCAGGAGACTTGAAACATTTGTCTCTGCTCAAAACAAATTCATAGTTGCCAACTACAGCTTTGTCTGCATTGCATTTGATTTCTTGCTGTTGTTGCCATACCTATGTCAAATTTGGACAGAAAAAAAAAAAAAAACAAACACAAAACTCACCCAATAAACTCTGCTTTTGGCCATTCCCACCACAGCTGTAATAGAGACATCCATCAAATCCAGCAGTTAAAAATCAAATCCAAAATATATTCACCTCTATTCATTACAATTTAGGCCCCTACTGCTGCACAGAAATCAGATAGGAATACAAGAGCCAGTCAGCAAATGCTACTCTCATTTTTCTTACAAGTGTTTATCCCATCTTCAAACAAGTGAAAAATTGTTTTTGTTCTTTATAGATTCAATCTGCCAGCTACATAATCTCCTCTACACCAGGTCTGGTGAAATTGTACAAGAGACACAGGTTCTGAACCAACTTCAGATTACTTTCTTCACCTCCTTGAAAAATTAAATAAAAATCCTAAATTACCATAATTTCTTTGAAAATTCTATTACCATTTATACAACACAAATTTGTCATAGTGATAGGACAAGGGGCAATGGCTTTAAACTGAAAGAGGGGAGATGATAGAAATTTTTCACTCTGAGGGTGGTGAGGCACTGGAACAGGTTGCCCAGAGAAGTTGTGGCTGCCCCATCCCTGGAAGCGTTCAAGGCCAGGCAGGATGAGGCTTTGGGCAACCTGGTGTAGTGGAGGGTTTCCCTGCCCATGGCAGGGGGGTTGGAACTGGATGATCTTTGAAGTCCCTTCCAATCCAAACCATTCTGTGATTCTATGATTCTATTTTTTTTTAAACAGTAATAAAATTACTGAAATGCAAGGGTTCTCATACAAATTAATGTTGACTGCAGTACCTATCCAAAATGATGGTACCTTCAATCCTCATTAAAAGTTTGAGAAGTTTCTGCCTGCTTTAACAACTTACAAATAGCACCATAAAGTTGAAAAGAAAAAAACAATTCCATTACTCAACAACGACCCTAAAAGACTCCCTCCCCCTCTTATTTAAAACCAGGATGCTAATAATTCAAACTCTTCAGCCTGATGCAGTCTCTCAGGTAGCCCAAGCTCAAATCATAGAGGGCTGTGAAACAAACCAAAACCACTTACAAGCTAATTGGACATCACTGCTTTAATCAACAGATATTTTTCTACTTATGTCTCATTTCACATAGTTCTTTTCCATCTATGAAATGGCAACATTTTCACATAACTTACATATTTGAGCTCAAAAATGTTTTGAAGCAGCAGGCACCCAAACAAGAGATTATAATGAAGATGATAAAACACTGGCATTTGAATTGACTGCTGAATTTGATAGCACTTTTTGTTGTTTTAAACCACAAAGTGAGCAATCAGAGGCAACAGAAATCCCGAATTTCTTGTTAGACAGGTTTGGCACTCTCACCTGAAGTTGAACGAAAACCACAAGAGTGAGCTGTATTCTGAAGCATATTGCAAAAATCTCTTTCGTGTTTAGCTTAGAATTAAAGAGCACTTCAGGAAAAGGTTCGGATTTTTCCCGATGTCTACAAATCTTCCTACATTTTGAAAGTGGGGCAAAATGCAAGCAATCCATGTAAGAAATCTCAAGTGGAGCTCCTTGAAAGAGGCACAAAGAACAATAAGTCCTGTATATATGTGTATACATATATCAAATATATAACCACTACTGGCAATGAGAGGACCAAAAGGATACTCTTTCATTTAACTAATATTTAAACAGAAGTCACGTTACCCATAATTCTAGGTATCACTCATCTAAATAATTCCAAAACTTCACCTTTTATGCTGTTTACTATGCACTGTGCAATGTACTCAGCTAGAAAATCCCGCGGATTTAATGGTTTTGTTGTCAGTTTATCAGCACTTAAGAACAAAGAACTTCTCTTAAACCCTATTTGTGGCAAACACTGCAGAGAAAGTTTTAACCTGGGAAATCTTTTAATTCCATTTCCAGAAAAAAAACACACCTTTCATTTAGTAATTGAATTATCAGACAGACAGCAGCTGCAGAAAAAGAAATACAAAGCTCAGTATAAAAGAAAATAAGCCAAACCACCTTTTCCAGCAGTGTTACCACAATTTGCGCTCTGCTTCCTTCTAGCCTCATCTCTGCCCTACTGCAAGGCAAGGTTTATTAAGAAGCCTTCCTGAGTGAAATATTCTAAAATCATTTCTATCTGAAGCTGAGGGACATAAGCAGGAGACAGACCGCATGGCAGAGATCAGAACACTACTGTCTCAAGCCTGGTGTCCTCCCTAGGTGTGCTCGTCTAAAGAGATAAGAAATCCTAAGTCAGTATTTTTACTGACTACAGACTACAAACAGCTGGCTCACGACTCCCACTGATGAGAGTTTAGGCTCCCAAACTCTTCAAACCCATCGTAGAGCAGTTTTAGTAACTACTTCCTGTCTGATGGAGGATAACTTTAGTGACCTACTCCCATGAAATTCACTTAGAGAAATTCTCAGATGTTCAGTTCAGCCAACTGAAAACATCTTGGTTCAAATGTCAGTCTTTTAACTCTGTAGATACAATAAAGAAAATAACATTTTAGCTTTTGCTAATTGATCTATTAACTGCAAAAAAAAGTCAGTAACATTTGTGTGCTTTAATAACTGAAAGTATTTCAGTGTTTCAGACCAGGGAAGCAACCAATACCCACATCAAGCACAGAAGATAGAGATTGCACCATAAAAGAGATCTAAGATCAGAACACATCATATGAATTTCTAATGAGGTTTAACTTGCATCATTGTCTGATTAAAATTAACTGTTAAAATACACATTTGATGTTATGACACTGCTCAAATGCTTATTTTTGTTTGTAACTTTCTTTTTCAATCCTCTGTATCAAACTTTATCACAGGTTTCAACCAAAAAGTTTTAAATTTATCTAAAATATTCTCTTTGTGTATGAAAAAATACAAAATAAAGTAGCCTTACAAAATGGTGTGGCCAACATGTAAAAACAACCAACCAAAAAATCAAAACAAACACCCAGTCTTAGCCAGCTTTACCCTCTCCATCAAGAAATCAAGTTATCCATTTCGACATTCAGTCAGATTAAAAGTTTTTTTTCTTCCCCATGGTCATCTGAAAGCACCATGTGTTTACTCTTGTTGCTTACAACATTTTATTTCAAAGTGAGATTTCTCTCCTCCTTATAAAGTAAGTTCATTGAAAAACTTCAGTGATTATATGCCATCTGTTTTTTGATATTCTCAAAAATTATAAATGTTAGACATTGGCCAGCAGCTCCATAATCTGTAGGATTAACACAAAATTAGAGAATAAAACAAAATACAAAATGACAGAATGTTGCTAGTAGTACAGCTCAGAAAAAAAGCATCAAAAGCTGTATTTTTGCAGGATTTACACAATTTCAGTAGTCATGCTCAGTGAGTAGTAAGGAATATACAAGTTTCTGTGAAATACTGGAATTGAAAGATGGTAAAGATGGCATTTCAAATCAAAACTCTCACTGGGTGTTTTCCTTTCAGACACCTCTGGTTACTAGGACCTCTCTTACCTGGTCAGACACACTGAAATGTTTCCAGTTAATAAAGCACAAAATTCATTTTTTAACTATTTGTTTCTATAAAACATGATTTATAATATCTTCTCAAAGAGCAAAACACAGGAAACTAATTTTGAAAGACAGTCTGCTTGGCAATATACCTTTCCTTACAAATAATTGTTCTTACTAAGCCACCGTGGAGAAAGCCACGAAGAACTAAGTTTCTGGAGCCTCCTGCATATGCAAGTGGTTTTTTAGTTGTTTATGTAAAGCTCTGAGACCATCACAGGCCACAGAGGCATTCCAAATGCTGTCTAAAAGCCTTTTTTTCCACTTCACAGATTTCAAACGAGTATTCAACTAGAGTTTTATAGGTCTGGAGCAGAAAGATGGAACTTCACAACCAATTACTTCAGCAGACCTCCCAGTCCTACCTAGTACTGGGAAGCAGGAATCTTTCCCAAATAGTTTTACTGGAGTGCCTTATGCTACCAAGTTCCCATCCCTAAATTTCTACTTCTGAAGGTGGCTACTGATGCAACTTCTTCCCCCTCAACATCGCTGCCAGAGAATTCCATCCCTTCAACCAAACGCAAGTGAGGAACGGCTGTCTTCCACACTTCAAAGCAAGGAGGCAAAGGAAGGAGAGAGGAGAGGGAAGTGTTTAAATTTAGGTATTTACTTACTGAAACACGGAAAAAACACACACGCGCGGGCACCACGTTGGCAGAAATCCCAGCAGTTGGGGCTGCAGAGCTTTGCTTCCAGCCAGCGCTTGCCTCCAGCTTCCCGGGAGTTTTCTCCCTCTCTCGCACAGGCGCCGGAGCGTACCGACAATGGCTCTGAACTGCCAACCAAAGCGCATCCCGGGTTTAATGAAAGCGTGGTTCGTTATAATAAGAGTGAGCGTAACATAAACACACGCAGGAAAAACAGGCTCGGCGCGGCACCACCACCGACGCTGGTTTTGATCCAGCACAACTTGCAGGAGAGAAGTGGGTGCGAGTCCTTTAAAGCAAAACGTAACATAAGGAGCACCAGGTAGGATCTGGACCTGTGTAAGTCCTACCAAAGAGTGGCCGCAGCGAGCAGACCTCGCTGTGGGCAAAGTTCACGAGGTACCTGCCTGCCAGTTCAGGTGTTTTGGGAAGCGTTCCTCGATTCCAGGCACTGAAGGACACGAGTGCTGAGATGGGGAAAAGAAAAAGAACCTGTGCAACACCCTGACACAAGAGGAAGACGAAATACGGGCACAGTAATGGTATATATAATATATCATACTGGTACGTGCCCTTCTTAAGAGGGCAGATCAGTTATCTTTTTTGCAAAACGAGGTGGGTTTGGGAAAAAAACGCATTACTATATTTATAAAATAACGCAGCAACCATCTACATAAAAGTTATGATCCATCAGCGTTTCCTTTGCTTTTTACCATCCTTCACACACTGTAGATGCCAAAAATGAGAGAACAACAGAAGAACTCACTTTGCTGTAATAACATCTTAAAAGAATATATTGGCTTTATCAGCTATTATTACTCAATCACCAATTAAGACCAAAGTTGGGGAAGAAATTTTACCACTTCCAAAACAAGGATCTAAAACTAGGGAAGTTAACTTACTTATTTGTTAACAGATATCAAAAAGCTTAAGTGTCTTCACCGTCTTTCTCATGGATTTCAACATTGCATGTAACAACTTACATATGGATTTTTTTTGCATTTTTAAATAATTTTCCATTAATTCTTACAAGTGTTTAAAAACTTGGTTTAAATAAAAACAAACAACAGTAATTTCCCTCATGGTTTGAAGTCTATCTTAGTAAAAACTAAACCATTCAAGGTATTATTACCCATTTTAGAAACACACTTCTGGAAAGAGCTCAAAATATCAACCACAGACATCTCAGTCGAAAAGAGACTTTACAAGCACAGTAATTCCTAACATTCCCGTTTGATACTCCACCTGCCAGACTAACTTTGAAAGAGGTCCATAAGCCAGGAGTAATGGGCCCTGTCAGACCTGCACACGAGACAGACAACATGTTTTCGCAGGGTGAACTTTTGCCACCCTTCCCTCTGGGAGAAATTCCATCAAGTTCGCTCCTAGGAAACAGCTCCCACTTCTATTCCTTTTACTGACTTTCCACTGCCACCGTTCCTTTCTGCCTGGTTTAGCCTCCACTCCTCCCGCTTTTCTGCAACTACCCCCACCCCTTTAGCCTTCTCCTTCAGTACACCGCTACCTCCATCCTCATCCTTCCACATCCACCCCGTAAGCTGATTTTTGGATGCAGTCCCACCTCTCCTCCTCTGACCCACACTCGTTTCTTCCTGTGTCTAGAATCCTTCCACCTCCACACCCAGCTTCAGCATTGCAGTATTTTTTGTTCTTGAAATACTTCAGTGGAATAAAGAAGTGAATGTTAAAATAGATCATAAATTTGCAGGCATTCCTGAAAAGTTCTTTTCTGAACAGCTTTGCTCACAGAGAAAGTAAAAGGCAGAGGTCAGTTTGTTGTAATGTAATGTCCCAGTTCACCCATCTCATATGCCATTATTTGACCTAGAGGTCTTACGTAAGAATGAACCAAATGAAGGTCAAGAATAAACTTTATAGTCTTTTCTTAATTTTAGCAAAATAAAGGTTAGAGGTAACAACAGCAGAACTAAATTTCTGGGAGGAACGCAATGATTCTTAATGTTGGAGGAAAACAGTCTGATCTGTTGTTACTTCTTCCAAATTCTGTTTTTCCTTTCAAGACAGGGCTTCTCTGCAAACACGACTAGTTGTTCTTTGATTTTTCTGGAGAAAGTCTCAGCTGAATGGGAGAGGATCTTTAGAAGGCACATAAAGACAAAGGTTCAAACAGAAGCTGAATTCTCAATGAGCACAGGTTTATTTTAGGAAACAACTGAAACTCAAGGCTGAAGATCTTATCCCTTTTAATCACTTAAGTTTTTCTTACTTTCCCAATTTTCAAGCCACAAGCCTACAATGAGCAAACCTGCATTGACAGAAATCTCTATAAAAGCACACAAAACCTGTATTTGATGCAACAGTGAGCTCGCCTCGGCTTTGGGCTGGGTTTGCCAATGCCTTGCTTCAGCAAGCGACAGGCAAAAATTGTTCTGATAAATACAGAAAAGGGCAAACTTCAACACAAAATCATAAAAATGACACTTAACCTTCTTAATTCTTTAAGTTTTTAAGAACTTTTCCAGTTACTTTTGGGGCAGTGCAAAAGCTATCAGTCCTACAGCAGAGTTAAGAAACATCAAATTCTAACACCCAAGCAGCTTATCTAAGAGTGCTTCTGTAGAAGCCAAACTGGAGAGACTGAAGCAAAATTCCTCAAATATCCTTGGATTGATTTTTTTTAAAACAACTTTATTTGGTAAATTAATAACCTAAATAATATAAACTTGTTTAAAAAAATTACAAAAATCCTGACGTACGTTCAGAAGTACTGAAATGAAAAAGGAAAAAAGGCAAGAAGACTCAGCAAATGCCTGAGTTGACACAGTCAGGTGGTTTGAACCAGCAATAAGGGTTTCTTGAACACATGCATATGAATAAATACACACATATACATACAAAGACATATTTAGGTAATTTTGTAGCACTCAAAACCAGTACCTTGGTGCCTAATGACCATGTAGTCACCACAAGGTACTAAAAACATTGAGTTGAAAATGCTCATTGACCTTATTAGGTGAGAAGTCTGAAGGCCACGACCAGGTATGTCTTCTCCATGGACAAGTATCATACTGGGATAGTCATATGAGTCCATTTCCTTATGCACTTATAAATAATGTAAGTAATTTAAGCTCCTTATCCTACTATCCAGCTTAAAACTGTTTTGAGGATAAAGCCCGTAACTTTTCAGAGCTCAACGAGTGC
This sequence comes from Tauraco erythrolophus, assembly GCF_009769465.1. NCBI lineage: Eukaryota > Metazoa > Chordata > Aves > Musophagiformes > Musophagidae > Tauraco > Tauraco erythrolophus. The sequence continues at coordinate 82,577,383 of NC_141468.1, forward strand.
TCGATACACTAAGCATAAATAACTAGTCCATAGAAGTATTCTGAGCAGAACAAAACGAAACCTCAATTTTTTTCAGCATGCTGTGCCGTCATTTTTAACCTGAGGAGTTTTCCCGTATCTTGTTTTACTTCATAATACAGAAGATTCAACAGTTAACTGATAATAACCTAATTACTAAAAGTTTTATTTGAATGTGTCAATTCTACAGTCATACAGCCCTATATTCCAGGCAAAAGTTTAGTTATTGTATAAATAAAGACTACACCCAAACCAAGCATTACTTCAGAGAAGTTTACTAACAGAGTTAGTGATGAGGAGGGGCTGTCTGTGTACATTTCTGACACTAAGTAAACAAAACCAGACTTTATCACTCTCAAAGAGATAAAACACTTTAATGATGTAACCACATATCCTAAGAACATATACAATATATTAGGGCACTACATTTTTTTTTTACTCCAAACAGCAAACACCACCTTTTGCATTTACAAGGAATGGGGAGAATGTGGGGGAAGTATTCTGTCATTACCAAGTACTAGAATTCTTTTACTAATAAAAAAAAAACCAAACCTGCTGAGAAGGTCAAAGTGCTGACTAGCATCAACTTGCTAATACAACCCTATACGAAAACAAAACCACCTCATGCAATGGAAACAACTCCTTATCTACCCGTTTCAGAACATCTTTCCTTCTTAAAGCTAAAACAAACTCAATGTCATGGGAAGAAAAAAAAAAGTGTGTAAAATAGTCACCATTTGATATTTAGTTATCCTGAAAACGAACGTAAGCATCCCAAGAAAAATACAGCGTCCTTTAAAAATAATCCCATTTCTATGCAGTCTGTATCCTGAGTCATGTGTTTGCAATGCCAGTCCAAGGCACATTAAGATTTAGCTGACGATTATCTCCTCGACATTATCCCAATTTGATTATACAGTGTTTACTACATCAAAGCCAGAAAAAGCACAGTAATAGATTCAGCGACACACCCACTTGGAGCACTGAAGACCTATTATTAAAGAACCATAAGAATAATTTTCAAAAGGGTTTTATTTTCAAACACAGTGTAGCAAAAGATCTTACCACAAAGCAAGGTTGTTAAATATTTTTATTCAACCTACGTATTTGAAACTGTGCCTCAGAAGTTCGGTGCAATTATTTATGTGATCAGGAAACCTGACGATTCCTCTCGTCTGACTCGCTCATTGGACACGTCACAGAAATCCAGCAGCCAAGTTCCACCTGGCGGAATGCATCAATAGCATCCCATTAACATTCATTCCCTAACTTTGTAACTCACACCGGGAACGTACACCAACATACTTCTTTCCGACCTGTCCGTGATCGAGCTTTCAGTACTCTTAGTTTTCACACAGTTTTACAATGCTGTAACCAACACAACAAACATTAACGTTCAGCAAACACGAGCACTCAACCGAGCTTACAGCGGCAAGCCCACGTGCAGGGTGCCCGTACAGAGCGAGGCCGCCACAACTCACGCCGTTTCCTGCTCACCAGTAGCCAAGATTCCGACAGCTGGAATTGTTGTAACCAGCACATCGCCCGGCGTTACATCCCCTGGCACTAAGACAGCAATCACAACGCTGTCGCTCTGTCTACATGAGCTCTCACATCCCAGCAGCTTTCAAAGGAGAAGCTACCACTGAATTTTGAATTCAGCCTGAGAGGCTACCCGACAAACACGTATTTAACTGGGGATGCCAAACTGGTTATACCATGTGAACCTTCCAACAGGCTTGACAGCACTACCCCTGCTATCCTCCTACATCCATCAAATCACAGAGAAGTGCTGTTTGTGCAACATGTTCTCAAAGATGCAGCACGACTTTTATATATAAACAGAGCCATTCTGCGTTGGCTGTCGGCAAAACAATCAGCTCAGCGTAGATCCTAACAGTGACGATAACACCTTGAACACAGATCTTGTAAGAACAAGAGTACACAAGCAACCTACCACTTGGTAAGCTCGTGCACAAGCGCATCCGCTGCTCTACAATATCGGTCCACGCACTTTTTTTTATTCTAAGAAAATCAAGTTGCCATTTTCCAGTTACTACAGCTAACACATTTGTCATAGGTTTATTCTAAGAGAACAAGTTCCATCTGAAAGTCAAGAAGAATTTCTCTTTATATTATACATACACAGACAAATACAGCTTGCTTTAATTTTCACTCGTCTTCATGTAATAATCTGAATTGAACACCGGAGGTGAAATCCTTACTACATTCCTGCCCTTGGTCTGGTGCTTTTCTTGTCAGTTGCTATACAACACCAGTGCAATGTAAATTAGGAGAAGGCAAAACAGAACAGCAAAACACACGTCACCTATTAACAAGACGACCCCTCCTAGAGAGCACAGCACCAGTTCTCATCAGATCTTTGGGGCATTATCCTTCAGAATATTCTGTAAAATTTTGTTTAGGATCAAATCCAACATGTTCCCATATAAAATAAATCACGCAACACATATGTAACACCCATTTCACAACATCTACAGTGCAACTTACACAAGAGCAGCTGCCTTTTGCTCAAGACAGAAAAACCTACCTGCAGCCTATCACCTTTATGACTATTAGTAACTTTCACTCGCAGAAGTTATTCCACTGCTGACACCACCCATTTAAAGATGGCAAACCAAACACACAGTGTAGCGAGTAAAAGCTCCTGAATGATTCAAGAAAAGCCTGTAAATAGCTAAATAACAGAAAAAGAAGCATATTAACTGGACAAATATACATAGCTGCCACTTTAAAGTTTTCCAGATAAGCATGGACTGACTACCTGGAGAGGAAAAGCTTCTGAGAATCTTGTACAGATCTGATCAACACGACCTCTAGACTTCTGCACAAGAGCTCTATTTCCCTGCCTCTCATTCAAAAAGACAATACATTCAGCGAGTCTACCACAGTGGACACACTTCTCAAAACATACTAGAACTAATAAAAAATAATGAAACTCAATGCTAGAAGCAGAAACTGGAGGTCTGCAAAGGAAACAGCCACATTAAACCTTTAGAGTGGCTTTAAATAACATAATTCCTGAAGAACAGGGCTGAATCAAGACCCTTCTGCCAGTGGCGAGGTAAGATCTTGCCTTTCCGAACGCATTTATGATGGCATGACAGTGTATACACACAAGTGTCAAACAAACATACAAACTCAAGGTGTTCTCGACGTGCAAGGACATTTGTTGCTAGATGGTTACACTCGGAGCAGAAATTTCATTTGAATCAGCATTTTTAAGCAGCTTTAATTAAAAGCATTAACATAAAAACTCAAGAAATGGTTTTAGCTGTGCAGAATCCAGTAAACAAAGGACTACATACGCTATGACAAGCTTGAATACTCCTTTTAGATTTACAGCACAACATTTAAATTCAGTTTGGAATACGTTCAAGATTACAGCAACATTTAGACAAACTAATTGAAAATTACAGTATTGTGACAGATAAACATTCAACTTACTTTACATAATATCTTGCACCTTCAAAAGTATAAGCTTCCTCCCAACCTGTGGGTAAGTCTGGAAAACAAGTAGCAAAACATTCCAATTAACTTTTGAAAGGATGCTAGCCATACTGCCCTACTCCCTAAAACTAAGGCAGTCAAAATATCCCGTGTCTGATTCCACACGTTGAAAGCTACATAAATCCTATAAACAAATATTTGAGGCAGTATTGTGAGTCAGTTCTAAGTTTAAATTCTGTAATCTAAGAGAAGCTACACGCATGTAAATCTGATTTGGATTTCTCAGAAAATAACAATAAGGGTTTCAGTGTGTCCTTATTTAACAACGTTCCTTCCTTTGACCAGTAACTAGAGCTCAACGGTCATCGCCAGATCTTTCTGCCTTGAACCTCAGTAGCATCAAATTACCTGACAGGCAGAGATCTAAACAAAAATCCATTTACTGAGTTTGGTTACATGCAAGTCACAAGCACCTTAACAGGTGTGATACCAACTACACCACAGAGCACTCGCATTATATTAGCATAATTCCACCACTGTTGTGACTAACAAGTGTTTCTGCAGTGTTTACAACTGTATTCAATTTTATATGAAAACAATTTTCAATGCAAATCTAGTGGAGAAAGTGAGTACATCTTTTCCTTCTCTATTATCACTCTTAACAATCAGGAGCCTACATACCAAAAAAAAACATAAAACCCCCCAAAAAAAACAAACACACAAAAAAACCAAACCACTGCTAATGGTCAATTTTCTTCAAGTAACAGCTTCCTGATGCAATGGAAACTCTGAAGACGTTGGACACCTCTGTGCAACTCTAGATACATCACTACCCTGAAAAGTTTGCCCCAGTTAATCAAAACAGTAATTGACATGGAGGACTCGCTCATTGAATTACAAAAGCAAGGATGCATTTCCTAATTGAAAGAAAAAAAATATTCAGTCTGGGTCATGTGATTTATTTTTTTCTTCCCAGTTTACTTATTTGCTCTGGCTGGGTTTTTTCTTTACTCCTGCCTTCCACAGAAGAAAAATCAAGGTGTCTTTCGCTAACAGCACAGGGCAAAGTCCAGCAAACAGGAAGTCTCTCTACCAGAGGAATTTACGGCTGCTACTAGAACTTTGCAAAAAATACCTTTCAGTGCTGAACATCTCAAGGAATAAAACGCACTTCAATTCATAATGGAGGACAAAGCTTTCCTCATCGTCTAGTAAACATCTCACAGTGTTATTTAAAAAGAAGCTTTACAATAATATACACTTCCAAAGGAAGTGTTAATTCGCTCAAATATTGTTTCTGAAGAGATGACATATTTTGACTAGGTTCCAAAACAACGGTGGGGGCAAAACAAGATACAAAAGCCAGAATTAATATGGTTGATTTTATCTGTGGAGAGATACATTAACACACGCATGAACGAGGAAAACTACAGAAACACGTTTGTTTTGCAGATACTTGGGTATCTGATTGATAAATCATGGTCAGTATATCTGGGGTCATGCCTCACTCCTGTGCTCAGGAATAAGTTGAATTTACCTGGTAATAACTCTGCTACGTTACATGTTACATACAACACCCCAGGTACCCAAAAGCAACCTGCATTTCCTTTAGAAGGCACTTAATGGCAGAAACAAATGAGACGCTTGGAAAATTACTGGGAAATCACCATCAGTCGACAGAGACACCGGTAATAGTTTAACAAAGAACTAATACTCAGCTAATGTCACTGTCCAAGGGGCAAAGCCTTCACACACATCTGCCCCCATGCGTACTGCTGTCCATGAAGGCCAGTCTCTCAATTAATCTGACTACTGAAAGCAGGGAAGAGAGGAGCCTGACAGCAATCTGCAGTTCTATTTCCCAGCATAAAATGACTTCTGACCAACAGACCTTCACTGCAAATCAAACCGCAGAGTTCTTATAGCCAGAAACCTGCGCTTTTTAAACTATTACCAACTCCAAAAAAAAATAAAAAGGCTGCCCATAGTTTTCTAAAAAGCTCTTTCTGATTTCTTAATGCATAAGTATTAACCAAACATAAAAAGCAAATAATCTGCTACAGTCCAATTCACTTGCAGATTTTCCTGCGATTATCCAAGCGATTGCATACATAAAAACAACTGCACTTATTACTACACTCCACCACCTCCCAGCGGCACACGGAGCCTGTGTGCAATTCCAGCAGTCAGAGTTTGGCTCCGGGTCTCCAGAGTGTCTGCTGTAAATCCTCCTCCTCCAGCACCTCCTGCTACTTCTCCAGAGTGAAACAGCAGCAGCAAAGACGACCGATTCCACCCTCCTCCCTCCAAGTTATTCCTCATGTTTCAGTCCCTTTTCCTCCTACCTATTCCACCTCTCCCAGTCACTTAGAAACCACCCACACTCTCAGCCTAGATGGAAGTGAAGGAAGGAAAGGGGTTTCTAGGTGAAATCAGCCTCTACGTTTCCAGTATACCTATCGTGGTTAAATCCAGGTACTGCTGGAAGCAGAAGATGAGAGGTTTAATGCCAAACGGAGAAAGGATGCTGTGCAGGGGAACAACCAGGGCAGCCTGTGAGGAGCATGAGAGGAACCAGGCGGTGCCTAATGGTACCTACACAACGTTGTAGGGGTGACACAAGGCAACAGAAAGCCAGCGAAGGAAGAGAAATCACGCAGGCACGGAGGGAAAACAGGGGTGCGAAGGGAAATAGAACGGACGAGGGGCACACCGGCGGCCGGCTGCACTGTCATGCCATTCCTGCTCGACCGGGGGGCGAACAACTGCCCGAAGTGCAGGAAAGCGCGGGATGAGTTGCCTCGGGCGGCCGCGGCGGCACCGAGGTGGTTCCTAGGAGCGAGCGGCTGGGGGGCAACCGGGCGAAGCCAGAGGCGCTGCCCGAGCCCGCGGCGGCGGAAGGGGCCGCGGGGCCGAGCCCGCCCGGCGGCTGGGGCGGGAGCCGGGGGGGCGGCCGCGGGATCCGCGGGGCGACCGGCGCGGCGAGACCCCGGAGCGCGGAGGGGACGGTAGGGGAGGGGAGGAGGGCGGCGCTCGCGGGCGGCCAGGCGGGGGCGGCCGCGCCGGGGAAGCGCCGGGGGCCCCGGTGGCCCCCGGTCGCCGGGCGGGGCTCGTACCTGCGCTGCGGCGGTGCCCGGTGATCACGGCCTCTCCGGTGAGCGGGTGCAGCCAGGTCGTGCTCTTCGCCTCCTCGCTGCGGGGACGGACACACGGACCGAGTCAGGCAGGCGCGGCGCAGCCCCGCCGCCCGCCCCTCCCGGCCCCCCGCCCGCCCCCAGCCCCGCTCCCCTCCTCGCCAGCCCCCCGCTCACTTGATGAAGAAGACGCGGCCGCCCTGGCTGATCCCGTAACTCCAGCTGCCGGGCAGCGCCCGCAGCCGCTCCACGCTCAGCTCCGCCATGGCCGAGCCGCCGCTACCAGCGCAGCCCGGGAGAGCTGAGGGGAGCGGGGGGGGGGGAGGGGGGGGTGCGGCGCGGGCACGAGCGAGCGCGTCCCCGCCGCCGCCACCACCTCGGGGAGGGGGAGGGCACGACGCGAGGGGGAGGGGGGTGCGGCGGCCCGCCCCGCCCCGCCCCTCGTGGCCCCGCCCCTCCCGCCGCGGGGGCGCGCGCGGCCGTTGGGGCGGGGCGGGGGCGCGCGGCGGGTTCCGGGGGGGGGGTGCGAGCCCCGCCGGGAGCGCGCGGCCGTGGGCGGGCGGAGCGGTGCCCGGGAGCGGCCGGGGCGGCCCCGCGGGGCAGGGGGGGGTCGGTGTGCGCTGCGGCTGCGGGCCCCGCCGCCGGTGAGCCTCGGCGGGTCGGTGGAGCCGCGCGTTCCTACGGGAAATCAAAACTTTGGTCGAATTTCCTCCGGGGGTGTCGGCGCTCTTCTCGCACCCGCGGCTTCACGGGGTTTGAAAATGCCTTACGTAACGGCGGAGCCCCCAGAAGCGGGAGTGAAGAGGGGCCATATTTTTCCTGCGTGTAAACAACACCGTCGGCACTGCGCGCCTGTCCTCCGAAAGCGATCCGGGATGTGACATGGAAGTTTGCAGGGTGTAGGGGGGTGTTAGGAATCCAGGTAAAATCTGCGTCTGAAAATACGGAAGTGTGTGTGCGCGCATACTTTTATTCGCGTGAATAATCTGTTCGTTTGTGCACAGCTATGCAGACCTTCGGTTTAAGTTATAAGTGACAAATGTGGATTACTAAAACTGGCCACGAGATTTCTAAGAGAATCTTAGAGAAACGCTTTCTGAATGAGGAATAAAGCTGGGAAGTCTGATGGTGTTCCTGTGTCCACAGAAACATTTGAAACTCACAGTTCGCTCTTCTGCATAGCAGCTTTGTCCCCTCTCTCCTGAACACCTGGGGAAAAATAAAGTTTGACAGAACAAGTTGCTATGTGGTTTGATCCCCACCGCACCGTGTGGCCAAAGCCTTAAAACCCGGTTGCTCCCGCACGAGATATTCCAGACCTGAAGAGCAGTGAACATGTGAGCAGATCTTCCGTTATCTTCAAGTAACTAGATGTAAGATAAGAATACTTCCCTGCCCAACAATATCCTTCATTTCCACTCACCAGTTACAGCGACTGAGATGTACAGACTACCAGAAAAAAGGTACACTGGAGAAAACATCAGTTATTCCATAAACAGTTCCCTTCGCTCCTAGGAGCAAGAGCCCTTGGATGATAAGCAAAAGTGAATAATGACTTTTCCTCCAAAGGGCTGTGGAAAGCTGCCTGGCAATAGCATGGGGGAAATCCCATGTGTTTTGGGCTCCTGAGGTGATGGTGGTCTTATCCTTATTCTTCCTTACGCGGCCTAACTAAAGCACAGAGCAAGCGCTTGTGATCTCTGGAATGCTGGATACCTTCCACCATGTAGAATCAATTTTCTTCTCTAGCAGAGAAGGACATGCAGCATGGCTAGACTTACATTGGCCCAGATCCATAAATTATGTATTTAGGTAGGATTTAGGTGCATAAATCCTGCCTAATCCCAGCGTGCGCTTTGCCAAACATCTTCCTTAGGCAACTAAATTTCGCCAGTTCCTTGCCTTGCAGCCTTCTTTCTGCTTTGCATGTGTTCATGTTGCCGTCTTGGTAAAACCAAGAGTGCGGTACCTAACGTGTGCCAGAGCCCGGCTGCATTCTCCAGTGGGACATTCCCTGGCTGCATTCTCCGGTGGGACATTCCTCGGAGTGCCGCAGAGTCCTGATACATCAGCCGCGTTCAGGCCACACCTAAGGATTTACAAGATTAGTTTCTGTGTAACTCACAGCAAACAGGTTGGTGGCAGAGTCACCGCCACGAACACTACAGAAAAACCTCTTCAGCCTGGAGGATGAAGGGCATTTAAAACCATGTGGCTCACTTCCCAGGAAAATGCTTTTGCTCCAAGCTATAAGCTGTTCCGAAGCCGAGAGTGTTCTATGAGTATACTGAAGGTGCTCCTCCTCCCCCTTTGAAGTCACATTACTTTGTGAGTATAATTACTGGGCTATAGGGTGGTGACATGACTTGCTGGTCTCATGAATAGGAAGCTCATCCAGGGAGTGATGGAAGATCTTGGTTCTACTCCATTGTTCAGGGATCTTAGGTATTTTATATTAAACAGTCACCTAATAAAACCCGGTATTAGTTCTGGAACACATGGAAAGCACATTATGACTGTGTTTACAGGAACTAATCTTTCGAGATGCCATGTGCCATGAACTCGCCCAGAGTTGTACCGTTTTGTGGAGCAGAGCTCGTGAACTCCCAACAGTGTGAGAGAAATCACACCTGCACCCTTTGTGCAGGCTGGTGCCAGCATTTTTTTCTTTCTGAAGGCTGCTGTTGGTTCAATAGTTAAAACCTCTGCTTCAAAATTAGTCTGAAAGTTTGATAAAAACAAACCACACACCGAGTTTTCACAAAGTTCATCTTTTCTACAGTCAGATAAGTGCTTGAGTGCTTTTAAAGGAGGGACTCAAGAATATTTTGTAAAAAACCACACCACCAAAGGGAGTAAAAATATCCTTTAAAAGCAGTTTATATTACCATAACAACTCCATGCATAATTTAAGATACTACATATTGTACCGTTCACATCATTCTTTTTTACTATGAGCTAACGAATCCAAACGTGAAATTGGTGGATCTGATTTAGAAAACTGAGAGAAATCCATCAGGATGTTCCATCTGGCCAACACTGTTTGTTTTTTTTTTCCCAGAAGAGATGGAGACAAAGTGTTGAAGTGGTGACCACTGTTCTCTGCCTTCTGCACGCATGGCCTGATCTAGCTGTTGCTCCTGTCACCGATGGAAAGTGGGTGGAGGATGTGGAGCAAGTTGTTCATCTGCATGTGAGGCAAAGCCCTCCCACCGGTGTAGTGGCCACCCATCACTGGGAACTTGGGATAAAGTAAAAACCCAGCTCTGCTGAGCTTTTTCCTGTGGTTCTCCATTCTAACCTCACCTTTTTTCCTTCCTCTTTCACCTCCCCATCACAGTAGCTTTCCTAGCAACTCCGTCAGGGTCAGGGAGTACTAAGGGAGCAGTAAGTTTATTGATGTTTTTTAAAAAAATCATTTTGGCTCAATAATGTATTCATAATCAAAATATTTAAAATTCCTGAGGCAAAAGAACCCTGCCCACAAAACAACGAATCCCTTTAAATGGGATTAATTAAAAACCAGCATTGGGAGAACACTCATTGAATAAGACTCAGAGAAATCCATCCACACCTCTCCCAAAAGGTATGAGGTGACAACGAGTGTATGAGGAGCCAAGAAAAAAAGGACTACATCTAAGCGTAGCATCTGACAAAGCCAGTGGTTTGTGGAGCAGGGAGTGGACTGCAGTCCCGATGCTCCACCTAAAACCTCTTCACAGAATTGCATTCATCCGGGGTGATTCCGTGTATTCTGTCAATATGAACCAAATTGGATGAGGTTATTTCATGGAGAATGTGACTTGACATTTTTTGTGCTGTTTAACTAGCAAGACAGTGTAACGCTTAACATAGCAAGAAAAGACCGGTGCTGGTGGTGCCATTTTGTGTTACACATTCCGATGAGGGAGCTGCTTCCAAAGGGTGGGTTCCTTTTTCCCTGTCCCTAAACATGAGTTTTTCTTGCCTCTGTACTCTGATATTGCAGCCCACGGTGAATTAGATCAGTTTGCTGATCTGGTAGAATATAAATCACAAATCCTCCCAAACAATTTGTTTCCCATCAGATTAAGAAGCCGTCCAACTAACCCTGAGGACACTTGACAACTAGATCCAACACACAGGGTGGGAAGAGAAGAACCACTCCTTTTAGCCTACATTTCCCGGTGACAGAGGAGTGGAAAAACCAACAGATCCACTGATTGACATCCTCTGGAGCCAGAGTATCTCTGTGTAGATGAAAGAAATGATTAGCCTGGGTCAGAGGAAATAAGAGAGAAGAAAAAAGCTGTCTGACACAGCCTCTGCAGACATCTCTGTTGGTAGCACGGAGCCTCTCCTTTGCTCTAAAAGAGCCTGATGACAGTTCAGAGCTCCTGTCCCACAGCTCTGATGGCTGCAGGTTTTTGCAGGGGTCACTGGTACCAGTGGCCCAGAAGTCCTCTTCTGGGTTAGTGGAAAGCATCAGTGTGACCGAACAAGCGCTGGGTTATTAGCCTCCCTGTCATCAGCACGAGACATCCCAGCAGACTGTGTTCACGGGCTGTGAGATGCAGAACTAAAGCCTGCACTTACTCAGGCAGCAGAATCAAAGCCTTTATTTTAGAGTTTAACAAGTTTTGCAGCCTGCGCTCGACAGAAAAAGCAGTTTTGCTCATTTCAAGACTTTCCTTAGCTGCAATTAATGATTTCACAGTATAGCTATGTTGTGTGAAAATTTTGTTGCGTTTGGGAGAATGAATCCTTGTATGAGGCCAATTTCTTTTAAAGATCTGGTCAGACTACTACAAAACAAACTCCAAAGGCAGAGCATGAAATTTGCTTTTCCCTGGCAGGCAACATCAGAAAAGCAAAAGGGCTTATTACTCTCTGAACCAGCACTATCTTGTCAGAATCATATTGGCCATTCAGTGCAATTTTGAACAGAGAACACTGCTTTTGTAACAAGTCTCTTTTCGGAGACTTTTTTAGCTTACTGTCCATGTCATGTACACCACGATGAGCTTCTCGCCCCGTCTTCCAGCCTGAAATGATGGATGCCATAATTGGGACCTTCAGGTTTCTTTTACTGATCATATGATATTCAATATCGCAAAAAAGACTGAGGCCTCAAGATCGAGAGCTGCTTTGCTGGAACCTTCTTTTCTTCTTTTTCACACCATTTTGCCACCTTCTTGTTTAGGAAGCCCTCAAGCCTACCCCAACAATGATTGTCTGTGACTTTTGCACAACAGTCAACTGACATTTTTAATCACATTTATTACCAGGATTAGTTTAAAATAATATTAGGAAGGAAAGAATTTGTGAGGGAAATACAGTGATCTCAGTATCCCACTTGTCCTCTGGCTAGCAGTTGGTAGCCACAGCTGGCTGAAGCTGTGAAATTTCCTCTTTCAAATAACTTTCTCTTTGGAACCATCCAGAGGAAATCCTATGCAGTACAACACAAATAAATTCTCTGTCTCTCAACTTGCTCCTCTGTTTCACAGATCTCTTCAGTATCTGGTAGACTTCAGCATCTGCTTTTCTTCGCACAGTTGTCTTCATTACTGCTGTCCAACTCCTCAAAAACCTGCTCTGTTTCAAATTCTAGTAGATGCAGAAGTTTTCTCTGTTCTGGAAGAAACAGAAGATGACCTGTATTTCTCCTAAGAATTGTCTTTATTCATTGCTTGAATAAATAAGGAGAAACTTCGTGTGGAATATCTGGAAGGGCTTCATCTGTGGTTTGCATTACATAAGATATGCAGAACCCTATGGCTGCAAGGGCTTTCACTTACATCATCTTTTCTCATGTGCATTTCCCCCCCCCCCCCTTTTTTTTTTAAATGGGACTAGCAAGAATTTGCAGTATCTTTATATTTAATGCTACCAACTGTATAATGAATTTTAAGCTATCCCCATTAAACTTTCAGCAACTAGTAGTCTGTTTTCAGAGTAAGGCGAAATGATGTCTTTCACCCTTGTGGTCTTTGTAGACACCCTTGTTGCAATCTTGATGATATTTTCCATAAAACCATTATGTTGTGGATACCTTGGCCGTGAAGTGCTTTAAGTGATACTATTTTTGCAAGACATTAAACATCATCAAATCATGGTCTATTTTCTGTAGTTACCACAGTTGGTGTAATGTGCATGTCAGTCTTTATGGACTAGATAGAAGATTACCAGTGTAGCCGTGTTATTCTTTAATAGTGTTATAGCAGAACAACAAAAAAAATCCCATTTTTAGTCTGTAATTTTCCCAGCATCATAGGCAAATCCAGGCCACCTCGACTCGTTGATCTAAAGTTGCCTTGAGTATATTTAGATACAAGCTAGTACCTCTTCCAGTGCTCATTATGTTGTTAACAGAGAAGTCACCTTTTATCATCTCTGCACTTTCTTTCTGGCCTGGTCTATTTACTAGGAATTCTATTCCTATTTTGGTGTATTTTCATGTACTTCAGCATTCCTATGTGCATCTTTTTTCATTTTATCTCATGAACTCCTGTTCTTCCATAGTTTCAGTTCTCCCAATGGGAGGTAAGACAGAGTTTTGTTCTTTCACATTTGTTTCCTTTACATCTGATTTACATTTTACTCACAGTAAGAATATTTTGCTCACTGCATGACATGAGTTTCGCTTACTTGTGCTGGATAGTTGTATAACTGAAAAAAAAATAATTATTGAAACTTTACTTGCAAAATTGTGTCCAACTCGCATGTGTTGTATTTCAGGTACTGGGATTGGATTTTTCTGACAAAATGAAAGTGTCTCCCAAGGCCACTTTTACAGCAGCAGTGGGCTTAGTCAATATAGTCTATGATGCAGTTCTTCTTATTCTGATGTAAGTACCTATATCCACTTAGTTGAATCACACCTGGAATTCTGACTACATTGACTAGCACTCTGTTAACAACAATGGGATTCTTCCATATGCAGAAGTAGAGACCTGTATCATAAACTGCTGTACTCAGAGGAGACAAATCCCACCTGAAACATAACTATCATTTGAACAGTTCCTACAAAGAACCTCCGTATAGAATATTTATTTTAAAGACACTTGCAGTTGTTGATGGGAAGCTTTTGCAAAATATTTTTGCTTCGGAATGTAGCTGTGCGTTTTCTTCCAATAAGTCTCTTCCATTATGTCTTGAAAATTTGCTCTGATCGATTGCATTTTTTAGACTTCATCTCTAAATCTGCAGATCTGTTCTGCTTCTTCATTTTGTGACATGGTTCTGTAGCATCAACTGGCTTCCCTTTCAAAACTTGTAATCAGATCTAGCTTTGTTCTGCAGCCAAGTTAATTCTCACAGTCTTTACTAAGCTAAAACTGTTGTTCTAGGAGCCTTTTTCTGAGTTTTGGGTCTCTTGATCCCTATAGTATTCTGCTCTCGTATTTGCTTTTGAAAATTACGCGATTGACAGTACTTTCCAACACTACAAGTGTCTTGAAACCTTTTTTGGTTTCAGTTATACAACTGCTGTGCCTCAAATATTTCAGTCTTTCCAAGAGCGCAATGTTTTCTCAAATCTCTATGGCACAGGGTTTCTCATTTGCAATCTGGTGCTTCTGGTCTTGCAGCACTCAGAGAGAGAGAGACCTTAATTCATCTTCCTTTTCATCAGTCCTATCTTCTTTTTAAAGAAAAATTGTGTTATTTGATTGAATCTCCTCCAACCATATCCTCAATATCTGGAGAATTTAATCTGCTTTGAACTTTTTTTGTTTCTGCTCCATTTTGTTATCCACTTACCACTTCTTCTAGTCCTTTATTTCTCTTTTTATTTCTCTTTTATGTTTACCTCTGCTAGTGCTCACATGTGAGGCTTTCAAGTTGCATTAAAGAAAATGCTAATTAGTGATAAAAAAGGCATCCTTAATACAAAAAAGGGTAATATATGTATTTTTATTTATATATTACATATACGCATATATGTAAAAGCAATAAAGGTACAAGAGAGGAAGGAATTTGTGAAGGAGAAACTAAAAATGCTAAAAAACTAAGCCAGTTGCTGGCAACAAGTATTACTGACAACAGTTGCTGCACTGGAGAGTGTTCCATCCTCTAAGGCAACAGGTCACTCGGTTGCAACCAGAAATACAGCCATTTATCTCACTAGTTCTTGCACAATCTCAACTGGTAGTCTGTAGATTAGAGCTCTATGCTCGTGTAGTTCTGTCATACTCTGTATGCGCTCATATACTAGTGTTGTTCAAATGGTTTTCAACCTTTTTTTTTTTAATCTGTTGAGCTTTCTGTTCCAGAGAAGGCAGGAGCCCTGTGTGGCAGGGTTGTATTCACTGAAAACAGGGTTATCTTTCACTAAACACTTAGTAGTTCATGGATCACACACAGTCTGTAGCTCCCTGGTTAAATATTGCTGTTAATGCATCTCTTTTTTTTCCCCAGTTATTTCCATTTGTCCCAGCTTGTAGCAAAGGTTGACCCAGCTTGATTTGTAGTAGTTTCCTTTTATCCTTATACTTTCAGTTTTCAGAAATTAAATTTTCTTTATTGAGCAATATTAATCTCAATATTTTTATACAGATTTCTGCATATTTAATACATCTTGTTTGACATATTTTTTCACTTAGAGTTAGCATCCCTGCAGTCCCTGTAGGTTGCCCCACCCGCTTCATTATTTGGCACTAAACACCCAAAAGATTCTGGGTTTTTTTTGACTTAAGAATTGCTGTTGTCTCCTGCATCAAGTTCCCTCAACTTTGTAGTTTGGCAACCTCACCAGTCAATTCCCTTGCCACTAGAAGAATTTTGCAGAAAAGTAGCACTATATTCTGTTTGTTCAGTATTTTAAATACCGCTTTTCACTAGCACATCAATTTTTTCCCCCTCTCTTTCCTTTCTGCCTCTCTATTCCACTGCTAGCTCCCACTAACTTTACTTTCTCATTTTTCCTCCCTTCCTCAGCTTCCTTTCTCTTCCTCTGAAATGGCTGATGCCCGTCTGCCTCGAACCCTGCTTCCTCCTCATCCTCTTTGCCTCTCCCAGTGTTCCCCTTTAACTGGACCTCTCTCTCCCTCCATTTACACTTCTGCTCCTTCTAAAGAGGACCAGCATAGCACAGAAATAGGTAAAAGCTATGTCAGAATGACCTCTCCTCTGCTCTTCATTCTCCCTGGAGAAAACTTTCATCTCTCCAACGCTAGCTGTGCACGTGCCCTCTCTTGGGATAATTTCTCCAAAACTCTGCACCTCCAGCTGGTCCCCAGAGGAGTCAGATGGGTGCTGTGAATAACAAGGCTTCCTTCCCTCTGATCTGGTCTGGCTATCACTTCTTTTTTTCTCTCTGCCCACTTGTTTTCTCTCTGCCCACTTGTTTTCGTGTGTAATGTCCGTGTGACACCATTCTTCTCTCGCTCCTGCACTAAGCCTTCCGATACAACTGGCTTCTGGCTTTCCGTTTTGCTCTTTCTGGAGCCGATGATTTCGTTTTCTACACTGAGATCTGTACTCCTCTGTAAATCCAGATCAGCTGCTTGCTTTCTCCATATAAGCACTCTGTTTTGCTTTCCTCATGCCACTTCAGCGTGCTCCTGTTCCTTCCATCAACCAAGCTACTGAGGACATTAAAGTCTACTGTAACTTTTTGATGTTTCAGGTTTTAGAGAGGGCAAGGAGGCATATGGCAGACTTGCAAATTGAAGAGATTAACTTCTCGAAGCTTTGTCACCGTGCGTTATTATTCCTAAATCATGGTGAGAAAAAAGAAAAAAAGGATGCTATTCTGAAATTAGGAAGAACACAAGAAAATCTCAGTGAGATCAGGTTGCTGAGAAAAGCTTGAAAGACAAAAGAACTCTTGGGAAACTGAAAGAAATTAAGTAATCCCAAATCTTAGGAAATGGCAGAAGATCAGAATTCCTGAGTAAGGGCAGGGGGAAGGGCTTTTAAATACATCCTGTAACAAAGACAACTGCAGCGGGATTGCAAAAGCGCAGAAAAATGAAGCAGCCCCGCTCAATAGAAAACAGGAGTGAGCAGCAGCGTGCCAGAGGCCCCGGAGGCTGCTGGTGTTTCGCTGTGGCTCCCTGCCGCGTGGCCGCCGTGCTGGAGGAGGCATGTAAACCCCAGTGCGTGTGTTAAATCACACTCACAGGAGCCACGAGAGTGTCAGATAAACGTCCTCATGTTTGCAGTGGGAGATGGGACAACGCAGTTGTTATCCTCTGTGTGTCCCTTTACTGATGTCGAAAGGAAAGGAGAAAGTTTGCAAAGGCAAGGACATGCTTGATTCCTGCTTAGTGACAGGCAGATTTTGTTTCCAGCACCACTTATAAAGATTGCCTGTTGCAGCAAAAAGCAAGCAGAGAAAGAATATGGTTTTTTAACAAGAGTCGTTCAGGGCTGTTTACATGATCGTGAAAAAAAAGTGTTTTATCAGTTCAGCTGTCCCAGGGAACAGTTTCTTAAATTTTGTTGTTCACTAGTGAAAAGATCATGTAAACCAGCAGCACCGTTTATGCCACCAGCAGAATATACAACGTTTCCAGTACTATGAAGTCAAACACAAGAAATGTAAGAGAAATGAGAAAGCCAGATTTCCAATATAATAATATTAGTGCCATAGAGATGCTGACACCAGCATTCTTCTTTTTTATAAAAGAGAAGAATAACAATAAACTGGAGAAGAGGCTATGGTTGTAGGCTGCATCCAGCTCTGGTGACAAGAAGGAAGAAAGGCAGCAGTGTGTGTTAACCACATTGCAACGTCATGCACATAGCTAAAAATACTGGAAACTACCCAAAGAGGACTGAGATCAGGAGATGCTTCCACATTCCCACGGGAGATAACATAATGGTATAAACGCCACTATATTACACAAAAGATAAATCTAATGGATGAGAATTCGCATCGATTCTGGCATGGTTGTGCAAGGGACAGTTGTGCCAAAAGAGTCCAGGTGTTTCAGGCATGTATCTGAGAAGACTATAGATTCTGTGTTCACCTGGTAAAGTTATGTTTGTTGTTGAGTGACAGTTCCTAGGGAAATGCTGGAACCACAGTACAGAAGAATGAATGTAAGTGGAAGAATGATAAAATTGGTTTTGGAGCAGTTGTCACTCAGGAAAAAAAACAACAAAACAAAAACCCATGCCTGTTCAGTTGCAGACCTGAAAGAGACCTGATTCAGTTCTGGACATATGCAGTATTACTCTACTGCATATATATATAAGATGTTTATAGCCAGTTTCTAAGGAAACTAGAGGAAGGAAAGAAAATGTTTCAAGAAAAATATGAGAAATTATCAGCTACTTTTACTGTGATTGCCAGGAATAGAAGAGTTAGCTATAGAAGGAGAGCTTGGTTACACTGGTGATAGAGAGGAATCTATAAATAAATGCATTTCACAGGTCTTCGCAGGATTAGAAAAAAGGAACCAAATAAGATTGAGATAATTCACCGCTTCCTTTGGTGTCATAGTTCTTCATTGCTTTTCAGTATGAAGGCACTGTAGTTATTTCCAAGACAGGAAGTATTGGATAAGTGCTTTTTAAGTAAAAACCCAATTACTTCCATAGGCATCACAGAACTTAATACAAGTATGGTTTTGTAGTGATACTTGCTTCATTTAGCACATCAGATATTTGTTGGGTATTCCAAAGCCGAAATACTTTTAGAAATAAGTGACACAGAAGCTTTTGGCAAATGCTTTCCTGCGAAAGAAGCAATGCTAACCACAGCCCCTGTGTTTACAGTTGTACACCTTAAACATTTTTTCAGTGCTCTGTTAGTCTTCAGAAAGAACTAGCCTTATGGGGACCAGATTAGTAGCATGATATCTGACTGGTAAAGTTGGCAGAGAACACAGAGCTGAACAAAATGTGTACCATGTGTAGGTCTAACAAGACAACCTTGCCTTGCGTAGAAGGAAACATAAAACTCTGGAAAATCTGAGGAGGAAATGAGAAGTGTTTCAAGCCTTAACATACATAACTTTTAAACAGGATCATAAGAATTACTTTAAATTTTTTTTTTTTTTATTATTTTTAACTGATTCTATATGTACCAAAATCTGTAGGGAATCTCAAGCGAAGGCAATACGTAGCATCTAATTTGCTCACCAAAGAGGTCCATTCACTCTGTGCTTCAGCAGCTGTAGAGAACAGTGTGTCTTTGTAACATTAACAACTGTGTTTAAGAAGTAAGAACAAATAAAGAGGAAAACCAGAAGCCTGTCACGTATTTCAAGCATTGCAAACATACAAACAAACCCAACCCAGCATTATGTCCCAGTGGAAATGAAAGTCTTAGTAATGACACAGACATTTGAAGAGCTTACTGAGTGTTTGGTACGGTTTGTTTCTGTCGTAAAAATGCTTCTTTAAGCCTTTAGTGGCACGGTTGAATCCAAAATCATTAAATGAATTTTTGCCCGGAATACAAATGCTGTTACTGCAACTTGGCAACTTTCTTTTCGAACTAAGCGCTTCCCAGCAAGCGCAGTCTTAGGGACGCATGTTTTGTCAAGAGCTCCAGTTACGCAATAACACAACAGGAAAGAGCTTAGAATCAAGGAAAAAAAAAAAAAAACAAACAAAACCCGAGGCCTGTGCTGACCTTACAACAACAGCAATTTCAGCATCAGTCAGCCGACCGGAGCCAGCTAAGAGATGCCCGGTTAAAAAGCCTGCTGGAAGCTTGCGCAAAGCTGGGTGGAGCTGAAGGAACAAGTCTCTGCCAGGCTCGCTCTCATCTTGGCAATGACCTCCCTGTCACTGACAAAGTGTTTCTGAAAGAATAGCGTGTTTTACAATTCCAGTGCTTGGAAAAGAAGTGCTTTACGATATCCGCGAGGGATGCTGATATAAACAAATGTAGGACAAGAATACAGCAGTCAGGTGGATGGCCTTGACCACACAGACAGACTCATCCTCTATTACACAGCTGTAAAATATATAACCTACAAAGAAAAAACAATCTCTTTTCCCACCCTGCAGAGTCACGTAATGGATTTCAGCAGCGAGTAGGCCACAAAGCTGTTTTTCTGGAATGGCAATGTTGTAGTTATTTCCTTCTCTGAATGTACAGAGCAGGCAATAACGCTCAGAGAATCTTATCCGTAAAGAAATAGAAATCAGTATTGCAATATGTGATGCTCGCGCAATCCTGATTTGGCTGAAAGCTCTTAATTTCCAGTATGGTCCTTTGTGGCACTAGTGCTGCTGGCAGGAAGCTGCCCAGCAGTGATTTATCAGCGAGGAAAATAGATATCTCAAGCTGGATTCCTATGTCCATACTGAGTAACCAAAATAAATTGCCTGATTTTCAAGCTTGCCAAGAACCAGAAGCTCCCAGGAGCAGACGTGTGATAGAGAAGGAACAATTACGTAGCAGATCAAAGCTAAAGCAAACTAACCACAGTCCGCTAAATTACAGAGGAAACCAAGTCTTTAGTGGCACTTCGAACATATTTTCTTTCTTTTTGCTTCTCGGTTTCAGGTCTCCAGTCTGTGACCCACTGAGAAAGCTACTAACTCCAGAATCACCTATGGGTGACCAAATTTGACAAACTGGAGACCAATTTAGGGAGTTTTCACCTGACGTTTTAGGGCAGGTTTCCAAAGATCACTTACATGCCCCAATATCTTCTCAGGATAATTTAATGAAAATAAATCACTGTCTCCAGATATCTAACACAGAATAGTTTGAGAGACCTTAAACTCATTTAGATCAGCTTTTTGTGGAAGAGAGCATAACGTTTTGATATTTATGTGTTATCTGCAATGTTTCATGCTTGATGCCATCATAAAATTACAGGTCTGTCTTCAGAAAGTGTGTGATATTGTCAGAGCTCCATGTTACTTCTTATAGCTCCAAGTGGCCAGAACTGAAATCAGTTGGGTAAATGCTGTTGACCCTAATTGGTATCACTCAGTCAGAAGAAAATGTCCCCCAAACACC
This sequence comes from Tauraco erythrolophus, assembly GCF_009769465.1. Classification (NCBI taxonomy): domain Eukaryota; kingdom Metazoa; phylum Chordata; class Aves; order Musophagiformes; family Musophagidae; genus Tauraco; species Tauraco erythrolophus. The sequence goes on from NC_141468.1 coordinate 82,597,921, forward strand.
ACAATAAGTCAGGATGTTACAAATAATTTATTCACCAGTAAAGCTTCAGGCTCCTGTGGACACAAACATTTCATGTTTCAAGACATAAATGAGAAAAAAAAGTGGTAAAGGATTCAGGCCTGTTTGCTGCAAAAGAAGTTTTTCAGTTTGGTTCAAAGAAGTCCAGTTGGAAATGACTGAGTGAACATCCAGAAAACAAACCCCTAATGTTTCATCTTCATCATATATCACCAGTTACATAAATGGAGCCAGACTGTAACCATAATGAGGTCAGTGAGGGCCCAGTCTCATTAGAGGCTATGGATACTGCTAGAATAAAAATAATCTCAGTAATATTTACCACATTGGAACCAAAAGGCCTCAGGATAATAAATCTAGAGTTCTATGTTTATTCTGATATATTAGAAAAGAAGAAAAATCCCATTGCCATTTTCAGCTGCATCTGATCCTACATTGCTTTAAAGTAGTGTTAGAATCACATACGTAGCATTTTACAGCAAACTCTGTGCTAGTCAAATAGAGTCGTGGAAGGTCATTCATAAGAAAATTGCACAGTAAATCTGTTTCGGTAGAAGAGCAAAAAAAATTCTCATTATATCTCGTTTTGTTATGTATTAAGCTTAGCTCTTCTCTTCCACTATAATTTTTCAACTTGACACAAATATGACTTATTTTAGGAAGATGAAAATTTAAACTGCTCAGACTCAAATAGGAACTTGCACCATGCAGGTTAAATGCTATTCAACTCATAGTACAGGGAAGTGGATAAAACCTGTAGATCTTGTAATACTGACTGTATCTGGCATGACTCAACTATATTTTTGGTTTAAATTAGTGGTGAAAAGAGCATGCAAGGTTCCTTCAGTGAGAGCTTTTCTGTTGTTGAAGAATGACCTAGAATTTTTCTATGTAAATCTATTTCTTTATTACCATAAGCTTATGATTTTTTTGGGTGGTTCTCTTTAAATTTGCATATCTCTATGTAGGGCTCAGGCATAGTCTCATCTGTCTGCTCTACCATTCCCTGCACTCTGGTCACACTGTAAAGTTCTCAGCTCTTGCAAAAACATGACTCATATGGAAAAAAGTTTCCTTTTGGGAAACTCCAGTTGTATGAGCCAGCCTCTTCTGACCATTCCAGCTCAAATATTAGGACACCTTTGTTCAAAGACTTCAGCTCTCTAATTCTCTGCCAACTCCTTCTCGTGAAGGAAACTAGCCTCAGTTTCTCTAGGAAGCCTCAGCCTTCTGCTTCTCTTTCTAATTCCTAGACTCACAACTTTTATTTTGTATAGAGACTCTGCCTCCACCCTCTTTCATTAACTTCTTGAGAACACAGGCAGCATTCTTAAAAGTCATCGGTGCCCAAGTCCTTGTCCATGTCCCCATGGACTGAATGGGTCCATCTGAGCCCCAGCTGAAGACCTTTCTTGCCCTGAGCTTATCGCATTTGGACTAATCACCTAATGGCCATTCTCATCTTGTTCAACCACTGAAAAAATCTGTTGTCAAATCCTACAACAAAAGTCTGTGTTTTACTAATAATCTGGTGATTCTCTGAATACTCACGAACATTAGCATTTGCACAACACAGACTTCAGGGTGAAACTTGCTGTCTACCAGTGAAAGTCCTCAAATCCATCCTCCACATTTTTTTCGTCTTAGAAAGTCGTGCTGAACACGCAAATGAAACATTCTAACATACTTGGAAAAATGCACAAGGAAACAACCCATTTGAGTCTAAGACCTCATCCTGGAATTATGACTTGTTTTATTTTAATGAGCAACTGAGTTTTAAACATCCTGAAAAATAGGAATCACAAGTTTATTTTGCTGTTTGTGCAGCCTCAGTATTTGTTGTCCAAATATCTGTGAGCAGGAATTGAATATTCTTGAAAATAATTACACATCCTGAGTTTCTTAGATTTTTTTCCCCCAATTCTTATTCATTAGCACCATTTTCTGATTTTGTTAGATACAAGTTCTTTCTCTGCTCCTGTGCCATGCAGTGTTTGTGCAAAAAAAAAACCCAAGGAGTGACGTTAAGCATATTCAACTTCAGTGTTTCCAGAAAATCCAAATGCTTAAGTTAATTCCCACAAATTAGTGAAAAACATTTATATTGATTTTAATATTAACCTAGAGATACCCAAATAAAAATATCAGGACCTCCTGAGGAATAGTTTAAGAGACCACAATTTAAAAAAAAAAAACACCACCAAAACCGCAGAAAAAAAAAGAAAAGAAGCCCAGAAAGCCTACAGTACAGTATTTTGATACAATAAGACAGCAGGGAGAGATGGGTCAGATTTCTCATTTCCTGTGCACGTAACTCATAATGATATTTGCTTCTTAGCGGTGTTGCTTTAAAGATGTAGCGTGTAGCATATCAACAACAAGTGTACTTGGAGAAATCGGGATCAGTTAAGAAATGATTCATGAGCACGAAAAAGGGCTGCATTTGTAACAAATATTCAGCCACCTCTGCACATTTTGTGTTCTCACCTCCTGCTTACCAAGTAGCTTCTGCTTGAGAGTTCACAGTATTCCCTGTGGAAATGGAAGTGCTAGTCCAGTCGTCAGCCACACCTTTTTATTTTTAAAGATATATATTTGCACCAAGTGACTAAGGCTTTTCTTTCCAGGTTGAACAAAATGTTTTCTGCACCATGACTACCCTGTATTTTTGTTTCCTGCTTTAAAGCTTCGTGGAGACAGCAAATTCTTACTTTACTGTGAAACGTAGCAGGTGGAGTCACTTCCAGGCGTATGATGTAGTGTTGACCTCACTTTGCTACCTCTCAGTGGAAGTATAAGGGTTTCTCACCACTGGGATTTTAAAGCAAGATAACCACCGTGACATACTTATCTCCCTGTACAAGGTACACCAGTGGAGAAAAAGCTCGAAGTGTGAATTAATTTCTTACTCATCAGCAAGCATGTAGAGCCTCTAGACCTCGTCATACACAGTTGCTGAACGTGTTGCACAACAGAGCCACAGGAACCGGTACGCCTATCATGAGGGACTCTTATCTCTGCAGGCATCTCCGCAATGCCATCAGCCTTGGAGCTGAAGAGGAGGTGTCGGAAAAAAGATTTGAATTTTCTTGGTAACAAAACCAATGCGGATAGGCAAGCCATAGACTGGGGTAGGAAGTGTGGTTGTGACTTGCTGAGAAGATTAGATCCTTGGAGTGTGTTAAGCCGATGACACAGTAACACTTTATTTCAGTGGCAGAAAGCGCCCTCAAGTTATAATCTGAGACATTAAGATTCATTTGCATGCTATGAGATGTATTTTAGGGCCAAGCTTCTTTGATCTTTAAAAAACAGGTTGATAAATGGTTGTCCTCTAGTGTATCTAAATCAGGTAACTTGAAGTCAATATGAACTGGGTTTCAGTATGCTAGAATTTACATAGAGATGATTAACATTTCAAAGGGAACGGAGCAAACATTAAATGCCGGCGTGTTACGTGTTTATGACTGGCAGGAGGGTTGGTTTATTGCTGTCCTAGGAGATGACTCCTAGGTGACTCCATCATCTTTCAAATAGAGTAGACAATATTCAATCGGATTGGAGTACCCCAAAAATGGGTTATAAAAAGCGCCAAATGCTGGATATAAGTACTCAAGAGAGGGGGAAAGGGAGAGAGATTTTACTCTCTAATGGAGACTATTTTCCTGAAATATGATCATGGATTTTTATTCAACTCTTTCCCTAGGTTAATATAATCAGGTAATTCTTCTAATCTGTATTCAGGACATTTGAGTCAGTAATAATTTAGGAATGAGAAAAATATTCAGGTCTCTCTTCACCTTTGCAGATTCTGGAAATTGACTGCAGACTGTGGGCCCAAATGCTTCATGTTTTATCTGGGAACAAGTTCGAATCAATCCTTTGCTTTAGTGCACATGATTATGTGAGTGAGATTATTAAAGATCATATGTAACAGGGCAGCCTGTTTGTTTGTGACTCTCTGTGAGGCACAAGTTAAAATAAAGGAGGTGTACAGCATACAGCTCTCTCCTCTCTGGCTGCATTTAAGAGAGGGGAAATTCTCCTTTTTCTATTTTTCTTGCTGAACAGTTTCCATGCTGAGCTCTGCCTCTGTCTTGGCCAGTGCACTGATATTTCTTTTTTCTGTTTCTATATACCTCTCTTTTCCTTCTGTACACCCTCAGCAGCCTGGGGTCCTCACTCTTGACATCCTAAATTATTTTCCTTTTAGTAATTTGTTTTACAACTGTGCTGTCTGTCTGCCTACTTCTGAAGCCATTAGCTGTCACTGCATCTACACTATGCATAACAGGCTTTTCATATATGAGCCAGTTGCTGCACTAAGATAGAAACTGTGCTGCGCTGGAGATACAAGTGCTTTGGGGTAAATGTGAGCTCTTTCTTATAGCGAAAACCTACCGTCATCTGCCATTCATTGTTGCTCACATTTTGTACTTGCATTCAGAGAGCTGGGTGAGATAGCGCAGAAAAATACCAGCATCTTTTCTTATGCATGTTTACTTTCTCTAAAGAAGATTTAATAGATTCCTGGTGTATTGAGAAAGGCTCTGTGTTTAAGCATGTAAGGGAGATGTGTAGAGAGGCTAGAAAAAATCGAGAGAAAGATTACAATAGAAAATGTAAGTAAAGTAAAATCTACTCATAGAATTTTTTTTTATAGTACTGTATTATCTATTCAGCATCTAAAGCCCAATGTCACTTACAATTACTTTGTAAGGTTATCATAGTAAAGAAAGACTGTTTCCCTTTGACATTCTGCTGCACCAGTGGCCTTCTCTATTGTTTTTGGTTTTGTATATAGGCAATAATTCCTTTGAGCCTCCTTAGCTTTTCTGAACTCCTACTGCTATTATTAATTATGGACAAATTATATGGGCCATAACAAGTGAAAAGTCAACTGTCTAGATCATGAAGGGGTGAAAAACAGATCACTGCTAAGCTTGTCTTTTTGTGTAGAGTCCACAGGTTTAGATAGTGTTGTATGGCTTTGAGAGGGTGTTTAGTTTTATCTTATCTCAGCTTGTATCTGTGAACACAATAATAATTAATGACTACTGTATTGCAAATATTAACTGCTTTGGGAGCCTCAAATGAACAGTGTTAGGTAAGGATACAGCATTATTGTAAATATGACAAGTATTGCTTGTAGCACTAAGTATGCATTCATTCAGTCATTCATTCGTTCATTCGTTCATTCTAATTGCACCCAGCAAACATACTGAGCCACAGACCGAGGTCTCCATCCAGGTTTTAACCTAAGTTTTTCTCAGACTAGCCCTAGGTAAAAAACAAAGTAAGCAAAAATTACTAATAATGCTAACTGAATGAGTCAAAGATGCTTCTCGGCTGTGCCGACCTGTTCATTACAAAGGTGGCCAGAAAAGGAAAATAAATAGCACCCTCCTCATCCTGTTTTATTCCTTAATGAGAAGTAAGGAGGGTCTGAAACAACTTTTTTTTTGTTTCTTTTTCTGCTGTGCTTTTTATATCAGAAACTCAGATTCTTTTTACACTGCCAGACCAGTGAAAAAATGACAAGATGATAATAAAAGGCCTCGTACTGAGGGCAAAGGCTTTCAGCCGGTGTTATGTTGAAATCTTTTTGCCAGATACCCTTGTCTATTCCAGACTTTATGGTGTTTAAGTTATCCAGAGGAGCTAAAAGAGTACCTGGCTCTGGCAAGGTGGCAATTCTCTCCTTGCAGATAACTGGTCTCAGCAGTCCCAGCGTTCCCATCTCCGTGTCCTGCGCAGTCCCCCTCCCAGCTCCCAAAGGGGAGGACTGAGGCTGGCCGCCGGAGCACAGACGCCTCTCCCCAGCTGGCGTACCTTCCCTCTGGGAGCATTGCCAGTTGGCGTAGGGTAGAACAGCCCTCGGGCTTCGTATCGGCCGCTTTCCCTTCACCGAGCCGACAGAAAAATCTGCCAGTGTGAGGTTCCATTTTGAGAACGGGTATGTGTGACAAATGTGGGAGTGATCCTGGGTGATCTGTAGAAGTTTGGAAAAGGCTGTCACTCGCGTGGCGTGTTTGCATTATGCACAGGATAAATATTTCACTCTGAGAGGTCTGGAGTTAGCAGAACTGCGCATCTAGACAGAAGCAAATTGTCCTTCTACCGGAGTACAAGAAGAGTGTTTAAGGTGCAGAGCCAGAGCAAATAGGGAAAGGAAGGCATGGGAGGGAGCCACGGGAGGCAGGTGTCAGCAGGCTGGCTGGTGGGATGCACGCTTGGGTTCAGGAGGGAGCCGTGGCAGGCAGGTGCCAGCAGGCTGGCTGGTGGAATGCAAGCTTGGGTTCATCCCTGCCTCGGCTCGGAAAGCCGGGTGGGCAGAGTTTGCAGGCAAGTGGAAGACTGGATGAGCTCACAAACGCTTGAAATCTTTCACTTTCTTGTGCATTATTCCAGCTGTTAAGTAAAAATTATTCGTTATAATAATGTGCTGGTCAGTACGTGCATGGCTATGTCACACGACACGTGCTCCAATGTCAGCTTGAGTTTTGGGAGCCGAGCAGTGTGGTGCAATCACACCTGTACAGACGGTGAGGCAGAGCATGAACATGAGCTGGTGATGGTACCTTCCATGGCAGGACAATAAAAAATAACTCATGTCACTGCGTCCTGTCCCTGAGAGCAAAGAAAGGTCCCTTCCTGGGGAAGGAGTGGATTATCAAATGTGAAAGGTAAGGGCCAACGCAAAACTTTCCAGTAAGACTGGAAGAATGACAGGATTATACCTGGGGAGAAGTGTATGGGTGTCCATAGCCTAAGAAAAGGCAGAAGCAGAGCGGAGTAGAGCTGCCTGTTACCATGACAATAGGCAACTGTATCTGTGTGCAAAGATTAGCAGTTACCCAGGAAAGATTCTTATCAAAACCCTACCTTTCCTAGGGTCTAATGAGCGGAAATTTAACCTTTTTTTTTTATTTGAAAGATTGTCAACCATTGGAGTCTCGCCTTCCTATCCCACCAGCAACTAATACCTCCTGTAGCAATTACAAATTTTGTGGATTATAACATTTTTCACATCCATCTGAAGGCATATTAGAATTTGATGATAGCCCTAAGGGTGATGTGAATGGGAGGAAGAACTTTTTGAGGAAAAAAGAGTCTCTCTGTAGTTTAAAGTTTTGCTCTATCACTCTAGTGAATCCTAAATAAATTTGTATTTTTACCCTTGGTGCTACTATGTGCCTGGTCCATTAATTCATTATTGCCTTTCACATATGCAATCATTTGCATAAGTATGAAATGGCTGTAAAATGCTATCGCGCTGATGAAGTGATATTTTACAATATCACCTTTGCATTGTTATAGTAATGAATCCTGGTTCAAGGCCCTGGTTAATAAAATTTAATAGCTTTTTCTACTGGAGCTGTTTTTGTGATCTTTCAGCTATCTCTGCTCTCACAGGGTGAAGAGAATGATACATTCAAGACTGTCATGTTCTAAGGCTTCAAACTGTCTACCATATGCTTAATGAGAAATGTGAGCTTAAAGGTAAGAAAATGGTAGAGTGACCTGCGTGATGGGTTAAGCTTGATAAAGGGACTAACTAGTTAAAAAAGTCTGAAGGCAAACAAATTACTCTTAAAGTGTAACGTTTTACTGGATATTAATGCTGTATGCTGTAAATCGATTGCTCATTCTTATGTAGTAAGTAATTTTGTTCAATTCAGGTTTGTCCAGCACACAGGTCCGTATGCATGTTATGAAACAAATAAAAGGAATGGAAATGCGCTGATCTAGATGTACAGACACACACAAAAGAGCGGGTTAATTCGAGCGGCGTTATACAAATACCTAGGAAGGCTTGTTTGGAATATTCATGCTAAGCTATTAGTCATCTTCCCAAACATTCATTTAGATTTCGTTAGGCTCTTGGAGGAGATATAATCAAATATTTGTGAAGCCTGCATGCGGCACTGCTGGTGGATTCCCTAACATGAGGGCAGAGTTCTGTGGGTTGCTGCTGTGCACTCTCTAACAGGCTTTGCGAAGCCTTCTAATTTGAAAGACAGCTATTATTTCCCCAAAGCCTGACACAGTGAGTGTTCACGTCCTGATTTTCATTACTTTCGGTTTTGGTGACTGAAAGCCTCAGTCTGTGTGCTGCAGAGGTTTCATTCTAATCAGACTTTTTTTTTTTTTTTTTTTTTTTTTTAACTTAGCTACCGTTTGTATTAGACACAAAAGAAAAGCGTAAGGATTGTACTTTCCAGTCAGGTTCCTTTTACAGACATAGCATGTCCACGTCTCATTACTTTCTCTTCATAGCCGACATCATTCATAAGACAAATTTGTTGACAACTCTTAGGAAGTTTCCTAGTAGTTTTAGAGAGATACTGCTTGGCCTCACTCAGAGTCTGTTTTTTTGATCATGATAGGTATAGACAGCCTATTTCTTGAAGTTTAGACATGATTTTGAAGTTTAGACAAGGTTTTATTGTAATAAAGGTTGTAAATAGACATTTTATTTTGCAGTGCTCTGCTTGTGCTGGATACAATAGAAGAATTAAACCCCTACATATTAGTGTATATATATTCTGTATAAAATCTGTAAAACTACATGAATTATCATAAAAAGAAGTAATCATTCAATTTCTCTAACATAATCTTTAAGTACTAGTAGGAGGACTGTAAACTACATATAAGGGGCAATTTCTGCGGTGTAAAAATTGGTAGATACAAAATTTGCCTACAGATACTAATAATTTACCAGTATGAACCATGCAACTAATTCTTTGTACACTAAAGTGTAGAGAGGCCTTTGTGCAACAGTGGTAGTTATTGTACAAGGCTCAAGTACGCATGTAAACATTTTCGGACAGTTCTGTATGTCTTGGAAATTCAAAATGCATTGGCATGAAAATCAACGTTGTAGTAAATTCAGAATCCTGACCCAGTCAAACTGACCCATGTCAGTTCTGTGGCTCCATGAACATTCCCCAGATCTCAGGTCCAGGTGTATACCCAGTCATGCCCAAATTCCTCTTCAGGATGAGACCTGGGTGTGCACCTATGAGACCTGGATGGATGGGCTAGGAGACAGCTGCAGTGCTCTGGAGAAGTTCAAAGTAACTGGCGGACCAGGAATGTACAACATGCCATGAAGCGTAACTACCCCATGCTCTTGACAATGTAGTTAAGATGCTTAACGTGTCTAATTCCCCTTGAAATTCCTTTGTTGGTGACTAGAAGAAGGAAACCACAGATCTCAGGATTTTTTTGGGGTTTGTTTCTGGTGCTATTTAGCTATGTTGTCTTTGCTAGAGATCTTTAAAATTCCATTTATCTTATTGCAAAGAGGCAATAACGAAACCCACTTGCAAAATTAATGTTTAATTTTAAGATAGCTAAATCATTTTTATCCAAAACATTCAAATAGGTAAAACACTGCTGCTGTGTGAGCTGCACAAATGTGCCCCATTGCTCAGAGAATGACTAGTGCTTATTGTATTGCAATCCTATTCTAATGGTCTGTTCTCATAGTTCAAGATAGAAAATGTAAAAAGTAATCTGCTGGGATCCTGATTACCTTTGCTCATGTTATAATGAGACATTTGTGATGAAACAAAAAGTTCTGAATAGTGCCTGCATCATCATCAAAAGTCAACATTAAAATAATTGTTCAGTTACATTTGGGAAGGTCTGATAGCCTGATTTTCTAAAAAGCTCTGTGTCTGGAAGCAGGTTTTGCATTCAAGGTGCAAATAATAGAGAAAGATAAAAGTAAGGTATTTACTTGTAAAGAGTAGTCAAACTGAAAAAAGTTACAAATCAACTTTTACGAAATGAGCCGTTCAATAAGCCATGGTCAATAGCAACTTTAGCAGAAGGGAGACTAAATTTACTAGTATACATGGAATGAGTGATTTAATCTATTGCTGAATGACTGCCAATGCTGGGGTGGAATACAGCAGATGTTTTTCATGCAAACTTTAAACATAAGTTTTCAATAGAAAGTGAAGCATAATATTGTCTCTGATTGAAATAGCAGGAAAAACTTCAGTGGGTCCAGTAACTACTGTCTTCCTCCCAGTAGTATCATTTACAGCCTTCCTTCTCATTTCAATTTTAATCATTTTCCTGCTAAAGGATCAAGATATTTATAAATAAAATAAACAAACTATCGTAGTAAGCTAAAATGGAATTAATTTTGCAGAGTAGCAACAGAATTAGCTAGTCTGAGGTGAGTAAGCTTGTGTGCTGTGCAAAGCCTACATATTTAGACCTTGTTACTTATCTCAGCTGGTACATAGATGGGAGAACAAACACTTGAAAAAACTACTCCACAATCGTAGCACCAGGTATTAGAGGCAAAACAACAGTGCACAATTTAGGTAATTATCAAATGTAACACTCTACATTTGGTAAAGACACAGAAATGACAAATGAGGCACTGGAAATTGTGACCTCCCATGCAGCCGTTCTCATCGCTTCTACAGAGGATCCCTTTGGGGTATACCAAAGATGGGTTCTGTCCTAGGGCTGTGCAACACCAACTCAAATCCTCTGAAATATTCAGTTTTTAACTTTGAAATGTCTATGCTGAGATGCACAATAGAAGAATACAAAGGATCTTGACCTGTAAAGGTCTTGGTTTACTGATTTAGGGTTAGAGAAGATAGATTTAGTACTATGCAAAGTTATGGGGAAAGCTTTCAAAAGATATGTGTGTGCATGGGGAATCCACATCATGAACTGCTTTCAAGAGTGAGCCAAAAGTTTTAAGTTAGCATTTATACTGTATGATCACAGGAAACAGAAGAATGACAAACAACTGTGCGTTAATCCTGGTGGTAATCTTATTAATTTATTTGAGATAAGTATCTATACAGGTTTTAAAAGTCAAATACATTAATGTGCTGGTATGGATTATCCCACAGTTCATGCCACGGAGATACAAGGGAAGCGTGCTTGATTAGAAAGAGAGAGAGGAACCGTAAGCCGGTCCACAGCCCCCACAGTGTTGCTTACTGTAGAGCTATTGCAACTCATTTAAAATTTCTCAATGATGGGGTTTTCATGACTTCCTCTGGGAAATTATTCTACAGAATTGCAAATCTCAGAAATGGGAAGTGTAAATATTCCCTCGGTTAATTTAATTAAGCTACTCTCCATTCTTGCCCTTTCACATCCTAGTAATTTCTCTCTTGTCTTACTTTACATAGTCTTCTAAAACTGTATGCTTGAATGGCCACTAATCTGACTGGGGATAGGGAGAAATCCTTCTTTCTCTTGTTTCTCCATGTTTGCTCTACTGCTTGACTTGTGCTTGGAAGGAAGGGAGGAAGTCACGCAGGGCATCAGGAGGCCAGCGGGACACATGCGTTCACTGAGGGAACATCTCAGCTTGCACCATCCGCAGAAGGACGCCGGTGGAGTTTTCCGTGGCTGCTTTTGCTATGCTGAGTACTTCAGTAGTATGTGTGACTTTATCCCTATGGCACTCCTGTAAGGAAGCAGAATAACTCCATTTTAAGATACTGGAAGTAGAAACCAAGGCGTTTGCAGCAGTTGTTAAGCAAGCCATAATACATCTCCAGCACACAGTGCAGTACCAAGCTGAGATACTCATGATACTTCCAACAGACTAGGTAGGGTGCCGGAAGCAGCATCTGCTGGTGTGCGCTGCACAGAATAATTTGCTCTGGAAAGAAGACAACTTGGGTATCTTTATACTGGGCTAAGCAGTGTAAGCACGGTATCTGTGACAGATGTTAAATGAGCTCAGCTCCGTTAGGCAGCTAAGAAAGGAAAGACTAAGGGGCTCTGGTGGAGCCCTGGTGAGAAAGCTGCTGACTGGTGTGAAAATCACAAAAGATGATAGTGATACAGGACCTTTCTTGGCAAAAGCCTGGGATAATGTCATCTTAGTTCTGTAAACTTAGGATAAAAATCAGTGAATATTAAAGCTAAGGTTTGCATAGCAATTATGTGTTGTCGCTACTGCTTTGTTACTTGTTAGGCTGCTAATTTTCTGCTTCTTTATATTCAGTAGGCTGTCTTCATAATAACTGGAATCGGATCACCTCCTGGGTCCAATAGAACTTTCAAAATTTTCCTCCAGTTTCACTGAAACGGAGGTTTAGTCATTATCTGTAAGGGGGCATTAGTGTTTACAGGCTCTGTCCACATACAAGTAAGAAGGGTTATGCTCAGCCATTCCTGTCACACTAGTCTTGAGAAAACGGTATGAAACTAACAGGATAGGAATGCATGAAGGGATTCAACCCTCTCTTTCTCTGTCTTTAGTCAGAGCAATCAAGATTAATGGATGTCTAATATCTTTTGCCTTAAATACCTCTTTTTTTTTGTTTTGTTAAAAGAAATTCTTTTGCACGTCCTGAGCTCCTGATTATGGCTAAAATCCAATTCAGAATATCAGTAGATCTGATGGTTTGAAATATGAATCACTGGCTCTATTTAAAAAAAAAAAAAATCGAGGTCAGATGATGAAGGTTGCTCTAGTTAAGTCAGTAGAGTTACATCAGTGTTAAGCAATTATAAATAAAAGAAGAACAAAACTCTAAATACACTCTGTAGGATTTGACCTTTAATGCACAGCTGTTAATACTTCAACTCTACTCTTTGTACTTCTCCTCAGATCTCCACTCATGTCTATTGCCTCCAGTTCCTTTTTCTACTTGGCCCTAAAATGTTCAAATCTTAATGACCTTCTCTATCCATAACTGGTTTTTTTTTTTTTCCTTTCTCTATATTTATTAATTTCTCTTAAATTTACTAGACATCAAAAAAAAGACCCTTTCTGTCCTTTATTACCTTCAAACCTCCTCCCCACGCTCTTTAAATCCCTACTGTTCTTCTCTGCCTGTCTCCTGCTGGCACTGGTGCATGTGCTCGGCAACTTAGAAGAGGCAGTTCTGCTCCTTCAAGTTCAGTAAGTGGATCAGCTCAGCACAGAAGGTCAGGAGAATAGCATGGCAGTGACAAGGAGTTGCTTTTAAAATTGTCCAGTAAGAAACTGAAGAATGAGCATCTAATGGTCAAGTAAGAGAGGGTAAAGTCAGGTGGCAAATCTCTCCTGGATTTGCTTTATTATGTTAAGAATATATCCCTGTGACAAGCGATGTGCAATATTTTCTAATAAACTACGTCTCATGTTCAGCATTTTACCCTTCATGACTGCGAGGCATGTTTTTCTAAATTGGGCTTGTGACCTTTCTGATTCATGAAATACAAAAATAGAAAGTTCTTATAGAATTTTTTTTTCTGATAGTGTTGCATTTTGAAAGCGTATTAGTAGTATGAGGATTTTTCTCTGAGAGTTACAAGCGGTGTTTATTCTGAGACTTTGTGAAGGGGTGTTCTATTATCCTGACAGCCTTTCCTCCAAAATATTAAGCAACCACAGAAATTAAAAAAGTTACAAGTGCCAGTCTGGTGTTTAAGTAGATGTTTAGATTTTGGTTTTGCTGTGATGCTCACCATTCCATTAATTGTGGGTTGTTTTTTTTCATGTATAGGTCATTTTTACAAAGAATGCAGTTTTGCAAAGAATGACCTTTATCAGCACTGTTTTCAGGTTTGCAGAAAATGCCATTTTGCTCTCAAGTGAGGTGAAATTCATGTGGGAAAGACTGCTGCACTGCAATCCTGAAAGCAGTTGTATGCTTTCTTCCTAGACAGGATAAGCAGATGCTTTCTGCAGGCCTGCCAACAAGGAAGTGTGGCTGCCCGCTCATAGTCAAGGCTACTGTTGGGACGCCAGTTTGTTCCTGTCACAAAGACATATTGCACACTGGAGTAGTGGTATCAAACAAAATGCTCTCACATCCTTCCATAGGTTGCAATATTGCCCTCATCATTTTACACTTAACCTCCTGACAGACTTTAATCACTTTATCTGCACTATGCCTCTAAGGTATAAATCCGAAAATAAGAATTACAGAAGTTCCCCAGAGGGCTCAGATTCATCATTCATCCTGGTTCAAAACCACCCTGTAACAAAAAGGGGGCACGATCTCACCAAGCCATTGACTAACCCGTATTCTAAACCTTTTGCAGAAAATCTCTATCCAGAATGCTGATAAGATTGAACAGGTATTTCAAAGAAAGAATAGCCACAGGCACCCAGTGAGTTTGCTGTCCAGCCCCTGGGTGAAGCGCAGAGGCTCCGCCACCTCCTCTGCCCGCGCCGAGGGCTGTGGCTGCCCACGGTCAGAGCCAGCGCCGATGCAGTGCAGTGGTGATGTGGGGTGAGGCTGCTGGGCAACGAGCTGGGCGAGCAAGAGCCGGGAGAAACCTGGCTGGGGGATCGCCCTGTTTGCTCAGGAGCTACATCTAAGCCCAGGCCCTCACCCTTGAGCCTCACCTGAGCTACACCACAGCCTCAAGCATCCCAGGTACGGATGAAAAAAGAGTACTTAAAGCTACTTTCGTTCCTCAACACCTTCTCTTTGGGGGGGGCTTTCATTCATCATTTAGATGCAGCTTCTTCAGAGATACACGAAGACTTTCACCAGCAACTTCTTTTAACCCCACGACACAGCTTCTGCAATGTGCTCCCTTCCTGAAAAGTGTGATGGGTGGAAAGAACTTGGCTGTTGCTCAGCATCTAGCGCTCCAAGAACAGATGTGGGAAAGGGGGCACAGCATGACAGCCATGCTCGGAGAGCACCTAAAGGAGTAAGGGATTGTAAAGTAAGTAATTTCTGTCCTCTGGAGTAAGAAAAAGTATATCCTTTAGGGTATTTAGCTGTCATTTGATTTGCAGGTGGAAGTTTGATTGTACAGATGGAAGCAGTTTTGTTCTCTTTAATGAAAAAAGATAACATCTTAAAGCTGTTCTTCCGAATTTGAACATTTAATTTCAGTGCCATGATAAAAAAATAGAGAATTGTTCATGTGTGGATATAAATTCATGTAGTTAGTTACACATCTCTTATTAGTAGGGTTGTGAATAGGTAATTTGTGAATAACGCATTTCATTCACATGGATCAGTTATTTACAAGGGGTTACAACACTACAAAAATATAGTCTGATTTTATTTGCACTGTTACTTTTAAATTGTCAGATTGCTTTTTACATGTTTTTCCTGTATTTAGTCTGCAGTAACCAGTGCTGATGTAGTCCCTGATCTGTTAGAGGTTTAACATATGGTTAAGTTTTTACAATATGAGTATTCCTGTTAGCTTTGACAGGACTAGTCATTGGGCATAAGCATGTGCAAAAGTCTTAGTGAGAACCGATGCCAAGTCCTTTGCTGTCTAACTCTTGGCAGAAGAATGACCTCAGGCTGGACTGGAATACTAGGCAAAAAAAAAAAAAATGTATATAGATGCTGTTACTGTTCTCCTGAGTCATACAGACTCTAAAAATATTTTAAAAGCTGTACACTTCAAAATTAAAGAGTACATTAAAACCTTCAAATTATTTTTTCTAACAGAGTATGTGTAAATATACACCTCTAACTTTGTTTTCTATCTTTATTGATGTTGTTTCTTAAGTTGAAGACATTTTTGTGGTTAACCTTAAAGGAGAATATCTGTTTATTAACTAATAGAAAAACTGTAATGCTCGATGGGAGCAGGAACAGCAGCATCGTATTTCAGTTTGAACAGATGCTATCGCCATGACCAGACCTGGCCATCCTTTTTGAATGTGCACACAGAATAGGCCCAGACAAGAAGATGTGATTCAGCAGCATCCCTAGAAAGCCTTTTATGACCTATACAGAAGCCACACCTATGTGGCTACGTATGAGTCAGCAGAACAGAAATTAAATTTTCAATGAGTCTAGTGAATTCAGCAAGCAAACAGAACTCGTCGTTTCCTGGTAATTCAGCTCCCCATTGTGTCACTGACCTTGGGCAAGTTCTTCAGCTTTCCAATATTTCATCTTCTGTGTAAAATGAATTTAACAAGACCTAATCGTCACGCAGTATTCTGTAGACCTCAGTGGAACTGCAGCCATATAAACGAAGGCAGAATTTAACAAGCAGGTCTGCCACAGTGTTTTGGGCTTCTCAGATGACTTTTAACCAAAATGAAATATGAATTATGCGAGAATCAGCTAACATTTAATTAAGTGAAGCCTCTTGCTATTTTGGGAACAATTTCATAACAAGCAGAATTAGCAGAAGTATTCTGCTGGTAGAAGCCAATAGCTTCTCCAGGCAGAGCTGGTCTCTTATCCTGGTAAGAATCCTTCTCCCTTCTATATTTTATGAATCGTGTATCTCCCAATTTCTCATATTATGGGTGCTATTTTTCCTTTGCGTAGCACTGAAGAACCAGTGCAGCTAACAGGGTGAGATGATGGCTGTTATTTTTTGTACAAGCATGAGCAGAATTGCTTCGTAGTTTAAGCCACTTTGCAACTGTACAAACACACTGTGAGCAGTAGGAATGCACTAATGTCCCCAAGGACCTAATCTGGCTTGCAAAACTTCCACTAGTGGCACAGACGTGCAAAAAGCAAAAATCCAGCTTCGCTCTCTGGTTGTGTGTGCAGAATGTGGATGTAGCTAGGAAATAATGTATTAGCATTTCTACACTGGTTTGTATTCATATTCTCGAAGAATTTTATTTATATTGAGTGGTAAGAATCATATCAGTTTATATTTCGTATTTGGAAACTGAGCCAAAAAGTGACAAAGTGATTCCTTCAAAATCATGCAACAAGTCAGTCTTAAGAGAGAAATGTGCCTGTTTCGCTAGACCATATCGGTCTGCGATATATCTTCTTATTTATGAACAGCTGTGACTATTAGAATCTATTATTTATATTTCCACTAAGCTTATTTCCCCCCCCCCGCAGTAGGTATTCTACAAAGGCAGAATTGCTATTTTTCTGCAGGTACTGTGATTCACTGGGGTATTATGGACAACAATGAAGCAGCACTGCAGCTACTGTTAAGCAAGAACCTTTGTAAATCCATTTAAAATTCATTACCTAAAACCAGTATAGCACTTTAAGCAAGAATTAAAACAAAAACGCATGGGTCGTGGATTTTCAGTGATAAAGTAACTCGGAAAATATTTGTTCTGCCTGCGTCATTGACCCCACACCATCAAACATTTCCAAGTGGTGTCAGTGTTTGTCCCCAACGCTGGCGGTTTGATTCACATGCACACGCTGTACCAGCAACACATAGACTGAGAGCTGGTTACAACCTTAAATAGGGAGAATTTGTCACCTGTCCACAATAGTGGCCTGAGGTTTACACTAGTGACAAGCAAATTTCAAAAAGCCTAGAGGATTGGCTCCAGGCCCAGGATTTCAAATCATCAGAGGTTGGCACCCCACTAAAGAACACAATAATAAAATGACAGAAGTGGTCACTGTCGAGCTACAGAGCTGCGTAGCCCAGGAGAGGTGTGTGCCAGGCAGTAGTGGTGCGGGGAGCTGTGCCACGTGCCCTGCCATCAGTGCTGGGGCTGTTTTGGGAGGCTGGGGCTGTGGGGAGATGCTAAACCAGGCGGTGTGGAGTGCACAGACTAACCAGCACTGACTGAAGACGCAGACGTCTGTTTTTTAATTTGGATGAAGCTGCTAATTTGCAAAGGACGAATTAGCATATTTCTAATTTTAACTAGGGGGTTGCAATTAGTATTTTCAGAAAGTGTGGTAGGTGCTGCAGCCTTTGCCAGAGCGAAAACCAGGTTCCAGTTCTGCACTGGTCACCTGGAGGAACAAGCCCCTTTGGCCAGTGGGAGTAGACAAGACACAGGGACCATGGCACATTTTGTTCAGTAGGAAAAACTTTGAGACACAGCCCCCCCTTTCCTCCTTCTCTCAGAAAGGAACTTGATTTTCTCTTGCAGAGTGTAGCATTCTGTTTTTTCCCCTGAGCGACAACAGATGGATTTGAAAGAAAACTCCACTATCACAACAATATTCCAGTTCCTCAGTTGTTTCCTCTCCTTTAGAAAACTAGTAGCTCATTTACCCAAGGCGATTTCTCCTTCTTAGTCTTTTACAGCTCTAGAGTCTATATCCTGTTTACTGAACTCTGGTTTATCTTCCAGTTTGCCCAGCTTCAGAGGTCCTGTATCTCCCTGTATTGTCACCTTACAACCATCTTACCATGGCCATCCTCGTCACACATGAATTGCTGAGGAACCATTTGCTTCTGTGGTCTCCAGTGGCCAATGCAGTGCATTATCTGCCCTTGACAAACACTTGGAACACCTTCCTCAGGCTCTGGCAACACTCCTCTAGCTTGTCATGCCAGGAAGGCATTTTTTAACTGAATTGGGATTAAAACATTAACTCAGATCCCAAAGGGGCTAGTTTAGTCGTCTAAGCATCCCATTTAAAATACCCAGATGCTTTCAGTCTTGCAAGATCCACTGAGCCATTCGCTATTCTGAGATATAGATACTGAAGTTCATATAATTTGCTTGGTGTGTTTTATTTTCACATGAGATCCTGAAATCCAAGTAAAGCACCGTATGGTAATCTTTGGGTAAAGATATCTCCTTTTTAGATATATGCAAAAAGAACTTTAAAAAGTGATGATTATAATTTTCTCTGGTCATCTCTACATTATTTATTGGATCACACCATGCAGCAATAACCACTTTTTAGGTGGCAGCCTGTCAGCATTACGTAAAGCAGCAAACTGGACCTTGGTCACTCAAGATACAGCCTCAGTTTTCCACCAGCTGCATTTCCTCTGCCAACTCTCGACGCTGGCTGAGCTTGTCCCCATCAGCAATTGCTTTTAAGTGGTTAGGCAGGCTGTGTATATAATTTGTAAAGTAATTTGTAATTCTGTGGAATGAAAAATGTAATATAATGTAATATCATGAGCCAGACACTCAGCATACTGCTGTTGGCTCGAGGCCTGTTTCAGGTGAGGATTTGAGTGTTAAATATGCTCCTATGACATCCTATGACATGCTCGTCAAAACTGACTTTTCTTAAGTTTGTAATAGTTGAATTCAACCTGGTCTACAGGATTTTTTATTTGTGAATTTTTGCATTCCAAAGTCTCACTTGACTAAATGGGGCAGCCTTTTCTTCCACAGACAGCTCCGTCAGCACTACGAGATAAACAAGGTTAGAACTTCCAAAAGAACACTGGATTCTCCTATCCGCCTAGCATCAGACGGATACCAACCTCTCCCTATTCCCACGCCACAATATCTCCATTCATCACACTGTTGTTTGGTTATAAAAGAATAAAGGCAGTTTAGAAGCCAGGACAGTCCTGATGGGAGGAAATGTGTGATTTAAATTTTGATTTAATGGCCAGATTGTGACTTTTTTGAGAAAGAAAAAAACCATGGGAAGGAGAATTCTTAGAGATGCCCTAAAGTCCTTGCAGAGAGCGGCTAAAGCCCGAGCTGTGTGCCTAGCTTTGAAAAGCCAAGGCCGCCTTCTCTGCCTCCTGGGTATCCTGGAGACCTGCTGGAAGGCAGAGCACCGACTGTATTTTCCCACCTCCTGGCAATACACTTCCTTTACACCTATGTGAGTTAGCTAAAGGTCTTTTTCCTGGGCGTGTTGCTGACATGGCATCTCTTTTCTGGCGTAGTCCATACTAGTCACCAAGACTTGCTCTGCTCTTTCCACTGTTTCTCCCCCCATGAATCATAGATCAGAGGGGCTGATGGGGAGAAGGAAGAAGAGCTGCATGGTGATATCTGATATTCTGGCAGAAGAACAACAACTGTCTCATGGGGATCTCTCTCTGCTGAACTCAGACAAAATGTCTGTATTCCATTTTTAAACAAAAAATAACAACAAAAAATGAAGTTTTTCAGCTCAGTTATGCTTGCATCCACTAGCTTTGCCTATGCTTCCCTCCTCTTCATAGCCCCAACTGTCATGACCTTCTTTATTAGTTTTTCTTTTTATAATGTATAACCTGCAATCTACAAATAGAAATTAATAATGTCAGAATCCAGCTGGACTGGTAATGGGAGATGTAATCCACTAAATAATGCTGCTTCAGGAGCATCAGCTGTGTTTTTTGGAAGCACCCTGCAATTTTCTGTAGTTGTTCATTCTCACAAGAGGAAAACTCGTATTGTATTTGTGATGTTTTCTTTTCCTTCAACTTTTTACAGTATACCTATATGTATGGGAAGCATGATTTGGTTTTTTTCTAAATATCTACAACACATCAATTAAGGAAGCAACAGAGTAATACCTTTCAGACTCCTGATTTTAATTCTATGTGTACGTATCGTGAAACAACTAATATGGCTAGTTAAGCTTCTGTGACATCTGGATTTTGCAATTGGCAATGTTTTGATGTTTGCCTGCCTGCTTCACAGCAGAGTGACAATGAAAATACATTTTAACAAAAAAATGAAGAAAAAAGTCTGGTTTAAGTGTTTCCCCTTTTTTTTTGGTTATTTGTTATCAAACAACACAAGTACAACAGTTATGCAACAGTCTCAGAGTATAATGAACTAATCATCTGAAACTAAAGCCACAAGGGCTCTGTGATTATTTTCAAACTGCCTGCCAAGATCCGAAAGTGTGATTATTAATGAACTTTAACATCTGTGACAAAGATCCCAACTCCAGTAGGAGGGGTGCAGTGTGCATTAATGAAATGAAAATGATTTTTTAAAGTATTGGTTTTGAGCCCTTTAATTTTATCTTTAATTAATAGTTTTAGGGGAGAGCCTCCAGAAGTTGAGTGACATTCTTGGTACTGTCAGAGGCGTTGTGGAGAACCATAGAGAGAGACAATACCTCCCTGAGAAAGTTTTCAAAGAAGTTGCCAGTCTTGCAAGTCTTCTCTATGTTTTTTGCAGACTCAGGGCCTAGAAATAAAAAGAAATGGTGGAAAGCATAAGGAGATGAAACAGCTTGGGTGTACTTCACAAACAGAGTAGGCAGGAATAGGATACAGCTGTTCTGATGCCTAAACCCAAGGCGCTACCCTTCAGGCCTGACTGACTCTTACCCTTTCAGCACTCCCATTTGTGTTTATAATGGAAATGTGATTGCAACAGTGATTAAAACCAAGTTATTTTGGGTGAGTCAGAAAAAGACTAATCATAGAAATAAATGATAAAGAGTGTGAATTGCATGAATGTAGCTATTTTTCTTTTCTTAATATTTAACATTGTTCAAATGTAAAAGAGAATCTTACAGAAGAAAAAACTCTCTATTGATATGGCAAAAGAGAGTAGTTATCTTCTACAAATTCATGCTCAAATTGTTGGATATAGTGATTTTGCATAGCTATATATTAGCTGGCCGATGAAATTTGTGCGCATAACAAAATAGTGTTTTAGGTTGACTAGTGCACGGAGAGGACACCGGGAGGGTGGTGCAGGGGGCCAGTGAGGCTGTGGAGGCTCTGTCCTTGGAGACCTTCAAAATTCACGAGGCCTCCAGCATCCTGACTTACTTTCAAAGCTGACCCCACGTAGAGTGGGAGGCAGGAATAGAGGACCTCCAGAGATCCCCTCCAACACGTGTTGTTCAGTGGGTTTCCTCTGGGGAACCCTGAACCTGGATGCAGTTCCTCCTAAGGGAAGTGGGATCCCTTACGCAGCGTTTTGTGTTAATGGGAGTGCAATTGGCTGTGTGCTTATGCTTGAGTCAGGAAACTGAAAAGTAAGTTTGAAACAAAACTTCACAGTTTCCTTTTCACCTTTCCCTTTTACCTATTTGCTTAAATAAAACCTGAAGAAAAAAAATGACCTTTACTGCTGTTTTTCATTTGCTTTCAATTAGAAAATGCAATCCTTCCAGCATGTAGCATTTGCTAATATTTAAAAGGATTCTAGACATAGTCCTTTAACTGAAGAAAAAATATTACAGTTTTTAAACTAGTCTGGAGAAAAATTCCTTTTCTCATACCTCATATTATTTTAGAAATCCTGAAGACCAGAAGGAATATTTCCCTCAGAACCATTGCATATGTTAAAGATGAGAATGAGGCAAATATTTTGTTGTTTAAAGATGAGAAGAAGACAAATATTTTGTTATATGTCCTACCAACTGTCTCAGACTGAAAGTTACGAATGCCATTTGCCTCTGAAAATATAAATTTTAAATTATACCTGAAATTATAACATCTTGCTTTTCAAGATTAAAGATTTTCACGTTCCTTCAGATTATTTTAGATAATCAGAAAACATGAGAGTGAAAAGAAAAACAAAAACGCAATGAAGCACCAATAGTCATATCCCTTGGAAAAGGAGCAAGTGCTGCTAAAGTTAAAAAGAAAGGCAGGAAACAAGCCCAATTCTTTGACATTCTTTGCCCTCCATCACTCACATTTTCTCCAGCGAGAGACTTGAGTCCTCAACGAGTCTGCGATTACGACTGCTATTTGTACTCCTCCGGTGCCTGGAGGTCTCAGCCAGGGACTGGTCCCTGTTGTGTATGTGTTGTACAAACACATCACAGAGCTCATTGTAAAACTCTTCTAAAGCGATAGCTAAGCAGAATATGAGAAACAACTGCAGAGCAGACGAGGGGTGGTACCTGGTTGGAGGGAGGTGATTAGGATCACAGCTGAAGCAGCAGTCAGTGCAGCCACAGACTAATCATTGCTGAAGGGCTTTTTGGCATTTCATCTATGCAGCCATCGTGTGCTTATATAGCCGCCAGCGCTGCAGAAAGTGAACATCTTTAATATGTTTATCTTCACTCTCCCTCCCCGTGATAGGAAAGCATTAGCCTCATTTAACACAGCGCTCACAGACTGAGCCCGGTTGGGGTACAACGCCCTTGGAGGAGCAGCGCCCGCAGATTCCCTCCCTCTCCCCTTCAGCCCACAGGGCTATGGGATGTCCGGGAGCTCTCAACCCACCTGCCAGAGAGGAAACTTCTGCGTGAGCCCATACACCAAAGTGTTGCAACCCCAGATCTTCTCACCCCACCAGCACCTGTCCCCCGGGGTCGAGGAGGAGGAACCCTACGAAGATCCCATCTCTGCCGTGGTGCTCTGGCTCTGGCCCTGGGCACCGCGCACCGGCCGCGGCAGCGGTAGGGCAGCCGTGGTGCCGGCGGCAGAGCCGGCGGCTCAACCGGGCTAACCCCATCTGTTTGTACCTTATCGCAGCCATGTGGTATTTAGATAGCAAAGGTGGTGGTAAAACATTATGACCACCTTTATCTCCCCTTCCCTTGTTCTATCTCAGACTGCGTTTGAGAAAATTAAATATCTGCACATTCCTATCGACAGCTCCAAGTCTTGTGCTTTTTTGTTGTATTTTTTTGTTTTGTTTTGTTTTAAATAAATATCAAAACCCTGGGAAGCTTGATAAACCATTTATTTGCCTGATTTCCAAGGCAGGTAAAGCATGGGACCAGCATCTCCTCAAGGTCTCCAATAATTTCCAGTGCTTACTATTTTGAAATACAACCATATGAAAATCTTGTGAATATATAGTAGATATGGACTCATTTGCCAAAACACTCTTCAGCCTAATTTTGTCTGCCTCCTTTCAATTTTAATAACTGATGATCTTCCTAAATATACAATGCAGATTAATTGACTGTATGGTTTAACTACAAAAAATAGAGACGTAATTAATACCCTTTATCCAATTTATTAGGCCTGCATGACATTTAGGCAATTAGAAAGCAAAACAGAAGAATCAAAAGAGCAGAATAATATATTATTAACACTAAAAGGGACTCAGTTTTCTTTCCCAAGTGAAGTGGTATTAAAATAGCTTCAAAGAGGTAAAAATAGAAAGTTTGGCAGATGCATTTTGCCCTGTGTGTACTGTTGAATCCCTCTGCTTTCAAGGCCTTTCAAAGGTTTAATATCATAATTCAAGGCTCTTATTCCACACTGAATAGGAAAACAAACACACAAAAAAATTGGAAAACTTCATGCTAATGAGTAAGACAAAGGATTCTTGCTCCTGCCATTCACAGCCAGACAGTATTCCCTTTCAAACTGAGAGTCCAAGTGTACACATTTGGGGATTTTTGCCTTTCCCCCAGACTCCTAACTGTCCACTTAAAACTATTACAACACCCGTATCCCACACAGGAGTATATCGAATACCTTCTACTGCCATTGGTTCCCAAGGTGCTCCTTTTTGATTATCCACCACTAACATTTACCAGAAACAAGGGCAAAACTGCTGTTGCTGCTGCCGGTGAGTTGATGGTTTGTTGCATCACTCTGGCAGCTCCTTGTGCGACTCGGCCGCCCGTGCCTAATGCTGAAATGTTAAATACCACCAAGGGACAAAATAAAGAAAACCACCCACCTTCACGAGGCCTCCTTGTTTTTTCCATCTTGCCGTCCCATGCCCCGTTCCCATGTAGTCCACTGTACAGAGGGCTATTTTGTGCAAAATAGAGCATGGCAGTCTGATTATATAAAACCACGTGTGGCTGTCACCAGCTTTGTCACTGGCATGTAGCACCTCCGAGTCGTTTAATCAGGGTTAGTGCAAACATAGTGCGCTCCGGCTCTCCAGGAAGACCAGACGTTTCAGCCAGTTGTTCATGTTCAACGCTTGCACCAGGCACACCAACCCTCCAAGAACAGCTCCGGAAAGCTGTTACTGCTGCATGAGGTTATGTACTTGTCTACTCAGTTTTTGCCTATTAGCACTCATAGTATTAAGCACTGCATTGCGTTTTACGTTCTGGAAGACTACCAAAACTTTCTGCTTTATGTTGGCCAGAGAACTAGAGGCCGAGACACAAATGTTGCTCTGTTCTACATTGGCTCAATTTCTAGGAGAGACATTTGTGTGAGGAAAGACAGTGAAAATACTAAGTATTTCACTGGAAAAGTATGAAACTACACTTTAGTTTCACTTTCTGCACTCTGTTCAACAAATTGGGAGCTTTGTTTGGGCTTGCTTGAGGCAGGAGGAGTAAATAACTCCTCTGCTTGTTGCTCCAGCTTATGCTTGCCAGAGAGGAAATATCCCTAACACCCAATGTTTCTGTGTGCCAGCCCTCACATTGGCCCTAAGCATCTTGGCAGAGATACTACCAGCTTATGTCTGTGACATTTCTGCAAACGCAGAACCTCCAAAAGTCTCCACGTATTCGGCTTTATTTGGATTTGCTACCTTCATGGACGTGGAGTAACCTGGGTTTGCCTGTTTCACCTCACTGCACTTTGCACTCGAAATACAAGGAAAGGGTAGTAGTTGGAATAGCTTCTCCCTCACAATCACACAAACGCACACATTTGCATTTATTGAGCAAGACTTGATGCCAGGGTATCAGGCAGACTACTAAGGGCAGGTAAACAAGCAGAGCAAACGTAACTGCAATCCCAGGTTTGCTCGATCATTGGGTAACTTTTCTGATTGCCCAGTGTCTGTTAGCTAGAATCATGGAATCATAGAATGGTTGGGGTCGAAGGGAGCTTAACGATAATCTAGTTCCAATATCTAAGGGGATCTCCTGCCTTTACAACTGGAGGTTTCGGATATCTGCTAACGCTACCCAGAGACTGTGCAATCTGAAAGACTTTCTTCATGCCCTACTGGAGTATCTTTGCAGTTTGATTTCAGGTGTAAACGTGGCGTTTCCTGACAGATGTGTGGAGCAGGCTTGCTAACCCTCCAGGGTACTGAACGGTGATTTTCTCTCTGACATAATCATTTGGGCAGACGAGGCTGTGCAAATTGTTACTAATGAGTCTGAGAGTGTGAAAGTTGAAAAGCTTTAGCGCCTTTGTTTTCAGCTTGCTGAACCCACGGCTGCCTCCTGTCTCCACCTGGGTAGGGCCTTTTATCTGGTTTATTGATAGGTTCGTGGTAAGCAGACCAGGCACGGGTGACACAGACTCACCGCAAAGTCTGAGTGAAACTTTGCAAAGGGTGAGACTGCAGCTATGCTGCAAATTTTTCTCTAAAGAAAACAAATGTGACATGCAGAATCCTTGTGACAGACTGAAGCCTAGCATGAGCTCTAGGGGCACGAAGCCCTGTGTGATATAGAGCCTTTAACTTTTTTAGATGTTTGAAAAATTGTGGTTTGCTTCTCCAGTCTTTTTTTACTTCTGTCACATGGCCACTGGCGGCCAAATGTGACTGTGTAACTACTGACTCATTTCTGCCAGGTTACTCTTTCATGTCTGTTTTTCATCTGGTACTATTCTGGGAGTAAAATGCTGTCTACTAGTTCAGAAGAAAAAAATCCCCAAGATTTACACATGAATGACAGGTGAATTGACTTTCAAATTCTTGACTTAGAAGTGTAAATGATTTTTAATTAAGTCTAAATACATTTTACCTCTTCTTTTTTTCCATTCACTCTTTCTAGAATGAACTAGTTGCCCGCGTCATGTTCCTTGTCATTTTTTGTGTCTGCTGTTTACAAAGCTACAAACTTGAGGGCTGGCTTTATTACAAATATCTTAGGCATTACAGAGAGCAGAATAAAAATGGCCTGGGGAGCATGTTTAGCAGAGTTCAGAAGAAGTATTAGTAGCACCTGCTGTAGTTAACATCTAGAGGCAATACATCTGATCAATTCACTGGTCGTATTGAAAACTAACTGCACTCTAATTTTGCAGATGCAAGTCATTTGATACAACACAAGATTATAGATCTTTCAATGCAGGACCTTGTCTAACCAAGTTGTGCACAGTAATCCAATTATGGGAGTACCAAGTTGCTTCATCCAATAGAATATTAATGTTAGGCAGAATTCTGACAATCCATTACTAAAAAAATATTTAATCCCAGTAAAGTTTCCTGCTTGTGAGTCACAACCAAGTCTTTCCCCTTCCCTCAAGCCTCAAATGTGAGACGGAAGTAAGACCAATAACTGATATACCAGCATGAGGTACTGGTGGCTCATGCCTTTTTAAACATCTGCCCAAGTGTGGTAGGAGCTCCCTACACTACAAAGCAGTTCAAAACTCTTTTTCCTTTCAAGTTCAAGATGCTGTCGTTTTTTTCTGACCAGAAAACAAATGCCAATTTCAGGCTGATGGCACTAGATGCTGAAGCATCATTTCAGCTGTCCTTGGCGTTCGTTGAGTTTCCTGTAGCAGAAAGCGACAGGCTGTGTCTACATAACGAGCCTAACGAGTCTTGGCAACCTCAGCTGCTTCTTGATGTAACCCTATTGCTAGTCAATGAAGGTTAAACTTGTTTGTGAAACACTTCGATGTTGTACTCCTAGAGCATCGATGGGCTGTAGTTCAGGTACTTATCTTCTGAGAAATATAGAACTTTAAAATAATCAAGTCTCCTCTTGTGTGAAAGAAAAACACATTTTCCTACTTAACCACTGGAACCAGGCTATACATGCACTGTCCTGCTCAGCTTGACAGTGGCAATTACCAGTTTTCTAAGACACATAGAAAATTCAATTAATTCCACTTTAAGTATTAATACAATTCACTCCTGTTCTTTCTGGATTTTGCAATAGATTCTCTAAGCTTGTCAGTGAAACATAATGTTCAGGCATGTCATAACGAGACTTTTTTGTTATCTAAGATGTAGCACACTCTTAGTCATCTCTTTCATTCAGGTATTTTATCAAGACTGAATGTTTATAAGCTATTGTAGAGCTCAGCAAAAAGAAAAAATGTACCAGTCACCTGATCTCCGTTTAGCCTTAATTACATAGCCATCCTTTATAACAGTTATTCCCAAAGACAGGTTGTTGCTTAACATGTACCAGACACCAGGGATGAAACATCACTGGTGTTCATGAAAATGTTTACTCACATTTCCAGTCTGCAATGTCCTTTCCATAGAGCAGTCAGTCATACAAGAACTTTTATTACGTGTAGAGATTTTGGATGATTGTGTTGATAATGATACTGAGAAGGAAATGCATTTGATTATGCTGTGATCTGCTAATGATCTGTCTTCCAGTTTTTAAACATTGTTTGCGGTGTATCTTGTAAGCACGTGGCTCAAACATTCTAATACAGGTTGGCGTTAAAATGCTAGATCCTAATTTTGAAATTACAAATGCTGAACAAGATAAGTCTGTTGTACAATCTAAGCACTTCCAGTGGCACACTGAGGTTTAAACTTCAGCTGCTTGTAGCTATCATGATTTTTTCCCCTTTATTTGCTGTATTTTCTTTGTTTTTAATTGTCTGTGGGTACGCAGAAAACAGTGATTTTATGCTCTGATTTGCTTTTGTTTCTTAACAGATTGGGAAATACACCCTGTGACTTCAGGTAGAAATCCTATTCTTCCTTGTTTTTTTTGTTTTGATTAAACTAAAAAGCAATCAGCATTTTCAGCTATTCTAAAACATTCCTTGATTTGAAGATATATTATATAGCAGTTTAAACAGCTACATCTTTTAATTTCATAGTCTGGATGACGCTGAGTTACTGAAACTGGAGAATCTCTCTGGAATTTTTTCACAGTCTATCCTGGTTTGCTGTTGATTTTGCAAAAAGGTGTTCTGTCACTTTTTGGAAAGGAAGAAATAAACCTCAATCCCAAATTTTAACTTGAGATAGTAAAAATAACATTCTCTTCACTTAAATGTAAGAGCATCCTGAGAGGACACTTTGGATTTCCCAATCCACACCAAGCAGGACCGTCATCTGATTTTGTAATGGTAGGTTTGCTTTGACTGTAGTATTCAAGTATTCAAAATCTCTGTGTGTTTCACAGGAGGTGTGTGATCCTTGGTAAGCAAAGAAGAAAGGCAGTGTTCAAGCTTTGTGGCAGCTTGTTGGGTTTTGCATGTGCTTGTAGTTTGTTTTTCTAATAAGTAAATTTTGTTGTTCTTTTGGTTTTGCTTAAAGAAGCGCTGTTGGAAAATGCCCTGATTTTGGAGAGCAGGTTCTCTGCTTTATGGGACTGCCATGTAAACTCTGTGGGAGTATCCTAAATGGTCTCTGCCTTTCAGAGTCAAATGTGTTATGGAAGGTCCAAAAGAATTGGTTACATACCCACAGCTTTCCCCCTCCCCCAGTCTGTATTCTCCCATCTTTGTGCAGAATTACCTCTTTTTATTTACAAATGATTAGCAAGTCAATATCCACAGATTGTGCCTGTTGATACAGTTGCTGAACAATTTACTTTACGTATGTGATTCTTACACTCTAATTATAAAGTTCCTACTCTTTCTATCATCTTTTCTTAGATCTTCTTCCTGCTTTTCTTTCCTTGCTATCATTTTATTTCTTTCTAATTACAAAAATATATTTTCTTCTAGTTTGGAGAGATACATGGTAGGTCAGGTCTTTAAGACAAGTGTTTTCTTGAGCACAGAAAAATCACAGTGTAAGGGTAGTGTAAGGTGGAGGAATCCACACAGAGCACACAGAAGTCTTACTTTTTAAAGGAAAGGTGTTAGGTCAGCCCTTGTGCTGGACAAAGTCATGGTAGGCTCCTGACCAGGGAACTGTGGCTGTGAAATGGTGGCGGAGTGGCCGTAGTGCAGACTGTAGGTTACTAAGGAATGGAGAGTAATGAGCATGTCAAAATCATAGCACTGATTTGAAACCACTTCATCCGTTCAGCACTCTAGTCTTGTGTTGATCATAGCGCAGGAGGAATAGACCCTGCCTCTGTTTCTCTAGATATTATGAGATAGTCTGTCAATTTGCAGAGAAACTACTGGTTTCTTTTTTTATGCAAGCTTGTGCAGGATGAAGAATTTCTCCCTAATATGAAACGATTTTAAATGCATTTAGTCATCTTTACCTTCACTTAAAATACTAATTTCAGTAACTTATTCATTGTGGAAAAAAAAAAGCAACGCTTAGTGACTAATGTTGATTGTACTGTGAGGTTCTCAGCAGATAATTGTATTTAAATATGTGGGTTTAAGAATAAATAATCGTAGCAAATTAATGCAAACCAATAAAGTTGTTTCTAGATGGAAGTAATTTCTTGAGGGAAGTGCCATGGCAGTTGTTTCTTTGATCGTTTCTACTGTTTGCCTGAGAATGTATTTTAAATTGTGACACTAAGTAAAACTAAATGATAGAAAATGGGTGTGAAATTAAGACTGAGCTTATTTTTTTTTAATTCAAGTGCAGTGTTCAACAGACTTACTTTAAACTAGTCCAAAAGAAGAATCAGGCCTTTTGTCTTCACATCAAAGCAACTTTGGAATCACTTTGCAAAGGAGCTTTTGATACACGACGTGGGATTACAAATAGCAAAGGTGAATAGGTGTGCATCTAAGTCACTAGAATTGTTATCCGTGAACAGATGCATATTCTGGAGCTGTAGTATTTTAGACAGTGACCATATTAAACTTCCCCCCTCAGATTAGTTCATAGAAAAATACAAATCACAAGTTGGTTATTGTGGAGTGATTAGGGGCAAGCAGGGCAGGCTGTATGTAAAACGCGCTCAACGCCCACCTCGAGACAGTTGTCCTGCTGTTTGCACCCGAGTTTTATGACAGTCCAACTGCATCTGAAAATGATGCAGAATTAATGTAATGAAGAACAAAATAAATAGTTTCTCCTTGTACTAAAGAGTAGCAGCAGGTGGTAGGGAACGCTCTGCCTTGTTTTAGCCATCAGCAAAAACGGGCTCCTGATTCATCCTTCTCTAGAGGAAGATGGGAGAAAAGAATGGTTCAAGAAATTGAGAAAACTTTCTATGTATAGTTAATGATTTTTTTTTTGTTGTTTACTCTTGGTTATTCTTTGTACTTGCGTACCTAAGGATACTCTAACCAAAACCTAAGAAAATCCTAACAAAGTGCTCAGGCTGTTTGGATTTGAAAAATGAGTACAATGTGTAAGGTGTTGACTTAACTCATGGAACCTCATGCATTTTAAGTTGTGCAGACTAATTAACTTTTCACAATGTCTCTGCTTCTGTTTAGGCTTTAGCTGCGAAGAGTTTGGTGAACCAAATAAGAACATTTATAACACTAATAAAACAATGACGCTGAAAAGAAAAAGGGATCCAAAAGTCAGTGGAAGAAAGCGCAAGATAGACTGGCAAGTCTTTTTATCGTACAATGAACTTGCAAATATAACCCTCTGTGGCCACATTGGAAGAACAAATTAAAAAATCACCAGCAATTTTTGAAAACAAAACAAAAGCTTACAGAATTCATGCAGTTATGCCCAGAGTTAGGTGAAATCAAAGACGTAGGCAATCTGGGCTAATTAACTCTGACACTATTAGTGTCAGTACATCTGCTTCAAGATATGCATCCATCCAGACACCCTTCAAAAGCCAGCGAAGATTTTAAGTTTTCTCTTCTGCAAAGAGAAAGTTATCCTTTTTTTTTTTCTTTCCTAAAAGCTTTTTAAATTTCTAAAGCTCCAAAGTGCTTTATAATCATTAACTCTCACAAGAATCAATGGAGGCAGGCAGTATTATACAAAGTGTATAAAAAAAACCACAGACGCACACTTAGAGGCTAAATTGTGGGATGGTTTGAACCTGGGACACTGCTTGTGTCTATATGAGTCCTGCCAAAGTGCTTCTGGGAAGCTTGCCTTGAAACTTGCCTTTCCTGGGACTCAGGAATCCTATCTGTCTTTGTGGCAGGTGCCATTAGTGCTCTTTTACAAAGAAAGCCAGACTTCAGAGGGTAGATGGGGCACCTCAAGCTCCAGAGCCCTTTCACACTGTGTGCAACTGCTTTATGTTTTGGGTATTGCTGAAGAGTGCTCTGTACGTGAAGGTTTTCCCTAATAATTATAGGAAATCCTCTCCAGAGCTGGCCCTGGGAGTACTCTAGATCTCATCTCCTGTGGCTGGGTACCAATTTTGGTTTTGAAAGCGTTCCTGGGGCATTACCCCGTAGCAATGTAGATGTATCCGTAAGGCTAGATTTTCAGAAGGAGTGAGCACAAAATATGTCAGGAACACTCAAAAAATTGGAGTGAAAATATATGCTCCTTTCCAAACTGCTAGAAGGCATCAAAGACAGAAAATAGAAAGCTTTGTTTTGGCTCAATTCTTGCAAAATGTGGTAATAAGAAATATAGCTAATAATTCTGCATTAATGGAAGTCCAACAGCTTTTTGAAATTTTGATTGCACCAAAGAGGTTTCTGTTTTGCTGCCCTTAGTGAACACGCAGCAGTGACCAGTATGTAAATGAAGAAGTGAGAATTTAAATAAAAATAAAGGAAAGCACTATGTTCTACCTGGAAAAAAGGCTCATATTATTTTGTATTCCTCACATTTTTTGCTTATGCTCATTATGGACATGTAATTAACCTTACAGTTTGGTTTTGGGTTTTTTTGTTGGTGGTGGATTTTTTTTTTAACATACCTCTTTGAATAGTAAATCTTCTCAAATGTGAGCTATGAGACTGATATGGGTATGCCCTCCATAAAAGCACAAACCTGATAGTTTTAGTGTTGTGTGGTAGAATATTACAGGGCTAACTAGGTTCATTATTCGCTTTGGAAAGCAAATACACAGGTGTATCCAGCTCTACTATTTTTTTTTTTCATTTTGCCAGTCTTGTTTTTTTAATAAATGCTAAAACTTTGATTTTTAAATAGTTGTCCTCATGAAGAGGGCTCCAGATTAGTGACTAAATTCATACAGCAGAAAATTTCTTTAACATGTAGTAAACAGGCACTAGTTAAACTTTGGGGAGTGAAAAGATATGGCAATTCCAGGAAAATCTTCAAGCTGGAAATCTTGCCCCTGTCTGAAGGGTGCAAAAGGTCAAAAGCAGAAAAGATTTTCACTGTGTATAAAATTGGATATTTAAAGCTTAAAGAAGTTTTTAAATTGCACTTGGTTGAGTCTAGCATAGGAAACAGCTGGGTTTTTTGAAATGTAATTTGTCTGAAATAGGCAGCGCCTGAGAATATAACTGAGCAATGAAGTCATTGTCTAAAAGCTGTTTTGAGTGATGCTCAACCTACTTGGAGCTTAGTTGAAACTATCCATGGTGAGTGTTTTAAAAAGAAAAGTAAAAAAAAAAAAAAATGTGTCTAGCTAGTTCTTGAAAGAAGATTCCTCAAGATTTTGGGCACTCTAAAAGCTTACCAGTCCATCCTCAAACCAAGGCTAGCTGTAATAATTGGTGAAATAGTCTGAATATTGTTGCCCTCTGGTAAACAGGCCATGAAAGCTAAATAATTTCCTCTGCCTCCTATAACCTATACCCAGTTATGTTAATTTACTTTCTTTTGGACCTTTCTTTCTTTTACTTGAGTTTCCAAATTTTCATAACAACAGAAGAGAATGCGAGTGCCCAGTATTTAAGACACTGGGGCCATCGTGAACAGCTGAACAGTTCTCACAACGTATTTGAGAGTTTGGAGAGAAGTTGTGCTGCCAGTGTGACTTGCTGGCTTACAATTTTTGGCAGTGCAGCAGGATTCTGTTGTGACAAGTCAAGTCTGAAACTATCTTGACATGTACATGTTTCCTAATCAAACCTCTGCTGACTTCCAACTACCTGCATCAGGGGTGGATAAATTCCAGCTACTGCTCCCTCCTCAGTAAAGGGATGGAGGAGTAAAAGGTGTGGGCAAGGCTGGGTAGGGATGAATACAGCTTGTCTGCTTCTGACTGGGCAAAACCTGCATGTAGCCTTTTCTCAGGTGCAGCAAACACCTTCCTTCAGCTTTGGTTTACTTTCTCTGCTATACAGATGTAACAGACATCTCTGGTGACCATGTTTTCTGTCCATCTTAGTCTTATACAATAGGCTGAACCTGCTGACAGAGATAACTGCCTCTCTCTCCTCTCTCTTTCTTCATGAACTATGAGAAGACTGCAGATGAGCATCTGTGAGATGAAGCCTCTCTTGAAAATCCACAGTAGGATCTGATAAGTGTGTCAAAACTGCTCCCTTCTCTTCAAGCAACATTTCAGAAGGAAACAAAGAGAAAACAAAAAAAAGTAGTTCTCAAAAGGAAAGAAAGAATCTACTTCCCAACACCTCCAAGGGGCAAGTTGTGACTTGTTAAACATGCTGGTTTTAGACACGCTGCTGGTTTTTCGCATGCTAGTTGTTCTATATCTTATTATGAAATACCTCATGTTCTCTGTGCAACATACTGGCAACCAGTATGCCTAACGCAGTTTAAGGAGGGGCAGGTGCTTAGAAGTTACAGACCTTTACTTCTGGATAACAAAGTCCTTTATTTGACAGGGACCCTTAGTCTTATTGGACCTCAGTTCCCAACTCTGTAAAGTAAAGGATAAAAGCAGCATGTTAATACATTCTCACTAATATATGCAAACAATACCTTTCAGAATCCAGCTCGAGACAAAGCTCCCCTAGAAAAATCACCACTGGTTTTGGAAGGTTAAATTACAGCCCTCGCCGTAAGCATCTATTACTGAAGCAATGATTATGCTAGTAGTAGTCATAACCATTTAGGTATGAAGGCCTGTAGCCAAAATGTTGATGCTACTCTTATTGTTATATGACCTTTCCTATGTTTCCAAGAAAGCTTTGCTGTGCTGAGAAGAATCTCCTGACCTAAGCTTTTAAAAAGATTGGCAGACTGTTCTGAGTGGGAGGCTGCATGAGAGCAAAGGATAAATATTTGCAATACAATGGAGATAAAGAGGAGACTGGAAATGTTACTGCAGCATCAAGGCTTTATTTTATTTTTGAATCTGGGTAAGTGCCAAAAGGACTAAATCAGCACACTGGAAAATGCAAGAATGAACTTTCTTAAAAGAAAAAGATAAGTTACTAGCATCAAGAGTAAAAATTTTATTCTGAATATGACCCTTGGAATTTTTTCTCTTCTGGGCCTGAAGTAATACTAATGGAAAAAAATACTGTGTTTTTATTTCTAGCGCATATATATCTGCCTTTATAATTTACATAAGTACTGTAGTGGAATATTAACTTCCATTATTTATGAATCTATTGAACTTTGCAAGGATGTGCTGGTAGATGAAGGATTATAATTTTAAAGGCAGTTCAGTTCACATCATAAATATCCTAAAAGGTCACATACTACCTTACAGTAACATCTGAAGGAGAAGGAGCTTAAAGTCAGAGTTGTTTCTGTCAATTCAGAAAAATTTTCGCCAACATTATCATTCTAGAAATGGAAAAGTACCAATTTATCACCCTGGGGGAATATTTTTGTACATGTTTTCGTGAAGTGCTGTGCTCCCATGGGTGTTGTGTTACTATATGGAGTTCCTCCTCTTGGCTCTTACAGGACCTCTTCACTGTGGGGTTACCTAAGAACAGAACTGTGATCGCAGCACTCAGGTTACCTTCATGCAACAGGTACATGGCAATATCAAAATCAACTAGATTCTTCACATCTTTGTTCGTGATGTCTACCTGCTCTTGAGGTATCATAAATAAGGAAAGGCACTCAGTGTTTTCTGGCAATTAGGTCAGCTTTAGACTGTATAAGGTGAGGAATCCAAAATATGGAAGCAATAAAACTTACTGTTTACCTGCAAACCTTATGCTGTGTGAATCATGATAAACCTTTACAGCAGTTCAGTTTAATTAGTTTAGATGTGAGTTGTTTGCAGTGAATAGAGATCACCACACCAGATATCGTCATATCATTGTATTGTTGAAAGAAAAATTTACTAGGGTATGGATAAAATATTCACAGGTAAAATTTGAAATAGTCTGTACAAGTACACTGACCAGAGTAAGTAATATTACTTCATTTGTAGTAAGTAATATTAGTTCATTTGTAGTAACTCTTCAGGTTTTCTCACATAGTGACTTGACTTTTCCATTTACCTGTTTGCAACAGAAAGGGAAAACAGAGCATTTATTAACTTGGTGTATTAAAATGGATGGATAGATGATACTGAAAAAAATTGGAATATTTCACTGTATTAAAAAAGGGTGACTGTAAAATTTCTTGTAAACTCAGTTTTACATATTGTGTTATCTTCCATAATAAAGAGTACAAGCATAGATTTGTGACAACTCTTCATTGTAAAGATGCAAAGGAAACTGACAAATATAAACTCATGCATTTTGTCTGGATTATTTTTTCCTGAGAGAGTTTCAAACAGCATGTCACCCTCACATTCATTTTCAGCAAATATGAATATGTCCTAATATCTATACGAGTCACATGCAGACATATTTTTGTTTGCCACTGTTGGCATGAAAGTCAGAAACACCCTATTTTTTATTTGAGCAGCTCCTAAATGTGAGACTCTCACACTGTATCAGTATTTCATGTAGTTTAAAGGAGGAGTCTGCTTCTGCAGAACAAAGCAGTGGGTCCATCTTTAGTAGCTGCTAACAGTCCGTAAGCTGCTGCGTAATGTGCGCTAACAGAGCAGGTGTCAAGTTGAGAGCCTGTATTGTACTCTGGCTTTGAACAAACTTGCCTATTCAAATATGGAGAGCTGAAGCTTTCATGAAAAAAGTTGCCAAAATTGTTTTTTTAAGGAGATAAATTCTTTTATTATGTTAATATTTTCATTATCATGCTAAAGACAAATTCTTTTTGCTTTTTAGCAGCAAAAAACATGCACATCAGTTACAAAAGGCAAGATTCCTGGTTTGGGGTTAATTAAAATACTATAAACTTACCAGGAAAAAAAAAAAGAAGGAAGCCTGTGGTTCTCTTTTTTTTCCCTCTCATGATGTTCCACGGGACATCCTTGTCTCTAAACTGGAAAGACATGGTTTTGATGGATGGGCCACTCGGTGGATAAGGAATTGGCTGGATGGTCGCACTCAAAGCGTTGTGGTCAATGGTTCAATGTCCAAGTGGAGGCCAGTGACGAGTGGTGTTCCTCAGGAGTCAGTACTGGGGCCAGTGCTATTTAACATCTTTGTTGGAGACATGGACAGTGGGATTGAGTGCACCCTCAGCAAGTTTACAGATGACACCAAGTTGTGTGGTGTTGTGGACATGCTGGAGGGAAGGGATGCCATCCAGAGGGACCTTGACAGGCTGGAGAGGTGGACCTGTGAGAACCTCAGGAAGTTCAACAAGGCTAAGTGCAAGGTCCTGCACGTGTATCAGGGCAATCCCAAGCACAAGTACAGGCTGGGTGGAGAATGGATTGAGAGTTGCCCTGAGGAAAAGGACTTGGGAGTGCTGGTGGATGAGAACCTCAACATGAGGGACTTTTTAAAAGGGCCTGTAGTGATAGGACAAGGGGCAATGGCTTTAAACTGAAAGAGGGCAGATTTAGATTAGGTATAAGGAAGAAATTTTTCACTCTGAGGGTGGTGAGGCAGTGGAACAGGTTGCCCAGAGAAGTTGTGGCTGCCCCATCCCTGGAAGTGTTCAAGGCCAGGCTGGATGAGGCTTTGGGCAACCTGGTGCTAGTGGAGGGTGTCGCTGCCCATGGCAGGGGGATTGGAACTAGATGATCTTTGAGGTCCCTTGCAACCCTAACCATTCTATGATTCTATGATTCTGTAATTGAAAATAAACCCAACTAATCAGTGGGTTCTCAGAGGTGATGATATAAACTACTTAGGCAAAGGGAACAGCAAGGACAAATGCAGGGCCGTCCAAGTGCAACTGCAAAGGAATTTAGGTAAATAAACCCAAGAAATCAAGAGCCACAACATCAGATTACTCTGCTTAAACATTTTCTTTCCTTAGGAAACAGTGTGCGATACAAACCCCCAGTCCTTGTTGAAAATGTGTGCTTACTGGCTCCTCTTAACTATTTCAGAATCAGGATTACGCCCACTAACTTCGATGGGACTACTTGTTAGATAAAGGGATGACAAATCTGGTCCTAAAGTGGTAGACTCTCTTGATGAATGTGCATGCTAATTTTCAACGACATTTGAGTGAAACATATGTACAGGGAGATTAAAATGCCAAAATGTGTTGCTTTGCCAAGTTGCCACAGTTGGAAGCTTTCAGCAAATTTCCATGTGTTTGTTGATAAATCCTCCATTTTGAATAAAACATTATTTCATTTTTAGAGTAGATTTAGACTGACAAACCCTTGAGGCTAAGGAATACGTTGCCTTTTTTTTTTTTTTTTGAAACACCTGTGAAACAAAGTGATTTCTTCATTTTTGTCTAGATATCTGCAAGAAATCTGAATTTTCTTGTAGTCAACTTATTTGCTATACAAATGTACATTTTTAAAAATTTAGAGGCAAATATCAGTTCAAAGGCCTTAAACGTTTATTGCTAGAAGTAGAAATGAGCTTGGTTAATTGCTGAACAACAGAAAATTTCCTGGGTGATTCAATACATCGTAGGAGATAGGTAACCCTGATTAAGAACTCAGAAATAATTGAACAGGATGGATTACTAACACAAGCTTAAAATACAAAGAACATAAGAGATGAATGCACTCTAACATAAAGACTATTATCTTTGTATTTCATTATAGTGGTTTTTGGTATCATTCTACAGTGTGTTTCAAAGCTTGCTGAAGTTATTGAAAATACAGTGGGATGGCAGCTAATATTTGGAATTAAACCATTATTATTTAATTGATTAACTTCACAGTAGTCGAGAGAGATCTACGCACTCTAATTAAAATTTAATTCTGTGAAACAATAACAAACAATTTTAATTAGTTTTAGATTGCTCGGTAATACTAGTTAACATAGCACCAGCTCCTTCCCATCATTAACAAGTGATTCTGTGATGCAGTTCACATAGCACAGCACGCCCTGAGCTAACGATGCTGTAGCTGTTTCAGCTGTCAGAAGCCTCGTATAAATCAGAGGGCTCCGTAATGGCTATACAAAGAGTCACAGTATTTGGAAACCAGCACTATACTTTTCTCAGTTAAAAAATCCATTCCCATGTGCATCTATTAACCCTCACCCTCTAAATCCGTGTGCTCTATCAGCTCGACCTGCAAAATCAATCGGACAAGTACCTAGGACAGTAAGAAGAGCCACAACAGCTCTCAGCAAGGAGCTGTGCTCTCTGACCACAGCTGCTTGCAGATGCTCGGAGAAGATGTAAAGACATGGTAAATATGCAGTTTATACCTCCAGAATATCCCCTCAGTATCCACCCCTGTGATGCCAGAGCCGTTTATTTATTAAAGTAAGCAGAATGCACATTGATGTCTGAACGTTGGCAGAATCATTCAGCAGTTTTTGGAAACATCTCTCATGTTTTGTCCCTTTCAGCCCGTGAGCAGTGGGCCCTGGGTGCTCTGAGGCAAACCCCATGGCCTCCCTGAACAACCACCTTTCCTTCTGTCACTGCATTGTTAAAGTCACTTCTCTCTTTGCGTTCGTGGACCAGTATGCATTGTTTGTGACTGTGGACTTCTAACAACAGGTTCCTTCTCCTTTTCTCTAGCAATATTTCTAACAATAAGTGGTGGTTGTATTTTCTGTTGAGGAGAAAATACCGTACTTCAGTTTAGACATTGTCTCTGCTACTTGATGAAAAACCTTGAAGTTGCAAGGAAAACTACTGTAAAAAATTGGAAGGTTAGAATGATTTGCTTACCAGTTGTTTTATAAAGTTTGAAAATCTGCAGCAGCTCAGACCAAGTGAAGGTTCAGCCTGATAGAAAGCTGAGTACTATTCTGCAGAAGCTTATAGAAATAAATTGTAGGCAATTTAGTTGCCAAAAGAAAATCAAAGCCTTTGAAATGTCACGCTGGCAAAGCTTTTTTTTTGTTTTCATGTAGCGTAGCTACTATAGATAATATGCTATACCTAGATAGATTGAGATTATAGGTCTGTCTATATCT
Organism: Tauraco erythrolophus; assembly: GCF_009769465.1. Lineage (NCBI taxonomy): Eukaryota > Metazoa > Chordata > Aves > Musophagiformes > Musophagidae > Tauraco > Tauraco erythrolophus. Next base: position 82,637,413 of record NC_141468.1, read on the forward strand.
GTATCTGTCTGTTCATCACTGCACCTGATCTCTATCTGTATCCTGGGCTGCATCCCAAGCAGCGTGGGCAGCAGGTCGAGGGAGGTGATCCTGCCTCTCTACTCTGCTCTCGTGAGACCCCACCTGGAATACTGTGTTCAGCTCTGGAGTCCCCAACACAGAAGGACATGGAGCTGCTGGAGCGAGTCCAGAGGAGAGTCACGAAGATGATCCGAGGGCTGGAGCACCTCTCCTATGAAGACAGGTTGAGAGAGTTGGGGCTGTTCAGCCTGGAGAAGAGAAGGCTCCGAGGTGATCTTATAGCAGCTTTCCAGTACCTAAAGGGGGCCTACAGGAAAGCTGGAGAGGGACTTTTTACAAGGGCGTGTAGTGATAGCACAAGGGGCAATGGATTTAAACTGAAAGAGGGGAGATTTAGGTTAGATCTAAGGAAGAAATTCTTCACTCTGAGGGTGGTGAGGCACTGGAACAGGTTGCCCAGAGAAGTTGTGGCTGCGCCATCCCTGGAAGTGTTCAAGGCCAGGTTGGATGAGGCTTTGGGCAACCTGGTGTAGTGGAGGGTTTCCCTGCCCATGGCAGGGGGATTGGAACTAGATGATCTTTGAGGTCCCTTGCAACCCTAACCATTCTATGATTCTATGATTCTATGATATCATAGAAGATATCGAGAAAGCAAGGAAATTAGGATATATAAAATATGTATGCTGCTTATAATTATTATCTATCAGCAAAAGAAATGTCATTTACTAAAAAAGGAAGAGGTGCCTGGTCCAAAAATCATGGATTCTGTAGCGTTATTAGTCTGAGGGTACATACGGTCCTCACGTCCTGCTAAATCCCATGTGTCTCATCAGCAACAATTACCTGCCCATCCTTCTGACTTACTGGAGTTATCAATCTTCTCACCTGTTCCCTTGTAACATTTTCTCTTGCTCCTTATATTTCAACGCCCTTTTTCTCTCAAGTTAGACTCAAGTCCGGGTCTGACTGATAGAGTCACTTTAACTCACAGCAATAGTTCTTGAACTGTACTTAGAGCGAGATCAGTTGCTTCTGAATGAGAACCTGGGTCCCTCAGAGCTGGTATGTCCAGCTACATCGCTGTGTATAAATGTATCACCTTCTCTTCTAGGCCTTATTCTTATCTATTAATAAGTCATTAGGCTAATTATGTAGGGTATTTCAGAAGCTCTTATAAAATAGAAAACTTCTAGAATGTGAATAGATTAATCACAGTTTCCGATTTGTCCAAACATGCCATTAAACGTGTTATTTTAAAGAGATGTGACCACTTCAGAGCGCCACACATATTTTCTTTTTGATATCTTTGCCAGTATCAAACCTATTAGCATTTAATTCACCAATGTGACTGCAAAAAGCTGGATGTTTGCATTACCGAAGATGTTAGTATTTGTAGTAGATCCAGAAGCTCCTTGTAAAATCTAGGTAGTCAATGAGCAGAAGAAAGACAATTGTACCAAATACACATTAAGTCATTAATCAAAATAAAGTTAAAAATACATGCCAACTTTTAATGTAGATAATGAGTGACGAGTTACGGTGGTTTAGAAACTTCTTTTAAAAAACATATTAGCTTCAATATACTAATCATATGGTAAACAGTATTACTTCTTGCTTGCATGTTGCTTTTGCTGGTTGGACCAACATCTGATTTTCACCACCTACAGTGGTAACCATGCTACCTGACTGTTGGTGTTTGTACCAATGTCTGCCTTGGGGAAGAGGGACCTGTTATCCTGGCTGACAGTCTCATATGGCAACTTGAGCCACAAAAACAGCAACACTGGGGATGTCGTCTGCAGAGGAACCAGCTAAGAACTCAGCTAACCAGCTGAGAACTGTCCTCTCACTGTATGGACTGATCGTAGCAAACACATGCCCTAGTGTTTCAACTCCTCTTGAAGGAGTTGTATCCTTGTATCCTGACAACTGACACAAGGCTGATTGATTGGCTGACACACATGGGATTGACTGGAATTCACTGATTAGGGATTATATATTTAAGATATTTTTTTCTATTTTGTTCCTAACCAGAGACTACTCTGGAGTAACCTATTCTGAAATAAAACACATAATATAATACTGAGTATTTTGGTTTACCCCACAGTAGCTTAATTTACATGCATTTCATAAGACCATGCTAGCTTTTAATTAATTTAAGGCTCAATTTGTAAAACATTAACACAGGAAGAAATCTTTATATATTTATTATTTGAAATGATCCCAAGTGGTAAAGAAGTTTTGATTTCAAGTATGGACTTTCACAAAGTTCAGGGTTGTCAGAATCAACAGTTTTGGTTCGAGTCATTCTAATAATGACTATTTACAGAAGAGATAGAGTGACTTACAAAAAGAGCTTTCAAGCCAAACTGTGGCAATATATTTCTAGAAAGTAGCTGGTTTCTTTTCAACTGTCAGCTTCTCAATATGATCAAAAAAGAGTTCAACAGCAGTGATTTGTAGCACTCTTCATTTTCATCAGTGTTTCACAATTCATCAGTTTCAAACATAAGTAACGCTGTATCCCACTGCAAATGTTCCTATAAGCTTTTCCTCCTCCAGTGACCTGATCTGCAGAACTACAGGGGAAAAATCCCCACTGTTCAGTACTAAATATAAATCCTGCATAAAACAGATGTCTTCCCTTTATCTTTTCCATTGCTTTGTTACTTCATTTAATGATCTGTCTATGATTTCCCTTATTTTATTTCTTTTAATAACCAAGGAAGACCAGAAAAATCCACTGTAATACACTCATCTCTTTGAAGTCTCCTACTTGATAATTATAGATAAAATGATGTTAAAGAATATTAAAAAAATCCAACCAAGTTTAAGGGAGCAAACGTGCAATGTATCTATAATGTTATACTCCATTGTACCTAGCTATTTGTTATAACCCTCCCTCTTTGAATGTCATACAAGAACTCTGAGATGCTAATTGGTGTCAAATTTTATTATTATCATTTTGTGGTATAATTTCTGCATATTACTGGAGATATTTTAAACATAGATTTTTTTTTTTTTTAATGTTAGTTAAAGAAAAAAAAGAGATACATGCAGGATATATATCTCCTTTCCCAGTGCTCATCTCTTTAATACTTGATTATTATACTCTAGGTCTGATTTTCGAAAGAAATAAAAAAAGCAAGGCAGAAATCTGAATGTCTGACTTTTCTTGAAATCCCTCTTATTTCCTTAGTTTTGTTGAAATTGTCTGCGTATCCTACAGAGACTTTCAAGGTGTTAGCTTCCTTATTAATGTCAAAATTCACCACATTTCTGAGAATTATCTCCTGCCTCTCCTTATTCTATGTGATGGTGGGTTCCACAATACGGTATCAGACTTCATCCTTCAGAAAGGCCCTCAGCATGTATTACAGCTGGACTTGAAATGTTTTTGTTTCCTGCACGGAATTATGGCCAAGTAATGAGCTAGGCTCCTCATGTTCTATAAGGAGCAGGTAAGCTGAGAGGGGACCAAATTCAGAGGAAATGCACAAAGTCTGTCTGGAATGGAAATTGATTCCCACAGAAACTCCATGGATTCAGAGAGCACCTCCTCTTCTTCAGAGAACAAGGCTGCTGCAGCAAGTAGTTTGTAGGTCCTTGAACTTACGGAGCTTATTATAATTTAGATATGAATTCATAGAATCATAGAATCATGGAATGGTTTGGGTTGGAAGAGACCTCAAAGATTATCTAGTTCCAATCCCCCTGCCGTGGGCAGGAACATCCTCCACTACACCAAGTTGCTCAGAGCCTCATCCCCTGGCCTTGAACGCTTCCAGGGAAGTGTTTGAATTCTATAATGTAGAATTTTATATGTATCTAATTTGGAGAAGCAAATTTTATTGGAGAAGATCCTTTGAGGATCCCACTGTGAAGCTCTAACAGGCTAAGTCTGTTCTAGTTAGTAACAGAGGCCAGAGTCCCCTGCCTGGCCCAACATCAGGTGATGCGGCCAATTTGCATCTGCATGCCCAATCTTTCTTTTGCCCAATTTTTCTCATTCTGTTTAAGTCACCTCCAAAATTCTGTTCCAAACAATCTCTGGCATATGGTGTTCTCTGAAATGTGCCCAGCATAAGGAGAGAGTGTTGTCCGTTAGCATTAGTTTTCCAGGTGCAGGGTAAATCCTGCAGGGATGTTTAAAAAGTCTTAAAAATAAGAATTTCTCAAATGTTATCCAAATAGGAGATATATAAATCAAAGGATCAAAGGACGATTCATGTTGGAAGGTACCACAGGAGGTCATATTTCCAACCTCCTGCTCAAAACAAGGTCAGCTTTTGGATCAGACTGGGCTGCTCAGAGTTGGGTTTTTAGTCCACTTGCATTTTGACTACCTGCAAGCCTGGAGAGTACAAAGCATCCATGGTCAGGCTGCTCTGCTGCCTGGCTTCCTCATGGGGAAAAACATTTTCCTTGTGGGGAAAAACATTTCCCTCATGGCCAGCCTGATCCTCTCTTGTGTCAGTTGAAGCCTGTTGTCTCTCTTACTCACACCACCGTGAAGAGCTTGCCTCTGGTTTCCTCCATGCAGGGTTGAGCAGGCTGCTGTTGGGACCCTTGAAGCCATCTCTTCTCCAAGTTCTCGGCCTCTCCCCACAGGGCAGGTGCTGACCCATTGTGGTGGACCTCCGCTGAACTCGTGCCAGTTTGGCAATGACTTTCTTGTATTTGGGATCTGCAAATGGTCGTGGCATTCTGCGTCTGATCTAACAAGTGCAGAGCAGAAGGAATGATCTATCCCTTCTCTGAGCTACTGGCCATGTCCCTGTTGGTACAGCCTGGGAGGCCACTGGGCGTCTCTGCTGCCGGGGCACTGCTGGCTCATGCCCAACTTGGTGCCCATCAGCCCCTGGGGCCTTTTGGCCCCACCGGTGTGGCTGCCGGGGCGCATCCTCCCCGGGGCAGGGCTCTGCCTTTGGCCCCGATGAACACCACTGGGCTCTGGGCGGCCCCTTCCTCCAGCCTGACCGAGTTTCTGACCTAAGTGGATGCTCTTCGTAGAGTGTTTTGGGTAATTCTGTAGAAAAAATTTCCTTTTTCTCCTTTAGATTCCTCTACCAATCTGTGCTAATTGTTATGATATGAAGGGGGACTTGTTGGCATAATTTAATAGTTATTTAGATTAGGGGGAGAAAAAAGTTTTAAAATCTGTGGAAAACAACCATCTAACTTTCAAAAACAATTTTAGAAAGAGCGAATCTGGTCCTTCTATCTAACCTGGACATGCTTTTGCTATAATACAAGCCCTGCTCTGCTCTTAGTAATATCTGCTCCTACAAGATCTGAAATAAGCTCCATATTTCAAGCTGGAAAACTGGTAGATTGGATTGGCAGTTTGTGAAAGCACAACATACAGAAGAGGGCAAGAGCTTGATATATTTGCTGACATTTTATCTTTGTTCTTGTGTTTGTTAGACTGACAAATAACTGTGGAATGCAGATGCATAAGGAAACCTTTTTAAAGAGAGCACTGAATCAGTGTTCGAGACTGATGTTACATATGATGACAATTTTCTGGCTCTCTACAGTATTTCTCCTGTCTGAAACACTGTTCTGTATGTCATTTCCCATAGCTTGTTTTCCTTTACCTTAAGTCGCCTCTTCTCTGGTTTTCTTATGTAATAACACCCTAAAACATGCTGCTTATACTGCTCTGCTCTGCTTTCCTACACTGTCACTAGTGTCCTCCCCCCCGCACATATGCATCTTTAACACACAAAATTTTAAAAATGGGAGCAATAGCTTGGAGGTCACCATCAAACCACTGAATCTCCTTCCCTAAGGAGAGCCATTGTTAGCTGCACAAATACAGATGCATGGGAATAAAGACACTAATGCTTCATCACCTCTGCAACAGAATAATGGGTGCTCTAATATACATCCTCCCAGCACTATCTCTCTGTCAAGATGCAATGAGATATTTAATATGATGTTACTCTATGTACACACATGTTTTATACATAACAACCTGTTATATGTCAGCTTGAACCAGCACTGTACGCTGCAATTAGATTCTTTCCCCCGTAATTATCCTAACATATGTCTGGGCAACCCCACTAAAGCCAAGTAATTTGCACTGCATATAAATCATGACAGAATAAGGCCATGAACTCTTTTAGTTAGGTATTTTATATTATTTCACTTTCTTGAAACTCTAGATACTGAAGAGAAAAGGATTTTAAAAGGAAAATCTGTTCATTCTTCTAAGCAGATGGCATAATACTTATAAATGCCTTCTTTACATTCTTATTCAAGAGGAATAAAACAAGCCATCCCGCAGGGTAGAATATGGATCAATATGCATTTTCAATGGCTCCTGGTTTTATTTGTGCTGAAGTCAGTAGGTGTTTTGCCACTCATTTCCAAGAGTGCATGATCAGGTCCAAGTAACTAGAATTCATAGCAGTCCTGTCTATCTCCTTCTTAGGTGCATAAATACTCCAGAAATCCTGAAATTCCATTGCCTGTAAGTAAACTGTGCTTGGAAACGTGGAGTTTGTCTGTAATCTGAAAGTTCTGGCATCACACAAAGTCCTTCCAGTTCTTCGATTCAAATGACTACTCTTGCAAATAGTCTTTCTAAGTCAAATAAGAGCAGTAACTCTTTCCTTGTTCTGATAATATTAGCATCTGTTTTTTCCTGGTCAAATACAGCAAGAGATTTTCTGGCTTTTGTGCCTCTCTTGTACAAAGAACTGCAGCGAACAGAGTATTTGTGTACTTAGTGAGATGATGCATGATAACATCAGGGGTGGATTATAACAGGTTATTCTCTCCACTTTCACTGGCACCTTCTGTGTGAGCAGAAGGTATTCTTTTCTGACATCAGGTAAGCACACTGGCTTTCCAAAATGCTCTGTTACTTCAAATTCAAGAAACAGAAAAATGAAATTATTCAGATTAAAAGACAGCGATTAATTAAAAAGAATGAAGAATGTGCACCGTTTTAAAAAAACATGAAGTGGAAACAACCCCAGCTACACTGAGACTGATGGGACTGTTCTGTTCCATAAGCATGCTGTAATATATTGACAAAGTGATTTTACTTTAACACAGTTTCTTTTCCTTGAAGAGGAATCCCTCTCCTGCAGAGAATTTATCTTTTTTTTTTTTTTTGAATTACACCAACTGTAGTTTAACTGAAGTGAAGGGGACCTAGTGCATCCAGCTCTTTTGAATCTCACAATATCCTTGTGTGTTAGCTGCTTAGACATCAGCAAGTAGCAAATTGTTATACAATTTTATTTCTTTAAAGAAAACCCTTACTTTAATAATAAATGTGATCTTCACAGAGATATGACTTTTTGATTTTTAGGACTTCAGAGAGTAAATAATTTTTAAACTTAGACTTGTTCAGACTTTCCAACTACTTTGCTTTACAGACAACAGTAGTTGATACAATCTTGGATGCACTCTCAGCATGGAGCAGCATTGAGATTAGGCAAATGCTCTAGAAATTATTGCACATCCCTTTGGCATTCCAGATTTACATCTTAATTTCCCCTCCCTTCAGAAAATGTTGAATACGTCGCCATGTGTTTTTGTCCAGTTAGCATAATATGCTAGAGCGTATTTTATATGTACAGACATTTTGCTGAAATACATCAGTCTCTAAATCTTTGATAAATAGGTCTGGATGCTTTCTTGTAAAAACATTTCACTTTCATTTCCAATTTCAGATACAGTACTGAGACTCTGTTCTCCTACAGACAAGAATGTTAGACAGATCAGCCCTTTCTTCTATGCAGTAAATAATTTGGAACAGGGACTCATTTGCTCAATATTTATATAATTCTCAAAATAATGTATTCTGAAATTGTTTGACTTCTAGTCGCTGCCACAACATGAACATTAAAACAGGGCTACATTTCATATTAAGGCAGGTATTAGCCAGTACTCATGGAAAGAAAATTTAATACTGACTTAGATGAGTATCTGCATTACACACTTCAAAGTTACAGTCATCAAATGTCTGAAAGGAAGTGTATCAAATACCTAACTGGGTAGCCAAAACAGCTCAAATTGCAGCTATCAGATACTCACAATGAATTGCTCATGAATAAGCAGCAGGCTAAGAATTACTGACAGAATCTATTCAGAGAGGAGTTCTAAACAAATCCAGGAAAAAAAAAATCATGCTCTTTCAATGACAGTTCACAAACAGAGACATGACATTTGGCAAACACATGATTCAACATGAATTACTCACTCCAGACTAGTAATAATACCTAGCAATTATATAGTGCTTTACACATTCACCGTGTTGTACAAACTCTGACATTAATTAAGTTGAACTGCCTTTTCTTGTCTACTCTTTGCTTTAAAATTCTCCTTAGTAAAAACTTAGCTTGGCACACACAGATTTTCTCACAGACCGGCTGTGTGCCTAGCAAAATCTCCATCTTTACGTGTAAAAGCAAATACATCAGAAGAAACAAGGTTAAAGTCTGAGGCAAAAACACAAGGCTAGCTTGTCCGTTTACAGTACACCATAAATTAGGAATGATGCACAGTCGTTGTGACAAGCCTAGGGACGGACTTGCGGTTTCTCAGTTACTGTCCTTACTGGTGAGAGGAGGAGGAGAAGGAAGGGCTTGTCTGCTGAGTCGGTACCAGCTGGAACCCTGACAGCTGACTCAGTGGAGCTGGCTGGTGCAGAGCCCATACGCCCTACAGTGCTCATCTCCACTCCTGCATAGGAGGAAGCACCGCCGTCATTGCTGGAAATATTTACAGATTATTTAGCACTTGAACTATGTGTCAAAACACTTTGGAGGGCACAGGAGAGAAAAGGCCTTCTCATGGCCTTTTTTCTCCTTCCCTTCTCCCTGCCTCCTTTCCCACTGTACATATAGAAGTTATTCAGGACTGTAAGTGAAAAAAACAAGAGCAGAACTGTACAACTAAGACCTCAGTAAAAGTTATTGGAAGAAAACAGGAAGACTAATAGACCTACATCAGCCTCAAAACTAAAGCCAGCATTTACTATCATTTTTCCTAAAACTTCTGTGGAATTCGTTTCGTAAATATCAGCAAAATATCTACCCTCTCTGCTCAGATAGATGATGATAGTTGGATAGCCTGTAAGAAATATATACTGAAATAACAGAAGAAACACGATACTGGTATAATCCAAATTTTGGAGGATGCCTTGAATAGATTAGAGATGAGAAATTGTTCTTAATACATCCGAGAGACTGCATTTCAATTTATAGAGATGGTACGTATTCTAAAGAGACAAAGAAAAATAAATTAGCCCCAGTGTTTTTAGTTGATGGGGTTAGAAGGCAAACTCATTAGCACACTCTTAAGACATTTGCTTATCTATACACCAGCCTTCTGTTGCTGAACAAACCTCCAGAGTATCCACTGATTCATTTCTCCACCATTGTCAGCGGTGCCACATGTGTAAAGTTCAATATTGTTCTAGTTATTCAGCACTGGTGAGTAATCAAAGTGCCCAGTAGCCACTCACTCATGTGAAGAAAATCAAATGGTTCAGAGTCTTTGATCTCATTGCATTTCACTGGTTGTGTAATTTATAGGGCTGATAATTGAAAGTGGTACAGAGTCCCCGAGTTAAATTCTTTGCTCATTTTATAATGTGCTTTGATAAATGAAGTAGGTTGGTAAGCATAATTACAGTTCTGGGTTTCGATAATTTTTTTCTCTTTTTTTAGGATTATATTTAGATATAGTGGCAGAACAATTTTAAAAACAGCTTTTCTTTAACTACCATATGCTGAGTCTCTCCCAAAGCTCAACTCTTTTAGATAGAAACTCTTCGAGAACGTGTAAGTTTCTGGCCACCTGTCATATATTTGAATATGTGCATTATAAATTGCATGTCCCTTTTACGATTACAGAAAGTGAACACTCATACTAAACGTTCAAAGTTTGTTAATGATCAACAGCTCCATCTTTCCCTGAAATTTTGGTATTCAAATAGAAGGGAATACATTATTAAACTCATCTGCCTCAGGAAGCAATTCCTGGCTCTGCAGCCCTGGGAAGTAACTAGAATATTTGTGTTTTCAAAGTGATAATAAAGTGACATAATCTGAAAAAAATGTGGAAGCTGCAGTGCAGCCTACTAGAGCAATGTCTCCAGAGCACGATGCCAAAAGCACTCATTGCTTGCCCTGCAGCCTGTCCTGAGGGTGTGTGCTTGTCTTGGAGAGCACAGGGCCTGCTGGCATCATGTCACAAGTCTGTCCCAGGCTGAAGGAGCCCATTTTGGCACCATCTATTTCATGTTTTCTGCCTGGAGTGAACCCTGAAGCAAACTACTGTGCCAGCTGTGCTTTGGTTTCCTCCTGGAGGAAACAAGTTCACTCGTTCAGAAAGGAGCCTGGAAAGGCCCTGGCACACCTGCACTGTGAGTAACCAGCAACCAAGGCTGGGGATTTTGCTTGCTTAACAGCATAGAAGCCCCTGAGGGTATCATGTGGTCTTGCTATACCACGGGCTGTAAGTGCTACCACGGTCAGATAGATGGAATAGATACAGCCATGACTGCAGAGCCGCTTATCCTCATCTGTAAGTTGTAAAGAGCAAGCTTTTTGTCACCTGCCATGTAAGATCCCAGGTTTAATACAACGATTCTCATTGAAGGCGTGTTCACATTTCTTCCTACAGCATGACTTTCCATTGCATATTAGGTAAGTGCAGGAGAAAATGGAGAGAAGTGGTGAAGAGTACTGCATCTCCACAAAGTGGCTATCCACATCTAGATGCTCCCTAGAGATCTGCCTTGCAAGCCCTAACCAGGCATCATACCCTTTTCTGGACAGCTCTTTCAGCCCACGGCTTTCACAAGTATTAAGAGTAATTAAAATGACAAAAAGAAAAACATTGGCTTCTACACACCTGTTTTTTAAATTGTTGCTTAATATTTACTCCATTTTCATAACAGCATTTAGTGCACTCATTTCTTTAGATGGATCTGTAACCATAGCAACAACATCATCATCTCGTAACACATTCTTTAAAATCACATTCTGGAAACAGTGCATTGTTCCAGCTTCTATTGTTTACTCTGATGCTTTGGATAAAAAATGACTGAACCTGTTCTGCTGTTGAGCCAATAATGATACTCTGTAGTTCAGCAGCCCCTTCCAACCAAAGCGCTTTTCACGTATCGCTAAGTGGTCCTCAAAAGTTTTGTTAAAGCCGGTCTGCATTCCTACCAAGGTGAGGAAACTAAGGCACAAATATATTAGCTGACTTGTCTGCTGTCAGACAGAATGTGTGGGCAAAAAGAGGCACCAGCACACGTTTTCTGGACTTCCAGGCACAACGCTCACTGTTCGTCAACTAAGCAATGAGATGTCCCCTAGATTCTAGGAGAAAAAAAAAAAAAAAGAAAGAAAAAAAGAAAGGAAAAGAAAAAAACTGAGAGATCTTTCCTTTAAAAATCAGGCTGAAGCAGAATAATTCCAGAGGTCTGAGTGCAATGCAGTTTGGGTAAAAATGCATTCCGGCATCTAGGTCATTGGCCATAAAACACACTCAGAAAGCCTGTGTGGGTTTTCTCTTGCTTACACTGCTATTTGTTTACGGTAACTCTGTTGAATTTCAAATTTATGCTGATTTGAGAGCAGAACTTGACCTCTTATTTTCATGCAAACATCCACCACATGAAAAAAAGAAGGAAGTGTAAGAAAATCTGAAAGAAGCCAAACAGTTTCTCAATAGCATGATTTTCATAGTTCCTCGTGAGGCCTCTCTGAACGGTGCAGTTGTGTTGCTTTTGTGTAAAATGACATATTTTTGCCCTTACCCTTTTATCACTATTCCCATTAGAATAGAAGGGTAAACATTTTTAACGATGATATGTTTTCGCTGATTTTTCCACAAATACATGCAATGTCAAGTTAGAGGAAATGAGGCATGAAGTACTGCAGTTCATACGATGCACTACAGAGGCTTGAGAGCAGCTGCTGAAAGCCATTGCGCTAAAATTTCACTTTGAAAAAGGTACACTTCTGTACAATAGGCTATAATGTTTCTAAAGGAACTGTTCAAAGCCTTTTGTGTAAATCATTTACATTCTTACTGTGTAAATAATTTCATTTTAAAATATCTAATCGGTTGAAATGCCACAAATATTTGTATGATTGGCGTTTGGGCTTGAAAATGTGAAAATATAATTAAAATATCCATTGTAAAAGCTACAGATTGTCCTTGCTTATCCCTGCTTTGAAAACAGAGCATGTAGGATAAAATACTCAAAGTCGTCTAGCAGAGTAAAACACATGTTTAATTTGAGCCAGGCACCAAGACACCTGTATTGGGTTTGCATGGCAAGGTTTTGGTAGCGGTGGGGCTATAGGCATGGCTTCTCTGAGAAGAGAATTGTCTGATAGAGCCAATGCCATTGTCCAAGTTGGACATGCTGCTGGCCAAGGCCGAGCCCATCAGTGATGGTGCTAGTGCCTCTGGGACAGTATATTTAAGAAAAGGAGAAAAAAATGCGCAACAGCAACTGTGGCTGTAGAAAGGAGTGAGGACATGTGAGAGCAACAACTCTGCAGGCACCAAGGTCAGTGAAGAAGGACAGGAAGGAGGTGGTCCAGGCATCAGAGCAGAGATTCCTCTGCAGCCCATGGTGAAGACCACGGTGAGGCAGCCTGTCCCACTGCAGCCCATGGAGGTTAATGATGGAGCAGAGATGCACTTGCAGCCAATGGAGGACTCCACACCAGAGCAGGTGGATGCCTGAAGGAGGCTGTGACTCTGTGGGAAGCCCTCAATGGAACAGGCTCCTGGTAGGACCAGGAAGCTCCTGGCCCTGTGGAGAGAGAAGTCCATGCTGGAGGAGTTTTGCTGGCAGGACTTATGACCCTGTGGGTCAGCCACACTGGAGCAGTTTGTTCCTGAAGGATAGCACCCCGTGGAAGGGACCCACATTAGAGCAGTTTGTGAAGGACTGCAGCCCATGGGAAGGGCTCATGTCGGAGAAGCTCATGGAGAACTGTCTCCGGCGGGAGGGACCCTACACTGAGCAGGGGATGAGTGTGAGGAGTCCTTGCCCTGAGGAGGAAGGAGCGGCAGAAACAATGTGTGATGAACTGAAATGGGCAGAAACAATGCCCATTCCCCATCCGCATGCACTGCTGTTGGTGAGGAGGTGGAGAAATCAGGAGTACAGCTGAGCCTGGGAAGAAGAGAGGGGTGGGAGGAAGGTGTTTTAAGATTCAGTTTTATTTGCCATTATCCTGCTCTGATTTGATTGGTTATAAATTAATTTTCCCTGAGTTGAGTCTATTTCATCCATGATGCTAACTGGGGAGTGATCTCTCCCTGTCCTTATCTCAGCCTGTGAGCCTTTTGTTATATTTTGTCTCCCCTGTCCAGATCAGGAGGGAAGTGATAGAGCAGCTTTGGTGGGCACCCGGCGTCTAGCAAGGGTTAACTCACCACGACACCCTAGTAACTCTCTTCCTTTCATGTAATTAATCCTTCTTTAGTGCTGTTGATTTTAATGGGACTTGAGGAGATGTTTATATTTTCATGTTATCAGATTTAGAAAGGAGCACAATGATATAATTTTTATACTAATATACCTTCTGGCAATGCAGAGCATAGGCTGTCAAATGCCATTTCTATGACTCATGCACACAACTGTGGTTGTTCTTTTGCCTTGCTTTTCCTTTGATGCTCTGGCCTTTCAACTTCTTTGTGACTTCTCTGCTCTTCTGAGCCCCTCTGTCCCCATCTGACCCTCACTGACTAACCTCTCTGCCTCTCATATTAGGCAACCTGCTTCCTGGCACCTTATTTCTGCTTCCATTCATGCACGGAGCTTGCCGGACTTCTTTGGATCAAGGAGGGACATTAATTTGCTTTACTGACAAAGCAGCACAGTTTTAGCGCTGTGGATGCCATGGCATTTCTGAATGCTGAATAACAGCATGAGAATACAAAGGGCCGTAACATGGGAGTTGGCACACTACCTACGTGAGTGACAAGGAAGGGAAAGAAATTCTATGACATAAAATCGAGAAACTCCTCCCCCGTTTTTATTTAAATGAACTAAAAAAAGGGAATTCCTTTTAATTGGATACTGACGTCACAGTCAACAAACAGTAATGCACTCCAGCACTTTCTTTCTTTACTCTGTAGTGGGATGAGTTGCTTGGTCTTTGGGTTTGATCTGCTGATGGCAGAAAAATGAGAAGACTCAGAAACTACCCTAACTGTGCCCAGCACTTCTGCAGCTCTTTCTCTGGGCTCCTTGCCCAGACAGCCTCCAGTCCATTGCCCCCATCTTCTTGTCCAGCATGTTTCTCGCTTGTTCCCATGCTCTCCACACTAGATTGTTCCCAGCCACACGGACTCTCATGGCACGCTGGGGAGTTCCCTTTCTTGTGCTCTGCCCTATGTCTTTTCTCTGGTCCCTGTTAAATGTTCTCTGCGACTCAGTGCCACATCAGGTGGAGGAAACTCCCTCCAGCTCCCTTTTCCTGCACCACTTTTCAGTCTCCTCATCCAGTGAATCTTCCCTCACAGCAGAACAACCCTGTACTGAGAGTTACACTAACATATTTCACTTTCCCAATGAGTATAACTTGAAAAAATATTTTTCATTATTCTTATTCACTGATACGTTTGGATCACGTGGCTCAGGCTGTACTTAACATTTAGACCCAAGTAGGTATTGAGTATGGCAAATTTTAGCCCTTTCTGTAAAAGTTTGCCAGATTAAAAAAATCTGTATTATAACGGATAGTGTCTGGCCATCTTAATAATAAGCATAATAACTTTAATAATAATACTACCACCAGCAGTCATTCATAATATATATATTTTCCTTGGTTGTTACGGAAGATTATTTCCCTGTAATATTCTTTTGGAATTATATTATCTTTTCTCTCTATGAGTAAATTATAATTGACATTACAATTTATCATTTGAGAATAGCATCGTGACATTACATTTTTAAGGGCTGCTTTTATTCAGATCATACTACGGGACAGAATTTACACAATAGAAAAGATCATGTAGTTGGTCTTTCAAGGTCAGCAAGATTACAGTGAAATGAGTAAATTTGGTCTACTATTGAGAGGCTTATTACAGTTGTACGCCGTAGCTCTGTTAGAGATCTTCATTACATTCTTAAATGTTTCTCTGTTTCAGTTGACATCTCCTCTCTCTGTCCCTGCCCTCTCCAAGTCAAACAGATGGTAGAGGAAAAAAGTTGTGCAACTGTCATTCACCATCTCAAAGAAAAAAGTGAATACAGAATGCAAAATTCAAAAATGTATACTGCATTTAGTGCTGAAATTAAATACAGGTGCATTTTGGCTTTATGTTTATGAAGGACTGACGAGAAAAATGTTAGTGTGCAATCCAGGATATTAATGTGGAGGTAATAATTTTTGATATTTCTTACAACTTAGGAGAGAATTTCCCAGAAGTGTGCAGGAATTTAGAGGCTGTGTTTACACTACGAAGGACTCCATTGCTTGGATTACTGGAAGAGAAATAAAGGCAGTTTCAACATTAGTAGTATAATTTAGGTAAAATTTTTTATCTTCAGTTTACCCACAAGGTATATATATGTTGTCAAAAACATCTACATCGCAGAGGTATTATAAAGCGTTACTAAGGTGTAATAAAAATCTTAGAGAATATATACCAAATGCTATAATGATTTTCCTTTATTTTCTTCAGACATTTTTAGTCATAAAATGTTTTACATAGTTTCCCAAATCAAATTAGAACCTGACAGTAATACCAAGCACAACATATATGTTTTCCCTGAGTTTAATTTAGCACTTAATGCGCAGAAGAGTTTTGCACTCTTCCTATAGGATATTTTGCTGAAATTACTCCGCATAAATCAAAGAGAAGGTACCAAAATAACTTCAATGAGTCTCCTATTTGCTCAATGTTTGCATGTTGGGCATAACTGATTCACTCTCTAGTGTGCCCTGGAGAGTTATGAAACCCAAAAGAGGAAGTGTTCTCTGTTGAAACAACATAGTATTACTCATGAAAATAGAACAGCAATGGAAAAAAAAAAAAGCCTACTAATTAACATGGGACTACTCCAAGCAGATCTATTATTTCCCAATATTAAATAATTAGCATTTTTATTACTGTACCAATATATACATCTTTGGTTATTTATTAAAGAGATGTAAGGGTTCTTAAACTTTCATAAATATGGTTTGATTCAGTAGAGGATTGCTTTACTGGAACAAACTATTCCAATCCTTTTTTCTCATTTTCATCATCCATTCTTAAAGAAATGAAAGATGATGAGCCCAATAAAGCTGAACTTAACTGTATCTCTCCATATGCACATATATCATTACCATGACATTGCAGTGTGTTGCTCCTGTCATCTTTTCACATTTACAGTTAATATAATGCAAAAATAAGCTAATTTATTAGCTCTGTTTCCCTACAAGAGTGTCTGGAGTTCTTGGAAATTTCCTTTGGAAACTCATCTTCAAAAGATGTTCAGTAGGAATTACACTTTCTCTAGCACCCTCAGCCATTAACACAAACCCATGCCCTGTGAAAATGTTCTAAAAAAGGGCACATGACAAATTATACACATATTTCAGCACGGTCTGAGAGAGACACAAAGTTCTTTAGGATTGTGTTTGACTGTCATCCTGCACCAAAGAGGAATGCTGCCATTGTGTATTCTGTTTGTTGCTTGGCAAATATTTGATTGTTTTTAATGACTGTGTGTCTGTTCTCGTTGAACAAAAAATGTCAGAACAATGGCATGAACTATGGTTGGTGTCCAAATAGCATTTAGCAAACATCTCTGTATTATGGTATTTTGCCCACAATTGGGTTTGTTGATCAAACTAACAGCTATTTATTTATTAGTGGTGGAAGAAGGATGAAATTCTATTTGTAAGCTATGGAATATTTCTGACTTATTGAACTGCACAATCACAACAGCAGCATCAACTAACATCTATATATGATTTTTATTGTTGTTCTTGGCTTATCTCTGCAAGCCTAATGCACCAACAAAGTTGAGCTATGCACTGTTCTGTATAGTTGCGTCCAGGCGCACTAAAGCACTCAAGTGATCACCTTCCAGAAGTGGATTTTTCCTCCTTTGCAAGAGGAATGGGTTGGCAAATATTGTGGAAGCTTTAGTCTAACTTATTTAGACATAAATATTCTTGAGAAAGACCATTGTCTTGCAAAATGGAATTGTAACCCACGTCTCACAGACAGAACATGTAATTGCAGGATCCACTCATAGGGGACAACTTCCTCTCCAGTATTTAAATATTGACCTGATTTCAAAGTCATTGTAAAACTAGAAGTCATAATTATTTATGATGTCAGATAAAATTGAGTCTGAACTGGCTGTAGGTACATATTCAGGTCTTTCTGAAGAGCCTTATTCAGAATAAAAGTGATAGAGTAATTTGCAATAATAGAAATTTACAATTAAGCTCTGAAATACAGAGCTATTCATGGCTTCTTCTTTGATACGTACTTAAAACTTGTTATAATAGGCATATGGTATAGGGCAGAATTTGATATTTTGTGACTTGCACAGAACAGATCAAGTGTGTGATTTTGTATGATTATTTTTTCTTTTCTTTTTTAATGACTTTTTAAAAATCTCATCTGAATTTAATGAATAATCATACAGAAACTAATAAAGACAATAGTATAATGCAACTATTAGGTTCTTTTGAACAGAGTACACTAGAGTACCGTGAGTTGGGAAAGATTTTAAAGAGATTATGAGCTGAAGATAAGAATCCCTATCTGACAGATCCCTCTGGAGGTCAGGCAAGGAAAACAAACAAGCAGCCATGTGGCCAAAAGATGATCCTTTAACAAACAGTTAAAGGATATATGGGTCAGAAAAGGGGGAGAGAGGGGAGGCAAACCTGGAAATATTCAGTTCTACAAGATGATTGAGATGCTGATGGAAACAAGACTCTATCCCTTCGTGCTGTTGATGTCCCAGCTCTTCAGCTGCTGAAATGCTATATATTTTTTTAAAGGCGATTGTACCCTGGTCTGGTAGAACATTTGCCAGTGGTTCCCTCCCTGGGTCACATTTATACCTGATGTGCACTAACTGTTTCATGCACTGCTTCAGCAATGCCCAGCCTTTCAGGTTAGGCTGCTCAAGCTACTGCAGAGGTAGGGGAAGCACTAGTTAGCCCTCCTGCTACCACCCTGTGAGACCCAGCTGGCCACAGGATAGTCCAGCTGGGTGTGAGCAGCAGCCCTGGTGCTTCTCCAAATAGTGGACAGGCTATATGTGCGACACTGGTCTCCACACATGCACAAGTGGCTCCTGAAAAGTTAGTACCTGGTAGGTGCCAGGTATGGACAGGAGCTGAATGAATTGTGAGATCGCCACACCCAATTCTGTCTGATTTCTCTTTCTAGAAGCCTTGGGGGTGTCTCTTCTTGTATTCCCAGAAAATACTCTCACTTACACTGCAGAAATGAACCCTCTGGTACCCAGGGTCTATTTCTCATGAGAGTGGAGAAACTGAGTGGTTTCATTCCATAATAGATGCTGTCACATATGAAGTATGGGGGTAGTTATCCTGGAAACCATGACATCTTTTTTCAGAGAGTTCTCAGCTAATGTTAGTGCTCTGACCACTCTCATGAAGAGGAAACTGTCTCAGGAGGAAAAATGTCATTGGAAGGAGAAGTATCATTATAGCTTTGGGGAGAGGCTGTATATATGGGACAGAGTGACTAAGCTTTGCTCAAACAGGGCAGATTTTCACAGTACAGGAAGAAACAACATTTACTACTGAAGTAATGAGCTTATAGGAAAGGAAAAGAATTTTACAGTCACCAGCTCTTGAGATTGTAACAAATATGAATTCTGTCTGAAGATCTGACTTAAATTATTGCTAAATGAATTCTGTGAACAACATCAGCTGAGGCTGGAGAGAATGAAAACGTTGGGTGTTTTTTTTTCACTTGCTGTGAAAATATACTTGCTGTGAAAATATACTTGCTGAATCAGAACACTTGAAGTAAGATGGATTCCACAGAAAAAAATAGCAGTGTGCTGGATTGAAGGTTGGAGCGTGTTTTCTGGCTGAAAGGGACTCAGGAAATAGCAATGTCTATTTACAGAAGATGAGTTTTCAAACAGAAAAAGAAAACAGTTAAGAAAAGCAAAGAATACAACTGATTTGAAGTCAAGTGATACATCAAAGATACATTTACTAATTAGGTAACCTATATGCTTTCGTAATATTTTCTGTTTCTCTGACTTTTTCTTTCTTTGTCACAAATTTTGTTTTAACTTAGGACTTTTTTCCCCACCCTGTAACACTTTGGTCAGCTGTCCTATATGTAAATGATGCTTTGGCCGTCATTCCTAGCACTATGTTACTCAGAAGAGAACTGGAGAAGTGTTTTCTTTCTAAACTTTCCAAGTAATCCTACAGTAGTCTGTAAGAAAAGAGATATACTGAAAAGTGAGTTGGGAGTAAAGGCAGAAAAGGAAAAAGACAGAGAAAGAAATGATTAAGCTGCTGAAAGCATCTTACCTTTCCTGGTAAATGCACAGGATTATTGTCCAAACCAAAAGGATGACTAGTTATTCAAGATAAAACAACTCAGGAACCACAGAGGATATTGATGAATACCATCAGAAACACAGAATGTCAGTTGTTCATGGCTTTTTTATACTCAGAACGATGTTCAAAACCACGGGACTACTTACTAATTTGCCCTTTTTTAACCACACTTCATTTCATATTCATTTGTCATCATGCAGAGATCTATTTAGGATATTTAATGTAAAGCTAAACTGGATCTTATCAAAGGCAATTTTTTTGTGCAAATAAATCATACAGAAAAACTAAAACATTTCTGCCGTTATAAAAGAAAGAAAGATTTTTTTTTTTTAAAAAAAAGATAATTTTCTCTTACACCCAAAATGTTATTCATACTGGGAAATAAGACTTTTTTAACCATAATCCCCAAATCAACTCTGTAAGTACTACTGAACTAATTACACTAAATTAAGATTGAGTATTTCATAAGCTACTGTAGCTTCTCAGAACTGTTGTCATTGTTACATGCTAATTATATGAAACATGTCACCAGTTTTGCAAAACTTAGTTTGTCTCTTAATCGTTTCCCTCCTTCAAAGCCTATGCTAATGCAAGTGTTGTTGATTCACATTTCTATCTGATCCAGTAAGACTGGCTGCAACATCTCAGTGAAATTCAGTGGAGAGAGTAATGGATTTATGTAAAAGGGAGGCGCGTGTATATCCTGGGTGTTTATACCCACTCAAGATTTAGAACTCTTTTTGCATGGCTGGCTTTATCATCAGTCCTAGAAATGAAAGTGGTGTGTTTACATCCTTGGTTGCAAACACCCCATGTAGCCATGAATAGCAAGTGGGAAAATTGATCTAAATGTAACTCGGTTCTGTCACAGCTGGACTGTTTCTGTTCTTGAGTTAACTTCTTTACAGCTGGCCTGGGCAAAATCTCCAGGGTAGACATAATCGAAAGAAAACCAGGAATGTGTTAAACGCATCCCTCTGTGGCTAGTGAAGGATCTTATTGACCTGAGAACTACTTCATTCGTCACATAATTTTGTGCCTGAGCTCTCATGTGGAGGAGGCGAGGGTGTCTCCACCCTGAGAAATTTCAGTGGTGCGATTTGCTGGAGCAGCTCAGACACATCTTACAAAGCTTCGTTAATTAGTCTAGGCTTCATAACATGGTTCCTAGTGCTGCCTAACTAGAAGGACTGCCGGACAATAGGTATGTGATGTAAATCACTGAGTCAGGTCCCCAAGTGGGGAAAACTATGAACAATCTAACAATATAACAAGAAAAGGAAGAGTACTAGAAGGAATTTGTATTCTGAAAGCACAGTCAGGATGCAGTAAGGCAGAGTAGATCAGAAGATGACCAGGCAGAAGAAAAGCATCACTCAAGGAAAAAGGGAGTGAGCAGATTGTTGTGATGGAACTGGAAGAGACAGCTCTCTCAAGGACTGTATGGAATATGTTTGTGAAAGAGCAGGAAGCATAAAATTGCAATGCCATGGAAAAGAACTTAGATGACAAGTGAAGAGATAGTGACAGCACAGATACGAGACCGAAAGTAGCTGTAGACTGAAAAAGAAGGAATGGTAAAGAAAAAAAAAGTATTAAAAGAAAGAGTAGAACTTGTGACTCCGCTGTTGCACAAACTCTTTGCCTAATCTCACAGGTGCTGGAGATGATGAAACCATTCCGTATCAGGCTTTTTTTTGAACCTGAAAAAGAGTGTTTGTCTCATGGAAAGAGCAGCAGATGAAGTACTGCAGTGCTGATCCCTGCTTGTTGAAATGACTCATTCAAGCTATAGGCAGCTACATATAATTAGGGGTAACTGAGACTGCTCTAATTTGTGACCAGGGAGTATTCAGCCAGTTTATTGCTACCTCTTCGCTTTCTCTTGATCTGCTCTACATACAGCTTGTGTTTGGCATAGTCATGTTCCTCAGCAAGCATAAGATGCTCTCTGAAAGAGAAAAAATAGAACTAGTGTTTAGGGAAATTTGACTAAGACAGAAAACATAACCTGCTTTTCATCTGATCGTTCAGACACCAGCAAGGTCTTTGTGGTAGAACAAGTAGAACCAATTTGCAAAATGTGTTTGAGATTACTTATTGTGTGGTAAAATGTTACTGCCGTCAGAACACTTCATTAGAAACTTTGAAGAACACACATATTAAAATAATATCAATCATGTTATACACAAGCACATACATATATATGAGATTGACAAACAGTATTTTATATGGAACAGTAAAAGGACAAAAAAAAAAAAACAGTCAAGAAAGATCAGGACTCTCTATAAGACATGGAAACCCCAGAGTTTTGTGCTTACTGACTGCAAGGCACTGAAGAGAGGATATAATGAGGTGCACCGCTAAAACTTCTCATAATCTAGAAATTTCAGTAGTGAGAGTACGGAAAAGATTGTTTGGATCATGTTGCTATTAAAGCAGGGTTGACCATATATCTTTGCTTGTATGAAGATTCATTCCGTGAAGATTATGCTGTTATGTCTGTACAAATTATAAGTGTCATGGGTGTCTTCAGACAGAGCAGAAACTGTGCTCTAAGAAATGTTGTGGCTGGAGACAATAAGCACTTACACCAAATGAAGGGGTTCATTCCTGCATGTCTGACATTCATTCAGATAGAAAGAAAATGAGGGGAAAAAAATTGTGGATAAGACGTAATTTCTCTGTTTCTCTGTAATAAGAAATTTTTCTCATCAGTTTCTGAAACACACTATAGGCATTCTCTAAGTTAAAGACTGTAATTTCCACCATCTACTTGTGAAGAAAACAGAAAACTGAACTTCTTAGTGAAGGAGGAAAGAGCCTTCCACCGCCATTTTAGGGTATCTGCACAACAGAGGTGTCCTTTACTCCAACAGCAGACATTGAAAAATTTACTGCTTAAATTCCAGTTGAACAGAGCTGCCTGCAGATATGGCTACAAGCTCAGTGATAGCTTCCCCAGTCAAAGGAGTACTCTGGAAAAGTATGCGAGATGACCAGGAATATGCAATCCAACATCCAATGGAATGGGTCAACAGGAAGTATCCTCACTCTAAGTAAAGGTGAAGGAATGGTGACTTCTAATGCAGGAATGGTTTGTGTGAGTTTTCACATCAGCCCTGTTAAACACAGGCAGTGTAGCCTTATGGAACTGTAAACCTACAGCTGAATCTCAGACAATAAAATAAGTGGTCCAGATAGAAAAAAAAAAAAAGAATCAGCTGCCAGAACATCATTAAAATTGTATCTAGTTTGCTTTGTTCGGTTTTTGCTTTAGTAGTTTAAATCACAGTTCTTAGTATTAAAACATACCAGTTCAGGCAGCTATTAATATCCTCTGAGATTTAGAAAGAATTACATTTAAAAATGGAATTGCAGAAGATGTATAAACAGGAATGATGTTTTAAAGAAGTTAAACAAAGGCCTTAATTGCAAATCCAGTCATACGGCTGGGAACAGGAATAAACCTTTGTTAAATAAAGTCTCAGTGACATGAAAAGGAAATAATCTGACGTTTTATTGCATGAATTTGGAGTTTCTTTCTAACTGCTAAATACTTGCCTGATGATCAGTTGCTGCCACATTTAGAACTCTAAGTGTCACTAGAAATATCAAGTGTGTCCAACGAGATGCATTACTTTGTATTTCAGACAACAGTGCCAGGAACTGACACAGACTGTGGTCCTGACACGGACTGTGGCCATACCATTTTAGGTTTCTTTCAGTAATTTCGTGGTAATAAATAATGACAATAAACATTTGCAATTCTAAAAGAGGCTGGGAACTGTCTTGGTGTCTTTTTTGGTCAGGTATTCTTTCATAGCAATTCAAGACAAGAAATATTATCTCACCCATTGTAAGTGAAATTGTCCAAGTTTTTTTACTTTTATACTCTAGATAAAAATTGAATCCTGTTCAGTTCTGTTCCACTCTTTCCTTATAAATTCCTAAACGACATGAAACTTACTTGAGTTCAGATTTTGTTACAATCTCCAAATTAAAACCATGTTCATTTTTGTAAGCTTAGCCAGAATTTTCAAGGAGGTCTGGGTGAAGCATAGAGCTTGCATTACATTTAGAGAAAAATTTGGCTGATTGATTGGATTGGCATTACAGAAACCTGATTCTACAGCACGACAGCTTGGCAGGTACTACAATACTTTTTATGTCAATATTTATCTTAATTTTTTATGAGACTTCTCATCAGTTTTATTTTCTCCATGATTATGTCTATGTTTGAGAATCCTGTAGGTCTTATTTAAGATGATGTTATAGTCTGCAGCAAAATGCAAGTGCAAAGATCTGGTGAAGCAAATGACACAAATGATGAAGATCATGTGACAAAAAGACACTAAGAACATGAGCAGTTACATCATATGCATATATATTTTCCTGACCTTAATCCTTAAAGAACGACTTCACTTTTTGACATATTACAGTAATTCTTTAGTTTGTAGATCAGGAAGCTCATGAAAAATTGAGAAGAAGGAGGAGAAGGAGGATCATTCTAGGTAGCTTTTTTGTACAGCAACAACCAAAGTCGCTCAAATATTAACAGCTACTCAGAATAAATATTTGAAAATACCACTGTGAAATGACTGACTTTCAAGAAAAAAGTTAGCTAGTCATATAAAATTTCTAATGTGAAAAACATGGAATTAGACAGAGAAGTTAATTTGATTTGTTTTCTCAGCTCTAACTCGTAATGCAATATCAAAATAACAGTATGGCATTTATTTAACTTTGTAGTTGAGTCATATACCTTGGGTTCTACATAACTGAAGTTTAAATCTGAGTAAAAAAACATTTGTCTGAGTTTTCAAACAAAGAACTGGAATTTTAGAAAGTATTCTTTTTGTTTATAAAAGTTTTCACTCGTTAGAAAGCAAATGCCTTCAAAATTGCTAAGCCTATTTCTTGCTCTTTTTGTATGTTCTAGGTTGTACATTTTACCTTTTATAGGAGGACATTTTCAAAGTGTTTGAGGCTGTCAAACAAAAATTTTCTCAGCCAGAATCATGAATTACCACAGTGCTTACTTTTGACTACAAAAGAATAGAAATAAGAGCCTCAAATTTGTCTGCCTAAGCGGTCTGACTCTTCTCTCAGTTACTGGGGTATATCTGCTGAATTTTCCAGTTTAGAACCTGATCTTGCATGACTGAATTCAATGAGAGATTTGCTGTTGACTTCTGAAAGATGTGTCGATGTCTTTAATAAAAGTAAACCCCAAATTGTTCTCTTTCTGAGCTGAGCTAGCCAGGACTGGAAGTTGAAATTACAGATTCAGCGGAGTCATATTTCCGGTCCTGTAAGAAGAGAAAAAGGTGACCCGGAAAATGAGAGCAACTGTAATCACCGATCTTCGTATTTAAAGCCATCAGAAAAGAAAAGAATCTTTAAAATAAACAAGTTATCTTTTGTCTGTAATATTGATACATGCGGACAAACATCTTCTTCCATGCTCTGCATTTCACTTCTGAGCAGGTAGAATTGGATCCTCTGCCTCCACTCCCCCACGATAGCTGTACATATTCTGTTAACATTATGGCAATACTTTGGGCATTTTGGAACATTTACTTTTACTGTCAAGCCTGTTGGTTGAATTTGCACTATGCAGGATCAGCACAGATGCTTTGTCCCAGCAGCCTTTGAAGAGAAATGTTAAGGAGGCTTGTGCATGGGTGTGAACAGCAGGATCAGAGCTCTAGGAGACACAGGGAAGCATGAAGCTGCCTGAGAACTAGGCATAAAATGAGAGTTAATGATTGAGAAGCAACAAGTGCTTGTTGCTTACTGAATACATAGCTCTGGGGTATTTCACAATGCAATATCGTTGAACAAAAGCCTACTAGAAGACAAGGAAAATGTACTAATTTCTGATACCAATGTAAGTACAGACTTCCCTAGGAATACACCTGTATGTGTGTGCTCATTTATTTTATCTGCAAAGGCACATTCATGACTCTGCTTTCTCAGTGGGATGAGCTATGTGTTGCAGTATATTCCAGGAAAGGTGAACTGTGAACGGTACTTGAAAGCTGGATTGTACTCTCATATCATAAATAAAGTTCTGAGCTTGGATGGAACTTTCAGATGGGAAGTCAATATAACTAATAATAAATCTAAAAGATTACCCTCTAGTCCAGTCATAACACAACTAATTCCTAGCGCTCCGCACATTTTAATTCTGTTGAAACCAAGTTAAGGTGTAGCAGTGTTGTAAGGCAATAACCTGACACAGCTAAATTTGCAATAGAGACCTGTCCTTCCTGGTGAACTAGAAATAATTCATGACTTCCAAACGCAGTTTTAGGAATTTCAAAGTTCAAGCATATACTTAAGAGAGTTAGAAGCCTGGCAGATAAGGTGAAACATTCTCACTTTGTTTTTTTTGGGTGACCGAGAAGTTCTCTTTGATTGAAAGGCAACTGAACTGTTGTAGAATACTAAATGGGCAATTGCATTCTTTGCTGCAGATTTTACATTAACATTGAATAAAGAGGAATAAAATCAGTTAATAGTACTGCACTTCTGCTTTCCTTTATACCATATATCACATAGAGAAAGCCTACAGTGGAAGAAAATATAAAGGCTGCAAAATTAACTACAGGAAAAAATGGAATTAACATTACCTGTATTTCAAGTTATCCTTCCCTTGTGTATATTAATAATTCTACAGTCTAATTACATGATCACATATTAATTTTTTCTCTAAACTCCAGACTCAGTCATGCACAGAATGGATGGTGCTTGCTGCCTAAGGGTTTGTCAACGTTTGGTTCAGTGTGCAGCCCCAGGCCTCACAGATTCAAACCACATTCTGAAAACAACATTTTTTCATTTCCACATGGACTTTTCTACTTACATTACAATATCTAAGTGCCTAACCAATATTAATTAAACTAGTTCCTAACACTTTTGTGAGCTAAATGGCCTTATGGCTTCCTATTTGCAAAGAGAAAGTCAGACACAGCAACATCTGCCTGTGGCAAGTAGTGTAGAAAATGTCAGCCAAAGTGGTTGAAGTCCAGTGACGTCATGAGTTGCTAATTAGATGATCTAGTGATAGAAAGCATCAACACAATCTGTAAGTGAAATTGTGTTCTGTACTCTCTGTAATATCCTTCAGCACTTTTTTAGAGTTACTTTCAGCATTCTAGGCTATATTAGTAGTAATAACACTTTATCCCAGTGTTTCAAAAGTAATTATATAGTGCCTTCTTATAAAGTACAGGAGTAACAAGATCAATGCCTAAAGCTGCTGTAGCTTGTTTATTTGTGAGCGGTGATCTCACCCACATGACAGGGTCATGTTAGGCAAATACTTCAGAGTAACTTCAGGAGAGATTTCCAAGGAAATTTTAGATGCCAAGGGGTTGTAGGAGCATGGTCATTCTTCAGTCAGTACTGTATAAACCTATACTTTCAATATGCTGAGTATCTCCATCTTCCTGTGAATTTTCCAAGAGAGGAGATGATCATATGGTGATTTTCATATTGGGCTTGTGGTGGCATCTTTGTACAGATCACAAAGACCCCAATTATTGTGCCACAAACTGTGCCATCTGTTACAACAACCAAAACAAATGAAAAATATATGAAGGTATCTGGCCTACTTTGCCAAACAGAAAGCCGTTTTCCTGTCCATTTAAAAATAGGTTAATGTAGCCATGGAAGAGACACTGCTTCCTACTGGAGTTGACAGAGAAAACTTGGTGATCATAGTGTTTTTTTTTTTTCAGAACCAGAATATATTTAAAACTATTCATAATAAATTGAAAAAAAAAAAGGTGTTTGAATAGACACTTCCAGAAGTGAGCATGTGTATAAGAACTGGTGCAAGAAGGTGGGAGTTAGTTGTATTCTGAATGTGGCACTCGCTCTTTAGACATCAGTTGCTGTTACCTCTGCATTTCTATGGCCTAGATGAGGATAATATTATTGCAGAAGGCTTCTGAGAAACTTGGTATAAAGAAAACACTTTGAAATGGCAGAGAGAAAGGTATCATATAACTATCATAAATACTGAAAACTGTAAGATGCTATTGATGGTTGCATTCTCATTCTTGGGTAAGAATTATGAGTTTGTTCCTTTTCCTTGCATTGTTTATATTTCTCATAATATGTATGAGACACACATGTTACCCATGGAGGATCTTGGATTTTTATTTATTATAAGATATTTTATTTCTTTGTTTTAAAGGAATGTTGCATGTATTTATCTGCACGCAAATTTCTTATTCTATTCAGGTGCCTAAAGCCTTTGATAATTGAAGCCATAGTGTAAAATTTACGGTGTTATTTGTAAAGTAGCTTACTGGAAAGTAAACCAAAAAAATCTAGTATTCCCTGTCTTGAATCTAGAACAAACAAAATTTAGTTTTCCTGGCTGTTAAACTTAAATGTGCCTCCTAGGGTCTTACTGTAAATCTCATGCACCTCATTAATAACACTGGCCTGAATTAGTAGGATAAAGACAGTTGTAAAGCTTATCTCCCGCTCCACAGTTGTTAAGTTGTCAAATTAGGGCACTTAGGTTAAGATTAATTCTACTAAAACACCTACTCCAGTTAATTCCCAGAAGCATTCTGCAATAGGACACATCAGACCAAACACCATAAATAGTTGTAGCAAAGTATGATTTTAAGGTAAGATGTATGTGCTGCTCAGTTTATGGCTTACTTTATTTGTACCAGGCTAGAAGAGCAAGAAATTAATGTGTCTGACACCTCTCCCCAATGTCTAGGTGTTGCAATTGTATCATTTAAAGCATATATACACTCACAGCCTGCTAGAGTCATGATTAGCTTCCTACACCTGAAAAAATTACAATTCGTACAATGGCCTAATGATATAGATGGTCTTCTGATGATGCATTAAAACAAAAGTATTTCAGAAATATAAGATGAAAATTCAAGATGTCTAATCAGCCCCTGCAGTCCTCTTCTCTCCCAAGAGAGATTAACCTGTATCTCTAAGTTTTCGACGAAAATTGCTTCTCAGGCAAATTCTTTGGCATCAAAGAGTTTCTGGCCTCCTCTACCTCTATCTCCTCTTTGGAAAGATATATTTAATCCAGAAAATTTCAATGAATGGCTTTGATCTGCCCTTATAAAGAAACATACAACAATCCAGTTGTGCTGGGTTTATGGGAGGGGCTGCAGAAATGGTCCCTGTAAGTAGCTGTGGAAAAGCTTAATGTGCTGGCTTTACGTGATGAGATTTTGGCAGCACGGGAGGGGCTGTGGAAATGGCCTCTGTAAGTAGCTGTGAAAAGCTTCCCTGGCTTCAAAACTGGTTAGACAGGTGAGACCCTCCCCATACCCTCAGGCCGGGGCTAAGCCAGTCAGCGCTTCTGTGAATGCCATATTTAAGATGGGGACAAAGGAGCCCGAACTGAGGCTGGACCTATGCTGAAGAGAGCAGGGAGGCATGGGCTGCCCCTCGGCCCCCCGGGCAGGCAGCTGCCCACACTGGGCCACCGCTACCCGACTGGAGATGGCTGCAGCAGAGAAAAGACTGGGACCTGAGAGAAACGGCTATGCAGACACCAGGTCAGTGAAGACGGAGCGGGAGAAAGTGTGTTGGAGCTGAGATTCCCCTGCAGCCTGTGGTAGAGATGGCAGTGGCCCCTCTGCCACCTGTGGAGATTAGCAGTGAAGCAGAGAAACACCTGTAGCCCGTGGAGAACCCCACGCTGGAGCAGATGCCTGTGCCTGAAGGAAGTCATAGATTCATAGATTCATAGATTTCTAGGTTGGAAAAGACCTTAGAGATCATCGAGTCCAACCATCCCTAATCCCCATTAAACCATATCCTCAAGTAGCTCATCCACCCTATTCTTAAACACATCCAGGGATGGGGACTCAACCACCTCCCTGGGCAGCTTATTCCAGTGGCTGACAACCCTTTCAGAGAAGAAATACTTCCTAACATCCAACCTGAATCTCCCCTGACTAAGCTTATGCCCATTTCCTCTTGTTCCATCACTCATCACTAATGTAAAGAGCCCTTCCCCCACCTCCCCACCATCTTTTCTCAAGTATTTATAGGCCGTAATCAGGTCTCCCCTCAGCCTCCTCTTCTCCAGGCTAAACAGCCCCAACTCCCCCAGCCGCTCCTCATAAGTTTTATTTTCCAGCCCCTTGACCAGTTTAGTTGCCCTTCTTTGGACTCGCTCCAGGAGCTCAATATCTCAAGTCATAGAGAATGGTCTCCATGAGCTGACGACGAGGCGGAGAGGCATCTGAAGCCCATGGAGAACCCCATGCCAGAGCGGGTGGCAGCTCCCTATGAAGCCCTGACTCTGTGGGGAAGAAGCAATCTGATGGGTCAGGATTGCATCCTGCGGGAACGACTCACATTGGAGAAGTCTGTGGACTGTCCTGTGAGGAGGGAATCCATTGGAGCAGAGGGAAAAGAGTGTAAGGACTCCTCCTCCTTTAAGAAAAGGAGAGGCAGTAACAACATGGGATGATCTGACCTGCACTCCCCCATTCTCTGTCCCCCTGCGCCGCTGGGGAGGAGGAAGGGCTGGGAAAAAGGTGTGTGGGGGAAGATGGTTTTGAGATCTGGCTTTGTTTCCTGTTATCTTCTCTGAATAAGCTGTTAACGAATTAAATTGATTTGCCTCCAAACTGAGCCCATTTTGCCCGGGGCCATGGTCGGTGGGTGCTCCCTCCCTGTTCTTATCTCACCTCGCGCCTTTGTTACATTTTTCTTCTCTGCACCTCGACGAGGGAGAGGGATGAGGGAGCGGCTGAGTGGTGGCTGAGCTGCAGCTGGGCTGAACCATGACACCAGTCAACAAAGGGTAGAGCAAGGACTTAGGGAAGCTGGCTTCTGACAACTGCAGTGGTGGTACAGTTCCTGTGCATAAATTAGCTACTTAAAGAGTATTACGAGCTGAGCTGGAGCCACTCTACTCACACGTAAGTCTTTGGATCAGCCTGAGCGTGAGTCAAAGCTTGGTGCTTAGGACATTAAAGCAATCCGCTATACAACATGTACCAAACTGTAAGGAGTTGTGTGCAGTTCTAATTTTATTTCAGTTCTCTGTTAACTCAGGAATTCCTAGGCATGCATTTTTGCTGTTTATTTTGTTACCGTGTAACAGACTAACAGCATCATCTAAGTGCTGAGTATCTAGTCCCAGGGGGGGATTTGATAATGCAGATGTCAACGACCTGGCAGAGTATTTACGCTAATGGTTTCCAATAATGGATCAGGGCTCGAGTTTGCCATGTGCCAAAGGGTGGCTTTCTTGATCTGTACAGGTCTGATTCCAAGTGCGCAGCTTTTATTTGGAAACTGAACAGTTCTAATTGCTGTGACAACGGAACACCACAAATTTTCAAGAACAGCTTTTTTTTTTAAAAAAAGCCTCTAATCAAACAATAATGCAAAAAAAACCCATAACTGCCCCAAACTTCTCTATCAATCAGAAAACAAGATGTCCCTGTCTAGAAAAACCCAGATGACATTTTAAATGACCAGCAGTTGACCATTTTAAATGACCAGGCATTTTTGATTCATGTGCTATCAATTATATCTACCAAAACAATACAAGGGCATCAAATCCATATCTATTTCAAAATATACATTTTGGGACAGCTCCTAAATTCCACTGAAGGATTTTAAGATATATACAAATACAATTGGGTATCTGGTCTTCCAAGTGATTATATATTGTTGTACCTGAACTGATTTATCGCAGGTACCCTTACCTGTATCTTTTCAAAGAAACTTTTTGACAACTAAATCCTATTTTGCTAGTACTCCAAGGAAGTAGAGTTTTGTAAGTGTTCTTTAATTTAGTTTTCCTGTTACGATACAAAGGTATCACAGAAGAAGTATTGGTACATATCAGAAAATCTAGAAACAGCGACCTTTCCCTGTCACCTTGACATGAAAACCGAAGTCTGTCACTGAACACATCTCTTTAATCAGCTGAACAGAAAAAGATGAGATACGAACAAATGGAAAATAGGAAAGATCAAAACGGATTTCAAGGAAGCGGGGATATGCACCCAGAAGGCATTGCTGCAAACGCGACTGAGTGCAGAACTAATGTGGGCTGTTAGCAGATTTACAAAACGTGTGTGCAAATCCTATTTTTGGATTAAATGACTCATGCTAACTACACACAAGCCAACTAACTCTCTGAGTACAACAGAAATAACTGAAATGCAAACATGCCCTTCAAAGAATTTTGTGGAGTGTTTTTTGGTTGTTTGTGTTTTTTTTTTTTTTTTTTTTTTTTTTTTTTAAACAGGCAAATGACCTGTTAGTAGAACTGGTACAAGACATAGGCAGTTGCTTTGGGAGGCTGTTGACAGAAAGTGGTAGACACGTCCTTTGCCTATCCCCATATGTAGGTGGGCCAGGCTTGCTGCCAGCCAGCTCAATGCCTGCCACAGCAATTCAGAATTTAAACTGCCATCATCTTCCTCCACCAGAAATGAAAGAATGAGGCCACATTGCCCAAATAATAGCAGTCAGGAGAAGAAAACTCTTTCCAATCAGGTAGGTTCAGTGCCCTCTCTTTCAGGAACTAGCCTCCTGTCCTTCGCAAAAGGAGCTGGTCCCTGTGTCAACCTTTTTGCCTTTCTATGTTGAACTAGAAATTACATGAAAGGTGAGAGAAGTTGCTACTGGAGGTTAAGGTTAAGTGTCTTCCTCAAGGTTCACCTCCAGGAGAGCCAAACACTTATATAACTGGCTAGATATTAGTAATTAAGGTGCTTACAATAGAGCTATAGTTACTTTCTGATACAAATGTCTCCATTTGTCTCTTAAGCATAATAATAATTAATCATGTATCAAATGCTTTAATCTTCTATGTTTACAAACATATCTCCCTCTGTCATTATCCCGCTATAGAGAAAGAAATTGGTGGGAAATCGAGCAAGTATGTACTACGATGATCAGCATATGCTACTGTAGCACAAGTCATGGACCGTAAGGTAGAAACCATCAGCTTCACTTCTCAGAAAGACAGATCTATCGAAATCTGGATCTATCTTCTTAAGCACATAACTGGCCCAGTCTTAAACTCGTTATTTCAGATACAGATGACTAACAGGATTGACTTAGCTTTGTGTTAACAGTCTAACATAAACCAAGAGGAATCCTATCAGAATGAAGACTTCCTGGCAAGAAGATATTACAGTTTCCTTACTACAAGAGCTGTTTTACTTAGTTGCACTCAGAAGTGACCACAAGTCCTCAGCCTCTTAATTTCCTAAACCTACCCCTAATTCCAGTTTTATTCATATCCCAGTGAATAATTCTCACTCCACAGTCAGGCTTCCCTGTGAAAAGCTGAGAGCACCTGAAGAGCAGCAGAAAGGAATTTGAGCCGCTCCAGCCAGTAAGTCAGATCCATCGGGGCCCAGCTTAAATGCCTCTATGCATGGGCAATAAATAGAGGAGTTAGAGTTGTGTGCCATAGCCTGCAGGACCATGGTCTTAGCATCATGGAGACATGGTGGGATGTGTCATACAACTGGAGAGTTGGAATGGAAGGATACAGGCTCTTCAGGAAGCACAGGCAGGGATGACCAGGAGGAGGTGTTGCCCTCTATGTCAATGACCAGCTGGAGTGCATGGAGCTCTGCCTGGGGATGGATAAGGAGCTGACTGAGAGCTTATGGGTCAGGAGTAAAGGGAGGGCAGGGACAGGTGACGTTATAGTGAGGCTCTGCTACAGGCCATCTGACCAGGAAGATCAAGGGGATGAGGCTTTCTGTAGACAGACAGGAGCAGCCCAACGTTCACAAGCCCTGGTCCTCATGGGGGACTTCAACCACCCTGATATCTGTTGGACGGACAAAACAACAGGGCATAACCAATCCAGGAGGCTGCTGGAATGCATTGGTGATAACTTCCTTCTCCACGTGATAGATCAATCAATGAGTAAAGGTGCTATGCTGGACCTTGTTTGCACCAACAAGGAGGAGCTGGTGGGGAATGTGAAGCTCAAGGGCAGCCTTGGCTGCGGTGACCATGAAATGGTAGAATTTAAGATCCTTAGGGCAGTAAAGAGGGTGCTCAGCAAGCTCATTACCCTGGTTTTCCAGAGGGCAGACTTCAGCCTCTTCAGGGATCTGCTTGGTAGAGTATCATGGGAGAAAGCTCTAAAGGGAAGAGGGGCCCAAGTAAGCTGGCTAATATTCAAGGATCACCTCCTCCAAGCTCAGGAGTAGTGCATCTCAACAAAGAGAAAGTCAGGTAGGAACACCAGGAGACCTGCATGGATGAACAAGGAGCTCCTGGACCAACTCAAACACAAAAAGGAAGCCTACAGAGGGGAGAAGTAAGGACAAGTAGCCTGGGAGGAATACAGAGAAATTGTCCGAGCAGCCAAGGATCAGGTTAGGAAAGCTAAAGCCCTGGCAGAATTAGATCTGGCCAGGGACATCAAGGGCAAGAAGAAAAGCTTCTATAGGTACATCAGTGATAAAAGGAGGACTAGGGAAAAGGTGAGCCCTCTCCAGAAGGAAATGGGAGACCTGGTTACCCAGTATATGAAGAAGGATGAGGTACTCAATGACTGTTTTGCTTCAGTCTTCACTGACAAGTGCTCTAGCCACACCACCCAAGTTGCAGAAGGCAAAGGCACCTGAAGGTTCACAAGTCCATGGGACCTGATGAGATGCATTCATGGGTCCCGAGGGAACTGACAGATGAAGTTGCTAAACCATTATCCATCATATTTGAGAAGTCGTGACAGTTCAGTGAAGTTTCCACCAACTGGAAAAGGGGAAATATAGCCCCCATTTTTTAAAATGGGAAAAAAGGAAGACCTGGGGAACTACAGGCCAGTCAGTTTCACCTGACTGTGCCTGGCAAGATCATGGAAACTTTCCTCTTGGAAACTGTGCTAAGGCACATGGAAAAAAAAGGAGGTGATTGGTGACAGCCAATATGGCTTCACTAAGTGCATATCATGCCGGGCAAATCTGGTGGCCTTCTACGATGAGGGTACAGAATTGGTGGATAAGGGAAGAGCAACTGACATCGTCTACCGGGACTTGTCCAAAGCATTTGACGCTGTCCCACATGACATCCTTATCTCTAAACTGCAGATACGTGGATTTGATGGATGGACCACTCAGTGGATAAGGAATTCGTTGGCTGGTCACACTGAAAGAGTTGCGGTGAAGAGCTTGATGTCCAAGTGGAGACCGGTGACAAGTGGTGTTCCTCAGGGTCGGTATTGGGGTGGCACTGTTTAATATCTTTGTCATCAACATGGACAGTGGTACTGAGTGCACCATCAGCAAGTTTGCTGATGACACCAAGCTGTGTGGTGTGATCAACGTGCTGGAGGGAAAGGATGCCATCCAGAGGGAGCTTGAGATGCTTGAGAGATGGGTCTCTGCAAACTTCATGAAGTTCAAGAAGGCCAAGTCCAAGGTCTTGCACTCAGCCCTTCTGAGGACTGTATTGGATTACCACATACAGAACCCACTACACTTCCAGAAGGCACAATAGCACAGTATTTTTTTCTGCGAATTAGTATTGAATCATTAAATAGTATCCTTAGTCAACCGTTTGCTAGGATATGTTGGAGGTTTCCAACGAAAATAAATATTGCTTCTTGCCAATGCTACCACCTCCACATCCCTAATCATGTTCTTAGGATGAAGGGGAAGCTGTTTTTTCCTTCAGAAGGACTCACGGACTATTTTAATAAAAATACAGGTGATGTGTTCTTGGCAAATTTTAATAATTAGAGTCTGCCTGTCTGATATCCTCAGCTGTAGCTGTTCACTTTCCAGCTCAGTGTTGTAGAGTCTTTTCTATCAGAGATCACAAGGGTGTTATATTTTACAGAGAATGGTACAATTCTGAATTGCTACTGTGATTTGTGATAAAACACACCATATGTATCGAAGAATTATATACATGAACTAGCTGTTGGCTTTGTGGATTTAGGTAAAAGTTTAAAGCTCCATAAGCTTGGCCAGCAAGATGCTTTATTGTCCAGCTATTGCTTTGTTATTGAATTTTGACTGTATTATCAATCAAGCCTCTCATTTATTAAAGCATTCTCTAGCCTGTCATAGAATGGGAGAATATCGCAACAAATAAAATATGTAGAAATATATAGATGTTGCTATTACATTATCAGGCTAAAACTATTAGAAGATGGAAGCATGAATTGCTGGAAAACATATTTTTTGGATAAAACAGAACAATCGGGCAGAAAAAAAAAGGAATAGAATTAGGGAGAGTTTCATATCTTTCCTTTACAGAAGTTAAATTTTCAGATAGAGTTTTTTCTGCCCAAACCATGGTTAATAATTTTGTGTCTTGCAAAATATTATAACCAGTAGAATTCATCAGCAGAACTTAACACTGGTTCTCAAAAGCCTACTTTGTTCAAGAGAAATCACCCATACACATTTGCCAGCTGCTAACTGGAATTTGAAGTTCCCTAAGTCATACCAAGACACAGTAATGTACATTATACACCTTTTTAAAGCACCTTCACTTTTCTGAAACCCAAAAAATCAACAATGCAAAATCCAAACGTAAGAAGAATCAAAGCACTTAGAGATATTTGAACACTTGTGAGAAAAGGTCTGCAAGATATTTCTGTGTACTTGTTGTTACTGATGTGGGCTGCAATCAGAACATCAGTCATGGACTCATTTTGTCACAACATTTACTGTCAAAAAGATAATGCTTACCTATAGCTAACAGCTAGAGAGATGGGACTGGCATATATATAAATGGCTTACGTGAGAATTGAGTGCAGTAGCTTAAAATATTTTTCCTTTGCACACAGCAAAAGATTGTAATAGATCATCAGTTTAAAGGGGTTCAAAACGTGTGCTAAAAATACCAACTAGGTGCTGCAGAACCAAACAGCGATTTTGTTCGTTGTCTTGCTCCTGCTAGTCCTTGACTCAGCTGTGTAATACACTCATATCGGTTTATCCTATTCTGAAAAACTCTTTGTATTTAGTTCCCTAGATTCAGAATCTTCTGAAAAGAAAAAAAAAATCCTTCCCTGAAATGTCTTTTTTTAGTTCTTTATAGGGAACACCTGATCACTTCCCAGTGGGATCCGATAACAGCCCGTACAGCTGTCAGGCTGGCTTCCTCACCTTTAGAGGACTTCTCCTGTAACAAATATAGAACAGTCTCATTTAAAGAAACAAGGTTAATTTATTTTTAGTCATAGAAGCTGAGTATTTAAAGACAGATTATTCTAACAAAAGCAGCACACTGTACAGTCTTACACCCACAATTGGGAGTTTTGAAAAGAAAAAGGGAAAAATTAGTATTTTCTATGTAGCCCCTCTCACCCTCCCATGAGGTTTGAAGAACTATTGCTTGTTCTTCCCCCACGTCACGTCCCAGCTCTGCGCTACAGCACTGCAGTCGCAGTGGCTGAAAATTCCAGGCGGCTGTAGCAACGGGCAGAGGAAAGGGGAAATTATTTATTATTGACATCTAGCAAAGAACTGGAGATCAGAAAAGAGTAAAATCTGTGGGCTGAGAGAAAAGATGCATTATTGCATGTTTCTGGGCAGCTAAGTAGTGGTTTGAAAGCAGTTGTATTGTATACTTCATGCAATCACTGACTTCTCAATATTTATGCTACGGTTTGCAATCAGAATAGCTACAGGAATCTATTCTACCTTTTATTGTAATAACAAACATTAGTTGTAAGAGAAGCATCGGGGGGGTGGGGTGTGTGGGGTGTGGGGTGTGTCAGTGACTGCTCTCTGATAGCCCTGAAAGGGTCTATAACTCTTCTGCTCTGGAAGAATTTATGAATTGGACCTCAGCAAGACAGAGCACATGTTCTTCATCCCGTATGACTGAATCGTAGAATCATAGAATCATAGAACGGTTTGGGTTGGAAGGGACCTCAAAGATCATCTAGTTCCAACCCCCCTGCCATGGGCAGGGACACCCTCCACTACACCAGGTTGCCCAAAGCCTCATCCAGCCTGGCCTTGAACACTTCCAGGGATGGGGCAGCCACAACTTCTCTGGGCAACCTGTTCCAGTGCCTAGGAGGAAAGCAGGAGGACATTCAGAAAGACAAAGTACTGCCACAGTAATTCTGCAGTCCTTGTGCTTGGCTGGCGGCAGTGCTGCACCTGTCAGCAGAGCCTGCAGTGGAACTGAACAGAAACGTTCTAAAGGATGTGCAAGGAAGCTGTAAAAAGCTGACATCTGGATACAGGTACTGCGACTGACATCTGGACTGACGACCTGCCAGCAGCTACCTGTTAAGCAGCAAGACGGAGTGATTCTGCTGCTCGGCCGGACATTGAGGGATGTCGAATAGTCCTGGAGTCCCGTGTGTCAGCCGGAGAAAGACAGTGACACTGGCCCTGTGTGCAGCAGGCAGCACCCCGTGTGCCTGGCTGAGAGGGGCTCGCTGAGGGTCGCAGCCCTGCTCTGTGCCAGCCTGCTTCTGCTGCTGCTGGGGGAGGCTGCAACAGTCACGGTCAGGGCCATGGTAGCCCCAGCGGGCAGCAGCAGGACGCCTGATGTGCCAGGGTACTCCTCAGCTCAGTTTTGTACTTGCCCTTCACCTTATTTTCTCACCCATGGCAGCAGCAGTGCAACTCCAGCCCTAGCTCCTGGCCTTGTGATGAAGCAAAGTTCAATAAGCCCGAAGCTCGCGCTGGGAAGATTGCGAAGGGCTCAGAGATGACCATAACAGCTGTAACAGGGAACTGCAGGAGGAAAATCAAACAGGTTCTGTCATGCAAGGCATTGTTTTACGTACACTGATACGGCGGTTTTTTGCTTTGCGGTTTGCTGACACCTGTCCTGTTTGTGCACACAAATTTTGGGATACTCACATAGCTCACTGGGCATGCAAAATCAGAGACTGGTTTGAAAATAACTCTTTGAAAATGTAGTTGAATATAGTTTTTGCTCTCTCTCTACATTATTACCCCAAGCCTGTCAGTGTTTAAGAGGCATTTGAACAGTGCCCTTAGCAACATGCTGTAACTTTTGGTCAGCCCTGAATTGGACAGGTGGATGGACTAGATGATCATTGTAGGTCCCTTCCAACTGAAATAGTCTATTCTGTCTATTAAAGTTTTTAAGAGGCTGTGGTACTAATTCTTTGAAGTCTGTGTGACTTTTACATAGGCACTACAAGCAAGATAGGCTGAGCCATTTTCAGAGAAGACATAAACACATATTTTACAGAGCTCTGTAGTAAACTTGAACAATACTGCAGATTTCCATACGGAAAATTTGTTGATTTTAATTTGTTTAACAAAGTAAGAAGCCTCTGCTGACACATGAAATAATTACATCAACAAGAGTTCTCTATCTGATTTTTGTTTTGAATGGGAAAGAAGAGTTGATGATATGGTGGTCACTGTATTAGCTTGGAGAGACCAGTTCAGCCCACATCCTGATGGGCATACCTGTGGCTAAAATTTATGCTTGGAGGAAAGTATATAATTGTGGGAGAAGTAATGCATAATATGGCACATGACAGATTTAATACCTTAAATTCCCCTACATTTCCCAGTTTTTAATGTTAAAATTCTAGCAATGCTTTTATGAACATAGCACTAAATGATGCATAAAGAAATTGCACTTATGTATCAGAATCTGTGGTCCTCCATGTACATAGCAGAAAGTCAGAGCTGCACAGCAAACAGGAGTGATGCTTCCTGCTGGGGTGAGGCAGACATTTATGACGCTGGTATCGAGTACTGTTAATTCTGGGAAGCAGTTTGTCATCCTTAGCATATCCAAAGCAAACAAGTTACCAAGAAATGAGGTGATGGAGAAGCAGCAGACACTGTTAACGTTGAAATATGCGCAAAACAAGAGGCGAGCACTCCATAGTTTGAATCAACATGAGTTCAGAATTTGTAGGGCTTTTTATAGGAAATGTCTCAAAGTACTTCGAGGCCTAGAAGAGTCCTGTAGGTTCCCTGCTTCTGTTCTCAAAATAATTGAAACAATGTTCTCTTCTTAACCAGGCCAAGTGCAAGGTCCTACATCTGGGTCGTGGCAATCCCAGGCACAAATACAGACTGGGTGGAGAATGGATCGTGAGCAGCCCTGAGGAGAAGGACTTGGGAGTACTGGTGGACGAGAAGCTCAATATGAGCTGGCAATGTGCTCTTGTGGCCCAGAAGGACAACCGCGTCCTGGGCTGCATCAAGAGGAGCGTGGCCAGCAGGTCGAGGGAGGTGATTCTCCCCCTCTACTCTGCCCTCGTGAGACCTCACTTGGAGTATTGCGTCCAGTTCTGGAGTCCCCAACATAAGAAGGACATGGACCAGTTGGAGAGGGTCCAGAGGAGGGCCACGAAGATGATAAGAGGGCTGGAGCACCTTTCCTATGAGGACAGGCTGAAAGAGTTGGGGCTGTTCAGCCTGGAGAAGAGGAGGCTCCGGGGTGACCTTATAGCGGTCTTCCAGTACCTCAAGGGGGCCTACAAGAAAGATGGGGAGAGGCTGTTCAGGAGGGCCAGTTGTGATAGGACAAGGGGTAATGGTTTTAAAATAGAGGGAGGTAGATGCAGGTTGGATATTAGGAA
The DNA here is from genome assembly GCF_009769465.1 of Tauraco erythrolophus. Classification (NCBI taxonomy): domain Eukaryota; kingdom Metazoa; phylum Chordata; class Aves; order Musophagiformes; family Musophagidae; genus Tauraco; species Tauraco erythrolophus. The sequence goes on from NC_141468.1 coordinate 82,677,559, forward strand.
AAAATTTTTACCACGAGAGTTGTAGAACACTGGAACAGGTTGCCCAGAGAGGTGGTGGATGCTCCATCCCTGGAGACGTTCAAGGTCCGGTTGGATGAGGCCCTGAGCAACCTGATCTAGTTGGAGATATCCCTGTTTGTTGCAGGGGGGTTGGACTAGATGACCTTTGAAGGTCCCTTCCAGCCCTAACGATTCTATGATTCTATGATTCTATGATTCTGGCAAACTTAATTTTTACTTATGTGAATTACTTTCCCTGCATTCACAGCTCATTTTGGAACTGATCTTCTGTTCCTCTTTTTTTTTTTTTTTGGATGCTTTTCGTGGGCCTGCCATAACTTTTTTCCCTCCCTTTGTAGCCCAAAGGTTCCCCGTTCCCTGAAAAGCCATTTTCTGTAGGACTGTGCTTTCCAGCCCTGTCTGCCACAGCCTAAAGGTTCCTGGCACTCACTTTCTTAATTTGTCTACTCTTGGCTTTGAGATCTCTGTAAAAAAGCCCAGCTTTGAGCAGGGCTTGAGACTCCCTTGTACATAATTTGTCCAACTGTTTAAGCCCTTCTCCAAGGCTTTTTTTTTCCTTTTTTTTTTTTAATGTAAGAGAAAACCTAGGCTCTAAGATGAGAAACGGCCATGATTTTCTCAACTTTTCTTGTCCCACAGTCTTCCTTTCTATGATTTACTGCTTGAAGTCTCCTTCAAACAATCTTCCTCCCTCATTTCCAGAATGATGTATATTTTTTTTTTTCCAAAAGGAATGTTTACCACCCTCACTTTCTCCTAGTCTTAGAAGCTTAGTATTTTTCACAAGGGTCTTGACCAACTTTCCCTCATGTCAACAGGAATTTTTGTTACCTCAAGTAGAAGTAAAATCTTAAAATAAATCCTGTATATTCTAGTATATCCTTCAGAGAAATATGATAATTAGGTCCCTTTACCTGCTTCCTGCCTCCAAATAAGAACAAGGAATTTGGTCATTAACATTTAGACACTTACAATGTGCTGTAAATTGCAAATACTTATCATCCAGGTAGTTTCATTGCACATAAAATAAGAAACACATGCAGCAAGTGTGAAAACAGCAACAGTATGTTTTGAACCTGTTTAACTGCTACTAACCACGACAGCAAAAAAACCACAAAATTGAAGGAGGTAAAGGAGCACAGAAATCAAAATTTTGTCTCTCTTCTTCAGTTGGTAAAGGAGTTTTATCTGGTATAACCAAGAGCAGGCAATTTTGAGGATGGTAAAGATGTGCTGTAGGCATGGTGAATTAAAATGAATGTGTAGTTATGCATCCAGTAGGGATTTAAAAAAAGAACAAACTAATATGTTTTACAGATATTTAAGAAGATAAACCTGTTAAAGGGGAAAAGTTCAATTCAGTCTCTGAGCTGGTGTGACAGGGGTAGTGAAGTATGCTCACCATGAATAAAAATAGAAAACTTCTTTGTACAGAAATGAATCAAGAGCTTCTTAAAACACATGCCCTACGGCATTCACTTCCAGCAATTTTGACACATTTGCCCATCAGTATGTGAATCAAAGAGATTAGCTTGAAATTATTTGCCTTGGAGAGAAGGAATACACAAAACAAGAAAAGAGAGAGAAAGATTTTCTTTGCAACAACTTCGATTTTTTGATATTGGAACACCAAATAAACTGTTTTATGTACAAGTTGCCAGGCTGAACAATATTGTTCCCATGTTGAAGTTTCTCCAACTGTCTGCCACGTTTGACTGCATGCAAATAATAATGCTCTCGTGATGAGAAAGAGGAGAAAAAAAACCTGACTAGCATTTCGTATACCAGGAACAAAAATCTTTGATGCTTGAGAAAAAACATGATCAAAACTGCTAAAGAAACTTCTTCCTTTAATGGAAATGTTACCAGAATACTATTTAAATTTTTAAGACAGCAAACAGATAGGCTGGTATCATAAGACATGTAACTACGGGTTGCTGAAATTTATAAATTAACATGATTTTTTTCACTATATCTCATTGATCTTATTCCTCATATTGGTAGATAATAAAACTAATAGAGACTATTCTTCTCATGTCTCCCAAATAACAGATGTTTCAAATGCAACAAAAAGTAACAATTGCTTTAATAATGTTACAAAAACCAAACCAAAACACACCTCCCTAATAGTACCGTCAAAAAATTGCTTCCTACAAATAAAAATAAGGTACAGAAATTAATTATAACAACATTGAGAATATTACAGCATTTAGAGTTTCCTGCATCACTAATCTTTCTGGCTCAGTTCAGCTGTGCTTCTATGACACTTCACGAGCTCCATTTGGACTTTCACATGGTATGAAGCATGGGACCTCTCATTTCTAGTACATAGATAATATAAAGAAATCGAAGGCAAAGAGCAAGAGACAGATGGACAGTCACTGCAAATCTATAGCAATAATGCAGAATTGGTTTTGTGAGATGCAAAATCCTTTCTAACCCCCCACAAACTAATATATCATACTCCTATTTGTAAAAATATACATACATATTAAATATGTTATTCTCTGATATTTTATTCATTTATTACACCACAATAAGTTGTCAAAAATAACTTGTCTCATACGAGGCAAAACATCCCACAGTCTAATAAAAACAATGGCAAAGGCATTTGGTCACAGAACCAAAGTGTTTGTCATCCGTGCTTGCCAGCCACAAATCCCACACCAGCTAAAGGCAGACAAACAGCCTTCTCTTCCACAGTGCCCTGGCAGCTGCCAAAAATCAGAATTGGACAGATCGTACGTAGAAAAAAATTTGGGGAGTTCAAGACAAATTTGAGGCATATGGTCACTGTACTACATATAGTTACCTATCATTCATTATTTTTTTCAGGAAAATATTATTTTTCGTCTTTTATAGTCTAGTTTTCCCCTACTAATGCCTCTTATTGAAATGTTGAGGTCAAATGTGACCATTGCTCGCTGCAGGATGAAGATTTTTTTTAATGATTAGGCCCTAATCCAGCTCCAATTAAAGTCAATGAAAAGACCCTAATAGCTACATTGAACGAGGCACGGTGCCAGCGCTTCCAGACTTTGCAAAAGCCCTAAACAAAGGTGCTTATTGTACAGCGAGTCCCACGTTCACTAATCCAGCTATCTACATCCAGTGAAGTGGTAGCCAGATTTTTGCAAACTGCTGTAACCTTTCTGACAGGCACTGACTGGCAAAAACAATGGCCAGGTTCACTGGAAAACTACTGGAAACAATATGAAACAAAACATAAAACCACATTTCAGTCCTTCATGAATATGAATTATGTTGTCTGAGTTCTTGGTAAAAAGTGCTTGTGAATCTCTATTTGCAAGCAGTGGGTTAAACTGGTTTACGGAAGCAGAACATTAGTACGGAGCAGAGATGAAAGGGAAGCTCGATAAGACTAACAACTCGGAATGCCAAACACCCCAAAATGTGCAAGACCATCACACCTCAGAACACGATGAGTGAGAGCAAAAGTAACCAGCCATTAGCCACCCTTGGCAGTACCTTACATGCTCACTGATGTCTAGATGTGGATGAAACCAACTCATGAGCAGAGGGATCCGTTCTCCCAAGAGCAGGGAGTAGAAGGGATCCAGGTTTGGGAATGCTGCTGTCCACCCTACCCGCAGTGGTCAATATTCACTAGAAAGTGGAAGTGCCAGTGAAGTTGCTGCTCTGGGATGCTGATCTTGATGGACGTGCTGTCTGCTACCACCTTTTCTTGTGAATCTGGTTTGCCATTAGCCATTCCCATTAATCTGCTCTCTGGAGAACATCTCTACCCAAAGCTCTGACCAGAGCTGATAAGTCAGGTCACAGCGAACCCCTACAGGATCCCAGTTCTTTTATAAAGGTTGAGCAGACCACAGATCGCCTCCCACAAAAAAAAAAAAAAAAAAAGGAAAAAAAAAGATACCGAGTGAATCCTCGCTCCCTTCCTTAAAAACCTCCTAAAAAACCAGATTGTCTCTTACAACTCCTTTTGCCAAGGATTCTTCAACTAAAACTGCAGCTACAAATGCTTGCTTTATATGATTTCTTTACCCTGAAGCACAGAACCCAGACGATTGTCCAGAATTTCTCAAACCTAATGAAGACCATCTTTTCTTCAACTTTACAACCAGAAGTCTTGAAAGAGAACTAAAATATGTTTCAAAATATGTTTTTGAATCAAGTTTCTCTGTGTCTGGCGCCTTGGAATCACCTTACCTCTTCTGGAACTTGTATAAAAGGAGTGCTCATACCATTGTGGGCAGCTGCGCTTCTAGCATTTTCAGGGAGATGCTACTTGCCTTCCTTAGACCACAATGTTTTCTTCTCATTTCCACTAAATCAGTTAATAGATGTGCTTGATACAGTCTTCCTGTCAAAGTAGATTCGTGTTAAGTGGTTGTCACCTGCATACGTTAGCAAGGATTTGGGGAGAGGTTGTGAGAAAATAATCTAGTACTATTACAAGGATGGGAGAGCAGGCAATGCAAAGTCAGTCACTGTATTGGGTTTGCATGGGCTGCAGGGGTGGTTTCTGTGAGAACCTGCTGGAAGCTTCCCCTATGTCCAAAAGAGCCAATGTCAGCTGGCTCCAGGATGAACCTGCCACTGGCCAAGTCTTAGTCCATCAACAATGGTGGTAGTGCCTCTGGGATAAAGTATTTAAGAAGGAGGAAAAAACCTGTGGAGGAACAACAGCAGCGGGAGTTGACGAGTGAGGACATGTGAGAGCAACAACTCTGCAGGCACCAAGGTCAGTGAAGAAGGAGAAGAAGGAGGTGGTCCAGGCACCAGAGTAGAGATTCCTCTGCAGCCCATGGTGGAGACCATGGAGAGGCAGCCTGTCCCACTGCAGCCCATGGAGGTTAACGGTGGAGCAGAGATCCACCTCAGCCTGTGGAGGACCCCACACCAGAGCAGGTGGATGCCTGAAGGAGGCTGTGATTCTATGGAAAGCCCAGGAACAGGCTCCTGACAGGACCTGTAGACCTGTGGAGATAGGAGCCCACACTGGAGCCGGTTTGCTGGGGGAACTTGTGACACTGTGGGACACCCACACTGGAGCAGTCTGTTCCTGAAGGACAGCACTCTGTGGAAAGGATTCACTGAAGCAGGTTGTGAAGGACTGCAGTCCATGGGAAGGACTCATGTCGGAGAAGCTCATGGAGAGCTGTCTCCCATGGGAGGGATCCCACGCTGAGCAGGGGATGAGTGTGAGGAGTCCTTGCCCTGAGGAGGAAGGAGCAGCAGAAACAACGTGTGATGAACTGACCACAACGCCCATTCCCTGTGCCCATGCACTGCTGTTGGGGAGGAGGTGGAGAAATCAGGAGTACAACTGAGCCTGGGAAAAAGGGACGGATGGGGGAAGGTGTTTTAAGATTTGTTTTTATGTTCTCACTACCTACTCTGATTTGATTGGCAATAAATTAAATTAATTTTCCCCGAGTTGAGTCTGTTTTGCCTATGATGGTAATTGGTGAGTGATCTCTCCCTGTCCTTATCTCAACCCATGAGCCTTTCATTACGTTTTGTCTCCTCTGGTTGAGGAGCAGAGTGATGGAGCAGCTTTGGTGGGCACCTGATGTCCAGCAAGGGTCAACTCACCACAGTCACTGGCAAGAATATTTTTAAATCAATAAGGTTGCAGTCCCGTCATCACTCAGAGAAGGTATATGTGACACCACCAACACAAAGGAAAGGTAGTGATCTCTGTCCTGATAGATGTTGGATTCACCTTGTTGTGAGTGGCTGTGCTGTGGTTGCGGGACCAAATGGTCTGCTGGTGTAAAATGAACAAATTTCAGAGAAGCCAATGAAGTTGTAACAGTTTAAAGTATCAGAGAATCTGATAATCAGAGAACTTTTAAGTTTTAATGTACTGAAATGTCATTTATCTTTGAATGTATGCTACAACAAGGAAATACTAAAAATATTACCAATAGATATTATCAACCAGTTCAGAAAGCTTCTCCCCTTTCACTGCAATGATACAAGAGGCTTAAGAACAAAGACATTACAGCTTTACAAATAGAAAACCAATAGAAAAAAAGGAAAAAATAATTATTTCTGTACAGAACTGACATGGTGTAAAAGCCCTCTGTCAGCAGACTCTTCCTATGGTGCTGTCAGTGGTCTCTACCTTGTTATGCTGCAAAGAGTGAGTGGTCTCGGTGTCAATACAGTGCTCTAGAACTGAAGACGTTTGGAGAGCAATTCCTGGTTTGGCAACAGGTGAAACACGACTCATAATCTAGCACTCATATAATTTTGTCTTTTTGAAATGTTTAATTGTAAGACAGAGGCTGTATCCTGTTGGGGTGGAACAGATCAGTAGAACAGGAACCTGCTCTTGCTCAGCTAAGACCTCACTACTGTAACTTCATAGTGAAACAAATAACATCATCTACATCTTTCGTCTAAGTGTTAGAGTTCTTAAATGTAGGCCCCAAAAGGTTCTTCTGGTTTCTAATAGTTAATTGAGGTTACGTGCAGGGCCATCTCTCCAGAACAGATTGTTCCCAGAGACTCTATTTGTTAACAGACTGAAAAGGGTAAAAAGAAACTTAGTTTGAGTTGTGGGTTTTAGTTTAGTTGCGGGGTTTTTTTCTTTTTTTTTTTCCCCCCGAAAAAAAAAAACATATTGTATTTCTTTGTGAATCTCTAGAATAAATTATTGCAGCACTCTGAATGTAGAGAGCAGAACTTTTTGTATGCTATGCCAACTGCCTACAGACAAAGTTTTAGAAGAGTAGGTGCTATATTAAGTCCACATCACAGTGTTTGTTGTGCGTTTGCCAGGTCCAATTAAGCAAGATTTATCAAGGCTGGCAACAATCAGCTTGTTTCATCTGCTCATTGAAAGGCCTGATCCATATTTTCTGTGAGAAAATTAATGGTTGGCCTGACTTAGAATACTGATCACCACTTCAGGTAAACAGTAAAACATAAAGAAAGCTGAAGAGACCAGGACTGTCTGTGCAGTTTATTATACTATATGCAAAGTATTACAGTTAATATTCTTTTTTGTTTTTTAGTTTTTGACAGGCAAAACATTATTAATTAAGTAGCAACAAAACGGCCTGGATATAACCATCATGTACAACATAAAATTGGCAAAATATTGCTTTTTTTTTCTGTCAGCTGGAATCTGGGATACTGTTTATCATCTTACTGGAAATATTTAACAAAACCACCATAATATCAGTTATGTAGCAGGTACCCAGTCTAAGGGATACTTTACTAGCTGTCTACCCAGCCTTCCAATTTATCGACTGGCTTTTGTTGGTGGCTGTACGGGAACGTCTTAAGAGCCCATTGAAAGTTGTGGCTCTAGAGCATTAGAGAACAGATTGGTGCAGCAGTGTCAGGATCAATCACAGAATAAGTTACACTTAACGTTGACACTTTTAGTATTGCCCACTCTACAGAAAACATCGTGTGACAAAGTATGGAATAATGGAAAGATATTGTGCTACAAAAAATGTTGTGACAAATTCTTATCGTTGTAAGAAACATAAAACTTGTGCTCCATTATTCAAGGCACATAGCCTCCCAAAGTGACAGGCACTTTTTTACCTACCTCTTTCCCTCTGGATTATACTGGCTGCCACGAATACAACCCAGTCCTTTAAATGGGAAGCTGTAGCTCATTCGTCTGACAGCCTGGAGAGGCTGATTTCTTCTGCCATTGCTTACGTGATGGCCATCTAGGAACACTTCACTGGCCGTTCTGCCTTTAGGAGAGCTCACTGATCAGCTGAAAGCTAGTGGAAGTTTGCTGACTCTTCCAAAAGACAGTTTTTGTGTTCTTAAGCTGCTTGCTAGCCAGCTTGATTTCCAGCATTAGTACTGTTCCAAAATGAAGACCACAGATGATGTGACATAGCTAACATTCCTGTAAATGAATACTGACAGTACTGAGTTTACCAAGCTTTGTTATCTAAAAATCTAATTAAGTATTTTTTTTTGAAAAAAGATCTGACAGCAGTGATTTAGAATATGACAACTTTATTTATGTCTCTAAAAACAATCTCTGGAAGAAAACAAAGTCTGATGGAGAAAAAAGTTGTGCCTGTTTGGTCCTTTGAGCTCCACTGAAGCAGGTTTTTTTTTGACTACCGACAGCTCACATAAAGACTATACTAAAATTACTTGTTGAGCTACCTGAAAGAACACAACAGAGAACAAGACTTCACGAGTGAAATAAATTTCATTAATTTCATATTTTATTCTTTTTGTGCCTCAAAGAAACAACTCAAGATCATTTTTAATACCGGGCTGTGGCCTCCCTTCTGCACAATTCATGACAGTAAATAAGAGTGTACTGTTCCCTTCCCCATTAATCCTCCTTTCCAGTGGGATTCTTAATTTTGCAATTTCTATTGAATAGGCAGATTTAAAGTAATGAATGACCAGCAACTCAAGAAGGGCCCAGGTCTATTCTTCACTCCCAAGTAAATTTGACAGGGGACAACTCTTGTCTGATTGTTCCTCAGTACTCTTGCTCCAGTGGAGTCACCGAAATCCTCACAATGAATCTTAATCCAGGCTCTGATGTGACTGAATTTTAGATGCCTGGAATTAGGGACTGCTTAACTAGACTGCCATGTATGACCCACATCCTTTGGATGCTATTTATAGAGACAAACAGACTTGCTAGGGGCAGGATGAGACTTTCTGTCTCAGGCACATGTATTTACGAATTTCCTATGGGCTTTCTACTCAGTCATGCTAATTTCCAGCAATAGTGTTGCTACAGTTTCTCTCTTTTCTCCTTCTCTATAGCTTAATACTTTTCTGATCTATGCAATGATTATTTTTCTTCTTTTACTTTACTTCGACCTCTGAGATTACTAGTAAACCCACAGCGTTTGCTAACAGACACCTCCATTTCCTGTCCACTGAACCTATCTAACCAGCATATAGTTTGTTCACAGTGGCAAACTGTAGTAATTGCATGACACTCAGTGGCAAATACTGAGGTAACTGTAAAAATGTCATTTTATTAATAAAGCAAATAATAATAATGGAGGCTATTAAGTTAGGATGTGCTGTACCTCTGCCAAGTATCTTTCTTGCTTCTTCTTCAAAGGAACTGCATATGAAACAAGAAAGCATCAATTTTTAAGCAGTGCACTACATATGAGTTGAGAATCCTCCTGCGTCCCCTAATCAGGCACTGAACAGGGCACTCTTGGGTACTATTCTGAAAATATACCTCTAAGTTATTAGTCATGTTTGTTGTGGCTGTAAGTGTTGATTTGTTATAGACAAAGACAGTACATGCTTTGTCAGAGCATAAGATCTGTACGAAGAATACACAGTAGCCACTACTTTCCTAGTAGCTGAAGACAGAGAGTTATTTGCATTGTTGTCTATCTAGAAGTATGTTATAGTGTTCTGTGAATAGAGGAAACAAGTGGCAGTATGAATGACACATTCACTATTATACACTCACCATATAATAAACTCCTCTATTCCTATTTTCCAGGACAGCTGGAGGATATCCTATCACTATTACATCGTAGCCTGTTACACAACTGAAAGAATAAAGTCTGGACGCCATATCATTTAAGTTCTTGCTCTTTCTGCTGTGCCTGGCCTGTTCTGTGTTCTTTGTATTTCTTCCCAGAGACAAACACAATATTGCATGACTCTACTTGCTTATTTGGAATTTCATGGCTAATCTTTCTATCATATTCATCTATCAAAACATGAAAGTTGTTCAATTCAGTTAGAAATGTCATAAATGGAAAAAGGGATTTTCACAACCTACCAGTTACAGTTGCTCAGTTACTTCTACTGTGTGACATGTATTTATCAGAATCACATGCCTGTTAAAAGCAAGGGACTCATTTTGTGTAAGTCTGATTCAGTGTTCCAAAAGTCCAGTTTCAACGTCAACTTCAACAAACCACTTAGGGCTGTGTTATGTTGTCTGCAGGAGCACTCCTGAGCACTTGCAGTTCAGTGGTTAAGTACTACGCTAGAACTGACCTCAGGCAAAGTGGTTACAGACTCCCACGAACTGGAGAGAATGGAAAGTCTGTTTTGTACAATATTGATTACTTACCTAGATGCCTAGATTTGTGTATAGCTTTATGTAATGTGTATACATATTATATGGCACCATATGATTTTTTTTCTGGAGAATTTGCTGAGGAAGTCAAACACCAAACAACAAGTATCAAGAACATTTCTGTATTAGTATTCTGTGCCTCTGTTGTTTTTTTTCCCCTAACAAAAAAATAGTTATCACCTCCTTTAGCCTCTCAAGACAGTTATTTAAAGACTCACTAAGAACAAAACAGTTGTTGTGAAGGACGTAGAGTATTCCTGGAAAAAAAAAATCAAGATTCAGTAGCAAGACAGACCTCTCCCAGGTTCTTGGCTTAATCTAGGTAGTTTAAGATTACAGCTTCAGTGTTACAGTTTTGCCACTCCTAAAACACGAACAGCGAGCATTTCGGGTGGTACAATAGCTGAGATATCTTGACACTGATGCAAGTATTCCACAGGGCAGGGATGCTCTTAATGCAGTCAGAGGGACACATCTCTCTCTACTCAACGCTTGCATCAGATATTGCATTGCCCTTCCTAAAGCCTGAAGTTTTAAATAACTGATTTTGAGCTGTGTCTGCTGCTTATATATATAGAAAAGAAGTTGGGATGTATATTGTGTCAGGAGGCTGTTGTTCACAAGGATTATTATTTATACAACACATCTTAGATATCAAGTGTTGCACACTGTTATTTTAGTCCTATGTCTTTTTTGAGTCTTCTGCTCAAAAGAATATTGTACTATTCCACCACCGCAGATAATTGCTAAGTCTTTTAATTTATAGCCTTGCAAGATAAGCTAGGGTAGAATAGTAGGAAAAAAACCAAGACCTACAATTAGTGGAGGTTAAGAGTGTTTCAGTGTGCTTTCCAAACCTCTTAAGCTGCCAATGTAGGTGTAGCAGTTAATTTTACAATACCCAAATCTCTAATAAAAACGTTTGATCTGCAATTTTATCATCCTTTTGAAAAGACATTTTTGTGGAACTCAGAAGCAATACATTTATGTTTTCAAATGACACTTTTAATGGCTAAAAGACCTAAATATATATAATGCACTAACTTTTCATAAAAAATCTTCTAAGATATCGTTGAGAGAGTATTTTTCTTGCTGCAAAAGTCAATAAACGTTGAATGCTATTTATGTTTATAACTTTTGGCTGCCCTGCTAAAAAACTTCTTGAAAGCAAATGTGTGGTCTAAAGACAGTTTTTAAGATCACTTTTTTTTTTCACTTTTCACAGCCATTTTGAATTTCAAAGGTTTTTAATACAACAAGTTACCTGTTCTACTTGTGTTGGCAAGACAGGATACAATGCGTAAGACATTGTATAAAACTGAGACTTTAAGTAGCCAAACCAACAATGAACCAGCTTAAAAGTTGTCACTCTGCAGAAACACTTTTTTACTCTCTTTTATACCTTGACTTCTTTGGTCACCTTTCTGTTTTCATCACCTTTCTTTCTACTAGATTGTTTTTCTTTACCTATTTAGCACCTTTTCCCTTCCTCTGCCAAAATGCACACTGAAATTAGTTTATTTAGCCTTTTTAAAAAATAATAAGTTCCACCTCAATTAATAAAGTTCCAGATTCTTCCACTGTCTCACTCTGCAAAGAACCTTATCCCATACAGTTTAATTTCTAGACACTATTTGTTAAGGGCAGTTGAGGACAACAGAACCAGAAAAAAATGTAAACAAAAACAAACATAGAGTTTTATTGCACATTTTTATCTTCTATTAAAGTAAATTATGCCCTAAATTGGGTTTGAAGTTTTTATACATCTTCCCAAAATATCAGGATTGAGGGTTTTTTTTGCATCTTTGTCTTTTATTGTGAAACTGTATGTTCCAAACAATTTAAAAACAAACACATTGGTGATCTACACACTCCAGATTTCAGCATTTACAGTAGGAAATGAAGTAGTGACACAAATTTGATTACCTTAGTGCATGAAGACCATAGAAGGCTGCAAAAATTAACCTATTTTAGGCTTACCACTACAGTGCACTTAAAAAATAAGCTGGGGAGAGAGGAACAAGTCTTGATAATGACTGTAGTCTCAGCTAAATGAAATCCAGGTCTGGAATGCAGTCACTAGCCAAAGATATGATTATTACTTAGTTAATGAGTAGGTATGATTGCACGGGAACATGCTCTTCTTCCCCTCGTTTCTTCAGTGAAAATTGGCTATTACAAATCTTTCACCCTTTCAGTGATTGACATTTCTGCAATGTTTAATCTGCTTAATACCTGTCCCTGTTCTTCCTGACCCTCATAATGAATTGAGTCCTGAAGGTTCTCTAGTTGAAATAAGGACCTATGCTTTGCAAAGCGCCACCTCCATCCCAAGAGGTTTACAATCTCAACAGATGGCAAAAGGTTAAAAGAAAGAGACTATTTCATCCTCATTCAGCAGACGGAGCGTTGTGGCCTAAAGTGTGTGGGTCATTTCCTCAAGTCTCTGGCGAAGTAGTTATTAAATCACATCTCATACATCTCACTTCAAGAACTCTTAGTCATAGAATTTCCTTGTTGAAGATTCCTGCTAAACAAGGAAAAAATAGTTTTGTAAGAAAATTATGTGTAATAGTCTAGTGGGAAACAGCAGTATTTGCTGAGGGCAAATCTGCTATAGTTCCTTGCTTAAGGATGAGACAGCACCTGGGAGAGGAAGGCTCCTTGGCATAGGAAGAAATCCAGGGAACAGGAACAAGGATGGCCAGAAATGACTCAGACAAATTAATCTGAATCATGGCTTTGCCACTGTGCTTTCTTGAAGGTTATATAAAACCATTGTAGACACTACTTTTCTGTCCCTAATATTAGGAATGTGCTTGCTAAAAAATCTCAATATTGAGCCAAAACAATGTCTGCTACCAGGCAGACTAAGGGCTTGGCAGCAGTCACAAGCTGAGGTAGCAGCAGGCCAGAGAACTCTGAGGACTAAGAAGAAAACACACACATACAAATACATCTGCTCGGATTTGCTAATGGTGGCTCTCAGCCAGACCACCGGTATCGGAGTGCCTGATAGTGACTGAAAAGTGACAGTAGTTATAAAGCAAATCACAAAGACACAGCTATTTGGAGTGGCAATAATTACATAACTGGAAATTATTTATTTTTATGCATTTAAATGGCAACAGCTTAAATAGTCCTCGGATTTGACGCTGTCATCAGAAACAGCTCAGAGCAATAAAAGACAAAATGTAAAAAACCCAACACATAAGGTAGGAAAACCAGAGAAGAGAGAGAGCAGACTTAAACAAAACTCTTATATTCACACTCGATAAACTCTCTCCAAATATCTACTCAGAATGACAGTATTTGTAAGATGCTCTGCGGATCTGGTACGCAAGTTTTATATAGCATGATTGGGTTGATCGGTTTTATACCTCGTGATCATGTTGATTAAAGGAGAATTTTTTTATATTTTTCAAGACATAAGTAACATCTATAATAATGCTTTGTGCAGCATCAAGTATTGCATCAATGTGTTTTAGCTAACTTTAATCTTCATATAAAGAATGAAATGTTTTTTTATACTGAACAAATTTCTGATTCCTCCCCTCTACCTTCTGCTCTTCTGCTCTGAGATTTCATGAACCCAAATTTGTGATGTCATTATGTTTTACCTGGGAGGTGTGATGTGGAAAAAAAGGAGACTTGTTGGTTGTTGGGACAAGATTTATCTGTATTGCTTGGAACAAACTGAATATTAACGTATTTTAAACAGTAATTCATGTTTAAGGATTGCAGAAATGTACAAATTTCTAATTTAATATCAATACATGACTTACAAATTACTGTAAACATCAAACTTGTGAAGCAGAACCCAACAAAAAGAAACCAGCAAGTAATTTAGGAAGTGTTTGGAAATCCAGATCTTCCATTTATTGTGCTGTCCATGGAGTACACTTTAAAGTACAAACTTGTGTGCTTAATGTACATTAATTCACTGACATAAAAGTAATGGGAGACTAATTTTATGTACCTTTTAAAAAAATTCAGAACGTTCTGTGCCAAATTTGGAAGTCAGTTGGATTTATATGAGTGCTTGAGAGCAGAATATGTTCATCATCAATCAAATTCAAGGATTGACAGGATACAGTATTCTGCAGAGAAGTCCTATAGACATGTAAGTTCCCCAGCACACAAATACACCATTTATAGGACAGCATGTGATTTAAAATCAAGATTTAAATCATTCTTCGTGAGTACTTTTTAGAAAAGATTGAATTGATAGATATTACCATAACCTTGACAGTCAACTATTCTGAAAAGGAATGATTTGTGTCACAGCTGAAATTTATAGAGTTTCTTTTTTTTATTATTTCATTGGCTGCCATAGGACTGAAGCTTCTCCCATCTATGAAAAGTTTTAGGTGTCCAAAGTTGAATGCAGATATATCAACTGATAAACAAACTAAGGTGAAACACCATATATACTAATTGCTAGCAGTCTTATGAGCCTCTTTTGGTGATTATGTGGATTTATACCTAGGTAAATTGCTGCAGAAAATATTGCCTTTTTGTTAAAAACCAGAAAAGTGAGGAGCCTTTTTTCCCCTAATATATAAGCTCCCATTTCCTAGTACAGTAGACTTCGTGAGCATCACCTGTTTAAATTTCAGACAGAAGACTAAATTTTGGTCACTCTTATGCCAATGAGGTCATTGTAGTTAATCCGATCTGCTGTTTGTTAAACTGTAATCAGTCCTCTCACCCTTGCAACAGAACTTGAAGTCAACAACAGCTATTGCTGTTTAAACTTTGATATTTAAAAATTTGATGGGAAACTTTTGGTGGATATAAACCAAATTTCCTTACTTTTGATCATTTCATATATATGAAGACAAGCCTACATGAATTATGATAAATAATGAGTCTGTTGAACAGAAATCTCGGCTGAATGAGACGAGTTTTGGAGGCAGAATTTCTGGTCACTTTGATTTTGAGAGTACGCAGCATTGTAAAATAAGTCTCAGAGTCTTACAAAACACAAACAAAATACTGTCTTAAAAAAATTCTGAACTATATTCACAAGGGAATAGCATATTCTAATACACACATTCATTATGCAGGTAACTATCGCCAAGCACTTCCTAACAAATTTGAAGCAAAATATTTAGCAAACCAGGATTTTTTGCTAGTCACCTTCAAAAAAGAGTCATATTACCCAACTTTAGGCATCAGTTTCTCTCGTGCTTTACTGCTTTATCAAATTCTTATACTCAAAATAAATCTGTACAGAAGGGCATAGCAGAACTATTCAGGATACATATAATATGTCTGTGCGCACATCTGCGTTTGCAAATTAGCTTGCCAGCACTCTTCAATCCCAAATCAGTCCCAGTTATACCTATTACAAAACCCATGACATTCACAGTTCCTGAAAGAGTGCTGTCTTGTAGCTGTCTATCCAATTTTCAATATATAGATAGGGTTTCCATCAGTGAAGTATTACTAGCAGCCCTACAGACAGTAGGCACGAGGCAAAATACATAATGTTCCACATCCCATCAGCTTACATTAATTTTCTTTGTATCTCAGAAAGTTATCACTGTAAATTTAGTTTCAGGAAAATATTCATTCTTATACTATCTCTGTTAAAAAATGCAAAATATTTTTGCATAAAGTTACTGAGGTACAAGGAAAAATAGAATAGCTTTTCGTTCCTCAAAGTTATATTGAATTTGTCTATGAGAGAGCAATCAGATACATCTTCATCTATGTTAAACATTCAAAAATATAAAAAAAACCCTTGAAATAGGAAATATTAAAATGTGTGTTACGCCCTATTAAACAGCTATTCAACTTTCTGACAAACACATGCCTGGCAAGAGCCAATTTTTGAGATGTTTTTAAGAACAGAAGCTTGGACCCTGTGGAGTACTTTTCTGATCAATCAGATCATAGCACACAGTTGCTGTTAAAGATGGCAGAGCTTATTCAAAGAAATCAATTCTGTAAAGTAAGTTGCTCCACCTGGAGAGATGGAAGTAGCATAATTGGAAAAGAATTATTGGAACCTGGGAGACTCTAGCAGCAGTTAACTCCTAGGTTATAGCAAAGTAGCTACTGGGCGTTGAACTGTTTATGGTTTGTGATGAATGTTTTTCCAAACGCAAATGATGTCTGAGAACATTCTGGGATAGACGTGCTATTCTTCCCGCTTAGGGAAATCAGAAAGCAACGCATTCCCGTACTGTCTGTTGTAGAAGTCCTGTGCACTTCTGGCTGGTGATACAAGGGAACAGACAGAAAATTCCTGATGTAAAACTGACTGAAAAATATGATTAATTATAAATTTTAAGATAATATCCCATTAATTAGGGGAGTGAAAGAGATACAGCAATTGCATCTTGTACAGTGTAATGTATTATGGAGTGAGGGTTGATGGTATGAGAGAATCAATGCATACAAACATCCAGCCATATTTCCTTGAAAAGTTGAGATTCTCATATTAAATAAATATAAGACTCCATAAAGAAATTAGAGAAGACCATAAATTTACTTGGATGCAATCCGACTGAGTCACAAAGACACCGGGAAGAGAACAAGAATATTTCCAGGATGTCTGAATTCGACATAAATGTGATTTAAATTAGAAAAAAAATGGAGATAGCTTCTCTCAAGCAGAAATGATCCTTCTGATCATATGAATTATGATTATCTAGGCAGGGACATAAGGGAAACAGAGTACGTTTCTCAAGAAATGAGTTGATTAATCACAACAAACAATACTTCAAACAGGTAAACATATCACAACACTGCAACACATCTAGGGATCTCTCAACAAAGACTGGAGTAAAGGCAAGTTCAAATGTGACTGAACAATTACAGAGTCATAAATACTTGAACTCAAAAGGGATAACTCACATAACTAATTTTTTTTTTCAATTAACTTTATTTTGGATTTCCTCTGTCTTTAGATCTCAAAATGAAATTACATTTTGAACTATTGTCGGTGAGCAAAGATCTGCAAACTAAACCTACTGTGATGCACAACACAGAGATGCTGTAAGAGAAGCTGGGTAGACAAAAATGGTAGACAAAGATTAGGGCGCTGCTTCAACCTTCTGTTCAGTGTTCAGAAGAGCATGATGTCACCTGCCTTAGGAATAGTGGAGTATCATTCACCACTTTGACAGCAGTGCTAGATAAAATACTCTAGATAGGAACCTCTGGGAATTGACAAATTGAAAAGTTGATGAAAGACATCCAAACATTTTAGATGGCCTTTGGTAACCTTAAGAGCAGGAAATCAATTATTCTTGTTATTATTTGATACATGACTGTCCATAGTCAGTGAGTATACAACATTTTGAAGGCTGTAGTTCAAAAGGTTTTGTGACTGGCTGAAATTCAATAACAAAGGATTCTCTTCTGGGGTATCATCTGTTGGAATGATTAAATTTCTTTCTTCCCAATGTTGGTCCCAAAATAAGCCTGGATACCAACTTTTCAGTCTTTAGTTTAAAATCATAATTTAAGTAGTGAAGTCCTATTAAAGACAAAAACGCCTGTCTCCCAGATATCTGCAAGTAAAAAAAAAAATCAAGATGATGTTCTGGAGATTTCAAAGAATTTCCCCACACCTCCCTGTACTTTCTGGCTCACAAAACCAAAATCAGTCAAATCGCAATACGCCAGCCCCGAGGGAAAGTGAGAATTAATTATGTCAGTTAGTCAACTTACAAGCCCTTGTTTTTTTTTAAGGGAAAGTGGCTTTCTGCTTGCACAAACAAGAGCATAAGCAATCTTTAATCACAAAAGAGCAGATGAAATAATGGTCACATATTTTGAGTTTGCGAAAGTAACCTGCAATTATAGTAATTGTTTTTTATATATTATTACCTTGAAAATTCTGGGCCTCGGTTGCTGCTGGCCTTTCCCCAAACACAAGTGGAGGCTTTTCAGATGGACATCCTCTACAGCGTCAAATCACATCGACAGGTTCTGTTAGCACTTACTGTTCCCTGCCGGCTTTCTCAGCAGAGAAACAGCAGCAGAAAGAGATACTGAGGTTAGAGTTCATGCATTTTCTTCCCCTTTTAGGAGCTGGCAAAGCAGGAGAAGTGAACGTGTCTAGCTTACAGATCAGTTCAGAGTGAGCTTCACGGCAGCGCAGAGAGTAAGACCCGGCAAGTGATGATACCCTGGGTTTCTTTGTGATAGTTTTTGCCCAGAGAGTGCTCTGCTGTACAAAGAGTGAAATTCAATCTCTATTTTCTTCCCTCCTTACCTCTAAATCACCTTAATCACAAAAGAGCAGATGAAATAATGGTCACGTATTTTCAGTTTGTGAAAGTAACCTACAATTATAGTAATTGCTTTTTATATATTATTACCTTGAAAATTCTGGGTCTCGATTGCTGCTGGCCTTTCCCCAAACACAAGTGGAGGCTTTTGTTTTGAAGTAATAACAAGGAGCATTGTGGTGATTTATTCTTTTTGCTTAGTTCACCTGTTGAAGAGAAGAGAAGAGAAGAGAAGAGAAGAGAAGAGAAGAGAAGAGAAGAGAAGAGAAGAGAAGAGAAGAGAAGAGAAGAGAAGAGAAGAGAAGAGAAGGAGAAGAGAAGAGAAGAGAAGAGAAGAGAAGAGAAGAGAAGAGAAGAGAAGAGAAGAGAAGAGAGAAGAGAAGAGAAGAGAAGAGAAGAGAAGAGAAGAGAAGAGAAGAGAAGAGAAGAGAAGAGAAGAGAAGAGAAGAGAAGAGAAGAGAAGAGAAGAGAAGAGAATAGCACAATCCTGTGTGCTCTATTACAGACCCCAGTGGAGATCTGCAGCAACTTTTAGGGATTCATGTGGTAAGACACCACTGCAAGGGTGAGGCTTTACACTGCAGTTTGCCTTCAGGGAAACTAAATTTTCAGGGAACCTCATTAGAATTTCTACATCTTTTGTAATAAATCTTTTTGAAGAAAGAGCGGGATATGCAGCAAAAGTAAGGTCCTTCGGCTTAGATGAGAACAGAATTGATTTCCTGAAACATACTCCATCTTCTTGAGACCGGGAAGAAACATCTACTAACTTAAAAGCTGAGAGTGTATGTCACTGAAGGTCTAACGATTTAACTGCTTTTCTTTTGCGTCCAGAATGTTTCAACTGATGGATGACAGAAATGAGAATTTGCAGTGGCCATTCAAGTGCTTTTGCAAAGACATAAGATCAACAGTTATGTATAGTGAATTGGGGCTGATAGTCTGCTGATGAAATCAGGGCTACTAAATTGTACCATTCTGGTTTACACTCCATACAGCAATGGCACTCTGTTTAATCTATTTTAAAACAGTCCAAAATAAAGTTCGTTCTTCTTTTATCTTAACATATTTCATGTTGAAAAAAGAGAAAATTTAAATTATATCCCCAATTTATTCAAGAGAATGAAATAAGGTAATGACTGAAACAGAACTCTTATGCAAAACGAACTAACCAACACACCAGCCAAGCAAGCTGAAAATAACCAATGTATAATTGTGGAATTAAAGGACGTATCAGAAAGTACAAATACTTAAAAGGAAATACCTTAGTGCTTTGCTTTCAATATATTGCTCTTTAAATAGAAAATTTAAATGTAACTTTGAAAGAGCGAACTAACCAAAACAAGAATCCTGAAGTCTGAATCAACATCCATATTTCTCTCCCGCACAAGAGCGGATCATTTAGCTACACAGTGCAAATGTCTGTCACTTCAATAAACAGAACAAAAGGTCATAGCGCGCTGACATATGGAGAGCTATCCATAAGCTGGGAGGTTATAGTTTGGCATTGAATTTCAGAGCTATATGCAAACAGTTGAATAAATTCAGAATTGAACTACATGCAAAAATCAGAAAAAATATTCAGGAGCTACAGGCATGTCTGCTGGCTACAGAATCCATTTGCCTCCCGTCCTTATCCAAGTCCCTTTTAATACAGTTGATTCCTGCTTCTCTAGGCTGTGTGGCTTGATACATAGAAGCAGTAAAAACAAAGAAGGGTTTGTCTGCCTGCTTTTAGTGGCATGTAGACATAATTTCAAGGGAGATTCTTCATAAACCTGGAAGGAGTCTGCTCATTAATGATGGGCTGTGTGAAGACCTCCCCTCTGTTCAGCACCTGTGAGACTCTGCCTTTAGTACCACGTCCAGTTAAGGGCTCCCCAGTACAAGAAAGACACTGACATACTGAAATAAGTCCAGCAAAGGGGCATCAGGAATGTTAGAGCGACAGGATGTAGAAGAGACAGAGACAGCTGTTCGGCCTTAAAGAGAGAAGGCAAAGGAGAGACACAACTGCTGTCTACATGTACCTAATGAGAGGATGCAGTGAAGACAGATCCAGTGTCCCAGAGGCATGCTGTGGAAGGACAAGAGAAAATGGGCGCAAGTTGGAACATGAGAAATTCTGACTCAATACACGGAAAGTGTTTTTATCATGAGGTTGGTCCAACACTGGAACAGGGACCCAGAGAAGCTGTGGCTCTATTGTTTTCTCCAGGCTGTGCTTTTTCACAAGTACCCCTTAGGGAGGGCGGTTAATTGCTCTGACAACAGCAGGCTACTTTTGGCCACCACTTCTCCTGAAAGTCAGATGTTTCCTCCTCTGTCGTGTGACAGCACATATCCAGTTCACATGATGTGGTATGTGCCTTTATGGAAAAATAAAAAATCTTTATGGAAAAAAAAATCTTGGGGAGCAGCCTGCTGTAACTGCAGGCACTTGTTCACCTGCAGCCTCATTCACAGGAGCATCTGCGCAAGGATGAGGAAAACAGCGATGGCTTGCCTGGTACTTGCAGAAGTACTCCACGCCTGTTCCTAACCTTTCTCAGGAGCAACGTGAGCATGGGCAGGAGCTGTGTACTCATTGACCTCGCTGTGCACTTGATCAAACTGATCTGACTGGAATGAAGGTGGTAGCTCAGTTTACAGCTCTTCTCTGTTGGGTGCCAGTGATCTACTTTCAACTCCACCTTGTCTCTCTGGGCAGATTTCATTCTGTCTCCAGGGGCTTACTGCTTCTCCCACCTAAGACTGAATTATGCCTTGTTACAATTTTATTCCCTTTCTGGATGAAAACTGATTTTTCTGATGCTGTTTGTCCTTGCTCGAGAAGCCTAATTGTATTTTACTTATTGATTTTTGAGAGGTCTGTCCATGTAATTGCAAGTATTTCTGTATCATTACATTAAATCCTTAGGATGTGGTTTCCCATAGGATGGATGCACAGTACAAGATGCATGGTACTGGTGCAAGTACAGCTTCTTCTTGGTAATTTATGAGAATATGCAATACTATTATAAGCAGGATAAACATGTCTTTAATAAATATTTATATTCCTTCTGTCTAGATTTCTAAACAGGCATTGTCATAACTACAAAAATCATACACACACAAGCTTTTACTCAGTCTGGAAGCTTTTTGGAACAAATGCTCACTCTTAGTGCTATTTCATGTGATTTGACATGATTGAGTCATTTAAATATTCTTTTAATGTAAATAACAATTAGAAGTTAAATCAAATATTATTTCTAAAGCTATCCTTATTTGTGTAAGTGATGTCTTTTTATAAACAGATTAAATATGGGAGTATTTGAATGTGGGATGGATTCTTATCATGAGGCATACTAAGTTTATATATAGCAATGCTGGTTTTAGAGATATTTACAATAATCTGGGATCAAGAATATTTTAAGTCCAATGTTTTAAGTGATCAGACTGTATTTTCAAAAGCTGTTATTCCAAAAAACATAGGATTTGCTGTTTTTTTAAAAAAGTATGCAGACACCAACAAATGCTGCTTACAATGTTCTGTAATTCTATTAGATAGAGTAGCCAAATCAGTATTTCTAACTGCTTATTTGTAAATCTATTTGGCAACTAGGGAAAAAGTTTAGCTGACAACCAATTATTATCGGATCCTTAAATTTTCTTTCACAGGAGAAGTCTGATTATGTTGAAATGTGTAGAGTGCTATAGCTATACCCTGTGTACTCAGCTTCACCTTGCTTCGATACATTAATTTTTCAATAATTCCTCAAATACGCCTTTCACCGCAACCTTGTTTTTTGTAAGGATTATCTGAAATCTGCATAGGATGAATCTTCAGTGACACAACGTTAAACATTGGATAAGTGACTACAGCTTTCATCCTGTATGTGAATTAAAGGTTAGCCCTGTTAGGATTTTCAGCTTTCCTAAGTTCATTGGCTCTACTTCATCTCAAAGTGTGCGTGTGTGTATATATATATATATACACACACAGTCTTTATATTTTATTTAATATATATACACACATATGCACTTTATGTTTGATATATATGCAGGGTTTTTTTTCCTCCCCTAAGATATATTTTCTAATGGCAGATCTGTCCTGTCCCATACAGGACATTTCACATCCACGATGCATTTGCTGTGACCCCTGAGGTAGCAACGGTATGGTTACACTGTGCAGCATAGCTGAGGATTCTCTCTATGACACAACATGAATTCTAAAACCAGCCTAGCTGCAGTAGCTCCACATTGCGTGTAATCTCATTAGCCTGGGTCTTAGCTCTTCTGACAGAGCAGTAATGAATCTGTTTCAAGAACTAGGCTGGTTAGTGTTTTGACATCCCAGCACCAAGATCTGTCGTGCAAAGATTTTAGATGGATTTAATACCAAATGGATGGGAGATTCTCACCTAGTAGAAGCTACTATCAAAAATCCAGACAGCAAACAGTACTTGCCACACTAATAGTAAAAGTCTGAGACCTGGTTTTCACCTGGTATAAAATGGAGTAGCTAAGATGTGATGAAAATGATGAAAATATCAAAAATTGATCTAAATGTAAAATGACTTTTTTTTTTTTAATGGAGTAAAGAATACGTTTTTCTAATACCTAATGCAACATGGTTGTGTTTTAGTGCACAATATTTAGTTAACACTGCTTTTGACATTAGAACTGGCAAGCCATTGGTCACATAGGTTTTTTGTTTTAATGCTGTAACAACTAGTGTTGTTCACTCTAAATAATGGCTACATGCTGGAAGGGAAATATCATTCCTTCTTTTTATTTAAAAACATACAGGTAATAGGTTACATTGAATTGTTTTTGTGTATTGCTCTTCTTTAAGCACAATATCATCTAGAGGACACCATATTTGCTCTGAACATTCAGAAATGTTCTTGTCCTTTAAGGTTTTTCTCTTTCAGGATTCACTAGTCCTTATTTTGACAATCTGATAGAAGTATACCAGTCCTACATCTATTGTATTCTCTGCCTTTTTTTTAGAAACGGGTCAGGCACTATTGTACTCTAAGAATAAATACTCTTCCCTCCCCCCCCCACCCCCTTAGATTTTTTTCTGTCCTCTTCGTTTTCTTTTCCTGTGTGGGTGCTCACATTCACTGGGCTCCTTGCCAAGACCTCTTTCCCTTCTGTGTGCCAGTAGGAATCAGGATCTTCATCCTTTTCCCCTAACACTCTGAAAGAGAGCTTCTACGCTGCAGCTCTGCCTCCAGAGTTTGCTTTAAAGAGAGGAAGTAGTGGTTACCCAGAGCTCTGGATAACAGGTAAACCACTAAATGGAGCATCCAGAACAGGTCACACATTGTGTTCTTCAAGGGAGAAAGGCATTAAGACCAACTTCCCAAGGGATGAGTGGAATCTCCTACTTCATGCCAGCTTCCCTGACATCAAACAATGAGTCCAGCTGAAGGCTTATGTGTGAAGGCTTTATTCTCCTTTTGACCAGTCCAAACAAACAAACCATCCAGCGCTTGGATTGTGCACCTGAGAAACAACCCTTGAGGTACTTAGTACTCATGTCACACCAACTTGGAAACTGACTTTTGGCCTACGTGGTCGGAAGTCATGAAGCTAATTCAGCTTTTATTGGAATTTTCTTCAGGTATCTAAAACCAGAAAGGAAACAGGACTGGCTGAGTTGAGGTCTCCTGTGAAATCATTATTTGGCAGTCAGGGTTGTACAGTTGAGAAAAGAGAGGTATGGCAAAAAGAATAAAAGCAAACAAATGCTGAGCATCAGATTTTGGCTTTTGCATTGTTTTCCTGCCTCTGGAGGAGGCAAATAATGGTCTTGAGAAAGCATTTCTGCCACTGTTAGGAGACTGATATGAGGCTACAGATCTGTATGGAATACTTGAAAATGCATCAACTCCTCACTAATTACATCTTAAGCAAACATTTCATATAATTTCAGATTTCACTTCATCATACTAATGAGGTACAAACAACTGTCCTTTGACCCAAAGTTTACAGCCCCTGGCAATTTCCTTTCTACTTAGCGCATCATGATGTCTTTAGATGACATTTTTACAGTATGACATAGTTAATAATTTGGTCTTTTAGAAGAAAATGAAATAGAGGATATTATTCCAGGGAGTTAAAATTATCAGGATTATGCTGCTTATGAGGGGTTTAATGAAACAGGAACAGAAGCATCAAAGTGACTTTTGAACACAGAATTTTATGATAAATGTATCGAGTTCTTTTTGTTTCCACTCCAACTTTTTGCTTCTAAAAATATTGTGCTAATATCAGAAGAAGATAGACATTGGAATTACCTGTTCAGTTACAGGGATAAACTTGCAAATGCTGTGTCCTCTTCTTGAATGGTGCTATGTGTTTACAGAACTGAAACTGAAAGAAATTATTCTAATAGTTACAAATATCTTTAGGAAATTCTTAAAATTAGGCTATTTTTTTTTTTTTAAAGGTACTTGAAATAACCTCAGAGTCTGAAATAAAGATACTAATGGCAGGCAAATATCCAAGTTTCTTTTCTCCTTCATTCTTCACCGAATTTCTTCTCTCTCTCCTGTTATCTGAAGACCCACTCTTGCAGAATCTCAGACGTTCACAGTCTTGCGTGTATTTACTTTCCCAATGCACAGTGGTCAAATAGCTCATCATTAAAAATAATTAAATTCTCCTGAATCCACAAAAGCAGTATGGAAATTTTAAAGAATTTGTTTTATACCTTTATAGTGCAGAAGTGCACTATAAGGATGCAGTTCTCCAGCTACCTTCCAGCTAAGTCATGAATTACGTTAATCTTGCTCTCTTTATGCACACAAATTGTGCATTCTGTGGTACACATTAACACATCTTCTGCGGGGCTATTGGAGTACATTTCCTCTGAGTGCCAGTTCACAACGTAGCTGTAAGGGTCCACTGGAAGTATGACACAAGAGTTGAACCTCCTTAAATTAAGGAGACATTGAACACTCTTCAGGGAGGAAGCTTGCTACAGCCTTAATACCCATGGGATACACTGTTGCATCACTTGACTCTTGTGTCGTGTTTTAACTAGATAAATGTTTATCTAAAAAACCGAAATGTTTATCATCACTGGAAGTGTTCAAGGCCAGGTTGGATGAGGCTTTGAGCAACCTGATCCAGGGGAAGGTGTCTCTGCCCATGGCAGGGGGGTTAGAACTAGATGTCTTAAACGTCCCTTCCAACACAAATTATTCTATGATTTTATGATTCTATAATTTAATTTGCTGAAGCTTCTAGACTTTTGAGTCCATTTCTGGATCTAGTGTTATTAATTTAAAGAAAATTAATTACTTCATAATCAACATGTTTCATAGACTAAGACAACAAAATGGAGCCGGATAACATAAATTAATTTATAAGATAGATTGGATAAAAAGGTCCGATTGCAATTTGGAAATTGGTCTGCAGGAACTTTCTCCAGGTCAATCTAAAGTTCACAGTCGAAAGAAGGGAATCTTTCTGCTGCTGTCCGCACCTTGTGTATCAGGTCCTTCAGCTTTATATGATCCAATTAAACCAGCTGCAGCATCATAGTACCTGTGTCATACTACTCCTCCCAGTGGAAATAGTCAAATGATTATAATTAATCAAAAAATTCAGTACTTTGTTGAACTGAGACTTAAACAGAGGAGCCAGAAAACAGCTGAAAGCAAAATAGAGCCCATGCATTTTAATCTTCTCTTTCTCCCCATGAATACTTCACAGTTGTTTTGAAAAAACCCTGCATTTTAAGCACAGTTTGGCCCATAATCTGTATCACATATTTGGCAACCTATGTAGTTTTGATAATGGAAAATAAATTATCGAACACAGAATACCAAAATGTTAATTATACTTTTCATTGGCTTTAGCTAAATCCATGTTTTGTAATGGATTTAGGCATACGGAACTACAGCCCAAAGGCTGAAATATCAGTTTGTCTTTTGCGGGGCTTACAGGTCGTAGAAAGCATGTTGTCAATGTGTCTTCAAAATGACCTTTTGATGGGAAGAGAAAAAATGGAACTATAGATGCCCAATGAATACGTTCTGCACAGTCCATTAGAATTACTAAAGGAACTGGTCTGAGCAAGAATATAGTAGCAGATAATGTTAATTATTTAAGAAAGAACAACAGAATAAATTTGCATGTAGATGTTCTATATGGAAAGCAATGGTACTGAATCTATGTAGTACAGTACCTGAAGCAGTCACATTTATTTTATGGACATGCAAAACTGATGAACAAGAAGGTGACTTTTTACTGCAGACGCACTTCAGGCATTAATTCATTAACAATACAAGAATGAATGACAAATACTTGAAATAATCTGTGCTTCTCATATCTGTCTCTAATGAGGATATAATTAAAGGTAAGTTGCAAGCGGGAAGTCTTGTGTGAAATAAAGTTCTTAAGTAAAATTAATAATATCTTCAGTGAACTGGCAAAAATGTTTTTCTCAGAAATAATCACAGGGATTTGTAGAAGATATTTACTAATGAACTCATATGCATTAGAAACAAAAGCTGCTTTTTCTCCTCTGTTAAATGCTATAAAGCAGGAAAGATAGCATAAGGAAATTTTTTGACTTGGAATATATCTTGGATTTTAAAAGTAAGTTATCTACAGCACCTGCTTCAAGATCAACAGAGTCCGAACTGGTACGCACAGAACAACACAGCTGTTAAAGGCATATACTCTTCATCATCCCAAAGATCTTGAACTCCATTTTCTGAACCCTTTGAGGAGCTCAGACTCTTTCAGCCAGTGAATTCCCAGATCTGGATACATTTCCCAGTCCTGTCCCAACCTTCTGTCAGCACAGAACCCCAAACTACACATTCACTTCCAAGGGAAAGAAACGTGGGCAGAAAATGAGCCATGGGAAACGAGCAGTCCACCATGTGCCCAGGCAGAATGTGCCATTGTGACAGTCTCCAGTCATGAGTGCACATGGCTGCGAGCACAAACTCGTATTTTCATCTTCTTTGTGTGTATAGGACTCAGTATGGCCTGTACCATTTGGGTTAAAGTCTAACTCCTCGGTGGACAAGCTGTGTCTCAGAAGTCAGGTAACTGTGAAATTGCATGAGCAGCACTGTACTCAATGTCTCCTTGTCTTCCTCCAGCCTCTAAACTTCTCATATTTAAGAGTAAACAATATGTATTTAAAAATAAACAATGAACACAATGAATAAATGAAAAAGCAATGACTTTTGATCCCTTGCTTTACCATCAGTCTGCCCCTGAGGTCTCTTCCTACCTGAAACACGAGCTCTGTGCCAGTGAGAGAGATGAGATGAATGTACCTGAGCAGCTGTAGGCTTGCAAGGGCTGGTGCACTGATCTGTGATCCGTGCAGGCAGATTGTGAAGCGCTGCTGGTAAAGAGGGATGTCATACGTGAGAACTCAGCAGTGTGCTTTAAGATGCAAGTTTGTCATTGTAAGCTTCAATCAGGACAAAAAAAATCCTGTTTCTTAATGCTTTTTCATTTTGCGACACAAACTTGTATTAACTATGACAGTTTCATTTGGGATCATGGTTACTTTGAACACGTCACATATAATGAAATTATGCCCGATTTTCATTACCAAAAGCCGACAGTTATGTTATTTGTTCACCACTTTAATGCCTTCTCATAGGTTACCTATGAGATCAGGAAAGAACTGTCAGATTTCCTGAGCACAGGAAGACTGAAGATCATGTATACCTGAGTACTGATTTGAAATCTCTAGGAATCTAGATCCATGTGACTTGCCCAAAAGCTAAAGAAGGAAAGACAGTGGGTAGCTGAGATTTCTGGACAGTCTCCTCAAGTTCCAGAACAGTGGAACTATAACACTCGTCTCTTTTTTCCTTCCTTTCTCCAACTGTGAGTTTGCCTTATTCACATTTTTCTTCAACATCCTCCCACTTACGCCCTTTCCCTCATCCCTCCTGCTCCAGGGTGCTAGTTCTCCTCTAATGTCATACGAGACACTGAGCTTTCATTCCCCTAAGGAGAGACATCTGTCTCATATACAATTCTGGTGAGATACATAGGTAGAGCCCTTATAAAGGTCTGTTCTGCAATCTGTATTTTTAAACTCTGATATTTTATCACTATCTGCATACTTTGAAAAGACGGCTATGATTACTGCCATACAGAATTTAAATTTTTAGCCTTCTGGTTCTGGAAGAATATTTAGAAAGGCTCTCAGCTGCTCTTGTTACCAACACAGCAGTTATGAATGCTATTTAAGAAGCAGTGTATATAAGAGTTGGTATGTTCCTTAGTAAGCAAATAGGAAATGCAAACCTTTAATTATGTATAAACATTCGGGACTGAAAGGCCTATAGCTACATCTAGAAAAAAGCTGAGACCTACACTCCCTTTTCTTCCAAATGTGATATATGAACAATAATATTGCAAAAAAAAACCCACAACAAAACCAACCAGATCCTGTTATTAGGATCCCACAATCTCAGGATATTTTCTAGGTATGAATTTAGGGATATATAGTAGTTTCTGTTCCATTCAAAGATGATCTAATACATAAATGAATTAATGTAACATGGATCATCTGTTTTAATTAATACTAGGTCTCTCGTTCTGTCACTTTTGTATGGTGGCAATTCCTAAATCTTACTACAACAAATACCTCTTGTTTTCCTGGAGATTCCTGGATGCTTTAAATAGTTCGTAACATCCACTATTATTAATTTTTTGAAATAGTGACTTTTTGAAACCACTCTATGTTTTGAATAACTCCAAAGCTTTCACTAAAGAGAATTACAAAATCCACTATTTGTGTAAGAGTGGCACACTGACATACAGACTTGGAAAATATCTTGCACTTGGAATGTAATAAATCCGCTTTTTCAGATTTGTTGAACATATTAAACCATTCTTACTATAGAAAGAGAAATAATCCTTGAATTTGGTCTTACTGGAGCATTAGAACATTGATTATTTGAAATCAGTGAGAGAGATATGCTTGACGGAATGTGCATTGTATTTCCTTCACTTTTATCTTCTCTGTTTCAAAGTCGTGTTTTCCTTTCTTCTCCACAACTTGATAAGAAGAAGGGAGTTCAGAATACAGTGGAGATTTTAATACAGGCTACAGCCTGGAAAAACTAAAGGTAGGAGCGGGTTTTTTTTTTTTTTTTTTTTTACAACAATGTCCTTTACAATCTATGAATGAAGCAAAGAAAGAATTAGTTCCGGTTTTGGAGAATGTAAGGGGGAAAACATGAATTTCTTCCAATGATTAGGAGCATTGATAGACCTTGCTTTCTGCCAACAGATAACTTGAGTCTTTAATGTCTGTTAAAGATTTATCTATCTATTCTGAAACTACAAAGAATGTTGCTTCTATTCAATACATATATTTGAAAATGAAATGATGAAACTTGTTTTGCTAAGTGTCCTCATTTTGACAGATTTTCCACCTGCAGCAGTACTAGCAAAGCATGAAGCAAAGTTTATAATGTGAATATCAAATATTCAATACAAATACTGATATTGTGTTGATTTTCTTCCAATTTTAATGCAACTGGACACTGACAGTGCAGTCCAAACTAAGCTCTAATGTTACTGCTGTAAAATTATTTTCTTTGCAGGAGCAATTAACGGCAGATACAAAATAATTCTCAGAAATCAAACATTTGAGCCAATTTGGCTCAAGTGCATTTGTATCAACTTTATGATTCCAATGAGTCTGCAAGCCTGTCAATGGAGAAGCAGAGTTTCAACCAAGTTCACATTTTATTTTGAAAGAAAATTACATCTCCTCGTGTAAATTTTCTGAACTGATAAAGTAGCTGATCTTCTCCTTGAGATAAATAATCATGGCCACTCAGTAACAATGAAAGATAAGAAGAAGGAGAAAGCAGTATTGGAAGCATATTACAGAAAGACACTTGATGATAATGTATTTTTGCAGGCACAATTCAAGTCTTTAACAGAAGATAGTCATGATTTTAAACAGGTAGATATAGCTTCAATTCTAGGTATGCTGTACTCCTGGCTGCAGAAGAAACCTATTATAAGAGAGAGTTTGACAAATTCAAATTTTGTTTTCGTTATATTTGTGCCTATTCTTCATTTCTTAAAACATGGGATACTGATGCCAATAAAAAGAGGTGGATTCACAGGTAGCTGTAGGCATGTGAATGATTTTCAAAGCAGCAGGCAGAAAGGGATGGAGATTTTAGGAATAAAGATAATGTGAGTGGGAATGTATTCCATATATAATAAAAAATTCTGGTATGGGCAAAAGAGTAAGAAGTTGCAACTAAATCTTAAACATATTAAAAATCACAAAAGTGTATATGTAAAAGTTCACTAACGTTTTCAATGGAGTTATACACCTTTGCTTTCTGACAATAATGTTTATTCCTCCCCAGGTTTCGACTTTCCAAAAGAAAAAAGAAAAAATTCCAAGCCCATCGTGGAGAATGTAGAGGGAAAATTGACAGAGCCTGTATTGTAATTACCTTTTCCAGATTAATTTCATAGGCCTTGCAAAAACTGAGGAAGCATTTTCAGACAGATCAGAATGTTTACTGTGTCCAAACTGCATCTCTCCGAGCAGCTTTTGTTGCAGGTTCTGGTACCACAGATTCCTTCTTTTATAGAGAAAGGAAACTGAAGGAAAATGGAAAGTTCATAAAGGTAGACTGATAGCAAAGATAGGAAAACTACCTAATCCCACAATATTAAATGTTTTTATTATTGCGCTCCTTGCTACAGTTTTGCTGTGTAGAAACTGCATTTTAAAGAAGAGAAAATTTAATTCTACAGAACAGTATATTGCAAAATGTCATACATTTGCATCTCATAAGGGATTGATCTGGTGGAATAAATGCTGAAATTGGAAGTCATCTAACTGCTTAGTCTTTCCCATTGTTCCTTATCGTTTCTTATCATTAGTTTATATTCAGTATTTGTGTTTGAATGAAGTGCTTTTTTCACAATCCAGAATTTCTATTGCTATGTCCCTGTTTCTGTTAACGCATAAATATATGTCCAAAATTTCAGCTATTATTCTGTACTGCAGACATGATCTACACTCACAAGAGGTCATCTTCACTATAACAGCCCTGGGTTGTATAACATTTTTAATAAAATTACCCTTATTTTCAATAAAAAAGTAATAGCATAGTCAAATAAATACCATGTAAAGACAGCTGCTTGCTCACTGAATGGTCTCCAGCAGCAACATAGGCACTAAAAGGGCTGATCTGTTGTTGGATGGATCTCAGCAGCAGCTGTGAGGTGAAAAGAGAATGACCCATAGGTAATGCAGCTTTCTGGGAAGAACCAAAGGAACACAGAAAATGCTCTCCATGCTCCATCCTTGTCCCTCTTCAAGTGCATGACGCAGATTCTCTAACAAATGGGCATCTGTACAAGGCATTGTCCAGGGACATTGTTACAAGGATAGCAGTCTGCTTTCTGCTTGCAGGAAGGAAACCCTGCATGATGAGTGCCTTTCTGCACATAAATTAGTGCAACACTCCCAGAATCTTTGGGCTGAGTTACCATAAAGATGAACAAACTGATGAAAAATGTACTCTAGTCAACGCAAATCTGAAGAAATTGGGTATATATCAAAGGAACTTTTTGATTTATTTCAGTTTCATTCAAATATCAGCAATGCTACAACCTTGTCTTCTGCAATAAAGCTTTGTAAATTAGTATGCTTATAAATAAAAATTAAACATATGACTGTCATCAACGATATGGAATGGTGTAGAATGATGTTTTTGATATTAGACACCTTTTCGTTATTTGTTTCTCTGGATAATTAATTATCCTATCCGGATGTAGAAGGTATGGAACCTCCCAAATCAGGTGTGAGTACAGGTGCAAAATCTTCATTTTGCATCAGAAGAGTGATCTGAAGATGGCATTTCTGCTCAATGTTGATTATCCTCCAAAGCACAACAATGCATAGTTCTTTACTACATTTTAAAACAAAGACAATGAAAGCAATCATGGCCATTCTGAGCACTGAAGCTATAAAGCCCTTTGCAAAACATTGTGTTCAATCCATGTGACAAGGTAATTGCTGGCAGCAGCGATGAACAAAAGCAAAATCTTATGCTTACATTAAAAACATCTAATATTTGTAAGAATAATATTTAAATGTTCACATCAATATTTTTAGAAAGTTTAGTGTTTACATTACTGCTTGAAATTAAACTTAATTTCTAATAAAACTCTAATTAAAAGGTATATTTACAGAAAACAGCATGTGGTAGGCATTTAATTCATTGTAATACACACGTTAGCAAAGCTTTGCAGTTTGTCATAGTTTGAAAATAAACCAAAATCACATACATTCCTTTGGAATTTGTAATAAGCACTGAGAGAAGGGAAGCAGCATTGCTTTCATCCATGATGCTGCAACACCCAGCATAGTCAGTTATGAAATATCTTCTGCGCTAGCCATAAGAAATTTATTCCTCCTGTGTACTGATCTCCTTTTGTTCCTGTGAATCTGTTAGGGATGTCTCCTGTGCATACAGAGAGGTATGCACAGCCTGAAGGTGGAATTTCCTGGGTTTCAGTATC
Organism: Tauraco erythrolophus; assembly: GCF_009769465.1. Lineage (NCBI taxonomy): Eukaryota > Metazoa > Chordata > Aves > Musophagiformes > Musophagidae > Tauraco > Tauraco erythrolophus. The sequence continues at coordinate 82,710,439 of NC_141468.1, forward strand.
AATGAAAAAAATCTACAAATAAGGCCTGAATATCTCTGCCAACCTGCCTTACTGATTTCCTTATCACCAGTGCTGCATATAGTATGAAGCTACGTAAGTAAACATGATGTTGGGTAGAATTATAAAGGAAAATAAGAGTTTACTTGCTGGCATACTGCCTTTGACAGTGGCTATCACTAGTACCTCTAGAAGCAGTTGAGAAGTACAGGAAGAAAACTAAAAAACACAGCAAATTATTTTTCAGTGTCTACAGACCTGAATTATTTTCCAAGCGGTGACTGACTGATGACAGTTTCTGCACCCTCTTGAGAAATCCAGAAATAATGCAACTAAACACTTTATCTATTTTTTTTTTTTTTTTTTTTTTTTTGTTTGTTTGTTTAGGCCACCACATCAAATAGTGTGTTTCAATAAGCATAGAGGTTCTTCTGTGTTGCAGACATCGGTGTTCAGATGTTGATCATTCAATAGCTTATTCCAGTTCACAAAAGCGCAAGTAACAGGAAGTTTCCTCCGCAGGCTTACTGCCCCATATATCCTCTGACAAAGCCTGAATGTTTTCCAGAATGGCAATATGGAACTTAGTGCCCTCAGCTTTCACAAAATCTGTGACAAACTGACTTTGGTCTATCACATTTGGAGCCTGGCTCACAGATTTACTGACAGTCACGTGGAGGTTGGCATCTTTGAAGCAGTGTATCTGGAGGAGAAAGGTCCGGGTAACCTGAGTGGTAGAGCAAAAGTCCAGTCCGGGTGTGCTTGTTCCTTCAGATAGGGGAGAAGTTGTTCTGGTTGTGCCAGACCCTCATGTTGGCAGCCTCCTGCCTCGCCAGCGCATCGTCTGGGATGAGAACAGAGGGATCTCGGGCAGCCCGGCTGAACTCCACAGGAGGAGACTGTCGCAGCAGGCTGGGAATGAGAGACAGCTTTCCTGGCTGGTGCAGCTCCTGCCTTGTGCACATGCTGGGGGTGAGGGCTATCGAAGAGTGGGAGACCGCCGGCGAAGGCAGGGCTGCTCTGTGCCGGAGGGAAGCAGCAGAGGATGGCGGCGTGGCGGGGAGCAACGGCAGGAAGGGGATTGAGTGCACCCTCAGCACGTTTGCAGATGACACCAAGCTGTGTGGTGTTGTGGACACGCTGGAGGGAAGGGATGCCATCCAGAGGGACCTTGACAGGCTGGAGAGGTGGACCTGTGAGAACCTCATGAAGTTCAACAAGGCCAAGTGCAAGGTCCTGCACGTGGGTCAGGGCAATCCCAAGCACAAGTACAGGCTGGGTGGAGAATGGATTGAGAGCAGCCCAGAGGAGAAGGACTTGGGAGTGCTGGTGGATGAGAAGCTCAACATGAGCTGACAATGTGCTCTGGCAGCCCAGAAAGCCAACAATATCCTGGGCTGCATCCAAAGCAGCGTGGTCAGCACGTCGAGGGAGGTGATTCTGCCCCTCTGCTCTGCTCTGGTGAGACCCCACCTGGAATACTGCGTTCAGCTCTGGGGCCTCCAACATAAGAAGGACATGGAGCTGCTGGAGTGGGTCCAGAGGAGGGCCACGAAGATGATCTGAGGGCTGGAGCACCTCTCCTAGGGAGACAGGCTGAGAAAGTTGGGCTGTTCAGCCTGGAGAAGAGAAGGCTCAGACATGATCTTATTGCAGCCTTCCAGTACTTAAAGGAGGTCTACAAGAAAGCTGGAGAGGGACTTTTTAAAAGGGCATGTAGCAATAGGACAAGGGGCGATGGCTTTAAACTGAAAGAGGGGAGATTTCGATTAGATCTAAGGAAGAAATTTTTCACTCAGAGGGTGGTGAGGTATTGGAACAGGTTGCCCAGAGAAGCTGTGGATGCCCCATCCCTGGAAGTGTTCAAGGACAGGTAGGATGAGACTTTGGGCATCCTGTTGTAGTGGAGAGTGTCCCTGCCCATGGAAGAGGGCTTGGAACTAGGTGATCTTTGAGGTCCCTTCCAACCCAAACCATTCCATGATTCTATGAATCCATGCCAGGGGCCCGCGGGCTGTGACCTCACAGAGGCACCTGGAAATGCCACCGGGGTGCTGAGGGTGGGAGCTGTGCCCAGAGGACACTTGTGTCCCGGCAGGGGCACAGGTTGGGCAGAGGAGGAGGAGGAGCACCAACTACAGCAAGCCAGGGTGGTGTCCCATCAACTGCTGCCACAACACCGCAGCGAAGACCGGAGCAGGGGACGCAGAAACACCATGGAGGAGAACAGATATCCTTTTCCTGCTCTACTTTATCCTCTCCTCTCCTCTCCTTTCCCTGCCCTGTGGTTGCTGCTGTCATGACCAGCTCTGCAGGCGCCTTTCCCGGGGCCAGGCTGGCTGGAAGCCCAGCGGGGCGGTAGGGAGGGGCTGGGCCAGGTGGCCCAGGGTGGCCTGTCCTGGCCCAGGTGGGGCCAGTGGGGCTGGATGGTGGGGGATGCAGTGCCAGGTGCCGTCTCCTCATCACCGCTTGTTATTGGCACTCCTCTTCCCTCCGTGCCCCACACTGCTGGATCCCCTCGGCCTCCCCACATCTGCCTCCTCCCACTGCTCCCCTTCCTTCACCCTTATCAGAAGTCAGAAGATATGGATGTTCTAGAGTACGAGAAAAGCTAAGCACAAGCTTTTTAGGTTTAAAAAATTAAACTTCTCTCTCTATTAGAAGGCAATGACATGGGCCAGAAGTTTCCTTGACCTGATCTTTTATACGTGGTTTTTGTCCATCATTCAGAATGAGTTCAGGAATGGAAAGATTGATTTGGACGACACAATGCAGTTACTTAAAAAACTCCAAATGTCTTTTGATTTTGCCCATGTGAAACACGTTTTCAAGGTGATAAATATATAGATTAAGCAATTGAATACTTTTAGAAGTCCAGTTACATAAGTGCCTCATATTTGCTGACGCTTTAAAATTAATGTTTTGAGAAGTGAATATCGTGCTAGTAGGGCGTGCAAAATCAGCAACTAATTTGCCTCGTCTGGGTCTTTTGTTTCCGTGTAAAATAGATAACTGAGTGGTTGCATTACCACCATCTCTTCACCACACCAGAATAATGTAGGGTGATGGAAAACATGTATGTCTTGACTCTCAACTTTGTTGTAACAAGACCTCCCTTGAGCAAAATTAAAATATTCTGGTTTCATCCCATCCACTGCTTCCGTGATCAAGCTAAGGAGTCCAGGCATGCCTGTGTGATGCTGGGCAGAGCCATTAGAGTGAATTCCTAAAAATCCTTTTGTCAGGAGGACAATATGGAATTGTCTGATCTGCTCAGGCTTCCAGTCAACATAGATCCAACACACTTATTCATTCCGTTTTCCACTCCACCTCTCCTTTGAAGCATTTAAGAAGCGTGTACAAATGGATGGGAATTGCACTCTAACCCCTGCGAAAGGACGTAGTCTTGAAATATGGCAACGTTTAAGAGATTTCTGTTAAAGTTACATGATTCAGATAGAAATTGGATATACTAATATGTTAATTTAATGCAAGTAAGGAAACTACCATCAAGTGGATACAGTTCCAGTGAGCAAATACTACAAAACTGAGTGCCTTTGGACATACTGGATTTTCATGTTCTTCATGTCCCCTCTAGTAATTACTCAAATGGGGTATGATTTTTCCTTTTAGCTCTTTTTTTTTTTTTTTCCCAAAAACTGCTGTTTGGTAAAGCTGTTTTCTTAAGGGAGTGAAGACAAGTGCACAGATAAGTATTTGTGATTTCTCTGAGAATTTTGTAACCAGCTGGCTGATTCTGTCCAGATTTGACAGAGGACAATTAACTATGGCAAGTCAGAAACTTTAGGTCACGTCATGCTGACAGGCAGGCAGGCAGAGGGAAGGCATTATGATTTCCTCACTCTATCCTGTTCCTCTCTCATTGTTCTCTGCCTTCTTGAGCCAAGGTAAAACCAGGAGCGTGAATTCAACCCTTGATGCTGTCTGCCTGTGATTTTTGAACTTGCACTGCATTGAGAGAATTCCCAACCTTGAGAATCTCATGAGAACTTGAAACTATTTCTCATTGTTTCCTGTATTTTCTGCCTACTTTACTTTCTGACCAAAATTTGAGAGAGACAATCAATTATGGGAAGACAAGAGAGTAATTATTTGAGGAACTGATCTGCATAGATCTACTCTTACCTAGTTATATTTAACAATATAACATACTCAACAGTCTGATTTAGGTATTTGTAGCAGTACTGTTAGGTATTCTTTGCTATTTGAGAGAGATTTGAGTATTTTCTGTAGTTCTGGATCTCAAATTGTTCATCAGTATAATAGTATGTAAAAATGGAAGGCAGTCTGGAAGGAAATCTTACTGGCATTATTGTCACTAACTATGCATCAACAGTTCATCAAACAGTTATACATGACAAAATCAATTTTATAAAAAACATAGTTTTTTAAGAGTAATCTGTTTTTTCTTGTCTCTTCTCTTTGAATTTATTTTACTGTAGTGCTCCTTTGAGCATTGTCAGAATTATGAACATTAAGATTTTTAAGGAATAATGCAGATTGAGGCTATCAACCTTAGATATGGGACTTCTCAATGAAATGCATATTATTAGCATTTGTATTGAATTATTTTCCAGCTGGTGATTTCTGTTAAAAATGATCATTACAATTCTCTTGCACAAACTCAAAGCAAATACTTAAGAATGGGTTTATGAAATTTTTGGCCAGAACTCCTCATGAAATTTGCTTTTGTACTTGCTTTGGTTATCTATTCTTATTTTTATTGTACTTATTCAAACATCTCTTAGTAGGAACTGTAATACATAGGAGGAAGCAGGTAATGTATCATTAGGGCTTTTTGTTTTTATGATGTCACTTCAAAACTAATCTAATTTAGCAGTAATCAAAAGTCTTGATCAAAGAGCAGCCAGAGCTCATAAGCTATTTTATGTTTACGGACACTTCTGGGGAAGCTCTACTAACCATAGTAGGTTCCGTGTTGAAATTTAGCCTCTTTGGTAGTCACAGTTTAAGGAGCCAACAGTTATGAGTTTTGATCAGCTCATAGTGATAATCAATGAAGCAGTGATTTGCCATCTATTTATGATTTTTGTGAGTAATTTTGTCAGTAAATTTCCAAAGTTTCTCTTAATTTGGCAACTTTTAAAAATAATACAAGCTAAACTGTTGGAAATCTCTGCATGTCATGTGCACAATTACATATTTTGTGTAGAAAATTTTAAAGGATAAATAAAATTGTTAAGCCAGAGGAAAATTTAAATGGCAGAAATGGTAAAAAAAAATTATTCTGCTCAAATTCTTTTGCCCTTTTGATTTTTCTAGTGGCTTTTATACTGAAACGCTGAAATTAATTAATGTGCTAACATTTTGTAAGCACTATGAAAACAAGCTTACAGTTTAAGAATTCTGAAAGTGTGAATAATTAATCTGAGTTAAACATTCTGGTTTGTTAAGAATAGAACACGATGTCATAGGTTATTATAAAGTATCCTGTCTCCAAACTTCACTAGTGTTTTTTATCTGATGTATTGAACGACTTAGATATCATGATAACTTAGATATCGTGATAACTTGTCAGCACAGTGGGAGTCTGCTACAGACCACCCAATCAGGAAGACCAAGGGGATGAGGCCCTACATAGGCAGATAGGAGTTGCTGCTCGTTCACAAGCCCTGGTCCTCATGGGGGATTTTAACCACCCTGATATCAGTTCGAAAAACAACACAGCGGGGAACAAGCAATCCAGGCGATTCCTGGAATGCATTAACGATAACTTCCTTATCCAAGTGATAGAGGAACCAATAAGGACAGGTGCCATGTTAGACCCCGTTCTCGTCAATGGGGAAGGACTGGTAGGTAATGTTGAACTCATGGGTAGCCTTGGCTCCAGTGACCATGAGATAGTGGAGTTTGAGATCCTAAAGGCAGCTAAGAGGGGGAAGCTCAGCAAGCTTGAAACCCTCGATTTCAGAAGAGCTGACTTTTGCTGCTTCAGGAACCTCCTTGGTCATGTGCCATGGGATAAAGCCCTGGAGGGACTGGGAGCCCAAGATTGCTGGTTGACTTTCAAGGATCATCTCCTCCAAGTTCAAAGGCATTGCATCCCAAAAGGAAGAAATCAGGCAAAACCACCAGGAGACCTATATGGATAAACAAAGAACTCCTGGCTAAAATCAAATACAAAAGGGGAATACACGAAGCATAGAAGCAGGGACTGGTAACCTGGGATGAGTACAAGGAAGTTGCTCGTGTACTCAGAGACCAGGTTAGAAAAGCTAAGGCCCTGACAGAGTCAAATCTGGCCAGCAATATTAGAAATAACAGAAAAGGATTTTATAGGTATGTGAGAGAAAAAAGAAAAACGAGAGGGAATGTGGGGCCCCTCCGGAAGGATACAGGTGACCTGTTTACTGAGGACATGGAGAAGGCTGAAATATTCAACAACTTTTTTGCCTCAGTCTTCACTGGCAACCACTCGAACCACACCACCCAAATCACAGAGGATGTTGGCTGAATCTGGGAGAGTGAAGAACCACCCAGGGTAGGAGTAGATCAGGTCCGGGAACACCTAGAGAACCTGAAGGTGCACAAGTCCATGGGACCTGATGAGATACATCCACGGGTCCTGAAGGAACCGGTGGCTGAAGTTGCTAGGCCACTAGCCATCATATTTGAGAGGTCTTGGCAGTCTGGTGAGGTTCCTACAGATTGGAAAAGGGCAAACATAACCCCTGTCTTTAAAAAAGGGACCAAGGACAACCTGGGAAACTACAAACCAGTCAGCCTAACCTCTGTGCCAGGTAAAATCATGGAACAGATTCTCCTGGTAGCCGTACTAAGGCACATAAAAAATAACCAAGTGGTTGGTGACAGCCAACATGGCTTCACTAGGGGCAAGTCGTGCCTGACTAATTTAATGGCCTTCTACGACAAAGCTACAGCGCTGGTTGACATGGGTAAAGCAATGGATGTCGTTTTCCTGGACTTGTGCAAGGCATTTGACACTGTCCCACATGACATCCTTGTCTCTAAAATGGAGAGACACGGATTTGACAGATGGACCACTCGGTGGATAAAGAACTGGCTGGATGTTCACACTCAAAGAGTTGTGGTCAATGGTGTGATGTCTACATGGAGACCAGTGTGTCCCTCAGGGGTCTGTTCTGGGTCCAGTGCTGTTCAACATCTTTGTCAGCGACATGGATGATGCCATTGAGTGCACCCTCAGTAAGTTTGCCGATGACACCAAGCTGTGTGGTGCCGTGGACTCACTTGAGGGAAGAGATGCCATCCAGAGGGACCTTGATAGGCTTGAGAAATAGGCCAGTGCTAACAGCATGAGCTTCAACAAGTCCAAATGCAAGGTCCTTCACCTGGGTCGGGCCAATCCTAGGCACAAATACAAACTGGGCACGGAGTGGGTTGAGAGTAGCCCTGAAGAGAAGGATTTGGGGGTGTTTATAGACGAGAAGCTCAACACGAGCCGGCAGTGCGCTCATGCGGCCCAGGCGGCCAACCGCATCCTGGGATGTATCAAGAGAAACGTGGTCAGTAGGTCAAGTGAGGTGATTCTTCCCCTTTACTCTGCTCTTGTGAGACCCCACCTCGAATACTGCGTCCAGTTCTGGTGTCCCCACCATAAGAGAGACATAGATCTGTTGGAGCGTGTTCAGAGGAGGGCCACAAAGATGATCTAGGGGCTGGAGCACCTCTGCCACGAGGACAGGTTGCAGGAGCTGGGATTGTTCAGCCTTGAAAAGAGAAGAATTCAGGGGGACCTAATAGCTGCCTTCCAATACCTGAAGGGAACCTACAGGAGGGCTGGGGAGGGACTTTTGACAAGAATATCCACTGATAGGACAAGGGGAAATGGGTTTAAGTTGAAAGAGAACAGATTTAGATTAGATTTTAGGAAGAAATTCTTCAGTACGAGGGTGCTAAGACTTTTGAATAGATTGCCCAGAGAGGTTGTGGATGCTCCCTCCCTGGAGGTGTTCAAGGCCAAGTTGGACGGAGCCTTGAGTAGCCTGATCTAGTTGAGAGGCGTCCCTGCCAATGACAGGGAGGTTGGATTAGATGATGATCTCTGAGGTCCCTTCCAGCCTATGCCATTCTATGATGCTATGATCCTTATTTCATTTTTTAGATTACTGTTTGCTGTATGTTGGATGTAAATTTAACTGATAGCATTTACAATGCAATTTAAATTGCTGTTGGATAGGTATTATGTTGAATATGTCTTCCACTGGACAGTTTTTATGCAGCAAATTGGTTTTACTGCATAGCATTTTAAAGGTTTTATATAATGTGTTTTAATACTGTGTATGTGTTATATAGAAATATATTGTAATTACTTGGATGATAATTATGTCATATGGTATATTTTAATTTGTATAAAATATTTTAACACATAAAGTCAAATCTAAAATGTGCATATAGAAGCAGAAGAATATAAATTGATAATGCATTGCAGTCACTGTCACCTGAGGTTTTCTCTGTTGTTCTCGCTCTTACGATTACTTATTATCGAGTGTTTTGTGTGTATCTTTGCAACTTTGCGTATCGTTGTATTGACTGGTGTCATTTTCTTTTGTGTTTTTTTTCAGAAAACAGTTGATAAACGAAAGGGCCATTCGATTAACATTGAAGATTTTATGACGATTTATCGAGCAATCACACACAGGCCCGAATTTACTGAACTTTTCTGTGCCTACTCACCGAACGGCAGAATTCTGCCTCACAGCAAGCTCACTGAATTTCTCCAAAAAGAACAACACGAAACTGAGGCTGGTGAAGTGACTGCTTTGGAAATTATTTTGAAGTATGAACCAATTGAAGAAGGTATGTACAGTTTAAAATTTTGGTTTCTAGCTCTTATTTATTGCCCTTCTGTCAGTGACTGTGTTTATATTTTTGAATACTCATCTGATGATGCAAATTGAACATTTTAAAGAAAACTAATAAAAGCAATTATATTATAATTATGTATGTTGTCCTTCATAAGAACTTGTACAAAATGTTGATTTTTTAAAATTCAAATCTTTAAACATCGTGAATTGAATAATACGAGAAACCATTAATAAAGCACAATAAATTTACACAGCATTTTGCTCAGTAATAACATATTACATTATTTACCAGATCCATCATTCTTACTTCTTTTTGCAACAAAACATGTCCAAAACCTACATGTGGATGGCTTCAATCAAAACACAATTTTAATGCAGTAGTTGAGAGAATCTGAACTGCACTAAATCTTTTTAATGCTCACTGAAACATATGGATGTCTATTATTAGGAAGTCAGAATGAATTTTTTTGTTTAGCTAAGTCTTTAAAAATCATTTTGCTTAATTAATTAGAGGAATATAAATATTGTATTACAAAGATAAAAAAATAGACACTGTTTTTTCTTAGCAACTAGTCTGTTCAGCACAGGATATTTCTCTTAGAGGAAATCAACCATAATTAAATCAGTAATAATGCATGAATTTTAATTTAAAAAAAAATCAGTATTAAAATCTGAAGACTGAGGACAGCATTTCTGAAGACTACAAAAGATCAGAATTTAGTGTTGTGTAATTTAGTTTGGTTCAACTACTTAGTAATCCGATTCACAATCAAAAAGCAAAAATAAGTTTAGTCAAACCTGTTGCAGTTCAAAAGAATATTGTACAACGTAGATTGTTCTAATCCTACTTGGAGATCACATTAATTGTTACAATATTGCTGATATAGTCGAGCTTTTTGCTTGAAGTTAATCTTGCAAATGGAAAGAATACATACTACTAGAGTTTGATATAGTACTTCCTTTTTGTACGATTTAAACCTACAATTTGTTTTAGTAGAATGCTCTCCATGAATCATACTTTTTGCACCTAGTATGTCTATGTTTGAGTGTCATATGGCAGAAAGTTTAAATGTAGAAGTAATCTAACAACGGCGGTTTCACAGAGGAAACTAACTTCTAAGGATTTATCTACTGAGAAGGTTATATCTTTTTCTTCACCGAGGAAGAGTGAGTGAGTTACACAGTTACATTCTGGTTTGCCCTCAGCTGGCTGTAAATGGTAACGATACCAGGGATGTAGGAAGCAGTCTTGCAAATGTGGTGTATCCTCAGCATCTTCAGCAGGCATGGAGTCTGGTTATTAATCTGTCCCATCATGTGTCTGCTGATGTCATTATCTATGTTACTGAGGTGAAAGTTATAATCGATTATTTATGCTCTCCCAAGTTGAAATGCCATTTCTGTTTTGTTCTCTGATTAGCTTCTAAGAACAGGTCTCTAAACACAAACTTCTGCTATCGCAGACTTATGGAACTGTTCACATGGAAAGGGACCTCAGGAGGGCAGCTACTCCAGCCTTCTGCGCAATTCAAGGTCAACACTGAATTCAGAATAGGTTTCTCAGGGCTTTTTTTCAGTCAAAACTTGAAATGCCCTAAGGACAAAGATCCACAGCTTCCTTCAAGTTCCCACAAATGGCTTCCAAGAGTTCTTGCACCATGATTTTCCCAGGATGAAAGTAAGGCTGGCCAAACTGTAGTTCCCTGAATTGAGTCATAGGATCATAAGATCATAGAATAGTTTAGGTTGCAAGGGACCAAATTTTAAGGTCATCTAGTCCAACCTCCTTGCAATAAGCAGGGACATCTTCAACTAGATGAGATTGCTCAGAGCCCCATCCAACCTGACCTTGAACGTTTCCAGGGATGGAGCATCTACCACCTCTCTGGGCAACCTGTTCCAGTGTTTCACCACCCTCATCTTGAGCAATTTCTTCCTTATAATTTTTGTGGCCCCCTCCTCTGGACCTGCTCCAACAATAATATTTGTGTGTAGAGAGGTAAGACTTTTCAATGCTATTGAGCCAGATAACTCTGAATTAACTCTCTGAGGTTACTTAGTTCAGGAATGGTATGGAATACATTACTCTTCCATTTTTATTGTATGATTTAAATTTCTAAAGGCAAAATGCTGCATTAACATGTTGTGTGTGTGTGTGCTGAAGCTTGTATTTTTGACTGAAGAAACCATTTTATGGAATTGATCATAAAAGGGACAAATATGTGATTCACACCTGACAGTTGTGTCTTACATACATCCAAATGTCAGTTTTGTTCTACACAAACATTTAATTATCTCTCCATTTTATCATTAATTTTGAATAGAAGTCTTGAGTCATTAGATGAGATTAAAGAAAACATGCCATCCAAATGCACTTTATGTTTTTTAAGCTTGGTATATATCTCTTTAAAAAAAAAAATATCGCTCATTATTCGGTATTTGCATGGATAGAATTAGAGGCACAGTGATGATAAGAAGGTGCATCCTTCTATTATTTATGGTGTAGCACCATTCAAAGACTCTGCTCCTGTCTCTGTATTTTCCTGCTACACAGTACAAAAACAGGTCAAAATACTGTCTTGAAAAGCTTGCTTACTTTGTAAATAACAATGTAAGCTCGGTGCACCTGTCAGATAAAGAATTTGAGTAATCCAGAATGTATTTGTTAATCCAAAAAAAATCTTCAGTTTATTCCTAGGATATATATTATTTTAAATTTGTTTTTTTGTGTATGCATGTGTGTGTAGAGACAGAGCAAGAGGGAGAGGATGCATTTGCAGCAGACAACTATTGATCCCATTGACCAATGTAAATCAAACTTAACAGAGTAGACACCTCAGTCAAATTGCTGCAGATTTAATAAAAAATTGTGTGAAATAAGGAAGATGACTTAAAAATCTCGACTAAGACAATGGTTGAAGCTGGATTGATGAAATGCAAGAATTGAGATGTGTGAAAGAGTGTGTAAATATCCGGTTTTAGGAAAAGCTTTCCCCAGAAGACGCCCTTAGAAAACGAAACTGCAGCTCAGACAGCTGCTTTATTCCGGTATGCAGCAGTATTAGCTACAAGTGTGGGTCAGGTGGTAAATTAACTCCCTAGAATGTAAACTCAGAGTAGAAAAGGAGTGACTGTATTTGTACTTTAGCCAAGCAAATATTTCTGTCGTTACTGCTCACTTAGAGTAGAAATGTTTTAGTCTGACATTAAGAAGTCAAATTTCATAGTATGGAATTCCATCTGATAACGTTTCTGCCTTGAGGCTGTTACTATTTGGCACTTTCAACAGCTATTGAAAGCTTCCTTCTTCCAGTACAGCAGGGCAACACTCACGTCTCTGATTGTGTTTCTCATGAGTTCACTCCCCTGATTCCCAGCAGACATATTTGTACCCATTTCAATGTCTCCAGTGGCAAGTCACATAAACATTTAATTACTAATTTGGCTATTACAAAACAAGAACACACACATTTAAACACAGCGATAAGACCTTTCTCTCTGTTTCCCAGGCTCAGCTTCAGTTCAGGCTCCTCTCTTCCCCACTTCCTCCCCACTTCCCCACTTCCAACTTTAGTCCAGACATCTGTCTTCTTATCTCGACATTGCTACAGGTTCTTCTCAGGCCCCTTCAGTGAGGAACCAGGTTTTGCAGGAGGCTGTGGTCAATATATAGTAATTTCTTTTTGCTGCTTTACCTTTCTCACAGTTTTCTTTTGCTACTGCTCCCTTCTTACTTTTTTCATCTGCTTCAGCGTGGATCTGCCACAGGTCTGAATCCCTTCAGGGCAGCAAACATCTTATGAAAGGTTTAACTTCTTTTTCCATAAAAAAAGAAAAATACTTTCAAAAAAGTTTCAAGATAAATAAGGCAGAATGTAACAGACATAGGTATATAGTATAATCTCAGTCTTTCAAATACTCAGGTCATAACCATCATTCCTCTGATATGGTAGTATTTGTATAGATGGCAGAGCTGGAATTGAACTGGAGGAACAGGGAAGAACTTTGTGGTTTTAAATTACGTTTGGAAAAAATAAGAATATTATTAATTAATTGTATTATGGACTATCCAGAATATTATTATTAATTGTATTATGGACTACCAGCCCTGATGATTCTATGATTCTATGATTCTATGATCCAAAAGGAGAGGGTAAGAAAAAAATCATTGCACTCCGCAAACAGCAAGAAGCTGCAAGAAGACAGAAATCTTTTCTTGCTTTCTCTTTTTCTATCTGCACCAAATATATATGGGTTCACACTAACTACTGCTAAAGGATCCTAATGGACAAAAAGACTGAAGCTCCTCTAGGGAAGAAATGTGAGGCCTTGATGAAAGCATCTTTTCACTGCGGAATATTTATGGAGATGAATTCCCATTTCTTTTAATGTAGAAACAGAAAGCGTCTGTAAATGGTCAGAAAATAGTATGACTGCGATTCTTCAGAACTTAATAAGCAGACTCTTTTCTAAACTAGTTTTGTTATATCCATCAGCAAAGATAAGAGAGAGTTCTAAAGAAACCCGTAGTTTCTGCAAGATTATTTGCAAAAATATGCAAGATTTGTTCTCCAAATGACATTTTGGAGAACAGTACCTGTTCTTTCTACGGAGAAGATTCTTTTTGTGCATTGACTGCCATATTACTTTCCAAAACGAAACAACAAATATTTTATTTTTCATTTAGTTAAGATTACTGCAAACTCTTCTTACTGGTGTCCATAGAAGAATAAAAGTCAGAGCACATTTATTTCCTCTCATAATTTTGAACCACAGCAATTCAACTCCAGAGCTGCACACATCTGATGTTTGTGTTTATATTGTTTGCTAGGAATTTTTAAATTGCAGGAAAGTGTTATGCTGCGTAACCTTTAGCAATGTTCAGAATTGACTATTAAAAATTATGGAAAGTACACAGATGTAACCATCACTTCAGCTTCACACCAGAAATTCTTTGCTTTCTTTTTTGTTCAGTGAGAAAAAGAAGAGAGATGTCATTTGAAGGATTTATACGGTACCTGAACTCGGAAGACTGTGCAATATTCAGGAACGATCACAGGACTGTATACCAAGACATGAACCGCCCTTTATGTGACTATTTTATTTCATCGTCTCATAACACCTATTTGATATCTGATCAACTAATAGGACCCAGTCACTTATGGGGATATACCAGGTATTTAGATACTCTTTTTAAATATTTTAAAAATTCTTTGCCTTTTATTTAATGAATACTTAGTCACATACAATCCTGCTTGGCAAGAAGAAGCAAAATCATTGCAGATACAAGTAAAAAGTGTGAGTGGTATTTTATTTTGTGTGTACACTTTTCAATATATTTGCCAAACCATCTGTTCATAGTCTGGAAACAAACTATTTTTTCACTTACATCTCAGAAAAATCTACCTCACAGCAAATGAAATCTATAGCATGCTGCACAGTATATGATTAAATCCATTTTAAATCTCAGCATGCCATGCAAAAATAAAAAACTTGCTGAAATAAATGTAAAATTCCTGGGCAAAGTCTAATCTGATCAATATACAGGATGTAAGGACACAGTACAGCGGAGTATGTCAAAGGTATCTGTGACCAGTGTATGTGCCAATGCAGCCAATTTAGAAATAACAACAACAACAAAAAATACGGGTACTATAGTAGCCAGGAGGGAGAAGAAACTGTCTTTAAATGTGCAGCATATGACTTGGAGAAGGGAAGGAAACCAGAATGCCTTATAGCCAAGACAGATTTAGAAGAACTTATCAGGGAAGAAGAAAATGGCTTCTATATAAAGGCAATACAGAGTGGGGACAGAAAGTACGAAGGATTTGGAAGACACCTGTCCAGCATTCCTGTTGCTTTGTACCACTTCAGTGACAGGCAAGCAGTTGGAATCTATCTGCACTTCTTTGTTTTGGTTGTTCTCTGAGTATTCTATAATGGCTTGCAACTATGAGAAACACTAGTGAATTTATTTCTAACAGCATTTAAAATGATATGACATAAATACTGTGTTGATTAGAGTAGTTGCAAAGAGGGTATAACCCCCCCTTTCTTCTTCTTTACTATTTGTGTGAGGAAAATATAAAATGCTAAAAGAAGCTAGGATCATCTTTGAGATATCGTTAGCATATAAAAGACAGATTGATAATTAGGTAAAATAGTCTACAATAAATGTTTAAACTAGTAACAAGCCAAATATTATAACCCTAAGAACTTTAAGGGGTGCCATTAACATATTAAAAATTAAAACAATAATTTTAAGGCATCCAAGAAACTTTAGCACTCCCTCTTAGAAATAAGTTGGGGAGAGAATAACTGAATTATGTAAAAACCAAACACAACCTGATTCTGTAAGTATGATGCTGTTATTTTTAAGTATAGTGATTCTCAAATTTGCAAATGAATCTTGGAATAGTAATAGAAAAAGCCCTTTCAAACATTTACTTTTCTATTTTAAGCAATTATTTGTCATCGTAGCAAAATTATTTTATTTAAATCTGACCCTTGCTTTTAATCTCTTAATAAAGGTTTTCCAGATAATCAATCTTACTTCTTAATGCTCTTATAAAGTTTATTACCTAACATGCCTAAGATAAACAACTGTGTCTCATATCTGCATAATTCTATCAGATTTATTTTCTTTTGTGATGAAAAAGCAGGGGTTTTTTTTATTTACTTAATATCCTTGTACTTAGAAATACAGTGACTTCTGTAAGGAAGTGTGGTATCTTTCTTTTGACCATAAAATTTTTTCTGTTCTTTTGAAGCGCTCTCTTAAAAGGATGCCGTTGCCTGGAAATCGACTGCTGGGATGGCTCCAACAAGGATCCTGTTGTGTACCATGGTCACACTTTAACCAGCAAGATTCCATTTAGTTCTGTAATCCAAGTGATAAACAAGTATGCGTTTGTGGTACGTATATACATATATATATATAAAATAGAGAAAAATGTTTGATTATAGCTGAGTTTGAGACTTGCTCTGTTTTCTGTTTCCTCCTTTTTTATTTTGAATTCAAGACCTGGTAAAAGTTACCACCTACTGCTATCTTTTTGTCAGATGACTCATTAGGGCAATGTCCCTTCTGCCTATCTCTGGCAAAGCAGAAAAAGTTGGAGAGCTTTTGGGATTGTCTCAGTCTTTTGTATAGGTTTCTGACAGAACTCTTGCCCAAATTAGGTCCTGAACGACTATTAAGATAACTCCTGTATTCAGGCCAGCGTTATGGTGTGCATATATATGCCTATGATCATGCATTTGTATGTATTTTTATACATATATATTTATAAAGTCTTCTCAGTTATGCATTTTTAATGCTTAAACTGTATTTATAATGCTTAAAAAGCTGTATTTTTTCGGTTCTGATTTCTATATAAAATTTGATTAGTGTCTGATTTTAAAAGGTAGTGAAATCAAACTTCATTTAACAGGCACAAGTTACAATGAGATTATAAAATCACAACACTAGATAATGGTTTGAACAAGCTGTCTCTCCAGGCTAAAGTGTCCTTTTATTAGTGGCCAAGAGCAAATGCTCAGGGGAAAAGTGTAAAAACAGGGTAAACATAAAATGATACTTTAGAAACTGGCAGTTTAAGTCCTGCCCAAGCAAAGATTTTATTCACAGTTTGTTTTTAGCAGCCACCAGTATTACTGGCAACTTACGACATTTGATTACGCAGTCTAAATGAATGTCTCATTTGAGCTATTCTCTAATTTTCACTCGATTTCTCATGTTTCACCTGTCTTGCTTGGGTACCAAGATGAGTAAGGTGTAGAGTCCGAAGAAAAGCTTGTGATAGTATAAAAAAGCATGCATAGCTTCTCCATGTAAAGGCAATGATTTCTGAGCAAATTTTAAGGCTACTTGCAACTTGAAATTTAGTCAATTAAAATCTGTCATAAATTACAGCAAAAGACATTTAATCCTGGTTTACTTTGTCAAATGTAATTTTAGAATTGATTTTACCTTTTAAAAACAAAACAATTCTCTCTTTTCATAACAAAACTCTGTAAACAATAGAGGAAATTCTGTACATAGAACAAACACTCTCCCTCATGAACCAGAAATATTTTAAATCCCTGTCACTTACAGTCACTGGTGGCTACAATTTACATTTAGCTGAAAGCCAATTTTGCCTTGTTTGTCATTATTCTTTCATTGCCCTTTCTGTAAATGTTGTGAGCTTTTTCACTGTGTTACTAACCTGAAACAACTGACCTATATTCTGAAAGTTTTGAAAAGAAAGGAAAATACAGATTACCGAGGGAAATTTTGTAAGATATTTTGGGAAATCAAGTAGTTTTCTTTTTATTTATGATTAATAAAAGCCTTTAAATTATATTTCCAGGCTTCTGACTATCCAGTTATACTCTCTTTGGAGAACCACTGCAGCCCGACGCAACAAGAAGTGATGGCAGACTATTTGGAAAGTATTCTAGGCGACAAACTTCTCACTTCAACAATTGGTGATACGGATGTCACTCGGCTACCTTCTCCTGAGGTAATATTGTATTCTTCTCTCTGAAAGATAAGGGGAAAAAAAATGGCTTTTTTTGTTTGTTTTTGTGGGTTTTTTTAATCTTCTGAAACTGAATTTATGAAACTGCTATCATTTGGTGTCTGAAACAGACTCCAGGTGCTAACAAAAATAATTAAAAAACACAAAAAAAACCCTGCACGGAAAGATAAAACTGAAAAAAAAACCCAAAATTAATCATGTGGACTGATATGGAAGCTTTTGTTTAAAGGAAAACCATTTTCAATACAATGCTGAAGCACGTATTTGTTAAAAGCTAACGTATTGACATTTTTACAAAGCCTTAGATCTTGCTGTTCACATCAATCCAACTTCTGGTGCTTTGGATGCATTAAAAGTTTTATTTTATTTTATATCCAAATACAGTTAAGTAAAGTTTGTGGGTTGCAGGTTTTTTTTATACGGAAACATGACAGTTGTAGTAATCTGCAAGTTAGTAAGTAACTATACTTACTAACACTGTAAAACCTGCATATCAAAAACTGAGTAGCAACACTGAAATTACTCTGATTTTTTTAAAGCAAACTGTTGCTTACTATGAATTAAGTTATCATAGCGTGGTTCATCTGCTGTAGTCCTATGTTGGAGATGTGGTAGAAGCTTCTGCCTTCAAAGAGGGCAGATTTATACACAGGGAATGACTTGCCAAAGATTGTAGAAGTGCTGCTGAATCTGAACTCTGAATCTGAGAGCTATGCAAACAACTGATTAATTTTGGAAATTTCAAGTTATTGAAACATCGTGTTATAATGCAGAGCTTCGAAGTTTCTGTTGATCTGTGAAGTCAACTTTTTGAGGTTAAACTGAACAATTCTCTCTCCTTTCCTCTCTTTCCCTCTCCTCTCCTCTCTTCCCCTCTTCTCTCCTCTCTTCCTTTTCTCTGAAATTAGGCTTCCAGTGTTTAGTTTTAAAACTAAACTCTCTCTCAGTGTGTTTCTACCTAAGGCAGTTTCTCAGCTGGTGGCTTGAGGCCTCTGGGATATGAAGTCAGAAAAGGCAATTAGATGGGTGTTGAAAATTTTATTGCAAACTAAAACAAATAAATTCCCATTGTTCCAGTCTTTGCACATAATTTTCCTTCAAGGACAAAAGGGTTTTTTTAATCTCTTGTGACACAAATACATGCATACTTACAAAATAGTTATTTAGGCTTGTCACTGTTGCCAGTGATATATCAGATATATTTTATACCCTTTTTTTATGGTAACTGAAAAAGGAACAATGAAAATGTGGGGAGGAAAGACTGTCATAAGGAAAGACTACTCTCTGAGAGATGTATCTTTGTAAAGGATTTGTAACGGAAAAAATATTTTTGAAGCGGTGTGTGCAAAAGACTTGCTAAAGAATTACCATACTGCTATATTTTCATAGCAATGTTGTCATAAAGATATTTAATAGATGTTAATAAATTTCTCAGTAAGTCAACATAGTTTTTTAGATGGTAGCATTGCATTTTTTATATCCCACTTCCAGTATCACTTTGCAACCTTGAAGTTTCTCATAACATAGCTGCATTCATTCTAATAGATGTTCAAGGATCCTATGTCCTCTGTAGTAAATACAAAATCAGTGTACTGCATCTTAATCATGGAGTTACTGAATTATATACTTAAAAATACCTTTAAAGCCTACTATTAGGGAGAAACCAACTAACCTCATAGCCAGGACTACTCCTTCACCTTTTTCTTCTCCTTTATCTATACAATATACAAAGGAGCTTTCCATATGCAATCACTGTTTTCCCAGAATAGTCACTGTTTTTCCAGAATGCACCAGTCTGGGTGAATCAAGTACCATGGTCTTTGACATCTACATGTGATGCTTGAGTGCATGTCTAAGAGATTCACATCGCTACGGCACTTTCTTTCTCTATAAAGGCCTGTCTCACTGAGAAACTTCCAAAACGTGGCTGCACCTGGCTGTCTATAATCTCTGGCAAACAGGTTCTTACTGGCTGTCTGCAACATCTCACAAAAGGGTAATGGTCTGATTAACCTGTGGCTGTATGATTCAATTTTCAGTCTAACCATCTCCAAATTTTCTTCTCCTGCATGTTTATAGGGTTTTATAGTCTTATTTTCTGGTTATTGAAAGAGTAGGACGTGAAGATTTTCACTCAGAAGCTCAAGATCAAGACTGCTTTAACATATCTAATTCTGTTGCTTCAGTGATGAGATTCATTCTTGGTTTTTTGACCTGCAGCTGGCATATGTAAATGTCTTGACCAAGTCTTTGCATCAGATATATCTTGCTTCTTAGCGAGTCAAAAATATTTCCAGCCTACTGTTTTGCCTTTCAATCTGTCTATGGCATCTATTTTTTACAAAAATGAGAAGAAACACGTTGAAAATGTAGCATGCCTTGGTGATGACCTCAAAAAGAAGAAAACTGTATTGTTTATCATAAAGTTTTTGGATTCTCTAGGTTGGACTCAGACTTTTCTCAGTGGTGCACAGTGAAATGACTAGAGGCAATAGGGCCAAACTAAAATACAAGAAATTCCATTTAAACTTGAGAAAATTAATTTTTACTGTGAGGGTGGTCAGGCTCTGGAGCAGGCTGCCCAGAGACATTATGGAGTCTCCATCTTGGAGATACTCAAAACGTGACTGGACACAGCCCTAACACTTCCTGACCCTGCTTTGAACAAGGGAGTTGGATTAGATGGTCTGCAGGGGTCCCTTCCAAACCCAGCCACTCTGTGTTTATAAGATATGGCTTCCTGGTTTGACCTTGGACCTGCCTCATGACTTGTCTGGCAGTCAGTGGACTGCTTCATGAGCTTGCCTATGCCTGGCATCACTAAACTGCTTTACTTGTCTTACTGTCGCCCTAGTTGATGAGGTCACTGCACCATGCTTGCCCTTCTGTCACCCTCACCTCCTGAGTCACCTTGTGCAGCTGCTGGCCCTTGCAACTCAAACTGTCGATTGTTGCATATTCCTGAACCACGAGCAGCAGGTTGATCAATAGTGCTATTTGCAACATATTTGCTGATCAGTTATGCTCTATTTTTTTGCCTTAAAAGTCTCAAAGAAATTCAAAATCATCTGCACTACAACTTCCTCCAAGACTACTGTCAGATGTCTTTTCGATGTATGGTTAGGAAAATCTATGTGTGTTTTCATATTTGTCTTATGTTTGATGGAGTCCTCAGGTAAAATAGGAGAGAGTCCTGTTTTTCCAAGGTATCTAACCTTGCTGCCAACAGTTGCAAAAGATCAAGCCTCTGAGCCACTAGCAAATTGATCTTCTCCTGTGTGGTACTCTTTCTGGTAAATGAATGAGAAAGAATACCTTGCAAAATTGTTTTTAAGGACAGAGTGCTTCTTAGAACACATACACTTTTACCCAGGATTGTGTTAGGTTCTCACTTCATCCAGCAAATTAGTCTGCCAGTGTCATCCCTCCCAATTTCCTTCTTTAGGCGTGTTTTGCTTTTTTGTATTTTTAATAGAAGGACATTAGAAAGAGTCTCTTATGTATTATGTGTCTACTACAGAGCACAACACAGAACTGGAATTTTCAATGTAGGAGACTTCACACTAGATGACTGTATCGTATGAAAGCTTGTTATGAGACAGCTAAAAAGGTGCTCCTGATAAAATTAGCAGCTGTTTAACCAGAGCTGAGACATTACTGATAGTATTGATTTGAAATATCTCAATAACACTGATTTATGAGGCTGACACAAAGACATCTATTCACACTTTCACTCAGTGTAATTCTCTTCTTGAATCCTCAAAGAATGCTGGTGTTAGGGTTTTTTTAACAGTTGTACTTAACAATAGCATCCTGTTTTTTTCATTCCAGATAAATTTCGTCAAATCCTTGAAAGCTTCCCCCATGTTAG
Source organism: Tauraco erythrolophus (assembly GCF_009769465.1). NCBI lineage: Eukaryota > Metazoa > Chordata > Aves > Musophagiformes > Musophagidae > Tauraco > Tauraco erythrolophus. Next base: position 82,731,663 of record NC_141468.1, read on the forward strand.
ACTTCATAGAAGATGTCACATCTTTACTCTATATCAGTATCTAAGACAGTAATATAATCCTTGAAATAGAAAATTATGTAAAACTTTAAACTGATTTTAACCTTTTTACTTAGCAAGATTTTCAGGATTCGATATTCCTCTTAGTAAGCAGCTACAGCTGGTCGGGAAAGAAGAAGAGAAAACAACATGCTCAATTTAAACAGGGGAAGCTCTTCTTCTCTTTTTAATGCTTATGACCCAAATCTAGGGTTTGTTCTCTACATTTCTGAACACTGAATTTTGTCCCTTTTTACATTAATTGCAGAGGTCAGTGAGTGGGTTTGCCCGATCTATTCCAAGTGTTTGTGATTTCGTCTTGGAGTCTTGTATTACTTCAGCTGTTCTGATTCGTGTTGCACATCGCATTAGCCAGAATGCCTGTTTAGTATAACATCTAAGTTTTGTTCATTTCATTATCTAAATATTTGTTCCAATTGATTGTAACTGGAGGCTTTTGCTTATGTCAGCACTGAAGTCCCATTATGCTCTAGAGAAGATCTATTACATTTTACACATTTCAATTTTTTAGTGTACTTACAGTTTATATTGAATCATAGAATCATAGAATGGCATAGGCTGGAAGGGACCTCAGAGATCATCATCTAATCCAACCTCCCTGTCATGGGCAGGGACACCTCCCAACTAGACCAGGCTACTCAAGGCTCCGTCCAACCTGGCCTTGAACACCTCCAGGGAGGGGGCATCCACAACTTCTCTGGGCAATCTATTCCAAAGTCTCACCACCCTCGTACTGAAGAATTTCTTCCTAAAATCTAATCTAAATCTGTTCTCCTTCAACTTAAACCCATTTCCCCTTGTCCTATCAGTGGACACTCTTGTTAAAAGTCCCTCCCCAGCCTTCCTGTAAGTTCCCTTCAGGTATTGGAAGGCAGCTATTAGATCCCCCTGAAGTCTTCTCTTTTCAAGGCTGAACAATCCCAGCTCCCGCAACCTGTCCTTGTAGCAGAGGTGCTCCAGCCCCTGGATCATCTTTGTGGCCCTCCTCTGAACACGCTCCAACAAATCTATGTCTCTCTTATGGTGGGGACACCAGAACTGGACGCAGTATTCGAGGTGGGGTCTCACAAGAGCAGAGTAAAGGGGAAGAATCACCTCACTTGACCTACTGACCATGCTTCTCTTGATACATCCCAGGATGCAGTTGGCCCTCTGGGCCGCATGAGCGCACTGCCGGCTCATGTTGAGCTTCTCGTCTATAAACACCCCCAAATCCTTCTCTTCAGGGCTACTCTCAACCCACTCTGTGCCCAGTTTGTATTTGTGCCTAGGATTGGCCCGACCCAGGTGAAGGACCTTGCATTTGGACTTGTTGAAGCTCATGCAGTTAGCACTGGCCCATTTCTCAAGCCTATCAAGGTCCCTCTGGATGGCATCTCTTCCCTCAAGTGAGTCCATGGCACCACACAACTTGGTGTCATCGGCACACTTACTGAGGATACACTCAATGCTGTCATCCATGTCGCTGACAAAGATGTTGAACAGCACTGGACCCAGAACAGACCCCTGAGGGACACAGCTTGACACTGGTCTCCATGTAGACATCGCACCATTGACCACAACTCTTTGAGTGTGACCATCCAGCCAGTTCTTTATCCATCGAGTGGTCCATCTGTCAAATCCGTGTCTCACCATTTTACGTGTTGAAGTACGTAATGAACATGTATTTTTTTAACATTTTGTATTTTATAATTAAACTGAAACAGAGATGTTATAGTGAACGTTCATACTTTCAGATCTTTATCTGCTTAAAAGATTCAGACACTTCTACAAAAAGATGCCAGTGTTCAGCACTGCTGATTACCAGTTAAAGAATTCAAATTTGACATAGTGACTGGTTTTGTAACAGTATGTTTGTCATAAGATTTTTTAAAGATCTGTTTGAAGCTCAGACTTAAAATCCATGGTGTGCCTTTTTTAGTTCATGGTTCACTTTCAGTGATTTGGGTTAACTATTATTGGAATCTGCTTCTGGCCAAAAAATAGCAAAATTTCTTCTTGCTAGATTATTTTCTGCAACCGTTTTTGAAAAAAGAGCTGTGATTTTAAAATGTTATCTTTATAGAAAAAAAAAAAACCACCACGAATATTTGTCCTACCTCAGGATATTTGCATCCTCACTAACAGAATTTTAGAAACTACCTGACATAAAACATCATGGCCCATTTTTATGATGACACAGACTGTAGTCTTTTTTACTTAAAGCAAGTTTACATACAGGAGGCTTTAATACATCCATAGACAGATTTTCCTTCTGTTGTATACCAAGTCTTTTTTTTTAATTTGTAGAATTAAATCTTACCAGTGAATAACAAAAGTGGATAGAATTGCTTAAAAATATTGGGAAATACGAAGATGTAAAGGAAAATTCAGAACTCGTTAAAATATGAGTAGCATTACTCATATTAAAACTCTTCTAAAAATATCACAGGACAAAATGAGTGCATCAATAAGAAATGAAGGAAATGGTAAAGGGCATCCTTATTCTGAATCACCAGTGCAGAGAGACTAATCAAATCTTACACTAGCATGGCACTGATAGATATTAAGCAGAGGATCTCTCATTCTGCTGGCACACTGACAAACTACTAATAGAAGATCTGAAGTGATAAGGGGATTAGCAGGAACGGAGATTGCAGTATAAATAAGTGGAATGTCTCTTTCTTTGCCTACAGCTCTAGTTTCTATTATAAAGCTTTGGGTTTATATACATGCTTCTATCAGCCATACTTTTCATAGTTACTTAAGGGATACCTTAAAATAGAGCATTTCAGTTATCTTTTATTTAACATGTAAGTATCTGTTCCTTGTTTCTGTAACTTTCCCAGCCGTATAACCCTCCTTTTCACTAGCGCATATGAAAATTAAGGAAAGTTTTTGTGGATCTCTTTATCTAAGAACCTAAGTAAGTCCTGTTGCTCGTTGGCAGTTCCTCTGTACAGAGGTAGAGATGAATGTCTGCTACATAATAGCTGTTTGTTTATGAATATTACTTCATAAATCTAAGTGAAATTTATACTCATTGGATTCAGGTGCATAGATGAAAGACATCGTATTAGAAATTATAACCTTTAATGAAATTTTTTCCTACATTGTTATTATGGAAGTTGCAACATGCCCATTTAAAAATACAGGAATTGCTTAGGCAACAAATTACCAAACTCTATTAATTTCCCTCACCAGGTGACAATCAGCGTGAGGATCCACTGTATAATGACATAACAACAAAAGTTTTAATTTAGTACGCTAGGCAGATGTGCACAAATGCACTAATCAAATAGGATACCAAATTTCCAGCAGCTGCCATGATAGCTAAAAAAGATTTTAAATTAATACCAGATACATATCTAAAAGTCTATATATGAAAATGAATTAATGCATAGTGAAAAAATACACCTCCTATGTTTTACCTGGCCATCACTTCTGTCATTTACTAAACTTCCTACCTTAATCTGACTCACAGTTTCAGCCTCTGTGTATCTGTGTGGTGGAGAGCCTTTTCTCCTGTCATAAGGTTAGATATTCACGCTCTATTATTTACTTTTATCCCCAGATTCTGTTCGTTTTGCTTGTATTTGACTTCTGTCTCACCAATATCTACCTTCACGTCATATTACTGCTCTTCATTATACTTAATCAACAGCTTTGAATGTGGGTTAAAAATATCTAGATATGAAAACCTGCAATTAGTCCATACCTAATTCTATATACTACTGTTTAACCTCTTTTCTACAGGCATTAAAATTCAAAATTCTGATAAAGAACAAAAAAGTTGGTACGATTGAAGAAGGTATGCTGAGGAGAGAACTTGACAGTCGTGGTGAGACAGCGGAAGTTTCCGACTTTGAAATTTTGTCCGACGAAGATGAGGCTGATGATAAAGCTCCTCTTTATCCAAAGAGTGATTCCCCAAAAAGAAAAAGTAATCATAGACCTTCAGCCCCACCTCGAAAAAAAGCGAAGGTAACTTTTGTCTCAATGGAATTTAGAAAATGCATAGACGTATGACTTCTTTTTTTTAATAAGAAGGAATATATTATCTTAAAATAGAGACTAAATTTAAAAGATAGGCTTTAAAATTACCTAGAGCAATACATTTTGAAATAGTTTTCAGCTCGAGGTTTCAGAGTTTTCCTGATTCTTAGAGGACAATCCAAAATGGAGCTTATTTTAGTATCCAGCTAAAAAGCATCCCTTCCCTGTGCTCCCATCCTAAACTGCATCTGCATTTTTCAATTTCAAGTCTTGCTTGTCACAGGTGCTCAATAACACAATAGAGCTAAGATAAAGTTGCCCAACTGCTTTGTCAGTCTCAAGGGCCTCCTGGAGTTATGCATGGAGAACACTCACAGCAGTTCCTGATGAGGAAGGACAGAGTTAACGATCTATTTCTTCCCATAGACCACCAGACTACCATGTAAATTTTGAAGAGTTCCCATTCCCCTATTTTCTTCTGGTTTGGATTTATGCATGAAATAAGGTGTAGAATTCTGGTTGTGCTAAAACATTTTTAAGCACTTATAACAGGAAAGGTATTTTTACATTCATCATGTAGACACTTAACATTAAATACTATTTCTGAAAGAAATTGTAAAAAATGGATGTAATTTTCTTTTTAATAATCAAATGGAACTTACCCATTTTTTTAACTGAATAGCAATTCTCTGCCCTGGAAATCTGTTACTCTGTCAGGGTTCAAACTGCTTTAAGTTTTTCCAGCATGCAGGAAGCACCCAGTATCCAGTCACTTCTGCACATCACACTCTGATTATCTTCACGCAGATAGACTGGGAATGCTCCTCAGGGCTTAATATTTTGCTGAAAGGCAGTGTCTCTTCTCTAAGTGATTTGAAGGTCAAGACCTTCACTTCTTTTTCTTTCCATCTGATATAGAGAGATAGTATACAAAAAGTTCTGAGGAAGGATAGAGTCCCCTTTGCATAGGGAAGGCCAAATTTCCACATAACAAGGTCACATATATTTGTAACATCACACTATAGACCAGATCATATACCACATACATCTTGATCAACAGCAGCAATAACAGATGTCTGCTCATGTTTCATAGGCACAAGAGAGAATGGTTATCAGGGTCCCACCATATTGGAGGGGCGACATTTGAATCCACACCCAAGATACCCTAGTGATGCTGTTGGCTTTGGTTGTGTCACTGCCTTGAACATTCAGAGAGCTGTGTTATTCATCAGGGATTCTGTGCCAGTGGACTTCTAGTTCTGCTCATGACAGATAGCTCCAGAATAATCAAAGCACTTGAACTTTGTGTAGTTTGAGAGTCACAAGCAGGCAATCGCTATTATTTTGTCAGATGAGAATTTTCCTTCAAAAGCTTTAATGGAATGTAGACGTTATTAGCACAGTTGGCTCTTTGCTGGCTACTACCACTAATTAGCTCACAAGTTCATGCTGAGTAAAATGAAGAGGTCACATAGTACCTCAGTATAAGAGATAAGACTCTGGTAAAATTTCAGTCACTTCAGTGTAGAGCAGCCTTTGCTTTTGCTTGCTTTGGCAATAGAGCAAGACTAAACAAAGACTTTGGCCAAAGATCTTTGCATCTTAATTAAGAAGAACAGACTTTTTCTAACTTCAGACCAATGCTTGGAGGAATATACCTATGATTGATTTGCTTGGCATGGTAAAATATTCTCCTGTTACTTTACATTTTTTAGTTGAGTTTGTACTATTGATGTAGAGATTCTCTTTCTCTTTTTTTTTTTTTTTTGTCTCTCAGTGCTTCCTACCAGTATACACTTTCTAGTACTTTATCTATTTAGAAATATACAGTTGGACATATGTTTTAAATGACTAATGTTAAGAGTCATGAAAAATTATGTTAATTTACATACTAATCTCAGAATCAGGAAAATAATAAAGCTGTCCAACAGAACACTGTGCTAGGAAGCATTGGAAGCATATCTCCATTCATGCTACAACTGCTATGATGAGCATAGGGACAATAATCTTACTGTCTCTGACTGGATCAACTCTCACTATCAAAAGTCATATCTTAAGCTGAAATATTCATTAATTGTGACACATTTCCTCATGCTTTACGCATTCAAAATTATAGTTTCTTCTGAATTGTTAATAATAATAATGAAATATGTGTTATTGTGTTTTTTTAATTCTTCCATTCTTTTATATTACGATTATTAGATGAAGAAGATGAAAATTGCCTTTGCATTGTCGGATCTTGTAATTTACACCAAATCTGAGAAGTTTGTGAGCTTCGAGCATTCTCTAAGTAATCAGAAGTGCTATGAAAACAATTCTATTGGAGAGACTCGTGCACGGAAATTTGTAAAACATTCAGGTAATTTTTTTTTATTTAATCAGATGAAAGTTATAATGTTGCTATGGTTTACTGCTTAGGCATTGGAAGGGTTGAAATTTTATGAAACACATGCTGTCCAATTTTATTTGATTGCTTTCATGATATTATTTTAGAAATATCTTGCCATTTGCTGCACATTTTTATATTTCAGTTGGTTTTGTGAGGAAAAATGAATCTCAGATTTGTTTTGATTTCATGTATTTTTACAAGTATTATAGCATATAAAATGTATGAATACCTTTTGACTCATTGTTTTCTGCATCAAATAACTTTGAAGTTACAGTCAATACTTGAAAATGTGTGGAATAGATTTCACCTCCCCCATGTATGGTCTGTAGTGCTCACTGGAGCTGGGCGTACAGGACCCCAGGCGTTGATGATAACTGTGGATAAGACAATCTGCATTGACAAAATAAATAAACCACATAGCAGGCATCTGCTCCATTGGACCAGATTTTTCACACCAGCCAAGTCGGATTATTCAAAACTCATTCTGTGTTGGAGTGTCTCCATTTGGTGCAGCCAGTACAGCGCAGCCTCTGCTGGTTTTCCTCCAGCTGTCTGCCAGTAGCCTGAAGGGAGTGTTAAGAACAGAGATCGCTGACCATGACAATGAAGTGACCATGACAATGGCCAGCCCAGCTGCCATGCACCACGTTGTGGAGATGATTCAATGGTTGGTTAGGTGAACGGTGCTGAAAGGCATCAAAACAAGTAGGCTTTTGTGAGCCGTCCATGCTCAGAGTCCTCTCTGTTCACTCTATCTAGTGAATATATAAGTAGTTCTATTTTTAAAAAAAAAAGAGGATGGGAGGATGGAAAGGATCAGAGTGATGATCCTGGAAGCGTAAAGCTTTCTTTTTAGTTGCTAAACAGGAATAGTGTAGATAGAAGTCATTTGAATTTTTCCACATCTGTTTAGTTTATGCCTTTGTAGGAGGGAACACTGCTAGGAGGAAGAAAACCAACCCAGTTGAATAGTTAACATCTTCTCAAGATTATGAAGGAACCAATTAAGCGTGTTTTAGAAACGTGCTGTTCACTCATTTTGAGATTATTCAGTCGTTTTATTTAAAACTCAAACCAGCAATCAAGCTAAGCTCATCTTGGGATGATACTTTTCCTATTGAAAAATAGGAATGAGTTGTTTTTTTTGATCAATTTCCTGTTTTGTTTTTCCAGTTTTCCGTAAGAACACATTGGGCTTTAGTATAAAAATTGTATATTTACATAACAAAGAGGTGAAGAAATAGAATATTTCCCTGAAGGAATGATCTTGGTTATCGAACCTTCAACAAAAGTCTGCACTATAGACAGAAACACTCTCACATGCAAATATACACAAAATGCTATCACATTTTAAGGTTTTAAAATAGGATTTCAACCATATCTTAGAGTGACCCAAATACTAATGTTAACATGCACAGAATCAACCTAAAATAGAAATACATGGATATGATGTACTGATCATGTAAAAAAATAATAATATTGATGGATCAGATTATTAAATTTTTATTATTATTTATTTAAATAAGATCTCTTTGTTAATAAATTTTTTCTTACCAAGGTTTTATCATTCTGTTTTTCAGCTGAGGAGTTTGTTTCACATACTTCAAGATTCCTTACAAGAATCTACCCCAAAGGAACAAGAACAAACTCTTCAAATTATAATCCTCAAGAGTTCTGGAATGTGGGATGTCAACTGGGTATGTACCTTTGCAAAGACTGTTGCATTTGAGGCTTTGCAGGGACTATACATATACAAGAGTTTTTCTTTCCTGTATTATTTTTTTTGTCTTGGAAGTTACGTATTTTCCCTCAGTGACATCACTTTCATCTTGTGTTATCTAATCTTCTTTTTCACTCTATATATTCAGGTATTTTTACACCTCAGGATCCAGGAATTCTGATGTTGAATAACTAAGGGAAATATTATTTTCATCTATTTACTTTTGTAATTACTTACAGTTATGCCCTAACTAATTAAAAATATAACCCAGTCACTCCAGTGACTGTACAGAAGCAAAGTAAATTTAGGATCTTAATTTCCGGTACATGGCATATTTGTTCCCTGAGCAATGAAATAACAATAACTTCTGTTTCTCTTCAGTTGAAGCTAGTTTTTAAATTGAAAGGGTTAAAAATAAGCCTGACTTCTCTATTCAGCAAGTTTTGAAAAATCTCTCACTTGTAAGCACTTTCTCCTTTTTAATGGCCTTAAAGACAATCTTGCCCTCATCTTTTTGTTCTTCAGTTTAAAAGATTCTCAGGTACCTCAGTCTGCTACACCTTCTTCAGCCTTAGGGAAGGAAGAGAACAATATTTTTTGCATCCATATGTATATATTCTCTTTTATTCTGACTCCATATCAAGGCCACCTGAGAGAGTCTGTGGGGTGAGCAGGGCAGTTTGCCGCAGGCTCCCAGTTCTGAGAGGTGAAAGGTGTGGTCTCACCTTCTTATATTACAATACACACTCGGGCACAGATTTCCACTTCACTTTTGGGACCACGGAGCTTATGCGCCCCTATGCTCCAGGCATTCTTTTCTCTTGCTTCCTTTCTCAGTTCCCAGAATATCTTCTCTTTCAAGTTTCCTTCTCAGAATTATTTTTAAGTGTGCTATTTCCAATCAATCATGTGCATGAATATTATTTATTGTTTAACACCCTAGTGCATGCCCAGATACTCTCCTACAGTTATAGAACTTAGAAGGAGCGTTGTGCCTCAGCTTTCACTGAGATTGCTGTTCCCATGTCTGTGGCCCTGACCACAAGTGGTGGAGGACATTCCCAAGCCTAAATTTCCTACCATTAACTGTCCCCATTCCGAGCTATGCCATACCGTCAGTGCCACATGTTGAGGTGATGTGGGAAACAATGACTAGGGAGATTGCATGAATTTGGCCACTCAGTGCTGACTGTTCAGTGAAAGAACTGAAATATACTTAGACCCTGCATAATTCTCTCATTTTTACAAATTCTGCTTCTCATTGTGACTGTTGTATTGACGGATAGTTTTACAACTACAGTAAGAGTAAAAAAATTACTAGTTAGTTAGTATAAATGTTGTGTCTGTGTCATTATAAATGTTTATTTATAGTACGGATTTGGACTTGGGCTAGGCTGTTGCTGCAAGTATCTCACCATTTCCATACCATTTGAAATTGGTTTGATTATATTCTGTCCGTGTGGTTGATCCTCACATTACCTAGTGTCATGCTATTGCTGGGTTACTTACCTGGGTTGGTGCACTCTCTGTGTGCTATCTACATTGCTGTTAAAAACTGGTAATTTTCTTTCATGCTTAGAGGAAACACTGGCCAGAGGTCATTTATTTAAAATTGAATTCACCTTCTCAGGTTTATCATACGGCAATTCACAAGTTTTCTTTTTAGCGTGTAAATCTGCATACTGATCTCTGCAAAGAATGGCCATTTGTTAGATCTCAAAGAGGACTGAAATCTTTCAAAATGACTGTGTTGACTGTTTACCCAGAGTATACTTTAATGAAAAGTCATTCTAAACATTAGTATACAAAACATATGATTTTTGCTGGATGGTGGCTTTGAGCCCCTTGCTGGAAGAATTAATAATATGCAGGAAGTGGTTAGATCTGCCCTCTAGGTCACAGTATTTGCATCTTCGTTTAAAGAAACATTTTTCACATGGGAATAAGCTGATTATAGGCAATTCTCCACATATATTATTTCCCAGCCACGTCAGATCTATTCTTGATTCCCTAATCTGTTTTAGATAACTGTTTGGCAGAAATACAACTGCGCTTCACAGTGCAACTCCCAAAGCTCCACTCGGTGAATCTTCTGCTGATATCCTTCCCCTGATTTAACACAGATTTTTTAATTTTTGTGTCTGCCTTCTGTCCATCTAGCCCACATACCCTTTCTGTCTCCCTGCCATTGCACTTTGCATCCCATGCAAGAAGTAATTCCTCCAGATCCCTCTACCACTGTCCTAAAACTGTTCATGGGACTCTCAGATTTCTCCTATGTCACCTATTCCCCTTTCTCAGCTCCTTTCACCCTCCTCACACCTGCTAGCTTATCCTTCTCACTTACCTCTAAGTTCCTGCCTTTAAACTGAAAGAGGGGAGATTTCGATTAGATCTAAGAAAGAAATTTTTCACTCTGAGGGTGTTGAGGCAGTGGAACAGGTTGCCCAGAGAAGCTGTGGCTGCCTCATCCCTGGAAGTGTTCAAGGCCAGGTTGAATGAGGCTTTGGGCAACCTGGTGTAGTGGAGGGTTTCCCTGCCCACAGCAGGGGGGTTGGAACCAGACGATCTTTGACGGTTCCAACCCAAACCATTCCATGATTCTATGATTCTAACATCCATAACTGTTCTGGCTGCGCAAAGAAAATCCATGAGGTTTTGTTCAAACCTACATCTAATATTCCCTGCCAGGCCTCTGCATCATGCAAATGATGACGTTTGAGTTTTCCCTTCATTTCCCTTAGTGATAGGCCCCAAACAGCACTCTCTTCTGTATCTTGCCAGCAAATTTCTCTAAATTGTTTGGAACATATTAACTCAGAGCAGACTGGCACTCGGCTAAAGCAGGATGAAATGGTCCAACAGGCTAAAGATTTGTTGAGGATGAGAATGATGCAATTGTGTAAACCTAATTTCCAGAGGAAGGCAAGTTAAAGACCACAGTAAAAAATACAGAGTTTCCACAAAATCACTTTTGGATATCACTACGCATTCAGCGTCCCTTCTCTGAAAATCGAGACTCATAAGAATGGGATAGATTTTATGAACAAAGAGGTCTTATGGAGAAAAATACCTATAATAAATTTTTATAGTCTGGGAAAATTAGTATGCCTCTTGCATACAACTGCAGTGTAGCACTGGAAAGAACTGGTTTGGCGTATCCATATCTCCTTTTTATTTAGTAAATAGAATGGAAAGTAAAGATTGACGCAGAGAAAGAATATTCAGGGCTGTTATTTAAATAAACAGATATCAATTATATTATATTGACTGAGAAAAAGAGAGAAAAAAAAAACCAAAAGAAAACCTCAGTGAAAATGAAAATAGAAAGCTTTAAATATCCATTCGATATTATGTCCTTTGCATGCAGTAGAAAACATTATCCATGAATCAAAACAATCTACAGGAATGATCAAAACATGTCATATGAGAAAGCCATGGTATGGCAGGTACAGAATTTTGTTTTAGAAGAGGAGATACAGAGCATGTGTTTTCTGGAGCACTCATAAAAATTTATATGCAGCTCTGAAGGTTCGACTACCGGTATGATGGATTTTTTGTTACCGTAGGTTTTGGTTTGGCCTGTGATATCGAAATGCATCTTGGCGATTTTGTCACATCTATTTTGTGGCTAAATCTCGTGTGCAATAATATGGTAAAAATAATGCATAGAACGATGAGTGATAAAGAGTTCTCTAGTTCTGATTTTAACCTCTGAAGTTACTTAAGAAACCCACTTATGTAGATTTTGGTATGCCTCATCAATGCACCTCAAAATGACCATCAAATCTGACCTTGCTTGGATTCTAAGTGTGTGAAAACTTAAAGGATAGGCAGGCTTTGGAACTCCTTAGAAAGAAAACAGAGGACACAGGATCACTAATTTAATTTGGAATTTTTGGTTGTATGTTTTTTGTGAAACTGTATTTTCCCTTCCCACTGGACAAATGGCAAAACTGAAGGCAACAAGACTGATATTTTTTTTCTAAATAATCGGAATATGTTTGATCATGGGAAGTTTATATTCTTGCAATCTTGCTGAACACTACATTTTAGAATCATAGAATCACAGAATCATAGAATGGTTAGGGTTGGAAGGGACCTCAAAGATCATCTAGTTCCAACCCCCCTGCCATGGGCAGGGAAATCCTCCACTACACCAGGTTGCCCAAAGCCTCATCCAACCTGGCCTTGAACACTTCCAGGGATGGGGCAAGAATGCGTGATAGAGTGTCAAATTTAGTAAAGGAATTTATGAAAAAATGATATTAAATTTAAGGAAAACCACAGGCTTTTCTATTAAAAGATGCTGGAATACAACTTTTTCTTATAGACTTAATCAGTTTTTCATCATCATAATTTTATACTCTTGTTTATTATTTTTACTGGAAATTTTTTTTATAACATGGCAAAAGTATAAAGCAAGCATTTTCTATAACATGGCTTTTTTCAACAGCTAATGCGACATCTGAAACAAACTGAGAATATTCATTACATTATAGCTTTGAATTGTTGCTTCTTGAATTTTTAGTGAAATCTGTGAAGTGACATGCTTTATTTTTTTTATTTTTATATCCAGTGAGGTTATTAGAATATCTCAAAGTTCTTTTCAGTATATGTTATTGCAGTTAGATACTAGGTGGCACTCTTAATCAAACATGGTGGTCCTTAAAACCTTGCAGATGACTTAACTCATGCCTATGACATGGAAAAGAGATACATCACAGCAGTTCATCTTTGTTCATTCTGCATCTAAAAGCCTAATAGTTAGTCTCCAGCCATTAAATAGATCTTCAGCTGTATTTCCAAAATGGGCTTCAGATTTTCTTCCAGACTAAAAAACTTCTGCTCAAAGGCAGGGGATGAGTCTGACACATCATACACCTCACGGCAAAAATGCACTCAGGCTGTTGATTCCAGTCTATAGCTCATTCTTTGTTTGGGCTTGCTGTGGCCTTATCTCACAACTGACTCATGGAAAATGTGCTATAAAAAAGACAGGAAAGATTTCCTGCTAGCTTCCAAGCCAAGCAATGCCCTGGAAAAATGAAATGAGAAGTCATAGAAAAGCTGATTGTTCTTGATTGCTCCCTCCCTTTTGCTGAGGTTTCAAGAACAGGACTAGTCATCATAGGTCAGCTGCAGAAAAAGAGAGGGAGGTCAATATCTGTGTTACTACTTTCTTCCTAATATGATTTTAACAGCCCAAAAATTCATCCTTAGGAAATGAAAACTAGATCTTGAACAACTGACATAAAACTTAGCACATACTTTTGAAGAGTGCGTTGTGGAAAGATAATACTAAGATGCCAAAGAAATGTGTTAATTACTAACAAAGTCAGGTAGTTGGAAAAAAAACCACAGTTGTAATAGACCATGGCCATCATGGTTTATGGAACCCCAAAAAAGGATTGCTTTACCTCTTATTGTTTGCTCGGTCCCCAGCCCAAAGGGATAGCTGTTAGAACTGCAGACTCCAGGTGTATGATTAAGCTCATACTTAAAGTATGAAGTCATTTTTGGTTACATAGTCCCTTAAACGTCATTAATTAGATCATCAGTAGCTGTAGTGGGGCAGCTAACTCATGTGTAGACACCACCCTGATAGATGAAGCTATCTGATTACACTCACCTTTCCCTTGGAATGGCTCCAAGTACTGAGAGGTGTTTCGAGTAAAGTTTTTGTGTTTCTCTTGCAGGAAAGTTTCTAACTGCCAGGTTTATGATAAAGCTCTTGGGCTACTCTGGAGCCTGCTTCTTTGTAGGCAGGGTTGGGTTTTTTTTTGGTATGTGTAATAGATACTGGAATTTCACTTAAAAGCAAACAAACATAAAAAGCAAACAAACATAGTAATTTCGTTTTGTTAGCATTTTGTTGACAGTAATAATGGCAATAATTTTCCCAGCTATCTTCACTAAACCCACAATTGCAGACAACTAATAGAATATTGAATAATTTATCTGAAATCTTGTTAATTTGACAGAAATAATTGACAGAAAAAATTGCAGGGACCCATTTGTCACTGAACTCCTTGTTGACCCTGTTCTAAACCCTGTGTTAGAGACCCAGACTAAAACAGGAAAGGAAAGCAGATAATATACAGAGTTCTGCCAAGAAGCACAAGGCAAAAAAAGAGTAAAGACTACTTTGGAAAAGTTTCTGTGTCAGGTGTGAAATGTCAACCAAAAGATCATCAGACTTACACTGAAGTGACTGACTTACAGTGACACTGACTTACCGTGACAGTGACTTACAGCGACAGACTTAACACTTTCAGACTGACACATTAATTAAATAGCAAAATAAATTTTGATTTTAGATTCGATAGTTTATCAGAAATGTTTTAATTAATTTTCCCATGAGAACCTCATAGGAGATGATAGTTACTAGAAACCAGTTCCAGATATTCTTGACAACGGATGATTTTTAATCACCTGACAACTTTTTTCCAGTAGAGTTACTTGTAATTAAGTAGGAACAATGTCAGCAATTATGAACATTAGAATGATTGAATTTTAAAACTTCTAATGACAATGTCTTTAGAGCTGAAGTATTGAACTGGCCCAAAGACAATAAGGACAGACTGACTACATATGCTGGGCATGATGTGTCAGACAGTTATGCATAGCACTCAGTTCTCAGAAGGGTAGTTCCTCTTACTGCAGCATAATACCTCATGTTGTAAGTAATTCATAAATTAAGCTTCTGTAGAATAAGAGTATCCATTTCAAAATGCGTCAGTGGTGAGCAAAGCCAGAAATTTTAACTAAGCTTAAGAAAATTTGGAGTCTGAATAGCAGAAGCCTGCCTCATTTTATTCTGTAAGGAGAGGAAAAAAATACATACAGTAAGGCCAAATTTTTGGGTCAGAAAAAGAGATGACAGTTGTATACCAAAATGTATACTAACAACTTAAGTCTGCCGTGTGTTGTAATGGAACCACTCTATAACTTTTTTTTTTCTGATAGACGTAAGTGCTTGTTCATGAAGTTTGGATGGGATCTCAGCTCTTCACTTGCTTGGCAAGAAGGCTATAAAGCTGCATAAAATTTAAACAAAACCTCATAAAGCCCAGGGCAAAGTGAATGCTGAGGATACTTAAAAGACTGACTTTGGACAGTATGTCCACAAGCCTGAACTAACAAGCACCCAGAGATGGCAGTGGGGATCAGAGTGACATGTCAAGACAGGACCAGAAAAGCAGTCATGCTCAGGCTCAGAGCAGTCTGAGGAGACTGCTGTAATGTGGCAGAGAGTTTTAATTATGCTGGAAGGCTTTCTAGTTTCTCAGATAGACACAGATAAAATAGGTGTTTAAAAGCCACTGTATTCCATTATTTTCCCAGGTTACATGTTCTCAGCACTTGGTGACAGAGCACATTGTCTTTCTCACATCTGCTGCTGCAAGTGAGAAGGGTTTACACAGGACTATAGTAAGCGTTGGATTTCTCTTGTGCAGACCCCATCAGATGGCATATTAAACTGAGTAATATTTTGAATATACTAAAAAGGAAATGTTTATATTTGAGGATATCATGACAGTTAATGATTGCACAGGGCTTAGAAATTAGTGTTATATTTATCATTCAGATGACGAAGATATTATCACATTTTAGTTTGAAAGAATTTGTTTACTACTGATAAGAGATCTTGTTGTATATGCTGCTTCTGTTAAATGAATGTTTGTTTCCCGGTATATGTAATAGGTGACACTTGTCATCATGTTATAGTTTGTCCTTCCTTCAGATGCCTTCTGTTGGTTTCAGTGTAATCTGATGACTGAATATCCTCCCTTTTCGTCCACATATTGAGTCAACTCATACTCAGTTAGCATGCCCTTTATTCAGGCTGTGAATGAAATTTTTTAAAAGCCACTTACGTCACTTTGAAAAAGTAATGTGGTCTACCCAGCCATGTAAGGACTTCTGAAAATATTTCTGTAAATTTGGGCCATGATGGATGGGATGCAGATGTGATCTGCATGGGAGAAGAAAGGCGAGACAGTCAACACCCAGATGGGAGTGCTAAGGTGGAATGAATGCAATGTCTTCAAATCCAATCACACAGGCCACCTCATAACCAATGACAAAATACACCAGATTATTACGATATGATCCTGTTTTCATAGTGTTCCCCAATCTGTGTGGAATTCACTTCAAATTTTGGATGTCTAAGGCAGAGAAGATTGATTGCGTTCACTGTGAGCGGCTAACTGTAAGAACACAGGCAATTGGAAAGAGCTGAGAGGAGGGCAACACGACTGATCAAAGGGTTGGAAGTGTGATCTATTACAGCTCTTTAAGCTCAAATGAGTGAAGTAAATCATGGAGATACGAACATGGGCATTGAGTGCTTTTTTCATATAATATTTTTGGAGATTGTATGAAATTCATATATTTTGAGATGGATTTTAAATGGCATAAAATTCAATTAAGTAACTCATTTTAAGGAAAATTGGAGACAAACCTATGCTTATCCATGTTAAACCCTTCTCTTTTAAACGCAGAAAATATATTAAACCTTAGGGTTGTAATACAGCTGATAGAACCAGGAAGCGAAGCATAAAAAATAAAAAATGACAATTTAAAAGTCCCAATAGGAATATTAATTGAGAGGCAGTATCACAGACAAAAGACATGCAATTTTCCTCAACTGCCTTCAAATCACAGTCGCTTAGAAACCTAAGAACTCCAGTGCTCAGTTTGGTTTTCAAAATCTTTTGCTTTCAGTTAAAAAATCAATTACGTCTTGAATGGTAGTGCTTATGGAGGGTGCAGAATTTGAATACTTAGACTGTGGTTAGTTCTGCAATTAGTCGTGGGACAGACTTCGGTTAACTTCTTGTGATAGAGAGGTTTGGGATGAAATATATCCTTTATATTACTCTGTGCATTATGGATTGTTTCATCTTTTTGGAGCTAGGCTATTTCCTAACTTGCGTTTGTTGTATGAAGTTATTTATATCCAGGGCCAACAGGGACAGCCATGGCAGCTTTGTCACTTTGCAAGAAAACCTGAGTATTAAATACTGTGATCTGAAGGAGATTTGGCCTCATGGTTCCAGGATTCAGGTTGTCCTCCAAGCCCATGTTTTGCTCTGCTGCCTCGATTTTGATGCCAATGTTAAAAGTCTTTTGACGTTTAATGGAAGAACTGAGGAGAAAGTTTAGCTTACACAGTGCTAGACCTCAGGTGCCTGCACATTCCCGTGAAAACCATATGTTAAGATTACGTACTGTTCAGATGGTTTCATAGTAAGAATATTTGGGCTTCTTTCCTAAAGAAACCAGCAGTCTAAAACTCTCTTCTCACCTGCATTAAATTTCTACTGTTTCACAAAATCACAGTACAAAGCATGTTATTGACAGTTCTGTTCTCAAATCCATCAAAAGCAAGATGAAACATTGAGTAGAAATTCAGTCTTCCACGAAGAAAGATGTTGCTAAGACCACACTGCTAGATAATGGAAAACATAGGTTTTAATTTATGACCTTTGCCATTTCTCAAGAAGTGTAAGAGTTACAACTGCATTTGATTAAAAAGGAAAACTGTGCATCAATAGTACACCATAACCCATTGTCCTAGGAGGCCCCAAGCAGCTGTAAACCTGGAAAACAGTTGTAGGAGAGGTATGCATCTCAGAGAATATAATCCAGAATTTCACATTCACTTGCCTTAACTGGGTTACGACTTGCAATACTGGGGAATCAGTAGGTAAATTAAAACTACCGTTCAGTGTGTTTTTAACTTGTTCTAATGTAAAATTAAATTAAGTAAAAATACAGTGTTGATGTTTGAAGATGTCAACCCATAATAACATTGCCCTTCACTTATGTTGCAAAAGTAGCTTTCTTAATAGGATAAAATGTAAAGCATTCTCCTTTGCTTGTTTCTGTTGCTAAATCAGATTTTCCTGCTTAGTAGCCTATGAAGCTTGGCAAATTTAGCAGCAGCCTCATTATGTGCAATCATGTAATTTGTTTCATCTTGTGGAAGCTGCTATTTGAAGCTGCGACTGTTCGATTTGCCTAATTTCAGTTACACTTTTTAAACCACTTATTCTGAAACTATGGCCTAGGAGTTACCTACGTACGCAGAGGTACTGGGTTATCTGTAGATCATGCCAGGACCTAGGCTGCAAGGGGCCTCAAGGTTGCAGCTCTGTAGCATTCGTTGTCCTGCTTGAATCAATGTATTAAGATAAAACGAGGGCCATATAGCACAAGATTTGGGTCTATTTCTGGGTGATGTGCTGGGGCATGAAAAACAAGTTGTGAACCACTGCCAAAACTGTACCAAGAGAATACTTACTGTCTTAAAAACAGGAAATGGTGTGCAACGGGCAATACGAACATTGTGAAGTTTGATTTCTGTTGTCAAAGGTAAAATAAGCCTAAACTTCCTTTGCATATTGACATAGAATCAATGCCTGCATCTACATAAGCATTTAGTTCAAAGCAGGAGTGCACGTTGTGTTTTCTTGTTGTTTTTTTGTTTATTTTGGGTTTTATTAGGCAAAGTTGTCAATTCCTGCTCACTGCACGTTGGTTCCTGTTGCAGAGTCATCTTAGCTAGCACAGATGGGATTCTTTGCAGATGAAATAGAGGATGCACTGTGGGAACACTTGATGTATTCCAGTCATTAATTGGTATTGAGGTCATGGAACCAGGCTAGAGCTTTTCTGAAGTAACTCCACTGAAAATGTGTGTAGTGCAAACATTAGGTTCGTAGTACCAGCTGCTTCACTCTATGTATCTGTTCCTGTTTCTGTCATTTACCATAGCATTTTTTAAAAGGGTCATCAAAGCACTGAAGAAACAAATAATTTTTGCAGTGAAACAGATCCAAATTTCCCTGAGATAAGGATTTCTATTCTGCCAAATGTTCATTCAATACATTTATATTATCTCAGGAAAATGTAATAAGGTCCTCTTCCTGAATTATTATGAGGAGTCACTTGTACTGCTTAAAGTCTTCATTTTTTTTCCTGCCAGTAAATGACTTTTTATCGTTTTCTCTTTAACACATGTCATGTTATCACTTCACTGATTTGACTTGTGCATTTTCTATTTTGAATGTGACAGGAAGCTCCAATGTACTGGAATAGGGGAAAATTTCATTAAACACGTCTATTTCAATGTTGGTTTTATCTCATGAATTACAATATCCTGTTGATGAGAAATGTGTTATTGTATTATTGCTGCTGCAGCAAACCAAAAATGTTTTGAGCTTCCAAGGAAAGCAGAATCTGTCAGGTGTATACTAACAAAAACCACCAGTACTGGAGGATTAAACTTGAATAGAGCTTGCTCACATAAATTTAAGAACCCTTTAAAAATTGCTTCTACTTCTATAAATTTATATGTATTTGTACTGAATATTCTAACTCTAAACTAAAGCTTCTTGATCTGGGTGACATGCTTTTGTGAGGAATTCTGCACCATAATTCAGGTTAGTTACAATCCTGTGACAGTTTTTGTCTCCTAGACCAGAACTTTGTGAGCAGGTTCATGGTGCAGGGTCTTGTTGCCGCAGAGAAACTAGTATGTGAAATTAGTCCTTATGGACAAAAAAGATCTCTCATTTCATATTCTCCAAGGTCTGATTTGGAAAGAAAAGGGAAAATACAAAACATATTGCAGTGTAAAAAATCTATACTGTAATTCTTAAAACATGGTGCAGTTCTAAATAGTGTACTTCTTTGGTGTATTCATCATACATTATTGAATAATGCTAAATCTAAGACAAATTACTCGATCTTATATATGAGCAGAAAGATACACATATTTTAATCTTGTTTGCTTTTGTTTTTACTATTATTATCAGAAAATTGTTTAATAAAATAGTTATCAAGTCTAATTCACTAAAATCAATATTTATTTAATTTTACAGTGGCCTTAAATTTCCAGACGCCAGGACTACAAATGGAACTGCAAAATGGAAAATTCCTGGACAATGGCAGTTCTGGCTATATTCTGAAACCAGAATTCTTGAGGAACCGCAATTCAACATTTACCCCTCACAATGTCGGAAGATATAGTAACCCAATACGTCTGTCCATAAGGGTAAGCTTAGTTAATTGTTGGTTTGTTCTATAAAATGTGAAAACAAACGTTGTTTAGTTCAGACCTGTTAGTTACCTGTTGTTGGTTTGTCGTTTTTATTCCCACTTGTGGCTGCTGGGAACTTTAATACTGTTGTTTAACAATGTGTTAAAACTCTCGTATCTACTGCTGCTTGGATGATTTCCCTTCTGTAGTTCGCTTACGTTTGCTAAAAATACGTCGGTGTTCAGAAGTCATAAGAGTTTGTAAAAATACATGACTCCCATGGTGTTGCATACAGAAATATAAATACACCGTGCTATTTCCTTTACGTATTAGCAATACCACATGTACTATTGTAATGCTAACTGACAGATGGAAATGTTTAAAGATATGATCGGAAGCTTTATGCATCTTTTAAGTTTCATTATCTTTCTATGCATATGTAAAAGGCTATTTATCATCCTGAAATGATATAAATAAGTGTAAAAAAGGGGATGAACCAATAAGCCTTTGAATTATTTCTACTTCTCCCAAATTCAAATCTGATTTACTTCTTAAAAATAGTAGAACTACAGGTTATTTAAAACTAATAGGTTAGAAAAACCTGTCTTTTGAGGTCAAGTAGATGTTTTATAATTGTTTGCTAGTTAGAAAACTACATTTTCCCAATGAAAAAATGCAATTTCTGATTACACCGTACAGTACTTGCATAAATGCTATTTCATTAGCATAAAATTAGTGTATAATTGTTATTTAGTTTCTTTCAGAGAAATAAATAGTGGAGATAAACCATTACCTAATAACAATTATAAAATACTTACATAATGCATGCACCTAATCAAGAACATTTTAGTGTCTCAAAGTGAATATACCAATTATGAATAGACATTGCTGTGTGATTTCATGCACTCATGCATATACATCTGTTATTTTAGCCCTTATTTGTATAAAGCTGGAGTCGATTAAGATGAGGAAAAATCCCCAATCGTAATACAGGAGACAGTCAAAATCATTGACACTGGGGAAGAAATGTCTGAGTTTGGAAGAATTTAGCATATAGCCTTTGATGTAAAAATACAAATATTCATAGAATCATCATAGAATTATGGGACAGTGAGACTTGCCACTAGATCAGGTTGCTCAAAGCCTCATCCAGCCTGGCCTTGAACGCTGCCAGGGATGGGGCATCCACAACTTCTCTGGGCAACCTGTTCCAGTGCCTCACCACCCTCACAGTGAAGAATTTCCTCCTTATATCTTATCTAAATCTACCCTCTTTCAGTTTAAATTCATTGCCGAGGTATTTCATATGGAAACTTCTGCACCTACCATGTCATTTACTCTTCTCTCTGTATGTTTTCTTCACCTTGGGTCTCAAAAATTTTTTGGATTTATAGATTTGGGCCATAGTGTGCTGAAAAGAGCTCACTCTTTCCCACTCTGCGGGAGACAGACTAGGTCTAGCATTGCTAGAAGAGTGGGAAGCAGAACTTGGCCAACGTGGCTGAATTTTAGTCATGACATTCAGGACATGTCAAAGAACCTTCACTGGTTCTAAGTGGATAGTCTACCAGTGCTTGCATCTTGCAAAGATTTCTAGTGAAGACAGTGACTATTTTCTAGGAAGAAAGGGGACAGCATCAGGGTTTGCTAAGCCACTGCTCTTCAATGTTTCGGGCTAGAACTTTTCTCGGAGCAAGGCGTTACCGAAAATATCTAAGCAAAAGGTGGAATATGTGGGTTTTGATTTTTTGGTGGTTGACAGGGAAATGAGAATCTGTATCATGCGTTTTGATACTTAGTCCTGAGATCTGATTCATAAGAGTCATATCTTCCACCCAGGCTTGCAGGCTTGTATCTCTCTCTTGATAAGTTCTGCACATGGATGTCTAAAAAGCAGATTACTGCACAGATGGTTATTCTCTCCTAGGTGTCCTGAAATACAGATAGAAAACCGACAAAGTTGTGGCTTTCATAAATCCTTTCTTAGGCTGGGTGCCAGATTACAAGACAGTCTGAGGTAAAATTTCCAGGTAGCTAACTAAATTAAGGAGAAAAACATCAGGGAGCCTACTAAATTTAGAGTTTTTCTATGTTACTGTGAAAGAGAAGGAACACAGGAGAGACACTTTGCTACATATCCTGTAATACAATGCCGATGTCACTGTGGGTGTTAGCGCTGGTCCACTAGACTTTTAACAGGAATTCATGAGTTTGATCTCAGAAAATGCAAAAATCATGAGACTGATTCCTCCAACATGATTATTTGGCATGGTATCTAAATGTAATTTTTATGGGTAGTTATTGAACAAAAATTTGAAGCAGGATATCAGATTTTTTTTTTCATGATGAAGGTGGTGAAACACTGGAACAGGTTGCCGAGAGAGGTGGTAGACGCCCCACCCCTGCAAACATTCAAGGTCAGGTTGGATGGAGCTCTGAGCAATCTGATCTAGTTGAAGATGTCCCTGCTCATTGCATGGGGGCTGGACCAGATGACCTTTAATAGTCCCTTCCAACACAAACTATTTTATGATTCTATGAGTCTATGAAATCAGGCAAGAATTAAAGGAGATGGAAAGAACCATATTCTTAATTTCATTGTGCTTAATATGTATTTTTATAATAGTTTATGGCTGCTATATGCTTCTTATAGTAGTATCTTACAGGAACAGTTTTTGCTACTATGGCTACTATGTGGCTACTATGTGAAGATCATTCTTACAGTTGTTTCAATAATGACAACTTTAATTTTCCAGCTCATCAGTGGTCATCAGTTACCACCGAGCAACCTGTCAAAGACGAACAAAGCTGACCCATTAGTACACATTGAGATTTATGGTGTGCCAGAGGATCAAACAAAAAGAAAATCTAGTGTTGTAAAAAGCAATGGTAAGGATCACTCTTATTCTCTTGACTGTGAACAAAACACAGTAATATTTTATAAGAAATTACCATTTTGCCTTCCCAAGAAGATGTTATACACTTACAGCAACTGCAAAAATTTCACTCTAGGTGAGGATCTTCTGGTATGAAATCTGTAGCAGAAGTTCAGGCTATGGGCCATTTTTGTAGATGTGTAGGTTAAGGAAGCACAAACTCTCTTGGTTAGTAGCATTCTCCTGGAGGAAGATGGAATGTCGTCTTTACTCACTGTTGTGGGCCTGCCCTGGACAGCAGCCCAGCCCCACACAGCTGCTTCATCAGTCTCCCAGTGGGATGGGGGAGAAAGTTAGAAGGACAAAAGTGAGAAAACTCTTAGCTTGAGATAAAGACAGTTTAATAGGTAGTGCAAAAGCTGTGTACACAAGCAAAGCAAAGCAAAGAATTCATTCCCCACTTCACGTCATCAGGCAAATGTTTAGCCAGTTCCAGGAATGCAGGGCTTCATCATGCATAACGCTTACTTGGGAAGGCAAATGCCTTTGCTCCAAAAGTCCCTCCCCCTCATTCTTCTTTCTCCCAGCTTTTTTATGCTGAGCATGACGTCATGCATTATGGAATATCCCTTTGGTCAGTTTGAGTCAGCTGTCTCAGCTGTGTCTCCTCCCAACTTCTTCTGCACTATTCCCAGCCTGCTCACTGGGATGGAGAGGGAGGGGTTGCAGTGTGAGAAGGAAAGGTCCTTGGCACTGTGTAAGCACTGCTCAGCAATACCTGAAATATTGGTGTGTTATCAACACTCTTTTGGTCATAAATCCAAAACATAGCACTATATGGGTTGATATGAAGAAAATTAACCCTGTCCCAGCCAAAATCAGTACAGTAATAGGTAAATTTAAAGGCATTTTTTCTAAAGAAATTTCTGTGACGTCATCAGCTCATGTGAACTTTCTAGCAGAACTAGCCCCTTAATCACTTGACAGGCAAAATGAGTCTTCCTTGTAGTTGTCTTCAAGCACTCCTTTACCTTTATCATGTAGTTCTTCTTGATGTATCAGACTAAAGGTTCCCTGTGATCTTCTTCGCTGCCTCTGTCTTCTATTTTTCCTTTTTGTAGATGGCTGCTGTTTTAAATCAGCCTGTGAATTTCTTTTCTCTCTGTATGAACATTGTTCAAGACAAAGCACCTCTCTTGTTCCACATCCTTATTTGTATTTTCAGTCAAGTGATCACTTTACTACCTTAATTTATTTAGCTCCTGTCTCATTTCCAACACTGAAAGGAGAAACTTTGACAAAAACATGAAACTGGTATGGCTATAGGAAAATAGAAGTCAAGCAGAGGTTCTTAACCTGGCTATCGCTGTCCTATTTTGCTCCCTTTTAAGAGGTGACATCTACTTTTTTTGATTTACAGCATTATGTAGCTAATACACAACAAATCCTTACGAGGGGCTGGCTTGCATACTGTAGTCAAGTCCCAAGCTCTCTAAGTTTGCTTCATTCTGAGAGCTTCGCTCTGACACTTTTAACTCCATAATCGATACAAAAGTTGTGACCTATGTACCACTGCAGTCAGTGGGAGTCTCATCATTTACTTAAGCGGGCACAGAAATCCAGGGGAAAAGAACGAATCTTTACCAGTTTAGACTAGTGATAGCAGATACAATAATTCAGATACCAAGTGGAGTAAATGAAATGGTATTCTGATACTGTGTATTTTCTCTTTTCATTAGCTTTGAATCCTCGATGGAACGAAATATTCTCGTTTACTGTCCAAGTTCCGGAACTGGCATTGATACGGTTCTGTGTTGAGGATGAGATCTCTCTGGTTGCAAACGAATTTCTGGGTCAATATACTCTGCCACTGCTGAGCCTGAAAAAAGGTAACATTTTTTTATGTGAGTCACCTATAACAGCTCAAAAAAATGTAAAATATTCCAGGCTTTTAAGATTACTGTAGTATTGATAGAGTACAGCATCATGTTTATTTCCTAAAGGAGAATTGTCTAACCATAGGTAAAAATTGCACTCTGTTTTTTAAAGTCATTACAGTCTCTGAATGCAAATCTATGGTGTAGAAATCAAAAGAATATTAATGACAACAAATTATTCCTACTACAGTATTCCACTACAGACAGAAACTGCTCAGACAGTATTTTAACTCACTGTAACAGGAAACAGGAAGAGAGATTAGTCAGAACTACTGTAAAGCCAACAGTTTTGTGCACTTTTTACTCAGGTAGGGTCAAAACCTAATAGAAGCCAAATTAAAACAAAACAAAGACATTACTTTTAAAGCACACTTACTTTTCTCCAACATAAATTTTTACACTGATCACCTTTTACTTTCCTTTTATTTGTATATTTGAGGATAATGGAAAAAAAACTCCACCAACTCACAATGTCTGAGACAAATTTAAATAGCAGACACTGAAGCTTATACTGAAGCAGACACTGAAGCAGACACTGAAGCTTACATATGCTTGTAAAACCATCAAATTGGACTTTTTTTCACATGATTTTTTGGTGTGTCTCTAATGTGCCTGTATGATTAATTTTGGTCACAAATAGAGATTCATATTTTGGAAAAGTAAGAGCATGCAGATTCTACAGCATGCAGATTCTACAGCATTTTCAAAATGCTAGGAAATAAGTGTAGGTACAAAAACTATAAACGGCGCCAAACAAATTGCCCCAATTTCCACTTAACACAATGTGAAAAAATATAAGATTCCATCAAGATGCCCAGAGGTATAAATAAAATTCATCCAAGAGCTGAACTGACAGATAATTTCAAAATTTATTGCAATGCTTAACATTGAGACCTCTGGATTCAAGGTCTGGAACCATAGTTTTGCTTTAGGTACCTAAGCTCCCTAAAGTGAAAGGAGAAAATAATGTGTTTTACAGAGAGAGCCACAACAGCCTAGATTTCTTAGGAAAGAAATGTCTAAGCCATGCTGAAGAGTGAGTTAGGATTTAAATCTTAATCTTCAGATCGCTTTAATCTGCACTAGAGGACTGTCTCTCCTTTCCTAGGATTCACATCCCTGAGGTGTCCCCTGAGGGCAAGGTACTTCCAAAACCAGCAGTGCTTATATCTTATTTTGTTTTTCTTTGACAGGCAGTGGGACAAAGTTGTGCCATTGCCACCCTCGCCTGCATTTTCTCTTGAAAGGATGCAAATGGGTGTCACCACAGCCTGCCTTTCCCCAGCAGCAGCCTCCACACTTAGTTGATGGCACTGGGGAAGAATGCTCACCGCCCCCCCTGTAGCAGCATCTGAGTTTTCGTGCCATGTTTAAGTAGGCATACTCAAAGGGGCTGAAGGCAGCGAGGATAATTCTCTTGCTGGGTGGCTAAAGGCAAGAGGAGGGGGGTCTTGGGCTACAGTCCCTGTCCCAATGGTTCTGCCATGTCGAATACTAATACAAGACAGCAATTCCATTATTACTGCTATTATGACCAGATCAATGAATAGTTAATTATTTCATACAAATTGGAACAGTTTCAATAAAAAAGAAGTTTTACTTCTCTCAGGACACTTTGTAGAATATTCTGTAGGTAGAAGCTAGAACAGTTTTTAGAAATGAGTCTTAGCTCCTGAAGTGTATCTTTGGACAGGAATTAAACCCAAGTCTTTCACATACTGTGTGCATGCTCTAAAAGTTGAACTCAAATGCATATTCCCTGGACTCAGCTTTCGTATCTGCTGCCCAGAAGCTGAACCTTAGATGCCAGGTGAGCTCTCATGTCATATAAAAGAATCAAGAAAATCCAAATCCCAATAAATGAAGGTCCCAAAGACTACACACACATCCAGACACATCTAAAGAAGGATTTTGAAAACTGCAGTTCTGAATGCAGATACCTATTCATAACAGATACTTACCTAAATGACTGCAGTTATATATACATGGATAAAACAGAACACTTTTTAAAATCAAAAGTGACATTTTTTATTATTATGAAATAATGGATATTTACAGTCATATAAAGCAATACAGGTTTGGGGTTTTTGGAGAGGGGATTGTTTTCTTTTCTGAACAGGTATGTTAATTAAGTTTGAAGTTGAGAACTATAGCTTCTCCAAATCATAGAATTATAGAATGGTTAGGGTTGGAAGGGACCTCAAAGATCATCTAGTTCCAACCCCCCTGCCATGGGCAGGGACACCCTCCACTACACCAGGTTGCTCAAAGCCTCATCCAACCTGGCCTTGAACACTTCCAGGGATGAGGCATCCACAACTTGTAGTTTTGAACATGTAGTTTCTGAGGCCTGCCTTATCTCTGATACTGGGAACTACTCAAAAGGATATCCTTAATAGACTTAAGATGTCATGGTAGAAGATCTTACACCATACTTCTTTTCTGCCTCAGCTGGACAGTGCGTTACTGCTGCAATACCATTCTTCTCTAAGGCACTCTCATCACTGTCGACTCAAGTTATTTACTTTGCTATAAGAACAATGTCTGCAGCACGTAATATCTTTGGATGTTAAGATGCATGCTTTCCCGTATTTAAATATCACTGGGCTAAAAGTCTTCGGTTTGAAAACACATCACATCCTGAAAGACACCGAAGTTTTTCACTCTGTGTCTAAAAATGCCAGAATCGAAATACTGTATATGTAGAGCAGAAAAACTCTAGAAATGGAATTTGAGTTTTGTGTCACGGAATCACAGAATCACAGAATGTTAGGGATTGGAAGGGACCTCAAAGGATCATCTAGTCCAATCCCCCTGCCAGAGCAGGACCACCTAGATTAGATCATCTCAGTTTATTTTAAAGAGTTATTCAGAGAACAATAAATTATGCCTCGTTTGCATAGGAGATCATAAACCCACTCCATTATGATGGAGCTGCATTTGCAGTTAATGCACCTTTGCACCCCCAGCCAGTACCCTAACCAAGTGTCCTTGTATTTACAGGTTACCGAACCATTCCCCTGTTGGCTGAAGACGGCGGCAATCTCGAGGCTGCATCCCTGTTTGTTCACATCTGGTACTACTAATGACGCTCTGCAGTACCAGTTGTGCCAGCAGGACACACTCTGTTGAATAAAGAAACATCAGGCTTGCACCAATCCAGTGGTCTGGTTTCCTGAGCGGCACGTTCTCAACGATTTCATTAAGCTAATAGGACTTCTCGTGTGAGTAAATGGTATCTTGAAAAAGTAACAGCTACTGACGTTGGCTCTACCATTATTTAGAACTAATTCATAAAGACTGAACTTTTGGGGATATTTTTAAAATCCAGTTAATAATCTAATTTGCAGCTAATTTCAAAATTACGATTTATTACTAAGTGAGAATAATAGTCTAATATTTATGATCTGAGACGGCAAAATTATGAGCATGTTACATTGATGTTTTTATTTGTATCGAACAAAATCTCTTACCATTGTATCTTTCCAAGGGAATCGGAAAAATTACACACACAATGTACCCTTTAAATTTATAATAACAGCAGCTTCTGATTGGGCTATACCTCTTTAACGTCCACTGTAATTTTGCTACCCTGAAAAAATTGTTTTGAAAAAAACCAGCTCTTAAAATGATAAAACCTCAGATGCTAATATCGGTACCTTTCTTAGCTTAGACTTGAACCTCCTGCTGTTAAAGTCAGACAAATAATTCACAGACTGATTTTTAAAGGGCTATGTTCCTCATAGCAGCAGGGAGCTCAGGATACATCTCACTGTGAACTTAGGAAGCACAATGCTTTAAGGTGGGCTAGAAGAATTTAAGAAAAGGAAATGGTTGATTGTGTGATTTAAGATCTCTGAGGACAACTGACAAAGCTAACCTGACTTGGCTATCAGTGTAGATCTTGCCCATAAGACACAATTTTCCCATCTTCCTTACAAAACTGAAGTATTGTTGAGCTTCCACAGGCCTGTATCTATCAGTTAATTGCAGATTTGTTACTCAAACATGGGGCTTTTTTCTTTTTTTTTTTTAAAATGGATGTTATATTTACCAAACAGTATTGCTTATGTTTGCAGATAGATCTGATAATATTATAATTTAATGCTCTTTTTATTTAATGCCATTTTAATGTTATTTAATGTTGCTCTAAGATAGAAATTCAGGGCACACAGTAAATAATGATTAGAAAATGTCACAGGAAATAACACTATTAGCAAATTGCATTATAGTTATAACAAGGAAACCAAGACAGTAGACTAAGAGGAATCTAAATCAATATTGAACTGTAAGGTCGGGTAATTTGATAACATTGTAAGCTGGCCACAATATGTTTCTGTGCTTGAGCGACAAGTCACTGGATTCTTTATCCAGGAGAGCCTGTAATCTAAAATGTTAAACTTACTGATCTCAGCCATCTGTACGCTGGCCAATATCCCTTTCATGTGATAAATATTTTACAGCTTTTTTTCAGTGCTGAAGAACACCGATAATATTAATATTCAAGCAGAGTTCTCCCTACCTCCCTTTACTGAGGAGGAGTTTAATTCCCCAGGCAATATCTGGTGTATCTATTCTCAGATAAAAACTGACCAAGTGACATAGTCAATTGGTTTGATGCTGAGAAAAACTCCAGCTTATTTAGTTTCCTAAATAACGCTCCTAGTCTCACTTCGGGAGTTTTATAGAATTCTACCTTCTAAAGGCTGATTTGTGAGTGTCCTTTGGGAGAAGGAGGCAATTATCTTCAGCTTCTGGCATATTATCCCTCTGTTGACCACTTTTCCACTTAGTAGGACAAACGTCAGACCTACTCAGTATACGGTAACTTAAGATTTTACAGCAGATCAGATCACAAATCAACATGTCTCCTGTACCTTAATAATGCACCCTTGAACCTGGAAAGGTGTGTATACATGGTCAGCTATGTCCATGTAAGAGACTGGCAATAATGGACAGTTCATTAAGGCAGTTCAACCTGCTAAATGTTTAAAGATGTGCTTATGTGCTTCCTCAATTTAGGTAAAAATGCTTTGAAGAACAGAGCCCATAATATCCTGGATTGAATGTTACATTATATCAAAAGTTAAAAGCACACCAGCATACACTGCACAAAAAGTGCAAAGCTTTTAAGTTCTTTTTTAAAAAAAAAAAAATAAATGTATTGATTGCATAAGATTTAACATGAAATTTGCTAGACATCTGAAACGTATTAGCGCCCAGGGACCATCCCATGGTTCTCTGGTGAAATCATCATGTGCAGTGGGGTCTTAGCAGATGCTGATAAATTACACCATTATCAGCATTGTTTCAAAGCAGTCAATAGAATTAATGGCCAAAGAATTGGGCCTCACACTTTGATGTGTAAAGAGTTTAGTATTTTTACGGTACTATTTAATATGAACAAAACAAAAATTTTTGTCGCTGTAGTAAGAATTTCCTGCATGCTGCTACAAGTTCTTAGCATGGGATTCTTAAGCTCACACTGACAGGAATCTGTAGCAGGAAGATGGTAGCAATTCTAAGACAAGAGTCTTATGATTAGAAATGTTAAAAGATACACGATCAGCAAATGGCTGTGTATTCTTGAGGGCAACTGAGACAAAATGTACCGTGGGAAATGGGATAAAGAAACATTAGTGGGTAAATAATTATCTGAGACAACATTTAAATCACACTGTTTCCCAGTGGATACCACTTTTCTTCATTTAACTGGACACTGCTCAGCTGAATATTAACAGCTCCCACAAATATTCCTTTGCTTTTCACAACAAGCTTCAGTATACGGCCTTTGAGCTCGGTGACTTTGTCATACACAACCTGAAATAATATAGAGCGAAACAGAAAAACACATAAGAATTTGTGAATCCATATTTGACAGGCAAAACACTTACTTCAACAGAGCATTTGGGATGATGATCGCAACTTTGTCATAGCTGCTTTAAACTGCTCTCCAGACTCATAAACTACTAACCATGAGTCAAATTCGCTTAACTTAGTGCATTTACCTCAGAAATATATTTGACCTTTATATAAAAGGGATTCTGCCAGCTTAGGCTTGTGAAATCTGACTACCAAGCACTTGTAAATAAATTTGAACCCTGTGTTGCACAATGCCTCAGAAAAAATAAGTATACATGGCTTTCCCTGTGAAAACTGAAACTCCAACTTAGGCAGAGTTTTGAACTCAAAAGTGAAGAAATATCAGATCCTCCACAAAGTTCACCAAGGAATGATAATATGGTTGATTTTCTGGAGAAGAGATGGAGAGTACCTATCATGGACAGAGGCATGAAAACGTAAGGTAGGTAACTCTGTAAAAGTATAGATTATTGTAATTTCTAACTGTCTTTCCATAGTAGATGTTTTGATAAATGGTATTGCTTTTCTGCGAAAATCAGAAAAAACCCAGGAAAACAGTTTTGATGCCATTTTTTTTTTTTAATCCTTGTATATTGTATTTGTTATATGTTCCTTAGTAGTGCTTTAACGCAACTTTATGTTGCATTGGTATGTCTTATAAACTGCACATCAGTGCACAGTACCTCAGAATTTTTCTCAGTACTATACTTGTGATTAAATCTTGTTCTACACATCAGAATTAAAAAAAGATCAAGCAAAAGTAACGCAAATTTTCTTCTAAACAAAATTTCCATAAAATTTCATAACTGTTCTAGATCCAACAATCATCATAAACGAGATAACAACTTTCCTTGAAAATTATTTGCATAAATTTTACCATTTCAGTATGAATAACTTTATGCATGATTCTGCATGCTAACTGTATCCAAATGCGCCCATTATTAAAACACTGGCATTTTTAAATGGAATCATCACCTGTTAAACATGACAGAAAAACTCAGCCCACTCAGTAGAAGTTGTAGATGTGGAACATCTCTGAGATTGGACCCAATTAGCAAGCGGAACTTATTAAATTTGGATGTTTCTGTTACCCAAGAAATGCTGTTAGTACTTCCCAAAGTAAATGAGACAGCTTGCTTAGCATCTCTTTAGAAAATTACTCAGGTCTATAATCTTTAAAATATCCTTGGAATTACCTTAATACTATGAGAACACACTGAGCTTAATTATGAAATGTTAATGGTGTATTTTCTGAAATTTAAAACAATATCTGTGGTGATAGGCTGACAAGAATCAGCTGCACTCAGAACAGATTCCTGCGTTTCAGTCTCTGCATTAATCAAAAACCGCTGAGTGAACTGCCTGTGGGTTGATAAAACGTGAAAGAATGCTCTCAGCTAGTTTCAGGCCTGAAAGGTAAGCTTTGTTAAGATTAAATTTGTTAACTTAATCTGAAATTTCTATGGCTGGAAATGTTTTTGCTATTTCAGTTGCAACGGAAAATGCTTTCTGAACTTCACAGGTGGACTCGGGAGGCACAGAGTCGTGGGTTTTCCCAGGCAAGGTTAGCTGGCCTCGGCCGCCCCGTGGGACTGCAGAGCCGTTCTGTCCGCACCGTGCGCCGCAGGGATGTCGCAGCCAGCGCCGGACAGACAGGACACCGGGCTGTTCCGGCAGCCAGCACCAACAGACAGCACACAGAGCTCTCGGGGGTAGGGGGTGATCAGCGCCGTGGGGGTGAACGGCCACTGCCACAGGTGGTGGGGGAAAGAAAAACAGTCCTGCTCTTTTTAACTGGATATTACTAGAAAGGTCTTACCAAGGAGCAACATTTCCATTTCCATTTAGAAACCTTTGAAAATCATAGTTTGGAACAGCTGTCATGAAGGTCACGCCTGGTGCTTTTTGGTTTTGATGTTTACTTTGCCTATTACACCAAATTGTATGTGAATTAAAAATTCCAGCTTCTCTGTCCCCAGTGGCATCTCCCCACCAAAATCAAAGTGAAATGATGAAGAAAAATCCAAAAAGCAAGGACAGGTACTGTAAGTGACAATGTAATTTAGAATAAATCTATTACTGAAGTGATACTGATGTTACTGTGGAAAGGTGTCTGGTTTCTTTGCCAATATATTAAATATCTCATCTTCAGCTGTTGCTTTAAATTACCAAAAAGTGTACATGTAAGCTGTAAGAGCTAAGAAATCTTCAGTGGATCACAACAGGCGTGAGCTGGGGTAATGAACAACTTTAAACCTTCAGATAAAGAGAGGCTGTAAGCTTTGAGTAAAGGCAGACCTTACAGTGCAGGGTGGGTGGTTTTCAAACGATCCCAATAAACTCTTTCTAAAATTATATTGCAAACGCAGCTAGAGTGAGATATATATCATCAGGATGAAGGGACAGAAGAAAGGTCTGGAGATGGCTGAATTCATATGTGGATAAAACAAACACCACCTGCCAAAATTCCAGAGTCAGAGCAGTTAAATCCTGAAATGATTGTGTAATAAGAATATTTGCCTCCAATTTACACAGCCAGATCAAATGGACGTGAGTTATACGTGGCCATGCAACAAATCAGTGGGACAGTGAGGGCTGGGATTCAAGTATTCCTGGCTCCAAAAAGAGCAGCACTGTTGACCTACAGGAGTCTAATGACATTTTAATTGCAAATGCGGGACAGTTGCTTCTCCTTAGGTAGCCATGGCACAGATCCTAGATTTGCTCTTAATTGTCCAAATTAGCTTTGACGCACGGTGCTGGAGGGAGCGACTGCCGCTCCTGGTGCAGCTCCCCCCCTCCCTCTCCATCGGGCTGGCTGAGGTTCCTCTGGTTATCATGGGCCGGCGTCCCCTCTGCTCCGAGGGCAACGGCAATGATGCCAACAGGCTGATATGGCCCAGGTACATTTGCTGACGTTTGGCAGCACCCCACGGGCAGGATGGATAGGGTTTCCTCTCCTTCTGGCTTCATTATGGCAATGCACACTCTCTGTTGTGTCTTGGAGGTTTGCTCATTTCGTGGGTGCGTGTACATGCAGCCACTCAAAAGACAGACTGAGGACAACGGAGACCTTGAAGAATGTCTCAGGGCAAATGTTACACACATGAGCAAGACCTCGCCACAGCTGGTTCTGGTCATTGCAACTTTTCTTGGCAAAAGCTTAAACTTAAATAATAACTCAGATTAATTTTCAATTTCTTTAGTTTTTAGTTTTCACCAAACTACTCTGGAACCTCCTGAGTAACTTATTTATTCCTAAGAGTGGTCTATAAGCTGGTTTGGTACTCTTTTTCTCTTTACACTGCTTTACATTTTTCTGTGTTCTTTCTCCTTCTCAACTATAATTTTTTTAATGCAATGTTTTATCAATGTGAATGCAACAAACTCCAAAATCCTAATAAAGGAACAAGAGAAAGAAAAGGAGTGCTTGTTAAAAGCAACTCCAAAACATTTGGCAGAGTTCATTCTATTGTCAGCCCTCCTGGACTTTCACATCTTTACTTTCACACACGAGTAAAAATCAGAAATAAAATGCGCTTTTGCAAGGCTGATAATTTGCTGTAGGCAGTCATAAGCAATAAAAGTACAAAACTAAAACCAAAAATACCCAAGAGAAGCACATTTCAGAATTTTCTCAGTCTCGAACACAGAGAAAAATTAATATATAGCTTCCTTCCAGCCATTCTGCTTTAATAAAAACTTATGAACTCATAAAAAAGGCTAGTACATTTCTGTACACAGTGTTTTGGACAGTAACTAACTTAAAAGACAGCTGACTTGTATTTT
Source organism: Tauraco erythrolophus (assembly GCF_009769465.1). NCBI lineage: Eukaryota > Metazoa > Chordata > Aves > Musophagiformes > Musophagidae > Tauraco > Tauraco erythrolophus. Next base: position 82,766,320 of record NC_141468.1, read on the forward strand.
TAGTAGTTTTTCTTCCCTGTGGCGGCTTCTGCCTCAGTCTACCAGCCTTGGACAGAAAATGCATACAGAATGATATCACATATGGAAGAACAGAGCTGCTAACAGCACAAGCACTGGGTTTGAAAGTCCAAGTTCATGGAACCATATGTCCCCACTGTGACTAGCAGCTCCTGGGGAAAAAGATTGAGCATCTGTGAAGAAGGCTGTAAGTTTTGAGGTAAAGGACATTACAGTTTTTATGGAATTTATCTTAACAGTAGTGGAATGCTCCTTAACCACAATTAAATGTCCTCCCAATGACTACTGTCTGACTGCAGAGAGGATTTTGGGTTTTCTTGCATTCAACTTCATCTAAGAATGATTAGAAAGTTAATTGTCTTCCAGTGTTGCTGACTGGTTCTTTTTGGTAGTCCATTTTGGATACTTTACAATGAATGTTCTTATATAATCATATTTCTTTGCTTTAAATATCATTCAAAGGTAAAGGAATCTCTTTAGACAGGTTGATTAGACACATTCCACTCTGTCTTTGATTGCAAAAAAAAAAAAAAAAAGGAAAGAACATAACAAAACAAAGCCTAGTTCCCTGTTATTCCACTGCAGTACTGTAGGGAGGGAAACCTATCTCAGCTGCTAGCAGCAGTACTACTCACAGAAGAACTGGAAGTCATCAGTGTAAGCAAATAACTCTTGTAATCAAATAGATGTGAGAAAGGAAGAATAAAAATATTAAAACCCCAGGACTGGGAAACTACGAGATAAGGACTCTCAAGTTTTAGCTGACAAACTTCATCATATCTTATCTACAAAATAGGGTGGAGTGGTAGTATTTTCCATGCCTTCTACTTTAAAGGCTGCTCAAAGAGCATTTGTAAATTGCTCTGAGATCTTTAGGAGGTTTGTGATCGGTAATAATTATAACTTCCAATCCCACCTACTGTTTGAATCTCATCTGCCATTACAAAAGAATATCGTTTATGCCCCTTCCCATTTCGTTGCGAATGTTTCTCCATACAACTGTTTCTTTTCACCCCAGAGGCATGAACACTTCAGTGGTGTGTGAAATACTTACGTATAGCTGTGAACTGCTAGCATTTTGACATAAAAATAACTTGGCTGTTTATTATCGTGTTTCCTTTTAGGACAGTGACAACCAATTCGGTCGTCTGTTTCCAAATGTGAATTTGGATAACAGCATCCCTTCAATTAGTGCTCTTTGTGTTATTGTACAAATCCGCATTCCAAACAGCCTAGGTTTTGGTGCCATGATGCTTGGTCTCATTTGGCTAAAATGCAACTGTGGTTATGGTATAAGACAGAGCAGTGTGAATAATTCAACTGCTTTCCTGAAGAGTGAGGCACAAAGAGACTATTTCACTTCTGAGAAAGACACAAAGCAGAAGATTGTTCCCATTTGCAGCTCAGCTTATCATACTTTCCTTCTTTTTAAAGGCAGCGCTAAATGCTGTATGTTGTTTTATCTCGAGAGTGGGCAAGAAAATCAAACGAGTTAGAAATGGTGGAAGAAAGTGAACTGCACTCACAATTTCATTGTAAGTAGGATCAGAGGTTTTTGGAGCTGTTCGTGTTTTCCTTCGAGTGACCTCATCAGGATCCGGCAGAAGATGAAATTCGGCGTGCGCACTTGGGGCAGAGCCATCTGGGAGATGCTGAAAAACAAAACGGTCATAAATATGAATGTCCATGTTCCAGCAGTGAAAACAAATAAAAAGTACCACATGAAACCTGGACTTCAACAGACACAGCAACACATTGCATTCTTGGTATTCTCTTGGCTGAATTGGAGTGCTAGAGCGGTAAACAACAGGAATTCTTAGAATTCAGCTTAATATTGAATCAGGAAAATAGAAATGAAATAATACAAGAACAAGGTAAAATTGCCTATCTTTAATATTTTACATTCTGATGGAAAAACTCTTAAGTCTCAATCTACTTTAACTCAGCTTAATCTGCTACAAAGTCTAGCCCTTCCATTTTCCAGAGCAATGCATAGAAACTGGATTGTAGCCAGTAGCTCCTATTGATTTTAACCCTTAAGTAGCAGCGCTGATGCTAGGGAGAACTGATTGTTTCTAAGGGTGTTTCATAAAGCAAGTAACTATAGAAGAGCCAGGAGCATTTCCTGCAGAAACATGAGCAGAACAGGATTCTTATAATAACAGTCTTTCCGATCTCTCCCATCACACAGCTGCAAACTCTCCTTAATTTTCCAGTTTGGATTACTTAACGATATTGCAGATATTCCATTTTATGGTAGCTACTCGAGATCAGAGCCATCTATTAACCAGGCTCAGTCATAACCTAATGCTGGTGGGTGGAGAGTTTTTTGATTAATTCTGAACAGCTGTAAGGTGATTCCTAAAGCAACATTACAGTTACTCAGAAAACACATTGTTAGCATGAGAGAACACAAAAGAAACATAATAATGAAAAAACTGTGAAACAGGTATCTTACCAGCATACATCACTTAGTCCTTAGCTTATAATTAAGCAGAAACCTCCGTGTTGTTGGTAGCACAGCGTACAATCAGAAAGCACAAAATGGGGCATATCAAAATATTAGCAATTTTAATTACATTATCAGCATTTTAGGCAGCAAGTTCCCTGAAAGCTCATAGCCAATCCAATGACAGGATGCAAATGAAAATGCAAGCAAAAGAAGAGATCTTAGAATGTTTATAACTGATGGACCCAGAGCATTACACAGGCAGTTGTATTTGTATTTCCCATCGTAATTTTACCTGGCTCAGAATAAAGTCGTTTCTCAGATTTTGATTATCACAGTATGTGTCTAGAAATATGGGGCTTTCTACAGGCACTATCAACAACACATCCTCGTGACAGGAGAAACTGCTGATGTCCTAACAATAAGTAACTTCTCTATTAGGAAGAGAAATAGTGCTTGTGTGTGTGAGCAACCAGTTCTTGCACAGCAAGTCTCTGGTTTTTGTTATCTGAAATGATCCTTCAAGGCAAATGATGTGGTCAACTGCAAAGCTTATTATTGCTACCATTAACGCTGTACGGCATTAAAGGACTCTACTCAAATCATTACACGTGGTCAGCACCATGTGAATGATTAATGTTACTGTCACTACACTCCTCAAAGTACATCTGATTTAAAATATACATGGGATTTAGACAGATGGGATTCAATGGCCAAAATAAGAATACCATTAAATGGCAGTCAAACTAACAGGTATTTTCCTAGGACAGAGTACCATATTGTTAAAGCAGGATTTATAATTTACACTGTCCATTTGAAAGCCCATCTCTATTGATCTAGGACTATACTAAAACTTCAGTCAAGGGTGACAAATAACAGTAAATTGAGCAGTCTCTTAAAAATCAGGAAGAGGAAAAAAATGTAGCCTTAAATACCAGTCCGAACAACCAGGATCCCAACTGTAATCAAGCTCTTCACTTCTCAATGAATAGATAAGCAACACTGTAAGGTCAACAGATTTCAGTTGTTTCAGACAAAAAGGGGAACATGGTTAGAAAAAAAAACCACCAAAAACAAAAACAAAGAAAAAAAGGAGGGGTCATTCTTGAAGAAGATCTCAGTTCAACTGCTGAGGCCCAGCACAATGATCTTCACTATCTGAAGCACAGAAATATAGTACAAGGAGAGTCCTGTAAAATGTCAGGCTTTATAAATCATCCCAGCAGTGCATTGCCTAACCAGGGACCATGTCAGAGCTAATTTTGAAAGCTGAGGTCAGCAACAGCTGCAAAGGGCACTGGGCTGAGGAGCCCAGGTGGTAGGTCATGGGCTACAGACGGCTGCACCCATCCAGTTCTGCTCGCCCTGGAGCTGCCGAGATAGGACGGGGTAGTCACAAGGGCTGTGCTCCACTGCACACTTCCAGACAGCAAAGGCACCGACCACAGCAGTGTGGTTTGCATTTGAAACAGGCTCAGCCTGACGTTCACCTGCCAGGGAAAGAATCCAAGCTGATTGCCCCGTGATGTTTAACAGGACTGGGGTCTCCGGAAGCGCGTGTGATTAATCAAAAAAATAGTCAGATAAAATTGTTACTATGCCTTTGAGTTGATCCTTGTACCCTGCTAGCAAGGCTGGCTCATTATCTAGCCTTCAGCCATCTAACCTTCCTCCATCAGCCAACTCCTCCCAAAATCTTTGGGAGGCACTTTGCAGTCCTGCTGTGGCCATATGAACATGGACAGAAAAACTACTTCCTCACTATCCCTTTGAATGTAGCTTTATACAGTTGAAAGAGGTGAGTGGGAGGAGAGGGTCAAGAGAAAAAAAAATCAAAAAAGAGAATATTTTAGTGATTCAGAGAAGAAAACTCAGGGCAGAGCAGTTGTTCAGGGATCTTTCAGAACTAAACAAAGCCACTTTTCATGAATAGTAGCAATCAGCAGCCAGACTGCTAGAGGTAATTTAAATTGCTGCCACCTGAATTCCAACTAGGGATCTAGTTCTGGTTGTTGTTTTTTTTTCTTTCTCCTGTTTCACAGATAACATTTTCCCACTTACCTTCACTTGCCGAGGAAAGGCAAACAGGCCACTCCAAATTCCACAATTGTCCCAATTCTCCATCTACAGTGGCACTGTTATGCCATTCAAGTGATCAAAAAGCTTCAGCTGAGCACTCTTCAAGCCAGATTGCTTCTTCCACTTCTCAGCTGCCCTCCCCTGCCTCCTGATACGACACAAAACATCTAACGAGGGTCTCTGACTGTCCCACTACACACTCATCATTCAAAACTACTGAGGAAGAGCGGGCAAAATCAGCCATGGCTTTACAGGAGCAGAGGTCTGGGTAGCTCTTGTGACGAGTTCGTGCTGACTTCCCTTTTGATTGGCACAATAGTTGAATCTCTTCTTGTGAAGAGCCTGCTTCACAGAAGGATCTCTTGAGACAAGACTCGCAATGGCGTGGAAGGGGCTGCACTTCACTAGACCTTCCCCTACCAGGGACAAAAAGGGATCTTGGCAGTTTGAGAATTATGGTGTGAAAACACGAGCGGGATTAACATGGCAGAAATATCTTTTTGAATCTAAAGTAGGTGAAATTTGAAGTAAACTTTTTTAAGACAAGTGACATGGCAGACAAAAATCCCAGGCTTTCAGGCAGGCTAGTCCTTTCTCAGACCTTCACATGTGAGTTGAGCATTTGTTTGAATAAGGAGAATGGAGAAAACATCAAATCATTTTTTTCCTTTCTAAAGATGATGTCTTCTGTCTTATTGCAGTGTCACATTTAATGAGCAAAGCCCCTGAATTATCCTTTCACTTCTGACTCAGACTGCAGGGGCACATTTATAAACTTAGGTGAACATGAAGAATATCTGACCTAAATGCCTGCCTCATTTGCAATAAAGAAAATATTTTCTGGTGGGTCCATTAGAAACCCAGAGTAAGATTTCTAGCAGACTTATGAGTAATTCTGAATCCAGGAAAACCTCCTTTTGTTATTATTAAGGGATCAAAAATCACTGACTTCTGTCATAGTCCAGGCCAGAAGGAAAATCAAAGGGTACCTTGGGAATGCCATTTTGAACTTTAACTACTGTCCAAAACCCTTTATAGCTTCAAAGTACTGGTGTTCAATTTAAACAGAAAAAAAGTAAAGTTTTAGATTGAATTCTATTTATGTTTAATTCTGTAGTCACTTAATTAACCCCCAAAATAAAGGAAATTTAATTCCCTTAAAAGACATTACTCTCCATTTAAATTACTGTCTTAAATCTTCAATAGTGTGTGGTGATAAATAAATTCAAGCCATGAAAATCTGTAAGGCTGGAAAGGTATAAAACCAAGTTCCCAACAGAAATGTCATAGCTCTCCTTGCTGTGCCTATGGACAACAAAAACCCCAATGATTTTGATCTGCCAATAAAAACTTTGAGTTGAAATTAGAAGCTGAATCCCTGTACTTTCTTCAAATACAGACAAGTCACTACTGACAATTTTCTCAGAGACTGACCTGCTTACTTGATCCTGATAACGACTGATGTTTTTAAGGAACTTAGTTACAACTGCCTGTATACATGTTAAAAAGCAGTTATTTTTGAAATGTTATTTTCTTCTAAAGTCAGGATGAAGGTGATGAAAATATTTAAGGATGAGGGGGAGCGAGGGAGAGGAAAAAATACTCTAGATTTATTTCTCTCCACATCTGTAATTCAGTATTGTAAAAGTAATAGAGACATGTATCTGTTATGATTATGTTCCATTTCTCACTCCAATTTTATTTTCCAAAACCAAAAAAGTGATTATTTACATACAGAAACTCATGCAGATAGGTTATGTCCTGTGTAATTTAATTTAAAATATAGTAGCTGTAGCTGGGAAATAATGGATGAAATTCAATTAATTTTTCCACAAGAATTACATTATCCTAATGACTTTTCTCCCTTGATCGTTACTAACCATGCACAACTCTCCTTAACGATGGATTCTTTGTTAGCATTACAAAAGGCCTAACTACTTCAAAATTAGCCATATATAAACTATGCAATTTAGCACCCAATATTACACATTGCTCATATGAATTTCAAGGAAAGTTTTATGATTTTTAAAAAATGCACTGTAGGGATAATTTCTTTTAAAGCTTTTTAAAACTCACCTCTCCTAAGCATCACCAAATTTTCTTTTTAGGTGACTACTGCCTCAAATTTAAATCGTGTCATCGCTTTCTCTTAGTGTTAGACACGCAGATATTTTTCTACCTTTTGTCCTAGAGCAAAACAGATTGACGGCTCCTGAACATTTGATAGTTCCAGCTGCTGTTTCTTTTCCACATTTTAATTTTTAACCATCTTGACAAGAAAAAAAAAAGATCAAAGGTAACTTGTATTAACTAATGCCATCTTTCCTCCTCTATAAATAACTTCCTTTCTTCATCCAAAATGAATTTCCTGGACATGTTCAAATCTCAGTTTCTTTCTTCCCCTTCTTCAATGAAAAAAAGAAATCCAGGCTTTAGGAAGGCTCTCATTTCAGCTACTGCCTCCAAATTAAAAAAAAAAAAAAACAAAACAAACATTCACTTTGTTCAGTAGCTTTAATTCTCAGTTTTTCTCTCCTTTACCTTCATCTTGTGTTTTTCTCTTACATGCACCACTGTGACAACTCATCTTCTACACAGTGAAGAAAGGACTACAAAATATTCCTTAATGTTTAATATTGAGATATCCTTACATCTTAAAAATCATATTACTGTAGCAAAAGGTTAGAAAAAACCCTTCATAGCCACAAAGCAAACGTTTGTATGTTAAGCGTAGACCATGATGCAGATTTGATTATTATCCAATAAAGGAGGCTTAGAAAAAAATGCGGAGAAGACATCAGCCTTGCACCCCAGTAACCTGTATGAATTACTAGCTGCCTCTTGACTAAATTAAAACTAGTGGGAAATGTGGTAAAGCCATCACTGCTGCATGTCTTCCCCTTTCCCTGAGTCCCTGCGTAACTTAGCAGAGAAAGGCTAAACCCTGTCGTTGTAAGCTGCGGCTTAATAACAAGTGCAGCCTCGGCCTCAGAAAAAAAAAACATTCTCCAGGCTAATTCTAAATTTAAAGAGCGAGCAAATAATCAGCACTAAAACAATGATACCACAAAGCAGGAGCTTCCTTTACAAACAGGTTCATAAGATATATAACCTTCAGGACAAATGGGATTGCCGTGGTGAATGAGTGGGGTTTGTGTTACTCCATAAATCCTAACACGGGACTGAAAACTCTTCCTTGTTTTCCCTTTGAGCTCTGTGTATCCCAAAGCCCTGGACACCTCTATTCTACTCTGCCACTAAGCTTTTAGTTTTTCTGTCATAAAATATTTTTGAATTACTTCAAAGCAAATGCAAAATAAAATCACATTTGCTGTAATTAAATGGTTACAAATGAAGATAATCCACTATCTCTGTGGTGCAGCCTGCACTGCCTGCGATTGGCAAGACAAAACAGAAAAGCAACAGCCAAAAGTGACTCCACAAATTAGGATTTTTTTCCCAAACACCTGCTTTTTTCACCTAAAATTTGAAAACATTTAACTGCTGCCCTGCAAGATACAATTTATTTCATTATATTTTCTGACCCAAATTTTCCCCCTCTCTTCTCTCTGAGCAACTTCATTCCTCTTCCTAACTTCTATCCTACCTCATGCATCCAGGTATGTACCTAAACAAAGGCACACTGTGACAGAGGTTGCTGGCACGGAGGTCAGTGGCAAAGCAACAAGAAAAGAAATGAAGTTTATCTCAATTTAATGCAGGGAAATAAAAAGATACGTGGTTTCAGAACAACACATATTTTTGTTTCAGGGAGGTTCTGGAAAGCACTTTTTGAGCAGGCATTTTCTGCCTTTCAGAAATCTGATAGCATCAGTGGTGCCTGTGGAGCAAGCCTCCTGATGGCTTTGTCATTTACTGTGATAAAAACACAGAGGTGCTCTATCCGTGTTATTGATTTTAATCTCCAAATATAGCTTATGCCCTTTGTGCAGTCCGATACCTTCAACACCCCCCTCAACCTGCCTGTTCTGGCACGCAGCTCGTCAGTGCACCAAAGGGGCTGTTAATTCACGAAAAAAACACTGCTTTTGTCACTGCAGTTTATTCCAGCCCTTTCTCTCCCAAGTGAAATAAGGCTTTCTGGGAAAAAAAAAGTGCAGGTTTACTGGTCCGGTTTTGTTTGTAGCAGAGCAGTGAGGACTGGTGCAGTCAGCAAGGACTGATTAATAAAATTGGTGTTAATAAAAGATGGTACGCTGCATTCCTGATGGGGAGAGCAATGCTGGTAAAACCAGGGTCTAGAGCTGTCCTGAGTCACAGAATCTCTAAAGAGTGAAGTGGCCAACACTCTCCAAGGTCTCCGGGCTGTCAAATGGAAAAACTAACCCTCAGTCGCTGAGACAGAAGGGAAGCTTCACAGCTAACGCCCTGCAACAAACACACCGGTTCTGGGCAAAAATGTCAGGGTGTTAACCTATCCCAGTGATATATGAGGTAGGCATGTAAGCTCCCAGCAAAGTCTAAGCAGATCTCTGTCATGCTGTCAAAGAGGGAGGTCAGCAAGAGGCTTCATCTTCTGGCTTAGCTTGGTTAAATTGCCCACACATTGGTGTCTGGCACCATTTGAGACACATAAGATGCTTAAGATATCTGAATAAACTCTCAGACATGACACAGGTCTTACCTGTGGCCCTGCTCATCTGCAGTGGCAGCTGGAGGCCAGATGGGACACGTGGAGTCATCTCCTATGTGTTTAGGAAAAGGAATTGGGACTTAAGTCTCCTCTAATCGAAATGGGAGTTTAGGCACCTAGACTAGGATCCAGTTTCTAAAATACTGCTGCCTCATGTCACCTTAGATGACCAAAGACTGTGTATGGAGTTGGAAATGTGCCATAAGCTTTATGGGAAACTGGCACCATTCTGGATAAGCAACGTTAGTGCAGGGCAATAGAACACAGAGAGCAGACTTCAGGAACACACATCTGAAGCTTTTATCCAGAATTATCACCAAGCCTGAAAAAAGTTAAATTCCATTGCTTTAAACGATGTATTACTGTTGTGCTTAGAACATTTAATTTCAAATGAATATTTATTCCCAGAGTCAATGACGCTGGCTGAGATAAGACTGATCTAGTGTGGACCCTTAGAAACAGAGATCTCAGAATTTCTTCTCTCTTGAGCGAAACACAGGGTAGAGCAAATACTTAGGACAAATCCCCCATTTCACTTTTCTTTTGAATTCGCCCAGGTTTAACACCACTGCTGCCTGTTGGGGGCAAGAAAGAAAATTCGCGTTTGAGAAAAGAAACACATGCTGTTGTTACATCTTTTTGTCACATACGTGCTCTTTTCTCCCCTTGCCTAGGCACAGAGAGTAAGTGAATACAAAAATGCATAAAGAAATAGTGACATCGTTATCTGTGTCTTCACCCTGCACTATTTTTCTTCTCATTTCTTATAGTTAAAAAAGTCTGTATATGCCTGATCCACACTATTTTTAGTTTCTCAAACTGTACATAGCTCCCTCCACTTTTCTTTAGATTATTCTACAGCTTGCCATCTCCCTTTGTAAGAAAGCATTTTCATTGCATGATGCACACAATTTCTGCTCCTTAATTATCTCTCATTACATCCACTTACACTCTTGCTCACATCCTAAATAATTCCTCTTGAACCTTGCTGTCTCTTCCTTAATATCTGCAGAATTGACTTGTGCCCTTGTAAGTCTGTTCTTAACTAAGTGAAGTTTTAGTAACAATAATCACTCCTGAAGAATCAATCAATCCCAAGTAACCCTCTGAGATATGTTCTTTGAACCTTACATGCTAGTTTTCAAGAAATTTCCTGAGAGACATAGGTCTACTATCAAAGCCTTACAAAGATGAACCACTTTCTCCTCCCACCGTGATACCAGGATCTGGCCTTTCTCATTGGCATCTCTCATAGCAACCTCATGTCTCACCATTTGCTTGTTTTATCTTCACATTCTGTGGGATACAGATCTATATCTCCCTGAGAAAATACTTTTCATTTGTCCAAGCTGGCTGTAGCGTTCTGGAAATTACATTTATTCTTTTGGTCTTGCTCTGTCTCCACTATTATTTTAATGTTTTCTTCATTTGCAACCAGTGGCAAATTTAATTTATATTCACCTTCATCTCCCAGATCACTCATATTATTAAACACAGCTCAATGTTTCTTGTTGGGTTTTGGTTTTTTTTTTCTTATTCAACACATATCAGCCATGTAGGGTATTACTTATTTAAGAATTAGCAGTCAGAATTTAGAGCTAAGGCAGTACTGTGACTGTGACAGATTAAAGGGTTTAACAAGAAATAACACAACTTTCTATATAACATATTTGTCAAACACCTTTCATAGCAAATATATTGGAATCCAACAGTAATCCCTGTGCCACAAAAACAGACCTCATCTCTTCCTGATTTAAACTACTGCTGAGTAGTAGCACCCTTTGTTATAGGTGTTCAGCTAATTTTAGTCCAAAATAAAACATAGTCTATCTAAGCTAATTTGCATTCATTTTAAAGTAAAAGCATTTTCTATGGATATAAAATTAAATCCAAATTCTTTATAAGCTAGAGTTGGTACAAGAGATTACTTTTAATGGCTTTTTCTTCTGTCTTCCTGTGCCAGTCCGGGGAGAACTCCATCTGAACATATCACCTTCCTCCAGGAGCTAACTGCTAATTTTGTTCGGTCACCATTCTTTCTGAACAACTTTTGTTCTGCTCAGAGAGTTTTTTTCCACTTGTTTTCCATACCTGGGTGACTGGCCAGGCTCGGCCTACCTATGCAACTTCTCAGTCCTTGTTGGCTGATCTATGGGCTGCAGTAAAGAAAGCAGAATAGAATCATAGAATCATAGAATGGTTAGGGTTGGAAGGGACCTCAAAGATCATCTAGTTCCAACCCCCCTGCCATGGGCAGGGAAATCCTCCACTACACCAGGTTGCCCAAAGCCTCATCCAACCTGGCCTTGAACACCTCCAGGGATGGGGCAGCCACACCTTCTCTGGGAAACCTGTTCCAGTACCTCACCACCCTCAATGTAAGAATTTCTTTCTTAGATCTATCCTAAATCGCCCTCTTTCAGTTTAAATCCATTGCCCCTGTCCTATCACTACATGCCCTTTTAAAAAAGTCCCTCTCCAGCTTTCCTGTAGGCCCATTTAAGTACTGGAAGGCTGCAATAAGATCACCCCAGAGCCTTCTCTTCTCCAGGCTGAACAGCCCCACTCTCTCAGCCTGTCTTCATAGCAGAGGTGCTCCAGCCCTTGGATCACCTTCGTGGCCCTCCTCTGGACTCGTTCCAGTAGCTCCATGTCCTTCTTGTGTGGGGACTCCAGAGCTGAACACAGTATTCCAGGTGGGTCTCACGAGAGCAGAGCAGAGGGGCAGAATCACTTCCCTCAACCTGCTGGCCACGCTGCTTTTGATACAGCCCAGGATACGGTGGCTTTCTGGGCTGCCAGCGCACATTGCCGGCTCATGTTGAGCTTCTCATCCACCAGCACTCTCAAGTCCTTTTCCTCAGGGCTGCTCTCAATCCATTCTCTGCCCAGCCTGTGCCTGGGATTGCCCTGACCCACGTGCACGACCTTGCACTTGGCCTTGTTGAACTTCATGAGGTTCTCACAGGCCCACCTCTCCAGCCTGTCACGGTCCCTCTGGATGGCATCCCTTCCCTCCAGCGTGTCCACAACACCACACAACTGGTGTTATCTGCAAACTTGCTGAGGGTGCACTCAATCCCACTGTCCATGTCTCCAACAAAGATGTAAATAGCACTGGCCCCAGTACTGACCCCTGAGGAATACCACTCGTCATTGGCCTCCACGTGGACATTGAACCGTTGACCACAACTCTTTGAGAGCGACCATCCAGCCAATTCCTTATCCACGAGTGGTCCATCAATGAAAACCACGTCTTTCCAATTTAGAGATAAGGATGTCATGTGGGACAGTATCAAATGCTTTGGATAAGTCCAGGTAGACGATGTCAGTTGCTCTTCCCCTATCCATCAATGCTGTACACCTCATCATAGAAGGCCACCAAATTAGTCAGGCAGGTGAAGCCATGTTGGCTGTCACCAATCACCTCCTTGTTTTCTATGTGCCTTAGCATAGTCGCCAGGAGGATCTGCTCCATGAATACATTAATAATACATTAATAATACATTAATAATAAGAATACATTAATAAGAATACATTAATAATATTCTGAAAGGATAACGTGGCTTATTATTTAATTGGCAGGCATTGCGTTCCTGGCAGGTAATTTCTGTTTAAATCTGTAGAATGATATTCACAAAGTGTAAAGTTATTGGGCCCATAAAAGTTTATTGGGCCCATGAGAGGAACAGTGGGAACCAACTAAGACTGAACAAAATTCGCCACCCCTTAACCACCTCAAGCTAGAGACAAAACCCAGCAAAGGCAGCAGAGCATCCACCTGTACTGTACGTGGGGACTTCCTACAGCCCTGCACCTGCAGGCTTAGAACAGATTTCGTCCCTGTGGTTTAGGAAGGCTTGGCTCTCACCTTTCTTCCCAAAGCATTAAGCCATCGCATCTCACAAACATTTTTGGAAGCAATTTGTACTTGGGATGGTGTAGGACACAAATGGAAAGAGGCTGAATGTCTGTGTAAGCCTAAAGCTGATTACTATTCGTCACCCACATATCAGCTATCCAGATCATTAATCACCAAGAGTGCTACATGACAGCTTCAGAGCTTTTATAAAGGAAAGCTGGAAGTAGCTTTGGAAAGTACTGTAGGAGTTTATTTTCTTCCAGCAAATTTTCCCCCTGTAAAATTGTTCTGAATCATCACCCACACACGCTTTCCTGAATTCTAGTAACATTTTACATGTATTGGCATGAAGTTCAGGATAAGTTGGCTTTGTTTCTCTTCCCCACTATCCCTGAGGAGTTATTCTGTCCACAAGAAGTAATGGGCAAAAATGTTTAGCAGTGAGGATTGAAAGTTTAGCTGCTTATCTAGAAAAACAGGGCATGCCTGACGTCATGGCAATGCAATCAGCAGACAAAGCAGACTTCCTCCCTGAGCCAAGCTAAACCACTGTTCCCTTCTGGATCTCTAAGAAGCAGGAAAGAAATATATTAGCCAACCTTTCTGAACTTCAGAAATGGCTATTTCTTTTGCCTCTGGTGCTATTTGGACAGACGAGCAAGCCCAGCAGTGCAGCAGTAGACAGCCTGGCTGCTCCTGGCTCTGCAGTACTAAGGTAGCCCATGGTGTGCTCTGTGTAAGATCTGATATGGTCTGATATCCCTCATCTTCTGTGTTGATTAATACAGATGAATGGAACTGGAGCAGAGCATTTCGTGTTCAAAACCTATCTGTCTTTCAATTATCATGAATTCACCTCCACAGCTTCTACGCAGATCCAGGAGCCTACGTTTTAAGGTACTCTCTCAGTCTTTCTTCCCAGCACTCTTCCTGTGCTCCTATTCCTGTCTGCTGACGTTTTTCTGGGTATTGTGCTGCCACAGCCAGATGGTTTTGCTCTTAGCTACAAAAAATCCTTTCACATGCCAAAACAAACTTTCCCCTGGTTTCACATCTTCCAAGACCACTTAGTGCACTTGCCAGGTACTGCAGCATGGTGTTTGTAGAATAAGCCTGCCCTGTCTCATCCCCTCCTGCTGCCACATCCCCATGACTCAGAGGTCTCTCCGTACAACCTCTCCAGTTTTTACCCCTCCACAAATATTTCCTTCTATCCCAGCTTCACTTTGTTAAGGCAATATTGTCTGTACTGCCTGTGCATGAAGTGTCCAGTGTTTGCATTTGAGTGGAGCGAGAAATGCCCCAAGAGGCTGACTTAAAATTACATACTATGTATATCTGTAAGTTGCATTTGATTAGCATCAAGGCTTTTGTGTCTTTGAAAATTG